>NW_023494808.1:14749578-15949578 GCF_904425465.1 Colossoma macropomum
GCAAGTGCTTGTTTAAACATGTTAAGTTTCATTTCACAACAGCCAAAAGTTTTAAGCACTACTGGAAAAGATTACTAGGTGTGATCAATATACTATAGACATCTTGTATATCCTTTAATATCTGTTTATTAAAACAGTCAGTTCTCAGGTACTTTTTTGGCTTATTATTATTACATCTTATACATTTCTTTGCAAAATAAAAACTATAATTTCTATAATTTATAGAAGTAATGCAAATGAGTGGACTGTCCTTGTATCTGCTGTGTGTTGGGGTGTGTATGTGTTTGTGGGGGGGGTATATGTTCATGGCTTAATAGTATGTCTCCTTTTCCACCCAGCCTGAAAAGAGAGGACAAACAGATCAGAGATATGTCTTTTAGAAAATGACAAACCTCATTGATTTAATTTAGGATTTGTAAATATTTGCTGTAATCTGCATCTCATAGTGCAACATAGCCACAGACATAATAGACATTTTGTATTTACCTCCTGGGTTCCGTCTAAGTAGGTATCTTCTTGCCTCATCATAAAGGAAGATGAGCAGTGAATATGGGAAGGCACAAAACCACCAGCACGGTCTGAAAGGGATAAATCATAATTGGCTCAAAATAAGACTCAATTAATGTGAATCAATTTGTAGAAGAACGAAAGAGCAGAGAGTGTAAATTTGATTTATTTGGTATAACAGATTAGGCCTTGTCTTAGACTATGATTATTTCTATAAAATAATTGAAAAATTAATCATTTGTATAGAAATCACAATATGATAGTGAATTTTCAATATCCAAGAACTCCAATTTTAAGTATAGCCTGTATCAACAATGTCATCATAAGCTTTAAGTGAGCTAATTTAAACTAATAACACAGAGCTTGTCAAGTGCCTGTAGAGGAAAAATTAAAAGCAACCAAACACCCATGTGTTGTGACAATATAACCACAACTAACTGGCAGTCTGGTACACTCTGTTAAAGCCTCAAGCCAGAAAAGGTGGATATTCTGGACTTCTTGGCCAAAATAATATGCCTGGACCTTAATTTATAGAAAATAATCGTAATTTAGAAATCCCAATCAGATATTTTCCTCAAATTGTTCAGCCCTATTATAAAAGCATACCTCACATTGGCCACCTACATTATATCCACACCCATTTTCTATTTTATCAGGCCCACTTACCATACAAGTTCCATGTGTGGTTCTACAATTTCTCTGAATTTGTTAGCCCAGTGGTCAGGAACCCCCAGGACCACCACTACTGTGTGGTGTTTCATTCTCAGCAGTGCAGTGACACTAATATGGTAGTGGCATGTTAGTGTGTGCATGTTCTGCGCAGAGTGAATCACACACAGCGGTGTTACTAAAGCTTTTCAAACAACACAGTGTCACTGCTTGCTTGACAATGATCCATCAAAATATATACCAAATACCAAAAATATATACCAAATACCAAAAATATCCAGCCAACAGCATGCTGTGGTCATAAACTGACCACTGATGAAGGACTGTAGGATGACTAACACAAACTGTGCAGCAACAGATGAGCTATTGTCTCTGACATTACATCTGGTAGGAAGGTGTATTTAATAGAGTAGACAGTGAGTGGACAAAGTGTTTAAAATCTCCAGCAACACTTCTGTGTCTGATCCCCTTATACTACCATGTCAGTGTCACTGCTGTGCTGAGAATGATCCACCTTCCACAAAAATACCTGCTCAGTGGTGGTCCTGACCACTGATGAATGGGGTATATGGACCTCATAAAATGGACAATGAGTGTAGATACAAGTTAGTGTGTGGTTCTATTTTGGTTCAACACAGACTGTTATAAAATATTACCTGCTTTGTTGAAATACTCATCTTAGCATATTCATAATGTCGTAGTCAAACAAACCAAGAAACAAACAAATGCACTATAAAGCAAACTTACTTGAGTGGATACATTCTAAGGGCAACATCCATGCCTGGGCAATAGGACAGGAAAGCTGCCAGAGCTGTCTCCTCAAACAGCCCAAATATTAAGATTTTGTTCCTGAACAAAAAAGAAACAAAGAAAGAAAGAAAGAAAAAGAGAGGAAAAATTGTTATGTTTTATATCCCCTTGGTTTAGTTTGTTATGGAAGAAGAAGTACTACATTACACTCCAAAACTTTCTGACAACTTGTTATTGACCCATAATGAAATGGCTTTGTTTACTTACTTCATTCCCTGTTGTAGGATGGAATTCCTCCTGGTCTTACAGATAATTAAGTCAGCCCACTGCACAATTACAATACTGGCAAAGAATGCAGTGTGGCATGTGTACTCCACAATTTTTCTGCGTTCATAAGTCTGTAATAGTGATGAGGAAAGAATTACAAAAAGGACATTCTAGTGTGAAATCAAAGGGAGTTTGTTTTTATCTGTATAACCATATTTGCGCTACTTACCCATTGTTGGCCATAACTGTCTTCTAAATCATTATAAAATTTATCATCCCAGTTGACACGTAATCCTATTAGGTCTGAAGGCAGGAATCCATTCTCTGCCAGGATCACAAAGTAAGTGAAGAACCCTGCAGTAGCTTGCATCATTCCTATAAGAAAGAAAAATACATCTCGCTGAAAAGCTCAGGGCTGATAATATTTACATAACTCCATCGTGATACCCTTCATGTGACATGTTTTGATGTAGCAGCATAAAGCTGAAAAAAAGGGGTCATTTGTATAGTCAGTGTTCTCTTACCAATTTGACCATATGCCATACTGATGAGCCTTTCATTCACCAATTTGTCGGTTTTAGCATTTCTGGGCTGCCTCTTCATGATATCACTCTCAGCAGCTTCGTAGGCCAAAGAGATAGCAGGTACCTGTAATATAAACAAATATAAGCAAAATAAAATGCAATCATCATGTCGTATCTATTGTTTTCCAAAACTAGATAAATTGTCTGCTTCTGCTTTTTGCTAAGAACCAAGCCTTAAACTTCCTGGATAAAATCTGAGATATTTGGTGTAACAGAATAAATTACCAACATACCATGTCAGTTCCCAGGTCAATACACAGAATAGTGACAGTGCCCAGAGGAAGAGGAATGTTAGCAATAATAAAGAGAAGGAAAGGTGAAATCTCAGGAATGTTGCTGGTCAAGGTGTAGGCAATTGATTTCTTCAAGTTGTCAAAAATCAGACGGCCTGGAGAGAGAATAATCATTTTAGCAAAATACACAAATATTGTTTGCAAAATCTTCAGCTTTGTTAACTTTCCAGATGGGTTTTCTACCTTCCTCCACTCCAGTCACAATGGAAGCAAAGTTGTCGTCCAGAAGAATCATGTCAGCAGCCTGTTTGGAGACATCAGATCCAGCAATACCCATAGCTACACCAATGTCAGCCTTCTTCAGAGCAGGAGAATCGTTCACACCATCACCAGTCACAGCCACAATGGCACCCTGTTGGCAAAACAACATATCTGGAAGTTAAAGACTGAAACACTGACTGAAACTTCCAAAATATCAGTATAAAGCAAAATTTCTTTCCCAAAATAACTTGGTTACCTGTCGTTGGCAACCCTCGACAATGATCAGCTTTTGCTGTGGAGAGGTTCTGGCAAAGACAATCTCGGTGTGGTGACTAAGGATGTCATCCAGTTGATCAGATGTCATGTCCTTCAAATCTCCACCATGGACAACACAGGCCTTTGCATCCCTGCAAATAAGAGTTGTTTACATCTGAAGAACTCTTGGAGATCACTGAAGACTCACTTTTTAGATGAATTACTCATAAGTTTTCAAGTTACCTGGGGTTGACCTCTCCAACAGGAACGTTCAGACGAGCAGCAATGTCTTCTACAGTCTCATTGCCCTCAGAAATGATGCCCACACCCTTAGCGATTGCTTTAGCTGTAATTGGATGGTCCCCAGTGACCATAATAACCTAAGAATACAAAAGGTGTTAAGATACAGTGGTCTTCTAGTTACGTTTGCTGCTTATGCATTTCAAAGGAGGCAAAGTTCCTGTGACAGTACGAAAGGTAAAGGGCTTTACTTTGATTCCAGCACTCCTGCACTTGCCCACTGCATCAGGTACGGCAGCACGAGGCGGGTCAATCATTGCCATGAGTCCAACAAAGCACAAGTTCTCAGTGGGAAAGTTCAGCTCTTCAGTATCAAATGCAAAGCCCTCAGGGAACTGGTCGTCAGGGAGGCTAAAATGGCAGAAACCTGCAAGGAAAGACCTTAATGGTTTTTGTATGCTTAAATGTAGTTTACCTATATACCCAGACAAAACAAGACCAGTTATCATCCACCTAACATGGCCTACCTAGCACTCTTTCTCCAAGACCTCCCAGCTCCACATAAGCATTCTGGAAAGCATCTTTCAGTTCTTCATCTAAGGGTTGCTCTTTTCCGTGAAGCAAAATAGTTGAGCATCGGTCCAGGATCCTCTCAGGAGCTCCCTTCATTACTAGCAGATGCTTGGTCTCTGAGGAGTTAGGGTTCTTGTGGATTGAGAGCTAGAGCAATGGGACCTAGATGTTAGTATGTCCAACTGGTTTCTTAAAACACTTTTATTCTGAATGATTAAATTTATAAATGAAGTACCTGGTATTTGTTGGTAGAGTTGAAAGGGATCTCAGCAACCTTTTGGTACTTGTCTCTTATTTCTTTCACTGAACCACAACAGAGCTCAATACATTTCAGCAAGGCAGACTCTGAGGCATCACCAGCAGTTTCTCTCTGGAAAAAAAGGAATCAATTTGATTTACGTCACAATATTTGCTCTTAAAGATTCTAATTTTATAGCATTAGAAAGACTACTTTTTATTGCATGACCTAAGATGGATATCTGGTGATAAATGTAATCATATAGCAGGGCACACCTTAAGAATTGGAACATTGGCCTGATCAGCAAGGAAGACAGCACGGTTGCACAGGCCAGCCACACGAGCAAGTGCTGACCATGTGGGAGAGCTTCTATCAAATGAGGTTCCACTCTGGTTCTCTGTGGTGTCAGCTTCATGGATCTGGTTGTCAAACCACATGTGAGCCACAGTCATACGGTTCTGGGTCAGTGTTCCAGTCTTGTCAGAGCAAATGGTGGAGGTGGAGCCAAGTGTCTCTACAGCTTCAAGATTCTTCACCAGGCAATTCTTCTTGGCCATTCGCTTTGCAGTCAGAGTCAGACAGACCTACACAAAGCAAAAATAGACATAGATTAAAATGTAGTCTTTCAGTCGGCAACATCCTAATGCATAGTCCCCAACGGAAAGCTGCATTTGTCCATTATCGTCTTTGTGTAAAATTAATATGTTTATTTGTATATGAAGACATGAACTTTGCGTGTAGGAAGGACATTTATTTTTGAGGGATAATCCAGCAAATTTTGTTAAACTGTTTTTCGTTTTTTGATAGAAATTGGAATATAAATATAATATTTCTAGTACTCACAGTGACTGTGGCGAGTAGACCCTCTGGCACATTGGCAACAATGATTCCAATAAGGAAAATGACAGCTTCCAGCCAGCCATATCCAAGGATGAGGGACAGAACGAAGAAGGACACGCCCAGGAAAACAGCTACACCAGTGATAATGTGGATGAAGTGCTCAATCTCTTTGGCAATTGGGGTCTGTCCAACTTCAAGGCTGGAGGCAAGGGTAGCAATACGGCCCATGACAGTGCGATCACCAGTGTTGATGACAATACCCCTAGCAGAACCTGAAGAAGATTTATTTCTTTATTTATCTATTTATTTATTTATTTGCCTACTGATTTGTATTGAAAAGTTCATGTGATTTATTTTTATACCTTCAACACAGTTTGTGGAAAAGAATGCAATGTTTCTTGTTTCCAGAGGGTTGTCATTGGAGAAGTCAGGAGTACGAGTTTGAGGTTCTGATTCACCAGTAAGGGAAGAGTTGTCCACCTGAAAGGTAAGCATCAAGTTGATATTTGATTGTCTTAAAAATGAAACATTTATCAGTATAAAATAGTTTGTTTTTGGCAATGCTAACTTAAAAGTAGCCACAGCATGGGGAACATTTGATTGTATCTTCTGAATGGAGATCTAGAGAGGAATGTTAATATGTAACTGGAAGCATAGTGGAGAACAGTGTATATAGTTTTTGATTATGTGTTAGCAAGGATGGATGATGATATCGGAATCATATTAGTATTGGCAGATAATTGCTTAAAAGAGTCATTAACTGCATCAGTCAGATGTTTGATTGATATATCAAAACAATATTTGATAACATGTTTATTATACACCAGAGGAGCAAAATGTTAAGGCTGGTCTGCTGTGCTACAGTGTTTACATTTTGTTCATTTTACTGCATTTGTAAACCTATAGAAATATATGTTATATTTCACTGTAATGGTCATCCAGGTAGATCTAGATTTTATGAAGGTTCATATATTGGCATTGGTAACAGCATTAGCAGTTATGTACTCGAAAAATATCAGATATCGGCATCGGCCCACAATTCCCATATCGATGCATCCCAATCTGTTAGCTTAGATTAATGCCACAAAAGTAAAAAGAAGTATTTATAGTAAATATGTGTTGTCTGTACTGGTATCGTCTAATGCTACAGCATATATTTCGGTAAGCTGAAAAAGTCCCATAACACTTTTGGATGCAGTTTAGTCTTGATACCAGCCATAGTGTGTGAAAACTGCATGACCTTGCTGTGAAAATGTGAATGGCTGCAGGATGAGTAAAAAATGGGGGGCCTGGACATTGAAATCAAGTATAGCTTGACCCATTTTGATAATTCAAAATTCCACAATTTCTAAAAGACAAAAAATATACTTAGTATATAATTTAACATTTAAAGCAAATAAATAAATAAAATGAGTACTACTATTCAAATAATTATTCTAACTCTATAGATTTAATTATAGAGCTATATGGACAGAAAAGATTGAGTGAATAATTAAATGATCAAATAGCTTAAATGCCCAGCACTGATTAAAAAATTCCAGCATTCCAGCATTGCTGGTATAATCAAGTTAGCATAATAATTTTAATGGCGTCACCTTGCATCCATGTGCAGAGATAACACGCAGATCAGCAGGGATTCGGTCACCACCCTTAACCTCCACAAGGTCACCAACCACCACTTCCTCAGCATTAATACTCTTCTTCTCACCGTCTCGAATAACCAGGGCTTGCTGTATAAGCAAAATACAGCTAAATAAGTAATATCAGATAAGTAGTAAAGTTAAGTTTCTCACCATTGGAACATTGTTTTATGGTTTTATACCTGTGGGACAAGGTTCTTGAAGGATTCCATGATCTTTGAACTCTTAGCCTCTTGATAGTATGAGAAACATCCCGTGATCATCACGACAGCAGATAGCACAATACCAAGGTACAGCTGCAGGAAAAAGAATGTAGGAATGTGTGAGTGAGAGTGATAGAGACATAAGACTAGGATGCTATGTTACAGTATTAACAAAGTAAATACATCACTTTATTAGGTGCATTGCATCTAAACTCATCGTCCATTTTATCTGGTCCACTTACCATAAAGATGCACTTTGTAGTTTTGCAAATACAGACTGTATTCTGTATCTGTTTCTCTGTATAATTTGTTAGCCTTTACACCATTCATCAATGGATAGTGCCCCCATGGGACCACCATTGAACAATTATTACTTGGGTGATGGAGCATTCTCAGGTCATTGCTGAGCTGAGAATAGTCCACCAACTAAAAATATCCAGTGAACAGCATCCTGTGGTCAAAAACCGACCACTGATGAAAGACTAGATGTTGACTAACACAAACAGCGCAGCAACCAATGAGGTATCTAACGTCTTTAACTTCACATCTGCAAGGTGTGTCTAATCGAGCCTAAAAACTCCAGCAAGCGCAATACACCCTAACAGTAGTACTTGCTCAGTGGTGGTCCTGTGGGGGGTCTTGACCATTTATGAACAGGGCAGAGAAGAGCCAACAAATTATGCTGTGAAACAAATGGACTTCAGTCTGCAATTGTAGAACTATAAAGTGCACCTTTGTGGTTATTGGACCTGATAAAATAGACAATGAAGGTAGGTGTAACTAGTAAAGTGGGCAGTAAGTGTATATACAACTGAAATAGAAAAAAAAACAGACTGAATTATCTTACGTTATCATTTGCTGGTTCATCTTCTGAGGCAGCCTGGATCCCATATGCCAGAAAGCAAAGTATAGCTCCAATCCACAGTAAAGTAGAAAACCCACCAAAGAGCTGTTTGCAAAACTTGACCCATTCTGGAGTAGTTGGCGGGGGAGTCAAAGCATTGGGTCCATCACGTGCAAGGATCTCTTTTGCACGAGAGGCAGATAAACCCTTAAAAAAAGGAAAAAAAAAAAAGAAAGAAAGAAAGAAAAAAAACATGTTAGCTATTTATTATTTGACAAGTTAGGTACAAGTTGCCATGTAACTCATTGTCTAGCTGTACTTTGTCTTTAAGATGGTTTACGTTGTTTTAAATTCTAATCTTTCAAAAACTTCCTCTAATGGAAATAACCCGAATGGTTAAAAAAAGATTTTTTTCTAGAGCCAGTAACATTTGTACTTACTCTGGTCAGGTCAGTGCCATATTTACGATGAAGCTCATCCAAGGTTAACTTATGATCATCCTTTAGGATAGCAAAAAAGAATCAAATTTGAGCTAACATAGCAACCCAAACAGTAAAACAGCAATATTAGTTTATGAATGTGAATTGCCTGGTGGAGTTTCTCACCAGATCAACTTCTTTCTTAAGATCATCCATGTCCTTGTCTTGTTTCTTTCCCTTTTTCTTTTTTTTCCCCCCATCTTCTGAAGTCGCAGCCAGCTTGTATTTATCACTGCCCTTCTGAGCAAAGATACAGAGAAAGAAATTACTCATGAAGGTAAGACAAAAGCATGATGGCACACAGACTGTGCCACAGCCAAAGCACCAACATATTAGAAAATCAAATAAAATCTGGTTAAATGTAACAAAAAATGTGTTAACTCAGCAGTGCAGTTAAGAAAAATCTTTCCAACTTACGCCTAACCCCATTTTTCCTTTTTTCAGCAGTTTTCCTGTATTCAGCAGTAAATTGTTAATCTCAGTGGAGATACATCAGAGGCTCTGCAGTTCCAAAACAAGTTTGCAAACCTTTATAGCTTACCAGCTCACCTGCCTGAAGGGGAGGAGATTTGACTACATTGGGAGGAGTTTGGCAGGTGGAATTTAGATTTTATTTTTATAATCCATTCAACCTTCATATGTATGCTTGGACTTTCAATGACAACCAATGACAAAAGTCCTTTGCCACAGTAACCATATATATGGAGTGCTGTAGCAAAAGAGATCAGCGTTTTCCCTATGTCTGTTAATCATTTACACAGACCATCCCCTTATTCTACATTGATAAGAGGTTTGAGGAATGATTGATATTTGCTTCCTCACCGAGTATGAACATACTTTTCTGATGATATTTATTTTGACTTTCTGTTACAAAAGAGATATGCTTTATCCCCCAAATATATGTTATGATCCCACTCAGTTCTAACTAAAGTTGAAGCCAAAATCTTTCAAAGAAAATAATTAAACCCTTTATAGACTTCCAGACATATTCTATGACAGTAAGAATAATGTTGAATGCAAACTTTAATCTCTTCCATGTTTTGTAAACAGGTGGCTGTTTGTTGTTGGTTGGTACTGGATAGCTTAAGATAAGAGTAGCAAAGCCTCCATGTCCTTCCCACAGTACCAGATGTTCACATGATTCTCACACTCATTTCAGCACACAGAAGAGTACAGCTGGTGGTGCCAAAATGTCAATTTGCATGTGAATTTGTCTGAAATGCCTCTCCCATCCTATACAAATAGTTTGTCCTGGTGAATACCTGGAAAAGCACAGGAGGAGTGTAGAGTGATTTTGTAGAAGTGCCACAGTGAGTATCTGTGAAGTCTGTACATATGAATGGGAGCAATCAATAGTGGGTACTCAAGGTGAAATCCAGAGGAATGTCATGTCATTAATGTCCAGAGCCTCTTTAAAATGAGCTGAACGTTTCGTCTTGTTAAAGATTAAAACTGTAGTTGACTTTGCTTTATGTGGTTACATTTTAATAATCCTCATTCTTACCTGCCATAAACCTCTAACATTCATTAACTTTGAACTACAAAGGACAGAAGGCCACTGCAGTAACAGAACCAGTTTTAAGCAAGTGACCTGAGACACAGACAAGTAACTCTACACTCAAGAGCACCGACTTACCCTGCAACAAGTGCTCTTTTGACTAAAAGTTTTGAGAATAATGAAGGGTCTGTGCTCAATCTTTTCGCTTGTTCCTGAATAGAACACTGTGAACTCTCCTATGTAGAAGGAGTAAGGATGTCTTTTTAAGAACTAAATTACATTTAAGTTTCAACAAGTGTCACAAACCACCACCATGATAGCCTGAGTTAAAATGCACCAGCAGTTTAAATGATGACCAAGCAAATTGTTTGGAAAAATAAAGAGTGCTGCCACATTTCCTATACTTTAGTGTTTTTTTTAAGTCAGTCCTGAGGAGAGCAGGGCACAGGCTAAGACATCTTGTTTTTTGCTACACAAGTTGAGCAAGATAAATATTTTATGCAGGGAGCCTACACATCTCTGCTTCAAATGAAAACTTACCTACTGTCCATGGACATTTCTGCCAAAAGTGAGTGAAAACATTACAACTTACCCCAAAGGCAAGGTATCTAACAGACACAAGAGCTAGTTGTCCCAGTCTCTGAAAGTATGTAGTTGCACGACACAAGTAATCAATAAAATTGTATGTTTTTAAACTAGACAAGCTTTTCTACTTTAATGCGTAAAAACATATCACTGCTGTTGGAAGAAAACCTTGTATCTCCATTTTTGTCGTTTCTCAGTTTTTGACATTTGGCCTTTACATTGTGTGTAAATTTCATGATAAATGGACCGAAAGAAATGGCCCAAAATGATTTGGAAACAAGTCTGGTCCCATTGACTTACATTAAAAGTAAAGTAGGTTTTTTCCTTCTCCTGTAAAGTTACCATTTTGGAGATACGAGGTTTTCTTCCAACAACAGCGATATGCATCAAGATACATAATTATTTTAGAACACAAAGTAGAAGAGCCAATATCAGCATGATAGAACTGATATATGTTTTGTTTACATGACAACTGTAGTACATTTTTTCATCAATCTGTGCATACAATGTTCAAAATATCGAGTAAATCTGGACCTCTCTCATTGTTTATTTTGGGAGGCATAGTTGTAACAAAGTCCTGGTAGGAAAGTCTATGCACTGGACGACCACCTTGGCAATGCCCCCAAGGAGTTAATTCCACTCATACAAGACCAGGCCTTTATTTCTGTGGTAAAATCTGACAAAAACAGTATAACTAGTTTGTAGTGTTTGGCTTGAGTAATGCACAAAAAAGTTTTTTCAGCTGGTTCTGGCTACTGCTCATGCACATATCTCCTCATAAATGGGGAACTTGCACTTGCAGCTTAAACAGCAAGCTTATTGGCTCATTTCATTGAAAGGCGGGACTTTTTTCTGTAAACAGATGGCATATTGAGAATTACAAGCGTTCATATTTCAACCTACACTAGTCTCCTCTGTTACAATGTCTCTGGTTGTAATAATGTCAAAAATGTGTGGCCTAGCTTTCACTGTGTGTTGTTTATATGTGTAAAAACAGTGCTATATTACAGCGGGGGTCAAGTGCCCTGCCTATGGGAACAATCAGGAATACCCAGTCATTCTTATAAATTGAACCCATCATAGGAATGAGATTCACCTGTCTTACCATTAGGCTTCCAGACACTGTATTTATGCACAATATGTTCTTAAAAATAAAGATCCTGAAATGAGTGCTTTGGTTTCCTAAAAAACCTTCCAGCTGAGTGTTTTGATGAGAATCATCAGTTGAGTAGTCAAAAAGTGTATTCATATATACTCCAAATAACCCTTTTTGGCATAGTATGTTAAACTGCAACAATTACTCAAAGGCAGTAGATAAGCTTTTTGCCTGTTTTGGCCTCCCCAATCCCACATATCACCACTAACCATTTACTTGTTGTGTCTATGTGTGACAGTGGTTGTTCTAGAGCAGTATGTCTTTTAGTGGCTCTAGACTTAACAGTGTTCTTTAGCACGGAATGATTGGGGTGGGGTACGCACTGTATTTTTGACAGGGAGCCACTGGAATGTGACTAGACATCACAACTAAAGAACTTCTCCTCCTAGAGGAAGATAGTTCATTGACATTTTATTTGCTACATTTCTGACTGCTGTTGAACTCGTGCTTTCTCTCTGCTCCATCCAGACAGTAGGTTTCTCCACATCTCCACAATCTGCAAAAAGCCCAGCTCTCGCAGGACTCTGGGGAGGAACAGAGAGCTCATCAAAGAGCAATAAGGGCAATCAATCTGTCTGCACAAGCCTCTCTTTCAGTCACATGGCCATATATACACTGGAAGGGAAATGTCAGCTACAGATGGTAGGAAAAGAGACAGAGAGGTAGCAACTGATCAGGCAACACAATAAACATGTCAACTTTGAAAGAAAGCAGTCTATCGTCTTTTGTGCCTTGTGCTGACCTTATACTTTCTGTAGTCCTCACATAATTTTCAGCAGCATTTAAACCTCCTGGAAGGTTTGCGTCTAACTTGTTTTGCTTAACAAAGAGATTCAAAGTAGGAGACATACTAAGCTTAGTCAGCAATGTGTTGTCATTCTTGAATGCAGGGTTGGGTAATATGATGATATGTTATTATTTTGTTGATAAAGTATGTCACAGTATGCTTCTCTCAGTATAACATGGGTATTGTCAGTGCGTTTAGAACCCTCAATGACTTCATGTATCTTAAAAAAGACAACGTGTAAACAACAACTGTGTGTAGAGTAAAGCAATAAGCCACAAGAGGATGTGCATTGCAATGACTTTGTCACAGATAAGGAGTACTGTTAATTCATTAGTAATAATAATTGAGTCATTCAGTCAATCAATTATTACTTTCAGCCACTTATGACTGTATGTGGCAGTCATTTCATTAATTAAATTTTTGTACAATCATTAATATGTACCAGCATTATGTTAGTATCTAGTCTTGCAGGGCCAGATCTGGTCTCCTAACGAGAATATCTGGTAGTAGTGGGCAATGTATGAATCCATGTCTTAAAAGTGCCCCCAAAAACTCCAAATAAGCATGTAGATATGTACGGTTCAGTCAGCCAAGGGTAGCCTTTTGCTAGCTAGCTGGTTTTGCTTATGTTATTAATAGTACTCCGGCATACCCGGCATAGAGAGGGCACAGCCTTGTTTGTGGTGGATTTCGCTGCAGTCCAGCACCAAAAGTTTACTAAATTGTCCCCAGACATTTCTCATTACAAGACTACATCTAGCCCGGCAAGACTATTTAGCATCAAGCTAATTGTGCCACATATTCACTTTCCTACACTGATTTTAATATAGCTAATAGCAGATTGACCAAGATATCTGAAGCTTGTAGGACATTCAAATAACATTAAATATTAAAATATAATATATTAAAACATATTAAAACAGGAGCCTGTTAGCTATCTGAGCTGATCGGCCTTGTCCTATGTGTTTAGAAACTATACAAGCTGGTTCTTGGTTCTATCAACATGCTCACTGGTCCATATGAGTAGTATAGCAGTCAAAGTTTGTTTCATGAGCAGCACAGTGGTTTTTAATAACTTTTTTGCATTAATACAGAATTCAGTTTCTGTGAGGCAGTGGTAGGTGTATTTTACAGCTCCAAATGCTGCTTTGCCCATCAGATTTTAGAACTCAGTTTATAATAACAATACAAACTGCAGTGGCATCATCTTGTTTTATCGATTTATTTGTAACATAAGCTTGATTTTTTTTACTTTAGTTCCTTCTTAGTTTAATTTCCAACAAAAAAGAAAATTACTTATAATTTTTCATGGCCTATTTAATACTGTTCATGTCACTACTCTTTTATTGTTTGCCTGTTTGCCAAAAAATATCATAATACATATTGCGTATTGTGAAAATGCCTTATTATTAATTAATTATTATGATGTTATACTTGCTATATCATCAACCGTAAGTTATATTAAAATATCAAAATTAAGTGCCACAAAGATATTAGAGGCAATGCATTACTGATTACATTTGAAAATTAAATATGAAAGAGAAGGATTTAAATAAATAGATTAGTTTGAAGTGCTGCTCATTGTGTCTGTACCAAACAGTTACACTGTGGAATGTCAGGACACACAGTCCTGCCTCTGCTCTGTCTCTGAAAGGCCAGAGTGACCAGTCAGATGGTTGCTCACTCACACTGAGGCTTTTGTGTGAGCCAGGCATGCATCATGTGAGAGACCATTGTTCCCAACTAGTGCTGGGGAGAGAAAGAAAGCGATTGTGCGTGTATGTGCGTGAGTGTGTGTGACAGGGTGTAAGCACGATTGTGTGTGTGTGTGGCTAGAGCAGAAGTAGCATACACTAGACAGAGATTTTTTTAGTCTTTATGGCTCAGGTTACCAGACTCCATTTCCACCCCAACAACAGAACTTTCCACTCCTCTTGTTTAGCAGAATAAGGCCTACTTCCTGCTTTTGGCTTTCTCCTTCATCTTTTCAAAAGCCTTGGGCATACCTTGTTCTCATACGGATATTCCACCTAAAGAAAAGCAAGACAACTGGAAAATTTCCAGTTTTCATAATAGAGGCATGTTATCAGTGAAACCCATCTGTAATACAGTCATTGAATGCCCTCATAGGTTTATTTGTTAAACTAGTGCTTAGAGGCAAAAAAAGGTCATAATTAATTACGGAGAAGTTCCACCAATTTTTGCATAAGTCCATGGGAGACTGACCAAAAAAGTCATTCCAAGTGGTTTTATGTGAAATATATATATATATATTGATGTATTTTTACCTTTGTACTTGGCTTTTGCTTACTTTTTCCCCATTTAATTGCTTGTCCTATGTCTGTTTATTTAAACTCTTTCCAAGAATGAAGCTTTAAATGACAGAAGGCAGCCCTGTAACCACAGTAAAGAAAGTTGAGCGCACTAAATGTTCTTATTATACTCTTCATCTAGCTGGAACAGGCAAGTCAGTCAGCATTCCTTATTATGGATCAAGCAGATTTTCATCTGTCTCAGCAATGTATGGTTATGTATCTGTTTGTGTATAAGATGTCTTAGTATGAAGTCTAAACTTGGACTGGACTGCCAGTCAGGAACAAGGATGTTAACATGCCTCCAGGTCTAATGCTTTTGGCAAATCATAGTGTAGAGGGCAAGGACCAACATGAATCTGTTCTTCCCCAACAAATGGAATTATGCATTAAGGGAAGTGTGAAGAACACATCTGAAACTCTTCTCTCATAGCTAATGTATTCCCTATCCACAAGTGCAGTTCAGTATCAAAGCACATAGAAAGGTCCACAATCTAACGTTTCTTTCCCTGCTTCTACAATTGTACGTCTACTCCTACGCCACAGTCAATTAACTGAAAGTGTCTGAACTCATAAATAGTCATTATATGAGCTATTCAACTAAATAAGGGTAGCCATTTAATGATGATTACCCTGCAGAACTTTAGGGAAATGCAGGCCTGTTTACAAAGAAGGATGCCTACTTCAGTTGCAAGAGACTAAAATAGCTACACCTAGCTACAATTGCTGAGATCCTAGATTGAAATTTTGAATACACATGGTAAAATTACATAATAATAATAATAATAATACATGACAGTTGTATAGCGCTTTTCTAGGATTCAGATTACAATTAGTGGCACAAGAAACAAATACATAACAACATACAGCAGAGACAAAGATACATATTCACAGCACAGATGACAAACTAACATGAGCAATGACCACAAATGATAAGACAAATTTAAGAAAAGACATCTTGATTTAAAATATCACAATGTAAAAACACTTATACAGTTATGCATGGAAACAAAACTTCCTCTTTGCTCTCTTAATGTTCTTCAGTTTCTGTAACATGTCTATTAAATGTCTATCAAATCTACTCACTTTTTAAGTGAGTTAGGCTAGTTAAGATGTGTGAATTCTGAGCCTCATAAAATAGACTCTGGACCCACCCAGTTGTGTCATCCCTTCTGACTTCGGTTCAGTCAGAGGTCAAATGTGCAAGTGTTCAAAGAACCCGCCTTGCACAAGTTTAGTTTAGAAAATGTGTGAGAGATTAGCATATAGACACAATTAATAAAAGGAACCTCTATACCTCTTTCTATTGTTATTAATAAATTACACTGAAACGCTCAAGAGGTTCTAGATATTGACTGGTTAAGTGTGTGGTACGGTCTCCAAAGTACTGTCTAATTATTTTGAATAAGAAGTAAGCAGAGAGTCTAAATGAACTAAATTATACTGAAATCCAAACAGGTTCTAGTTATCAAGCTGATAAAGGACATAGTAACATATCTCATAATTGTATAATTATTTGCCAGGATGTGGTGGTAAAGACCAACAAACTCATACTAAATTTTACTTTAATATCACCTGTTTCAGCAGGAATGTTAATAGTAAAAATGTTAAGGACCCAGACTAACCACACTAAGAATCATTGCTCTTAATGCCCAGATTCAGCTTCAGTTCTAGGTAATAGATTTACCTTATTTAAGACTTTTGTTTCAGGTATCTTTATACTGCCTTTTATCTCAAATTGCTACCAGTTACTTAAGTTTTTCAGATTTTAGTTTCCTGTATAAATGTGCAACATTACAAGGAATAAAGTGCGAGAATATCATACCAACTTGCTACTCCAAATAATTATCTAATTTTGAGGTATTTACTATACCAGCTTAATAGCTAGAACATCTTAAAATCCCAGGCTTATTACATGCTAAGGTTTTTTTTTCAGTAACTACATGGACTTTAATCTAGTTTCACCATCTTGGAAACTTACTATCATGGTACTCAGGATAATTACCTAGAACTTTGGAGCTTGTACTTCATACTTACCTAGTTAATACCTAGAACTTAAGGGACTCTACTAAGAATCCACTGTTGCAACGATGTTAACTTTCAATCTTTTACAAATATATAGACATACTTCCCCCACACACCATTCCTGCTGTGTAAAATGTTCACAAAAGTCAGTGTTCGGAACAGGGCCAAGGACATAGCAAGGCCCAGCATGCATGAGAGGAGTGGAAAAGTTTAGCCTGGGCAAGCATGTGGAGGAGGAGCCGGCGTTCATACTCTGACACGCCCTGTGTCCTTGACTTGCTTTGTCAGATCAAACTGTCCATGCCCTTCAGCCTGTGCTTTTTCAACATTTTTCTTCAGTTCCCTAAATTGGCTGCATGCCTTTTATTTTTTTGTTTTTCTGAGGCTTTTCTCCTTTCCTCCCTTTGTCTCTCTCTGTCAGTTCAGGTTGTTCACAATGTCAGGTGACGCAATAGATTGTAGTGACTTGTCTAGGGAGGTCATTGCAAAATCCCACAATTCCACTTCCCTTGCACATTCATTTGTAAAGTTACAGACAACCCACCATTTAAAATGCTCTTAAACATTAAGCTGACAAGAAGGCTTCTTTGCAGTGATGCTATAGAAGAACAACATTTTGTTCTTGAAAATGTAACATTACATTTGTTTTTCCTAGACACATTTCATACGCTCTTAAAAATAAATGTTCAATAAAAGGCTCTGAAGCAAAGCTAAATGCTAAAGAACAACCACTTTTGGTTCCCTAAAGAACATTTAAATGGAATGTTCTTTATAGAAGTTTAAAGAACCACCACATAATGTACAGTTTCAATACCAGTTTAAGTTTTTTTTAAAGACCCTTTAAAGGTCTTAAAAATAAAGGTGCCGAAAAGAAATAATTTTTGGTCCCCTAAAACTTTCAGTGGATAGTTTTTCAGAGAACCATTTTTATAAAGATGTGTGAGTGTAAATAACCTTTCTGAAGTTTAAAGAACTTCCACATAATGTGTTCAAGGAAGAACACTTACACTGAAATAAAACTATTACATTATGTGAAGGTCCATAAAAACTTCTTTAAACGGTTCTTAAAAGGTTCTTCATACTCACAATTCTCTTTTTGTGGTAACTTTTTTTAAGAGTGTAGAATAGTATGAGTTAATAACCATTTAGGAGCCTATATTTATAACAGTATATTTATAAGGACCATTTAGGCATCTTTCTTTGTGGAAGTAAAGGGAGGTACCCTTAGTGCTCAGAGTGCTCATATGAAAAAATAACACACTTATTGCCATGCCTTTGTCATATATGGATAAACATGATGAGCCTGATTAAAGAGAAGACCTCTGTAATAAGCAGAGTGTGAGAGGAAGCCTAGTTACTCGGTCACTTATTACAGTTGAACTTCAATGTCCAGGAAAAACCCAAAAACTCAACACTAAACCAGCAGGTTGTGTCTGAACAAACAAACCCATTTCCATTTCCAAATCCAATCACATGGCTAAAATCCCTTCACAGCAGTAAAATATCGCTTTTGAAGGCCAGTGGAAGAATGATCCAGCTGATCTGAGATCTGAGCAAACTCTGGACACTCACACAAGTGGTCCACATGTCAGGGGCTTAATGCATGTCAGAAGCTTCAACATCTGTGACCGTGCAACCAGGGTCAAATGTAATCCCCACTATTGATAGAATCAGATTATGGGTGAAAATCAACCGGACATGGGAATACTCTGTTGCTAGTGACGTGCAAGTGCATTAAGCCTCCTGTATATGGCAAAATGCGATGAACAAATGTTCCAGCGATCATTGAAAAAAAAGGCTTGAGGACATTAGGTGTAGTGACACTGACCACACAGCAGATTACTCTTGCTTGTGAAATCCCCATCTTTAATAAATTCTTTAAGACAATGAGGGTGAGCTAGAAAGGCCGTAGGTGAACGAACAGAGCAGAAAGGAGGATGGATGATGAGAATAAAGGAGGACAGGCAGCAGGGTGGCTGGGGGAAGGGCAGAGAGGGAAAAAGGGGAGTGCGTGCATGAGCATCCACACACAAGGGATTATGATTGTGTAATCACATACTGCGTGCACAGTGTATGTGTAATACGCATTACTCAACGCACCACAGAACACATTTCCACATCACCGTAGGAAATTCCATTCTCTATATTGTGGACTTGGCATGGAAAATGAATGCTAAGCATGCTAAGTCTCCACTTACAGTGATAATGCACAAGGCATAAGGTCACGCCATATGAACGTCTCTCTGTTCACATTCACTTCAAACTCCCTTTCCACAGCACCTAGCTGTTAGTGCTCTATGATCTTGAACGGAACAGACATTCACTTCAGGTTCTGTTCCTAACCTCAAACTGCGTGTCATGATGACCACTACTTAAGACATCTTAGAGCTTCAGAGGTGGTCTCTTAAAAGGGCATTCCGACCTAAAATAAGTATTTAATACGTTATTTGTTATGTTATATAATATTCTGCAGCACGGTCACATCAGTTTGGCAGAATTTATGATTTTGAATCCTTTTTCTTCAGTGTTTGCTCATGACAATACCCAGCATGCACTACCCAACTATGTCATACAACAACTGGGAATCCCCTCACTATAATAAAGAAATTCACTGGTGGACCAATGATGCTGTTATCTTGCTTCCTTCTACATGAGCTAGCTTGTGGAAAATAGGCATATAGGCATCCTCCCTTAAGAACTTGCAGTTTTTCAAAAGCTCCTCTCATCTTCAGCGCACATCATGAGTAGGATAGTTTTTGACTTTAAAAGGGAAAATCTCACTCAAGGCATTTTTTACATTGGATGTTGTGATGCCCTGTAAGTCTTTACCATAGCATTAGATGTTTCTTGTTTTCACACATTATTCACTATGCACACAAAACATTTTCTCCCATCAAGGTGCCAAAAAGAGTTCCTTGGAGTGGTGTCATAGAGGAATGTTTTTGGTTGCTTAAAGAATGTGGATGATACTTTAGAGAATCATTTTTTGTGAATGAGATGTATGAGTCTGAAGAATCTGTCAGTTTTACAATTTTTTATTTTTCTGATAATAAGTTAAAATACCCTGTGCAGACAATTTACTTTTGCACATATTAAGGCACAATTACTGTTTATTTGATGAATTTAACATATTGGGGAAGAAAGTTCTGGCACATTTTATATTTTATGCTTTTTATCCAGTAGGTTAATCACTTAGAAAATCAACAAAAATAGTTTGTGCAGAGGTGTTTAAACTTTTGCATATGGCTGTCAATGTTCTAAATAATTCAGATCTTTTTTCTAGAAGAACCATTTTTATTTTTTAAAAAAGCTCAAATATTACTTTCAGCTCAAACACAAAGGTATCATGGCTTAATGGACTAAGAAAGAAAGTTAATACTAAACATCTGTATTTCATGATGTTTCATCTCTGTTAATGTTTTAAGGCTATTGACCTTTTTCATTTTTTGTCTTCCTTTTTTTCCTTGCCAATTTCACGAGTGCCTTCAAAGGCTTGACAAATCCCCAGTTGTTCTGAATCCAGTGCTCAGTAAAGGGATAGAGATTAGCCAGAGTTTAGTGTAAAGGCAGAACCGGGGGGGCAAACGAGAGAAAGAGCGAGAGAGGACACGTAGCCCCAATTGCACCGAGGCCCTATGAAAACCTGCTGTTGCTAGGCAACCTCCTCTGCATACCCTGAGACACTGCTTCAAAGATTATCATGTGGAATCCATGAGGCTCAAATATCTCTTCGATTAAATCTCAGCTGAAGTGCAGTAATTGGGACATTGTTTTTCTTGGAAGGAAACGTAGAATGTAGTGGGGGGGTATTTAGGTTAAGCGAAGACTGATAATGGGTCTGCGGTTTTCATCATTTTTTCAGGATGCGACAACCACTGTCTCCTTTGCTAGTATAAATGATTTGCTTCTGTCTGAAAATGAATTAATTTAAAAGTAGTCAAAGTCATCACACTGCAAAACAAGATTGCTGACTCTCAGCCACTTTCTGATGGAAGATATAATCTGCCTAGATTAATACAGATCACACCAATCCAAATTAACCAGGCTGGCCTTTGTTTTCTACCTACTATGCATATTTCTACCTAGGCCACTGCAAAATAAAAAAAACGTGAGTTTTGAAATTAAATTGATAAATGTATAGAATGTTCAAACAAACAGATGTATGGTGTATGCTATAACAAATGCAAACATATTCCAGTAGATGCAGTCCACCATTCTACCTTTACTGAGTAACACCTGTTGTAATTTTTTCCCCCTCAATTTTCTCCCCAGTTTATTCATATCCAATTCATCCCTCTAGTTAGGTCTCCTCATATCACACAATGCTACCAAGCTAGGAGGGTGAAGGCTAGCTTGAGACACATGAAGCGTCACTGCATCTTTTCAAAATTGCTGACAACACAAAATCATTGGACAGCTCAACAAGCCTGGCGAAGAACACTAACTGCCAATGCTGTAAGCACACAGACAGCAGCATTAGCTGGCATCGCGTTGAGTGATGGAGGGGGAAGGAGAACCAAGATCAATTATCTTTTGGACTCCAGGGAATGGATGGCTGTGGCATCGCTGGGATCAAACTAATGATCTCCTGGCCATGCTGCCCATGTATAGACAGCTGTGTATATTTGAGAGCCCTGCAGTAGACAATTTCTAACATTTTAGGCCTATTCTGCACCTGGAAGCCAAACTAGCTAGCACATCTTCTATTCTATTTCTGTAAACACTGCATGCATTTTATTGCAATTTTAGCAGTGATACTGGTCTATCACTGTTGTCCATTAATTAATCCACTCTTGACCCAAACCCATATTTTTAACAAATATTTGGAAAGAAAAGAGAGAACATACCTTTAAGCACATCAGGCATGTTTTTCCTAAGGAAATGATATCATGTGGTGCAGGTCATGTAACCTGGGAACAAACTATTCATTATTGTGAGTGTTTGTTTTTTTGTTTTTTTTTTGTTCAAATAGCAAACTTGGATATATGTGTATAGTTCAACATCGATATTTTAATTGATAGATATAAGCATGTTACTTAAGTATGATAATGTACATTTTGATATGAATACACTAAAAATATTACTCCACAGACATTAAATGTACCCATGATTATAGAATGACTCTTTTGACTTCTGCCCTGTGCATCACAGCCCAAAACGTGAGACCCTTTCCAGTGTACTTTCTAATGTGTCTGCAAAACATCTGATGTCCTCTGCTCTCCCAGGGACTGCTGTTGCATTGTTCTCTAGGGACAGCCCTTATTGGACATCTCGCAGAAGTTCCTTCTGCTCAGATGCACTGAACATCTAATGGCTGCAGGACAGGAAAGGAGCAGGAGGCACTGATCTTGCCACATGATTTTTCACACTTTTTGCATTTTTGGTTCACCTTAACCCAAGTAGTCTCCTTAGCAACAGATTCTTCTTCTCCCCCAGGGCTTTGGGA
Organism: Colossoma macropomum; assembly: GCF_904425465.1. NCBI lineage: Eukaryota > Metazoa > Chordata > Actinopteri > Characiformes > Serrasalmidae > Colossoma > Colossoma macropomum. The sequence goes on from NW_023494808.1 coordinate 14,771,971, forward strand.
TTCTCAGCTTTCTCAGCCTTATCTTTCGGAGCTCTTATATCCTTACATCTCACCTATGCAATGACGCAGATGCAATTATAATTATATATTCTATATAGGTTTTGAATTCAATTATATACTATATATATTTTTGGAATGGTTCAGCAAAAAATCACATTTACACACTTTTCTACTTACCTCAGATCAGCCAAGATAAGTCTGGTGTCCAAATTTTGCTTCTTTAGTTTAGCAATGGAGTTACGAGGCAACAGTCACCCTCATCTTTTCTCTCAAGCCACTCAAACCACAACCAGGTTTTCATTAAGGTCCCTCAGACTTGTCAGTGTGCTTTAGAACACAGTATGACTTACTGTAACTATGAAAAATTAACAAAACATCACCGTATGAAGTGGCAGAGGGCAAACATTTTAGACAACAGGTGTTGTCCTGAATTCCAACTCCCCTTCATGCCCATATACCTGCATGATGGGAACTGGCATTCCTATTATTCAAAATGGCTGACCACAGCATTCTAAGCTAGAAAGTGAGGTGTTCATTTTCATAGCTCAGAGCAAGTCATACTGTGCCCTAAAACACATTGACCAGTCTGACACACCTTAATGAAAACCAGGATGTGGTCTGATCAGGTTGAGGGACGTTTTGGGCATGTATGCATTTGTTTAGTTTAGCTTTTGGTAGCTAATGTTTCCCCTTGGATAAAGGCAGCAGATCCAGGGGTCCATGGACGCAGGGAATTATAGTAAACTGAGACGCTGGTGCTGTCGTCCCGCCGTTCACACGCGATCACTCAGGTTTGTGGACGGTGGAGCGGAGGAATGCCAGATTGTTTCAGGGTGCTCCCGTGTCTGTGTGCCCTTTTGGTTCTCTCCTTTTAGTTAAGCTGTTATAGTCAGATCTGCCGGAGTCGTTAGCCACACTCTGGAAATGTTTTACATACTACTATACATACACCCATACAGAAATAAACTAACTCCATTTCCCTACCTTTCTTCCGAGAAAACGACTGCTCACCTGTCCAGCCGGACACTGCTGGATGATTGTTTGTAGAGCTCTCCGGCTACCCGCTTCAGACCAGTTACCCACAACCCAGTCACCGCCACCTGCCTTGGACTGGCTGCCCACTCTACACTGAAGTCTCCTAACTATTACTACTATTACTATTAATATTAGTAGAATAATAATTTTGTACGTAGTTTGACCAGAGGAGGATGGGTCCCCCCATGTGAGCCTTGGTTCCTCCCAAGGTTTCTTCCTCAACTGAGGGAGTTTTTCCTTGCCACTGTCGCCCCTGGCTTGCTCACCTGGAGGATTTACATTTCATGTTGAAACTTTGTTCTAAACGGATTTCTGTGAAGCTGCTTTGTGACAACATCAGTTGTAAAAAGCGCTATACAAATAAATTTGATTTGATTTGATTTGATTTGATATGCACAGAAAAAATCTGGGTGACAATTGACTTCTTGTGTTCGTTCACAACATTAGACTCGTAGCTCCAGTTAAAAACTAAAACAGAATGGATGCCAAGCATGTCTTGGCTTGCCATCTACTTCTGAGCTAAGTGGAAAATTGTGTAAATTAGACTTTTCACAGAATCATTCTTTTAAAGCTAAAACGTTACATTCAGTAAAGAGCTATTTGCAGCGTGCACTCGGCTTAATTGTTGGATTTACTTTTTTTTCATTGGTATAGAACCTTTACATTACGTGGAGGTTCTTTAAAAAGGTTCTTCTCATGAATGTATGTTATTTAAACATGTTTTTTTCAAAGAAAGGTTCTTTAGGGAACAAAAACTGGTTCTTTAATGGCATTGCTCCAATGAATCCTTTTTAGCAGGTTCATTTTTAAGAATGTATAGAACTGGCATGTACTTGCTGCCCTTTTAAATCAAGTGCCAAAACACAGAGAAGTGACCATCCAGGAGAATTAGACTACATTTGTCTTGTGAAATGTTAGTTAAAATGACTGGACTGGGGAGAAGCAGCCAAAAAGACAACACTAATAAGACTACAGACTCTGAATCAGATGGCTCCTCAATAAAGTACGGAGCCAAATTCAGAAAGATCCATTGCGTGTTGCTGATGCAGTCTGAAAGGAGCTCACACATAAGCCTCCTCAGCCTCATAGCATTGATCAAAAGGGAAATTCCCCAAAGGCTTTTTTCCCTCAACTTCTGGCAGGCTTAAATGGAGACATATTAGTTACTATATCTGTGTCAAGAAAAAAAGGAAATCAGGCCTCATTAAATGCATTTTTTTCTGTAAAAAAACAGTTCTGTCTTCATCCTCAAATCTGCTCATGCATTCACTTCTATTTCATTATTTATCAGCCTGTCCTATTTATCATCTTGGAGCACAACCATATCAGTGAGTTACAGTGTTGCGGTGAGCATTGTTCATCGCTAAACAAAGGGGTATCGCTGGTAACACTGTTCATTAAGAGCCACATCAAAGTCGTGATGTGATGCCAATCCCACTGTGGACACTGAACACTGTACCAGTGTACCAGTCATACATTTTACCTTCCACTATGAAGGGCTTTTATGTGATGATGTATGAAACTTTAATAATCATGCACTATGGTAGAAGCGCTATAATGAATAATGAATGCATGTTTCTTTAAATATTTTTTTTCAACAGCCTTGAAGAAGAACTATTATATTTGCACAGAATGAAAGATGTGTGTTTTATTGTGCAAATTCAAAACATCATACAAGTAAACAGTGACTGTAAAGCTGCAACCAAGCTACCATAATAAGAAATCTTGTTACACTTAAATTCTAAAAAAATGAAAAAATTATGGATAATGCAGAAGTTTACTCACCAAAATGAGTAAAAGTTGAAGATGGGTGATTCCACGACTGGGATGCCATTTAGACCTTGCAACCCATCTAAGGAACAGCATCTGAATCCAAGGCTTCATTGCTGACAATGTCTTAAATAGGTAACAGTATGGGTGTAACAATATGCATTACAATGCATTTTTAATACAGAATTAGAAGACAAAAGTCAAGATAATGTTAACATTTTTATATTTATATATTCTTTGGTAATTTCTTTTTTTTATTTCCACTGTTGTTTCTAAAAGACAACAGAGCTTATTGAAGGGATAACTAATCACATAATTAATAAACAAAGATATAAACAAAGGTTCAATATCTTTATAAAAGTATACAAATGTAAAATATTATGCTACATTTCATTGTTAATAAACTGAGCATTACAAGTTCATTTACAATCTGATCTTAGAATCTCACTTAACACCCGCCAAACACAAAAGCTGCACTGTTTTATGAGACCAAAGGCACTTGCCTCAGTTAAGGTAAATGTAAATGATTCCACAATAAGAAAGACAAGCTTTACAAGGCGCAAATCACTGCTGAACAAAAAAGAAACACAAAGGCTCATCTTGCATTTGCCAAAAAACATCTAGATGACCCCCAAGACTTTTGGGATAATATTCTGTGGACTAAGGCATCAAAGGTGGAAACATGGGTCCCATTACATCTGGCACAAAGCTAATGCCACGTCCCACCATAAGAACATCATACCAACAGTCAAACATGGTGGTGGTAGTGTGATGGTCTGGGGCTGCTTTGCTTCTGCAGGACCTGGACGACATGTCATAATTTATGGAACCATGAATTCTGCTCTCTATCAGAAAATCTTGACAGAAGAATGTCCGCCTGTCAGTTTGTGACTTAAAGCTCAGGTGCAGTTGGGTTATGCAGCAGGACAATGATCCAAAGAACACAAGCAAGTCAACCACTGATTGGCTCAAAAGAAACAAAATTAAGGTTTCGGAGTGGCCGAGTCAAAGTCTTGACTTGAATTATTATTAGATGCTGTAGCAAGACCTTAAATAGGCAGTTTAAGTTTGAAATCCTCCAATATACCTCTGGATATTTGAAAATTGTACTTTGGAAGTGAATTTGTTTGAATGCAGTGTTCAGCATTAGCAATTGTGACAAAGTGAAGACATTGACACTAATACATTTTATTACAATCAAATTAAAAGATTATTTTAAGTCTGTCCTTGTGTCAGATTCATTTAACTGATTCAATAAAATATTCTTTTTTTAAGGTTTCTGATTTCCAAAAAAGACATACTTGATGTGTTTACATAAATAATAGATAAAAATAATAGTGTTTCAGTGATGTTTAAGCAAAGCCTTGAAACATACATTTGTACTTTCATGACAATAGAGGCTTTTTTCTGTTAAGCTTTCTAAACAGTTTGCTAGTATGAACGTGCCATCTAATTATAATTTTGAAAACATGGAGCCTCCAGGATCCAACCAGCTCCTGTAGGTGTCCAACTGTGATCCTTGAAAAAAGTCTCATTCCTCCAACTATCCTTCTTATTGTGCTTGAGAACAATTTCAGGCAGTATAATATCAGCTCTGGTTGGTTTAAACAACAAACTGGCATTTTCAAATGTGAAACTATCATAGTGATTATCTCTAACTTCATATTTCACTGAAGATCAATTGTCCTTGACCTATCAAATCATCTATCAAACAAAAGGTTGGTGACCTTCATAAATCAGGCATTGGCTATGTCTATAAATTTGAGTTCAGCAACTTTTAGTCTTCACATGTTTGATAGATGACCAAGAGTAATTGGACTGCATGAGGAATAACCTTAAATTGGTATAGAACCTTTGTGGATGTTCTTTAAACTTTTAAAAGGGTTCATCACACTCCTACGTCTCATTTCCAAAGATAGTTGTATAAAAACCCATCCATCGAAACTGGTTCTTTTGTGGCATCACTCTAAAAAACATTTTGGTTTCCATTTGGCACTTTTATTTTTCTTCTCTGATCTTTTTGTTTATTAATGCAGTAATACATTTTGTTCATTAAGCTAACATAAGATAGGTTACAACTATTTCATGCTCTTGCTGGCTTCTTGTCTCTAAAGCTATCCTTCTTTGTTTGGCTATAAATGATCACCATAACAACAGAACAGGCACAGTCGGTCAAAAGGTCAAAGGAAAGCTGTTTAAAGTCCAATAAAATTAGTTTACATGAGCTGCCAAAAATTTTAAACAGAATTTGGTTGATGACAGGTCCATGTGCTCACAGGACATCTTATGACTCACATGGTTCCAAGAGACATGTCAGCAGAATTATAATGGTTGTGGCTTTGGAGTTTCAGTGTGATTTCTAAAGAAACTGACACATTTTACACTCATTTCAAACTTTTTTCATGAATGCACATAGGCCAAAAAGGTGAAAGATCAGTTTTGCAGGCACAAAGTAATAATGCCTAAGATAAAAGCTTAGAAGAACTGAACTGCAAGCTTTTAGTTTCAGCAGCTATGAAGAGGCTTATGCTAGCTTTGATATTAAAGCTGGTCTGTAAATAATCATCTGTTGATCTGCAGACTCAAAGCCTCTGAAATACTAAAACACTGCCTTCACTCATCCAGATCAGTGCATCTACAAAGAATAAAGATACAGGATTTTTCAGAGCACTCAAGTTTAGTTTAGAGTGAAGCCCACTGTCTCAATGGCATTAGCAGATTATCTGTAAATCTGACTGAAAATGGTATTTCTTTACAAGAAAGCTTTTACAGTTTCTATACTGATAGCTACAAAACTAACACTATTGCTATCTCATTTAAACATGATAGATTTTCAGAAGCATGCAAGGGTTTGTAAAGATATCCTTTAGTGTTGCTTGCCCAAAACCCCATCTCTCCATTTCTCCCTGTGTTTTTATTGCAGTCCAGTGTACAATGTGTTTACCTAAAGAAGCAGTTACAGAGTCAGAGGTAATAAGTGTCAATTATTTCACCAAATAAATTTTCCAGCTTAGAGAGCTGTGTCAGTGGTGTGTCCTTGTGACCCCACCTTCAACTGGCAAGACCCTTGAGTAATTTAAGTACAGCTGCCGTCTGGATTTTGTGGGGTTTATAACTACAAAGGCCCTTGCACATTCTATGCCACACACTGTATATTATACTATGTACTACACTGTATCAATTTTGTATGTGGTCCTCTTATGAAAATATTATCAAACGGCACAGGGTGAAAGTCAGAGACCATCATTCATTTATTTAATTCCCAAACAAAATGGCCATTAATAACATTAGTAATTTATTTATTCATCCATTCATTCATTCAATGTCAAGAAAGAGCAAAAACAAACATTTAACAGAAAATTACCAACCATTGCCTTTATCACAGCTTCCATTGTTTTCAGGAAACTTGCTTTCAGTTTTTCAAAGAAATATGCAGGGACATTTTTCCACACCTCCAAAATTCAGTCTTAGGCATGGGTTGCATTTTCTGCTTCTCATGACCCAAGTTTCTCACAGTGGAACAATGAACAGAAGCAGATCTGATCTGAAGCAAGAGTGGAGCGTGGAGCAGATTCAGATCTGAAGCAAGAGTGGAGCTTGATTTTCTCCTGACTCTCAAAGATTAAAGTTTTAAGTGCTGTTTATCTGATGGGTGTTTTGATGGTCTACCAAGTCTTGCATGCTTGTTAGAAGTTGCTTTTTCTCCTTTCTTATGCAAGTTGTTATTTTATATCTAACCTCCCCAGAAATACCTCCTGAAAATGAATAACTTGTATATAATGGCTATGTTGACAGGAAATTACATAAATAAAGGTATCTGAGCCACTCCCAGGCCAGCATGGAAATGTAATTCCTCAAGCGGGTCCTACCGTGCCTGGTAGATCTCCAACGGGAGGTGGCCAGGGGGCATCCTAATCAGATGCCTGAACCACCTTAATTGGCTCCTCTCAATCTGGAGGAGTAGTGGCTCTACTTTTAGCTCCTCCCAGATAACTGAGCTCCCCATCCTATCAAGTAGAGTGTAGCCTGCCACTTTGCGAAGCTCATAACTACAGTCCAGTACAGTGACCACAGTACTGCTACTGCCTGTCCCAGCCTGCGGCCGATCCCTCTTCCCATCACTCGTGAACAAGACCCTGAGATACTTCAACTCCTCCACCTAGGGCAGGTCCTTTCCCCTTATCTGGAGGGGGCATGCCATCCTTTTCTGGGCAAGTACCATGGACTCAGAGGTGCTGATCTGCATACCAACCATTTGACACTCAGCTGCTCCAGTGCACGCTGGAGGCATCCATGTGATGGAGCCAAAAGGACATTGTCTTCAAAAAGCAGCCTCTGGCCCCCACGCATAATGCCCTCCTGAAGTTGGCTACACTGTGACACCTTGATAAATATCACACACAGGAGTGGATGAGAAGTTGGTCCATTTTTCCATGGCTGGGACAGAGTCCACATTGTTCCTCCTCAAACCGAGATTCGACTATCGGTCATAGTCTCTTTTCCAGCACCTTGGCATAAACGTTCCAAAGGAGGCTAAGCAGTGCGATGCCCCAGTAATTGGCACACACTCTTTGGTCCCCTTTCTTAAAAATTGGGACCACAACCCCAGTCTGCCAGGCCAAAGGTATTGATTCCGAGGTCAATGCAACATTGCAGAGGCGTGTCAGCCATAATAGCCCCACAACATCCAGAGCCTTAAGCATTTCCAGGTGAATCTCATCCACCGAGGATCTTGCCAACTACATCAGTGACCCCCACCAGGGAAATGGAGTCTGACACCCCAGAGGCCTCTGGCCCTGACTCCGATAAGGGAGGCATGTCTCTTATGAGTTCCTCAGAGTGCTCCTTCCACTGACTGACAATATCCACATTTGAAGAATTTCTTCACTCCTGCTGAGTACAGCTTGAGAAAAGTCACTCCAACTGCTCCTGAGTAGCCGGACAGATGTCCAAACCCTCCTTAAAGCCAACTAAAAGTCTTTTTCCATGGTTCTTTTTCCACCCACCTTGGGTTGCTGCCCTGACAAGCACTAACAAGCTTTTGGCCACAGCTATGCCTGGTGGCTTCCACAATGGAGGTTTTGAACAGGGTCCATTTGGACTTCATGTCCCCTACCTCCTCTTGCACATGAGGGAAGTTCTCCTGAAGGTGGGAGTTAAACTCATTCCAAATAGGGGTCTCTGCCAGTAATTCTCATCACACCCTCACTGTTTGCCTGGGTCTCTTCACCCAGGTGTCAACAATATGTGGTCCCAGGTCAGATGAAACAACAACAAAGTCAATCATTGACCCCTGACCCAAGGAACTTCTACCCAAGTACACTTATGAACATCCTTATGTTCAAACTTGCTGTTGCTATGGGCAATCAATGACTAGCACAGAAGTCCAATAACAATTCACCATTTGGCAGGCTGTTCTTCCCAATCACCCTTTCAGGTTTCCCAGTCATTGCCAACATGATCATTGAACTCTCCCAGCAAGACTATGGAGTGTGTAGGTGGGGCCCTTTCTAGAACCCCACCCACTCATTTCAAGAAGGCTGAATACTCCAAACTGTTGTTTGGTGCAAAAGCAAACGCAACAGTCAGTGTTTTCTTCCCTGTGATTTTAATATGCATTGAGGTAACCCTCTTGACTCCAACTGCACAGCAGCCTGCCGGGGGCTTGTGAGTATCCTCCATGTCCACCTGTTACCTCTCACCCTGTGCAATTCCTGAGCAGCAGAGGGACCAACCCCTATCAAGGAGTTTGTTTCCAGAGCCAACATTGTGAATTGAGATGAGTCCAACTACATCTAGTTGGCACCCCTCAACCTCCTGCACACACTCCACCTCCTTCCCCTGCAGTGAGGTAACATTCCAGGTGCCAAGAGCCTGTTTCTGTCACAAGGGTACCTCTCCACCATCTACCACTGCCTATAAGGCACTGCACCGGTCCTCCACACTGAATCTTGCAGGTGGTGGGCCCACATGATCCCCCAACGTTGTATTTTCGGGCTGAGCCAAGCCAGGTTACATGGGTTGCCCGGCCACCAGGCGCTTGCTGAGGAACACTACCCCCAGGCCTAGAATAGAATAGAATAAAATAGAATAGAAGTGATCATGGTGTAAATCATAAGTATGTGATCCATACTACAACTGTTTTTGTTAATATATTAGGGTATTTGTGGGTTAAAATTAGAACACTATCTTTTCAGAAAATGTAACATCTTAATATGTTGCCATTAAGGCCTAAAAAAAATTACACATGCACCTACACTTTTTAGTGTTTCCACTGACAATCACAGCATTAGCTAGCCTAGCTAGCATTGTGGGTAACCTAATTTAGCAATGAACACCATTATAAGCTGCTGTAAGCAATGTTGCCAGAGAATGTTTAGAAGTGACGAGCTAGGGAGAAAATATAGAACCATTGTTTGTTTACTTGCTAGAACTGCCACACTGTTTCATAAATAAATCTACAATCAAGTCTGTCAACAGCTTAGCCTACACCACTCAACTACTGTAACGTTAAATGTAGGCTAATTGTGACGTTTGCTTGACAGTACCGACCTTCACGTTACTGCAGCAATGTTGCCAGGCAATGTTGCTTAGGTTAAGAGGAGAGAGATGCGGTTATTTTTTTATCAATATTTGAGTAATTTATTTAATGTGACAATTATCAGCTTATCATGAATGCAGACTATTTCTGTTATGGGGTGAAGTTACTCTGCTTTACTCTGCTTGGTCAGTGTTCCAAGCATGTATTTGTTGCCAACGGTGGTGTTGCAGAGCGCCGTTTGATGGACAAACTATGCAATGACAACACTCATTACATGGTTGAAGGATCTGTCTTCTGTTTCTCTGTTTCTTTTTCTTTTATCATTTATTGGCTGTTAAAAATGCATATACCGATTTATCTGCAGCTAGCTCCTATCGGCGATAAAATCGGCATGTGGATTTATTGGTCGGGCTCTAGTATCTTGCTTGTTTAACGTAATACCTGCAGTCAGTAGATGATGAGAAATCCATTACACCAGCTCATGTGGCACACACCACACAACAACATTGTAGTCAGGGGTCACCAACAAAGTATTCTAGAGCAAACCTGCCAGCAACTCAGACCCACACACAACAACTCTCACCTCTTTGCTAGTAGGTCCTGCCGGTTCACTGTCCTTCTGACCTCCTCATGCTGGCTGACTGTCATTCTGATCTCCCCTCCGCTCCCTTAATACAACAGCACATACATGTAAAACTCACCATCATCCATGCTATCCTGCTCAGTATTGACCCTGCATGACAACCACACAAAATACAAGCTGCATTATCATCTCTTGATGCAAGTTTCAACTTACTCTTTTTTTTAGCACCAGACATGTGTTGTATGTCTATATGAAGAGTTCATTTGCAAAAACAGATATTTTAATCAATTTTCATAAATCATGTTTTTTACTTCTGCATTACAGGTAATATCTATTAAACTGCGGTTGGGTTGTAAAACTAATTAAAAAATGTGATTTACAACATTAAACTTTTGATTTTTTTTTATTTAAATGTCTTTTGTCATTTGTCGGATACAAGTTTCTTTTAAGTTCAGTATTAGTTAGTTAGTGAAACTAACTTAAGGCAAAAATTAGAAATTAGCTAACTTTAGCATTCATCCATAGACACCTGACACAATCTAATTCAAAAAAAGGTACTCGATGTTTATTAATCAAGCTAGCTACTTACATTAACCTACAGTGTCTCCTTTGGCCTGCGCCACAACAACACTGCAGCATAGACTTTAATGAGGATGCAAGCCCCTGAAATGATGGGAATGAGGCAGGCATACAAGATGTAGAACTAATGTCAAGGTTAAGAAATGGTATGGTCCAGTGTAGGGGTGCATGGGGGGAGGGGGGTATTTTTGACATATTACTCACCCTTATGTCCTTATGTCCTGTCTCTGTAATTCTGAATAATGTTTTTATATTTACTTACATGTCTAGAACAGAATATACTAAAATCTGCATTGCCACACAATCAAGGATGGTGGATATTAGGTTGGGACAGCTTTGCTACAACGACAATAAAATACATGTATACAAGTATCCCAGTCTAGAGGTATACGCAATACCCCAAAAAAACATAACAGTTCTAGACCTGCTTTATGTACACAGTGCAGATTATAATAACATACCATAATCAACAATACTCCTCTTCAGAATAAATATGCAATCAACCCACCAAACCCCAAATCACAGACAGAGTCAAACAACTGAGTAAATATAGGATGAATACAGAATGGTTTACCCTATAATTTTAATACTGAACATGATCATTCAAGCTTAGATATGGTATAAGAAGTAAGGCACACAGGATGCTCCCTTATTGCTTTGTAGGGAGAAATGATGACATATTTTGGGAAAAACAGTGAGCTTTTGACTGTAAGTGACCTGAATCATCTGCCTGTGGGAAGAAGCTGAAATCACTCACGTGCAGTGTGGTAATCATAGTGACACGCTTAATGTACAGTGATTCCACAGAATGGAAAAAATAATCTGCTAAAGGGATTTTTTTCCTTTTTTAAAGCCTCTTCCTCCTTAGTGGTATCGTTCTACAACACAGAGACAGCTGTTAGCAGGGACGGATCATGGTATTGTGAGGCACCTAGGCATTAGCATCTAGTTAGAGTTTGGGCGGCCTTCTAACAAGTAAATAAATACCTAAAAAGTGAGATTAAACAATGTTCGCTTATGTGCACTTTAAGCAACACATATTCTTTATCTTTTTTTGAGAATAAACCAAATTAGCCTCATTAATGATTACAGTGCAGTACTGGATATACGTTGTAAGAGTTTATGCTTTTTGTATAAGATTTGTGTACCTAAAGACGAACTTTAATCATCACATTTGAATGGCAGCAACGAAATAAATGATGATATAAAACTTGAGGGACCAAAGACAACAATGTCTTTATCTAATGTATTTTGCTATTTGTACATATTCAATGGCCATTTGTTCATCTACTGCTTATATCTGCAGTCAATTGCCCCAAGTATTTGTGTCACTCTGGGCCTTATGGTCCCCCGGGGCCCCTGTGAGTCAAAGGCCTTTGTCCCACTGGACCGGTAATCTGTAATCCATCTTTGGCTCTATTTGGTGGATGTATAGAATTGGACAAGGACTCATGTCAAACCTCAGCTGTTTGGGGATGTACAGTCTCTGGTGATCCTTTATCATAAGGTAATCTATGTTAATATGTCATTTTAAAGAGCTACACATTTGGATGCTCAGATGTTTAACAGAGTTGGTAATGGCTACATATTAACCACTAATGTAAAAAAACTATTTGAGACTCACCTCATGTTTTATATTAGGATGTGAAGCGGTACTCTTCCAGTATTCGAATACTGAAATCACTACTCGAGTATTCGTCAAGGGAAGGCAGAGAAAATATACAAGCAAACAATTTAGTGAAATGTGTCAGTTTTGCTTCTATTTGCGAGTAAGTAAATGACGTTATACTCTGCTACTCTGAAACACAAGTTTAGAGTAGTTATTTATTAGATTTTTTTTATTTTGTTTTCTATTTTATAAAAAGTCATACTGTAAGGATAGATTGGTTGTAGATTGTTTTTCACATAATCAAGCCTACGTTAGCATAATGATTATCATTGCCATTTCCAGCCTGCATAGTTTGGATTAGCCACAACAATGTAGTCCATCTTGCTAGCGTAGCATTTTAAACAGGACATTCAACATTATATGGTTTCTCATTAGGTTAAATTAATTTTTTGTCAACATTATGTAAAGTTTGTAAAACCTAGCAAAAGTTGCTACAAATAAACACATCTGTGGGTGAACGATGTATAAGAAATTTCTGCTGTGAGGTAAAGCTATTTGTAAACAAAGGAACAAGAAACAAAGACTCAGCCTTGCTGTGTGTCAGGTTGATGGTCAGGCATCACTATAAGGATACATCAGGCATTGTATTGTACATAGAAGTGTATCAGGCATCAAGCATTGATGGAAAAGGCTACGTCTGTTTACCTTGACTGACTGACATCTGTGTAGCAGCCCAGCTAGAATTTTTTTTTGTTCCAAAAATGTTCAGAGAATATTACACACACGTTTTATTAACATTTTCAGGGGTAATTTTTTTTTGATCCCAGAATTTTCTTCTAGGAACGTTCTCTAAAAGCATCATCATGTAACATAATCTGTGGCCCTGACAACATCCTCAAAACATCCTCTGAATGTGGCAATAAATGCTTCCTTGTAAACATGTAATCTTACAGAAATGTTATTTGAAATGGTAAACATCCTTAAAACATTTTTTTTTGAACATTAGATTAAAAGGTTTTCTTTAAACATTATTAGAACTTGTAGGTAACGTTAACCAAACTTATGGGAACATAATACATTCCCTACTAGCTGGAAGGAAATCCAACAGCCAGTAGCACATTGCTGGATTGATGCCTGTATCCATTAGTTTATTGAAGGGTTTTAGAGGGTTAACGATATTATCAATGAATAGAATGTACATATAAGTGTTTGCTGAAATAGTGTATAGAAAACAATGGCATTTTTCACAGATTTGCTGTCACGGTAGGCAAATTAAAGTCAACACACTGCACTGTAAAACCTTTGTTTTTTTCAGCTGACCTTTATAGCAGAGCAGGAGGCGGAGATTATTAGAAATGGAGCATGTGGTGACTGATGACAGTCATGCTGCGTTGTGCTGAAGTGGCTCTTTTATGCTGTTATGTTATTATCCCGTCCTTCTGCTTTTCTCTCTTAAAGGGCCCATGCAATATAACAGAGCTTTCCTCAATTTTTGTTCAAATAAATAAAAGAGCTTAATGTCCAGGTCCATGCAGTCCATGTGTAGACACTAAACTGTAAAAATCAATTTTGAATTAATCTTGGTTGTATTGTCTTATAAACTCATTTATACATGAACACCCATTCAGCAGTTTAGCCCCACTCATTTATGCTGAAGTGATACAGAAGGTTGTTACTGCATACAGTCCATAGCAGAGTTAATAGAGCGGACGATGTTGGATAGATGATTAACTGATGATTACTATTCATGGCTGTTGGATAGTAAATGTTTCATTACAACCTTCCACAAGATCTCAACGTCCAAAAAGAGTGGCTGAAGTTTCTTCTTCTCAGTGTTCAAACTTAGCAGCTTGTACCACACATACTGGACTGCTTTTTGAATAAAATACAATACAGGGCACTTGTTAAGGGGTTATCCTATCAGAGGTCATCTCAGCATCATTAAAGCAACAAATGCAGCTTCTTTGATTCTGAAGGAGAAAAGAAGCTGGAAAATGGTAAAGTAAAATTAACTGTTTTTGGTACATAACATTTTGGTCCACATAAGTGGATTTCAGGGATAAAACTATAAAGAAAAATGCAGAACACTGGCCAATATTACAATTTCGATAATATTAGAAGACAGTTCTTTGTATGTGCAGAAAGATTCATATAGCAGGATAGTTTCCACCATATTAGATTTGTGAGCATGAGCATTAACCTCAGCTGAAAATGACTGAACAGTCACAAAACACAGTCTGTTACATCTTTGAGTTTTTTTTTTTTTATAAACTCAAGCAGCTCAAAGCATTTCTGTTGAGAAGATACAATGAAATGAATCTGTGTTTGATCAATGTATGGTTGATCAATATATTTGTTTTATGATTTAAAGAGACTGATGTCCCATGATGTACATCTCTACAATTCAAATAGTATTATCTAGCCAAAGCTGCTTTGGGAATATTTAACCATCCCACACATTTACTGCCTCATTCAAATATTTCCATTTCAATATCAATCAATCAAAAACACATTTTAAATCTCAGATACTGGTTCCTAGTATTAAAAAAAACTTTTTTTGTTGTCAGTACCTTGAAAAGAATTCAGTGGTCTGAAGTGACCTGATCGCTGATATCATACAGTCTTGCAGACCAGCCCTCTGGGTGCTCCTGGACATAACTTGGATAACCAATCACTGATTAAGCGCTACAACACCAGAGGCCACAACAGCAGAAGGGGCTGTCGAATAGCATCTGGTGCACCGGCACGTGAGCCTATGCATCACTCGCACATATAATGAAGGTCTGCCTTCCACAGCTCTAATTAGACTCCACTCCATAACTTTAATTAGGGGCTTGCGGCCTAAAGGAAGACTGTCAAAGCCGAATAATTAAGCTCTTCATCTTCTGAATACAGCCTGCACCAGGTTTTCACACGTAAATAAAGCAGTGACAAAACACCACCAAAGACTTTCTGCAGACAGAAGGTAAAAAACTTAAACAAAAAAATAAGGTCACTAGACACTCAGTACACTCATTATCAGAAGGGCTAGTGTACTATTATACTTTGCTCTGGCCATGACTCATACTTAGACGGCATACGCCGGATCACCATCTGCTGATGAGCATTGGGGATTGCACCAAAGAAGAGGTAGGTCAAGGTGAGTGAAATGGAGAAATGCAAGACCATTGGTTGTCAAAGACCATTGGTTATCAAAGTGGTCTAGACACACTTGGTGTACCTTATTGTAACATCTTCACCTTTTAAAATTAGATTTGAATTAATGGTGAGAGAGTACTGTCTAATAATTGATCTATCTAATGCTACGCTACCATGCTGGACTGTGTTGTTGAAACAAGAAAACCTGGTTCTGATGTAAATGTAGGTATTTTAACAAAAACTGTGTTATAAAGTTTCATATAGACCAAATTAGAATGTTTGTAAACATAATGGTAGCTATACTTCTGGGTGGATAACTTGCATCAAGTCACCAGTGAAAGCTTATTTTAAGTAGTGGTAAACATAAACAGAACAGACTGAACCAAAACATTGACAATAGAGGTAAAAATAAGTACATGATGGAGTTGTTTTTTTCCAGTTCTTAACATCTGGTGCTCTCTGATCAAGTTTATTTTTGATTAAGTTTCCTTCATTCTCCCTTTACCAAGACCTGTGAAACTGCACTAACATACAAACCCAATTTCAAAAAAGTTGGTAAAATGCAAATAAAAACAGAAAGCAGTGATTTATAAAGGTACTTTAACCTGTATTTAAACAAAAACTGTTCAAATACAGGTTAATGTTCAAAAAACATTGGGACATGGGCAGTTTAAGACTATGAACATTGTGAAATGTTCATAAAACATCTTAAGCAGGTATAAAAGAAACATCCAGGAATGGTTTCGTCCTTTATGAGCAAGGATGGCTCGAGGCTCCATAAAAAGGCTGTATCCTGTGCTCATCATGAACAGGCCACACATCTCAATAGACAACAGTGCTAAATATGGAGAATTTTAGCCGATTTGTAGGCTTTCTTTATCCAAAAACACGTGATGATAATGTTAATTCCTGCTAGCTGGTATATGAGATTTTCCATTATATCTTACCAAAAAGCTAACAAGGAGTGTTTTTTTTCCCACACTGGGTTCAATACTGGAGTTTGAGTCTGAGACTTTGGCAAACCAAGCTTGTAACAAACATTTAGGTAAGCTTTTGTTTATTTTGTATGCTGCAGCTTTCGTCTTTGTTCGTGAATTTATTCCATTCACACACAGTTTGTGACTTCAAACCTACATGTATTTGTGAGATTGAGCTTTTTTTTTCCTTCTCCAAGCTGAGTGTGACATGAGTTTTCACCTTTTTGAGAGAAAAAAATTCTCTCTTTGCTCCTCCTTCTGCTGTGCTGTGGCTGCTTTGTTGTGACTATTTGCAAGTTTCACTCAAGGAGGGAGCATATCACATGATCAAAACATGAAAGCACAGTGGAAGCTTGTGAAAGCAGGACCGATCTGTGCATAAAAAATCTCCAGTGAAATGGCACCTTATTTGGCTACACTGCAGTGATGTCACGGTTACTGTGACTGTTTAATATTGTGCCATACCAAATTACAGAATACTGGTACATGTCTACTAGCAAGATCAGCTATGAAAAACATAGTTGTGGGCAGAGCATAGATAGCTTAAATTATTAGAAAGTATCTTCACACTATAAATACAAATCTGATTTCAAAATATGAGGCATAACAGGAAGATATTCCAAATGAGGCTAGAATACTACCAGCCTACCTTATTTGTTCTATCTGGTCCTCGCTGGATTTGTTTTTCATTACTTCCTCTTCTTTATTCTTAATATTGATGACACACCTGCTGGATGAACACATTGCTTACCAACCGATGTTCCTCAGGGCTTAGCTTTGCACTTCATGACCAAGTCAGCACTATAATAAGAGCTTTCCAGATTCTCAAGTGCCCCTAATTTGATTTGAGGTTGGTTTTGGTAGGAATAGTAAATGGTTAGATTTGCATATGGAATTCTGGCTCTAGTTCAGGATATAAAGGCAATTTCTAAAAGGACTGAAGTGCAGTGAAGTGGAGTGGAGTGTGAGGATGTAAATGAGCAGTAACATATGGCATGTGCTCCTGAATTATCAAGCCTCAGGGTTCGACAGTGAAAGCCAATGAAAAGACATGAAGAATATATGGTAATTTACAGTCTAGACCTATAGACCCTTATTTCTAATCCGTTATATTTCACAGACCACTGGACTGCACTGGGATTTTATTTAGTTTTTGATAATCGAAGCCATATTTTTATTCTCTCAGATTCAAGTGGTATTTTCAACCTGGACAGTAAATTAGACAAATATCATGGATGCACTGGAATAATATTTTAAAATTCCATTTGTGTGGTTGTGCAGACTGGAGGATTTATTGAGATTCTCAGACAATCTGGAATTTTCTCTGTCAAGAAAAAACTGCTGAGGCTAATTAATTAATTAAGCACCAAGTAAGCCTTCAAGCATTAGAAAGGGCAGAATTTTGCACCAGCACGGCAAAAATGATATCTTGGCAAGTGAAATCATCATAGATAGGCTAAGTTACATGAATTTATTTTGGGACATTTCATACTTGTGTTAAGTAATTTTATCTAGTCCACTGGAAAATAATTGTGCTTTTTTTACAAGAAATAAAACTTGAAAAGTTTTCATCTGCCGGTGGAAAACATCTTGACATTTGTTAAATAATCTTATTCTCAGAACAATTTCAAAGCGTGCATTATTATATATTTCCATGAGACTTAGATTCACTTACCAAGGTTTTAGCCTTTCAAATGTGTCCTGCTAGCTCTAGTGCCCAAACAGTATAAATCCTGCCTTATTCAAAAAATCCCTTGCTTTGTCTCTTAGATTTATGTCACTACTTATGCACAGGGCATGGATCCTGCAACCAAGTTTGACTATTCTCATGAAGATGTCATAAGCCAATTTAATCAATTTATGAGTCACATGAATTTTACAACTTGTGTCATTGACATAAATGTTGATCCCTGTAGAAAGTCCCTGAGAAGCAAAGGTAATGGGGGTCCAGGAGCAAAATCCTATTAAAATGAATACTAATGCTAATAATTTCCAAGTCCTATACAAATGTACCTCCATGTTTTACAGCAACAAACAAGCTAAGCCAGATAACCAGATAAATTTGGGTTTCCTGTAATTCCCATAACACTTTAAAAAAACTGTCAAGGATTCATTTCCAAAATCAAAATCTGAACATTGTAAAAGCAGTCCTTAAATGACTTCCTCCCTGGAAACACCAGGGAGTTATTACACAGTAACACAGACAGATCATTCAACAAGCTGCTACACTCTTGAGGGGCTTATGACAGATTCAGGTCAGAGTAGTTTGAAAAGAACAGGGATCTCTGAGAATCCTTTCACAATATTTCACCTTTTAGAGCTCAAGCATGGCCTCAGGATGGTGGATGCAGCATGCTTAAATGTAAACCTTTACCTTTGGAATTCAGGTTTGTATCCTAGTTATGACATGTGCCATCAGTAACCAGGGGGTTTGTTTAGAACTTTAGGGGGTTTTGCTTACTCAGTAAGCATTCCTCATCATAAATCATGTGTCCACAAATATGAGTTCAAGCACTTAGCAGTACCCTTCATGCAGACTGATGAGCTCAGCAATGCTGCATGGCATATTTTTGTGATGGCCAGCATTACTTCCATTATGAAAATGTGTGCATTAGCATTTGGCACTTGTAGAAGGAGACAAATTGATTGAATTGGGATTTGGCAACAATGAGGGCTGTGGTCGAGACTATTAGAGGTGAGATTGAGTCAAGGCCTGGACACGGGCCAAGACCAGGATTTAGCCCAGTCCAAGACAAGATCAAGATTAGATTAATATATTTTCAGAATGTTGGACATAAAAGCATTAATAAATAACATTGGACTCTCGACTCTGTCCCTTCTTTTCGATCTGAACATTAAGTGATAAAAGTGATCAAATAGAACACATTAATTGACTGAATACCAAATGTGTGGAGTTATATATATATATAACCCCATTTCCAAAAAAGCTGGGATGCTGTGCAAAATGTAAATAAAAACAAAATGAAATAATTTGCAAATCATTTAAACCCTATATGTATTTGAAAAGTACGAAGACAACAAATCAAATGTTGAAACTAAGAAACTGTATCGTTTTTTGAAAAATATATGCCCATTTTGAATTTGATGCCAACAACACATTCCAAAAAAGTTGGGATGCCAGCAACAAAAGAATGGTAAAGTTGTTATGCTAAAAAACATCTGTTAGTTGATTGACAACAGGTCAGTAACATGATTGAGTTTGAAAAAAGCATTCCGGAGAGGCTGAGCCTTTCAGAAGTAAAGATGGGGAGGAACTCACCACTCTGTGAAAGACTAAAAGAGAAATCTCTGTATAAAAGGGACAAGACCAAAAACCAGTATTTGCTGGCCGTGATCTTTGGGCCTTCAGGCGGCACTGCATTATAAACAGACCTGATTCTGTAGAGGAAATCACTGCATGGGCTCAGAAACACTTCTGAAAACCACTGTCTGTGAAAACAGTTCGTCGCTGCATCCACAAAGTTAAAACTCTAAAACGCACGGAAGAAACTGTATATAAATAGGATCCAGAAATGCCCCCACCTTCTTTGGGCCTGAGCTCATTTAAGATTTAAAGTGGAAAAGGGTCCTGTGGTCTGACAAATCAAAATTAGAAATTATTTTTGGAAATCATGGGCACCGTGTCCTTCGGGCTAAAGACCACTTAGCTCGTTATCAGTGCACACTTTAAAAGCCAGTATTAATGATGGTATAGGGGTGCATTGGTGCACATGGTATGGGTGACGTGCACATCTGTGATGGCACCATTAATGCTGAACGATATATACATGTTTTGGCAACATATGCTGCCATCCAGACGACGTCTTTTTCAGGGAAGACCTTGCTTATTTCAGCAAGACCATACCAAACCACATTCTGCACATATTACAACAGCATTGCTCCATATTAAAAGAGCCCAGGTGCTAAACTGGCCTGCTTGCAGTCCAGACCTGACACCTGCTGATAACATTTGGCGCATTATGAAATGAAAATTAGAACAAAGGGGACCCTGAACTGATGAGCAACTGAAATCCTATGTTAAACAAGAATGGGAAAACATCTCACTTTCAAAACTGCAGCCATTGGTCTCCTTAGTTCCCAAACGCTTACAGAGTGCTGTTAAAAGGTGATGAGACACAGTGGTAAACATGCCCCCGTCCCAATTTTTTTGGAACGTGTTGTTGGCATTAAATTCAAAATGGGCATATATTTTTCAAAAAACAATAACATTTCTCAGTTTCATTTGATATGTTGTCTTAAATACAGGGTTTAAATATATATATATATATATATATATATATATATATATATATATATATATATATATACACACACATTTGCCACCTGCTTGAAAAATCAGGTCACTGTTCCACCCACTCAGTATTTAGTTAATTAATATGTTTTATTTTATATCACCTAATGTTCAGATCGACAAGAAGGGACAGAGTCTGCTTCTAAAAGTAAAGCTAGACTGTTTGACAGGCCAATGCTATTTTTTTTTAAAGGCTTTTATGTCTAACATTCTGAAAATATATTAATCTAATCTGAAATGTTGTGATACTGTAGTTTTGCATTTTGAAGCACCTAGAAGGAAGCAGCAAAATAGACTCAAAGCTTACATCTAAGCTTACTGAGCATAACAGAATTTCAGAGTCCTCCTTACAACATGACCAGGACAAGACTAAATAGTCACAGCTGGGTCTCACTTTATTTTATTTGCTCCTATAGCATATACACAAAGACTCATTGTTAACAAACTACCTGGTTTAGTTGTTGAGCTGAGGTTAGGGTTAGCATTAGAGTGAAAGTTTGTTTTAAAGTTCAGGTTAGAATTCAGATTAGAGTTAGAGTACTAAGGTTTAGAGTTTTAAGTTGGGTTTACGCTTGGGCCTGAGGTTAGCTTTAGAGTTTCAGGTTTAGGGTTTGACTTCGGGTTGAGATTAAGGTTAGGGTTAGAATGAGTTTTAGACTTAGGGTTACTGAAAAGCATCAGCAGCGGTCCATCAAAGTGAAAGGTTACCCACATCTGATAAATTGGAAGCTCAAGTCGATGTGTAGGAAGGCTTCATGTTATCAAGAAGCTACTAGGAGTATTAGAACCAAAAACCATTAAATAGAGTGTCATGTGATTTCCATACTTAACTTACATATATCTCAGAAAACAGAAGCCAGAACTTTTACAACAATCTTTTTTTCCTTTGGTCAACATTTTACATTCTGTACTGTACTGAAACCAATTAAACAGGACCAACTACGCTCTCTTTTTAAAGAAACATGCAGTTTTTCTGTATTCTTTAGGTACTAATTATATCCACAATCTACTAGAAAAACATATCGTGTATACAATAATGTGTATCACTATAATAATAAAATATTGACATGTTGCCCCCCTCTCTGTAGAAGAGACACTTTTGGCTCCTTAAAGAAACTTTCAATAGATGATTTTATGAATAAGATTTGTTAAGAAGCTCTTAGAAATAACATCTACATCACATAAATGTTCTATACCTATTAAAGCAGGGGTGACCAATCTTATCTGCAAAGGGCCGATGTGGCTGCATGTTTCACTCCAAACAAGCTGAAGCACAGCTGACTCCTCTTGTTTAATCAGTTGGCCTTAGTCTTCAAACATTTCATTAGGTGACCTCCTGCTTTGTTGGAGTAAAAACCTGCGGCCACACCGGCCCTCTGTGGATAACATTGGACAACCCTGAATAAAAGCCTTTTCCTAGAATCAATGTCCAACTGAAGAACCATTTAGGAAGATTTATTTGTATGAACATCACTAACAATATATATTATATAATATATAATAGAGTGTTTGACTTTCAGCATTAACACATCCAATTGGCAGCAATGCAACTGGCAGCAAATTTAAATACAAGTCTGAATATTCAGACTTGTAGCACATTTTCTTATCTACAAGAAATGTGAAATGTCTGGTCTCCCACCAGCAACTGAGCCTGTCTGGCAATGTAACACATAATATCTCTCCTCCCACCCACTGCGAAACTAGTACACTACTCCATACTCCAAACTCCACTACTCCAAACTCCAGTCCCCCCACTGCTCTCCTTGACAAACACAATTAGTCAGCTGCACAAGCTTGCTGGTGTTGTTCTACGAAGGGTCCAAAAAAGGCCCCAGTTTCCCAGAATCCAGTGTTGTTTTACCCAGCAGGCTGAGCGTTTGGTCTCCCAGTCGGGAGAGGAGGCCTGTGGAGTGAGGGGAGCAGGGAGGGCCAGCCTGCAGAGGAGGCGTGACATTCCACACGCACCTCACTTCTCTGTCTGTGTTTGTTCAGATGGAGTTATGCACTGTTCTTCCCACTCACCCTGACTTCTCATGGGCTGCGAAGCAGCTTGACCCCTGTCATAAGTGGAGACAGATTAAATTAGATTCACAAGAGAGCTATAACACATGTACAGTGATCTCCAACTGTGTTTAGATTTGTTTTGTTTTTTTTCATTTGTTCTAGAATACCCATTCTGGCTTAGACAGATGGTTCTAAGAAGAACATTTAATTGGTGTATCAAGCCTTTATACTATGTAAGGTTCTCCATCATCACACAATTTAAAGTTCTTTCAACTATCCATCCAGCACACTATAATCCATCCAACATGCTATACTTTATGTTTGTGTAAAACAAAACTGGTTCTTCTGTGGTGGTAATCTAAGGAACCTTTCTTGGCATCTTTATTTTTAAGAATGTATTCATTAGGAATTATTTGTTCTGCTAATCACGTTAAATGATTCTAAAGATAATGATCCTAAAATAATTCTATGACACTAATGCAGTATTAAAAAATTTTCAAGTAAAAAAGCTTGTCCTCTTAGGAAAGCATATTGCTTAATTAAAATCCCTTTGATAATACAAGAGTAAAATGTCACAGCTCTCCTATGCAACTTCTCCAGTAAAATTTGTTTATTTAACCACCCAATCACTGGCCTTGTTGTTCCATTGAATCAAATCTATCCATATTTGCCACAGCTTGCTAATACCAAGTAATTACGTAATGCATATTGTAGACCAAAGAATCATGGAAATGTTATTCTGGGATTAGCCCACTTGTCAAATCATGGTTCTGCCTTCTATGCAGGCTAAGCCATGCTGTGTTGAAAATGTGAGCACTTGCATTTGTGGAAAGAGTGAAAGTGTATCAGTGTTCTGAAAGTAGTTATTATAATAAATTATAACCGGCCAATCAGGTGATGTATTATAGAAACTTATTCAGGAGCATGACTAATTATGGTTGGCTGTTTAGAAAAAAGTGTAAACTAGGGAGATTGGGAATAAGTAGAGGCCACATTGTACAGCAGCATTTAGTGATTTAGTTATTTATGTATGTATATACGCATGTATGTATGTATGTATATATGTTATGGCATAATTTTTTAAGTGTTGAAGACACTTTAACACTTACTGCTCAAGACGACTCGATCACAAAGAAATTTTGCATGAACTATGAGCAAGACGAATTTTGTTTAATTTAGCACAAATGAAGACAATCCATGACCTTTAAACGACCCCTATGCCTAAACTCGACTGTTTGGCACTTTTCATTGCATTGATGCAGCTGAGCAAGCACCACAAGAAGTGGCAGCTGAGTTGACTTGTGTGACCCTGTTGCCCTCTCTTCTTCTGAATTTCAAGCAACGAATCTGTGCTGTTTTAAGCATTTTTTGACACTGAAGTTTGTCAGATGCTATGCTGAGAAGACTCCTTAAAAGTGGGCAATAAGGAGCTTTCATAAACATTTAGGGAGATTTCAGATTTTGCCTCCTGTTTTCTTATTTAAATGACATTTTAGTCGCACCTTTTGACCAGTTTCTACTCAAGCTGAACATTAATTAAATCGTAGTTATTCCTATCAATAAAAATGACCACTTTGTCCCAGATTAATCATACAGGTAGAATGCTAAAGTGTTGTTAGTTATGGCTCAGGAGGATCTTACTTGTCAGAAAATGATTAGTAGGCCACATCCAATTGAGTCCTGTGCATGTGTGCAATCACGCCTAAACAAATGAGATTAAACTCAGTCACAACTCGCTGATTATTTGGGCATGTGACTCTGTGCGTATGTGTGTAGGCTGAGCATGAAAGAGAGAGAAAGTGAGAGAGGCACGCACAACAAACCCCCCTCTAAAAAATGTAAACTTACCACTGCACCTCCACTCAGTGATACTTTGAGCTCTTTCACTTCATATTCCATATATATATATATATAATCTTCCAACTACCAACCACTCATAGACTGCATCCCTTCATCTTTAATAACAAGGCTCCCACACCCCCTGCTGGTTAACACACCTTGTCTTTCATGTATAAAAGTGAAAAGGCTGGACGTTTGCAAGCATTTAACAAAATTAGGGAAACTCACCATTTAAAGAGGGCAATTTATAACGCAATTACAAAAACAGTAATATGGAAAACAAGAAAATACATTTTAAAGCACAGTATCAGGCTTGGGAATCTAAGGAACAATTTGTAAAAGACGGATAGTTGCATGCTTTAACTATAGTCATTGAATTTATCAAGATAAGCAATTCAGCTTCAATGTACGGTGTAACACTGTATTTTTGAGCTTTTTACAATTTATAAATTAACAACGAGCCATTTCATTAACAGCAGGCCATTTTGATTCCACTTTACAATATCCCTGGAAGTTCACCAATAACAAAAACCCACATCAAAACAAACAAAAGACCAACTGATGCTTTCCTGACAAACATTATATCTGTTTTCAGACACAATCATACTGTCAACTGGAGCTTCTGCATGGAAAATAATTTTTAGTCTAGGGCTTGGTGTTTGTCCACAGGATGGTCTGTAAAACTGAAATGGCGGGGTACAATAAAAATATTTTAATATTCTACATGCTTCCATGGTGGTAATTTTTTTTTTTAGTAGGTGTCATTTGCGGTGCCATATCTTACCAGGTTGCCTAGTCTTTTGAATTGTGTGTTTTGTTAATACTTCTGGCTCTGCACTGCCTCAGGCCTGTACAGTTGAGATGGTAAGGATTTACAAATTCAAGCTTATCTGAAAATTTAAAAATTACCTGTGAATAGTTGAGTCCCCAATTCAAGTTGATACTGAAAATGTATGATGTCATATGTCTGAGTAAAATGACATTTTCTTAAAACATCCATGTCAAAATTATTCAATTTATATTCAGTATTGCTGACTTTTATATCATAGCTATAAAACTGGGCTCAACACAATTAAGCCTTTGGGATCTTTTTAATGACACTTAATTTGCTTCAGCTTTGATGCATATATATATAAATCCCACCCACACCTTCAGCAAACATGGCAAAGAAAAAGGATCTCTCATAACAGCTAAGACTAAAAATTATTTCATTTAACCAAAAAGGCAATGACTACTAGAAATTATCCCAGAAAAACTTGTTGGAAGTATCATAAGTAAGTTTAAAAGTCATGGTACTGCAGCAAACTTACCTGGACACGGAAGAAAGAGCAAAAATTCACCAAGAACAATCAGACATTTGAACAGAACAGCTGACAAAAACTCTCATATTACTGCCAAAAATGTGCAGTATGACCTGATGATGGCAGGAACAAAAGTATTAGTGAACACGATAAGAAGAACACCATACAAGCAAGGACTTTATACTCAGACACCTTGCTGCACTCCATTCTTGGCAATGTCATGGAATTTAGGCCTGTGGAGTTCTGGGAGACAGTTTTATGAAGTGATAAAACTAGATTAGAACTGTATTGATCCATAGATCAGTGGTATGTGTGACGTAATAAAAGCAGGGCATATGACAAAAAAGAACACCATGGTCAAGCATGGAGGTGGGTCAGTCCTATTGTGGGGGTGTTTTGCTGCTGTAGGAACTGGCAGTCTTGACCGCATGACTGGCATTATAGATTCTTTGAAATACCAGGCCATTTTGGAGAAGAATGTGATGCCTTCTTACTTTCCAGCAAGACAATGATCCCAAGCATACGTCCAAGTCAGCCAAAGCTTGGTAGAGGGATCGGTCCTGGAATGTCCTTGAGTGGCCATCTCAGCCCCAGGATTTAAATCCCACTGAAAATCTGGAACATAATAGCACAGAAAACCACAAAATTCTAATGAGCTGGAAGCTTCTGCACTTGTGAGATGGTTAAAAATTCCAATGAAGAGATGGCAGAAACTTGTGAGCATCTACCAGAAATGTTTATTGGTGGTTATAAAGTAAAGGTTGCTTACGATGATGAGCCAATGGTAGTTGGCGCCCCCTGGTGCAGCAGCATTCAACTTAAATACAGTTACTTTTCTGTGTTATATGGAATGACAAAACCAACCTTTAGATCAGGGTAGCTGTACAAAAAGGTTTTGACCTTTTAATAAAGTAGGAGCAGTGGTGAAATTAGGATAATATTGCTTCAACCTCAGAGGTTGGCCCTGACCTTCTGGGCAACCTTCACTCTTTTGGAAACAGCTAACAATTTTTAATGCACAAAGAATGATTAACGTCCTTGTACGTACCAGTAAGAGAATTGTGTCCCGATATCAATATTTGATATTTTTCATGTATGTGTCATACATAAAATGAAAAAACTGAGACTACATTTACCTGGATTAGCATTACGGAGAAATTTACCATTCATACAAATACAGTACAATAAATAAAATTCAGACAGCACAGTTGCTTAACTGCGCTAAATGTCTGCTAACTTGTTGATCTTTTCTGATCTTCCCCTTCTATCAAGTTTGTGTTTCCTGCTTTATTAAGTCCTCCTTGGTTGTAACAAACAGTTGTTAATAAAAAAGGGGAAAAAATTCAGCTTCCATAATAAAATAAATACGTCACCAAATATTGGATTGAAATATCAGCCAATCACCTGCCAATATTGATGATACTGATATTATCGCATATTCTCTTTGAAATAAGGGAGAACTGGTACACAGTCTGTTGGATACCCTTTCCCAGATTCTTATACAGTGTACAAAGTGTTCTAATGTACCCTAAATATAAAAATATTGGCTGTTTTTAAACACCTAGCACAGAGCTATTTCAAGCTAGACAATTTTGGAAATATGACTGCAAAATTGGAATAGCGCTTGGAGTTCTGCAGTCCCTTTAAGTAGTAGAAGTCTACTGATAATGGCTGGATCTGTCCGAACTCATAGCAAAGCCGGTGTATGAGGAGCCTGGCCACTTCCTACGTCCATGACGTACGAACAGCCAATGAGCTGCTTTACTCTCCAACCAATCAGCACTAATGCCAGCGTTCTGTTGCCCAAAAACCGTTTGCTGTAGAAAAAAGGAAACATAAAGGTACGTTTTCTTTGCTTTTTTAGTGCAATACATCCTTCTAATTTCGAAATTTAAAGGAAACTTTTAACTGTTTAGCTCCATTTACCCCCATTCATTGAGGACTTGCTCGCGGGCGCCCTCTGGCGTTTTGCAGTCCTGTTTTTTTGACGTAACAAGGGAAATACGAAGAGGTCCAGCTCCTCATGAACAGACTCTGGTTCAGCGAAGATGTGCTGATCACCAAACAATAAGTACCAGCATATTTAACGTTTTGTTCGATACGTTACGATTTGTTTATCTCCCTGCGGCAGGCGTGACTGAACAGACTTCTGCTATGAGTCCGGACAGACCCAGCCATCATCAGTACACTTCTAGATCTGTGGTTGGTCCAACCTGACGCTGTGCTCTGGATGCTATTCCTTATTGGTTAATCGTGAAGTGTGCTGTGATTGGTCCAACCTGACGCTGTGCTCTGGATGCTATTCCTTATTGGTTAATCGTGAAGTGTGCTGTGATTGGTCCAACCTGACGCTGTGCTCTGGATGTTATTCCTCATTGGTTACTCGTACATTCGCCCCGCCCGCTGAGCCTATTTTAAGGATTTAAGTTCCCTGAACAAATGTGAATATGTTAGACTGGTCCTTGTTGAAGACGTGACAACAGCGAACCAATATGATTAACTGGCGGGTGAGGACTTTTATTTTCCTATATCATGTAAGAATATGGTTGTCGTCTGGGTTAACCGTGTTGAACACCGTGTTTTTTTCTTGGGAGCAGTTCGCTTCTCCCTCTTCAGCCCAGACGAAGTTTGCTTATCTGTAATAGGGTCGATGTGGTCTGTGAAGTGTTTTGTATGTGCCAAGCCTTATCATGTATTTAAATATCTCTAAATCTGTTTATGTCTCCTACAGTAACATGAGCTAACTTAGCTATATTACTAGAAAACAGCACCATAGCTTTCGTGTCCTGCGCTCTGGAACACTGTATTGACTTAAATATTTCAGCTCTGAAGATGTATTAATTCCATATATCGGTATAATGTCAAGGAAAATGCTTGAAAACGCTTATTACACGTGTATAAACAGCTGCTGTGCTATACCGGACGGCGGTTCCCTGCCCCCTCCTCAGATTATATTCTCAGCTGTTCTGGACATTTCAAGAGAGGCTCCAAGAGTCAGCAGGAATGTGTAGATACAAAAGAGTTTACTACTTTTATTTCGAGTACAGTTGGAAGTCTTTTTTAGCATACTGCTTCGTATTCTACCAGGACTGCATTGCCACATGTTAGCATAGCTGAATATTGATCATTAATTGATTCTGGTTGAATATGCATAGGCCTGTAGTTGCTCAGGTGTCTCTAGTGGCGATTCTCTCCCCCTTGTCAGATTATCCTCAGCTGTTCTAGATATTTCCAGAGAGAACATTTCCTGTAATAGTATTTTGGTACTTGTTCTTTATTTTTGACTGTTTTTGTTTTAGGCTTTGGACAATGTTCCACTACTCTTATACATCCTGGCAGCTAAAACCTTGCTGCTGTGCCTTGCCTTTGCTGGAGCTAAACTGTACCAGCAGAAGAAGGCAGAAGCAGCCCTGAAACAGCAAATGGAGATGAAGAGAAAACTCGCTCAGCAAACACAGGAACTCACTGACAACAAGAAGGATGACTAAATGCTGGGGTGCATTGGAGAAAATGGGTCACATGGTAAGCTTTATTGAAGAGAATTATATATGAAGCGAATCAAACTTTAAGGGAACTAACAGTGCCATATTGGTCTGTCATTTTATTACATAATTGCCTGATTACAGTTATTTTTCACAGTTGTTAGCATTCACAATCCTGTGTTTGTCACAACAAGCAGAATGTGTTTCCGCTGTTGGGTTGTAGAATAATTGAATTGTTAATTGAGATTGTTTACATAGCAGTTAATCTTCATCTAAAATTTCATGCGTACTTATTTATGCATACAACAACCAGTCACCTTATTAAGTAGAACTCTGTCTATTTTAGCAGGTCCCTTTACCATATAGGTGCACTCTGTATACCTTGTTAGCCCGCTTTCACCCTGTTCTTCAATAGTCAGGACCACCACAGGGCAAATATTATTTGAGTGGTGAAGCATCCTCAGCACTGCAGTGACACTGACATGATGGTGTCGTGTTAGTGTGTGTTGTGCTGGTATGAGTGAATCAGACACAGCAGTGCTGCTGGAGTTCTAAACTTTAAATGTTAAACTCACCTACCTTGTTGGTCCACCTTGTAGATGTGAAGTCAGAGACAGTAGCTTATTTGTTGGTGCCAGTTTGTGTTGGTCATCCTCTAGTTCTTCATCAGTGGTCACAGGACGCTGCCCACAGGACGCTACTGGCTGGGTATTTTTGGTGGACTATTCTCAGTCCAGCAGTGACACTGAGGTGTTTAAAAACTCCAGCAGCACTGCTGTGTCTGATCCACTTGTACCAGCACAACACACACTAACACGCAACAGTTCATATTTCTCCTTCAAGTATCACTGGACAAAAAATAAGAAATTAAGTATTTATTGTGTATAAAGTCTTTAGTTCAGATGTCTGTGCTATTTGAGCTTGAATGCTCATTTTTCCATTTTTCAAATGACTGTGCTATCACGTGCCTTTGCTGTTGAGAGAAACTGGGGGGGATGTATAATTATATTAGTGAATAATATATTTTAATACAGTTTTTTAATAAACTATATAGCATATAATTTAGTAATTGTGCATTTGTTGCTCTCACTAACAGTAGCTTTTCTTTTTTTTTTTTTCTCCCAGAGATCTGCACCTACCTGTGTTGCCATGCTTCACTCACACACAAAAGAAGTGGTGCCAAACTTGTAGAAGATTCTGCAGATAGGACTGCAGCATTTAACTACTTTACCTACAGCTGAGCTAATCAGTGTGGTGTGTTTTTTATTTTTAGTGTCTTATTTAATACTATTTAATACCTCAACTTTGTAAATAAAAACACTTTTTTTGTACAGGTGTACCAATTTGTTGCTTAAATTTCCAGTGAAAAGGTTTGGGTAGGTGCTCCAGTTTTGTACATTTATCCTTCTAAATCAAATCTAGTATAACCTTAGTTATCATTGGGCTTCAGATAACACTAGATTTCCTAATCAACATTCACTAGTCATCAAATGACACACAACAAAACACAAAAATGCATGCATGAAAGAAAACCTGATAATGTTCAGCCTGTTTTGTTGTTAGGCCATGGTTTTCCAAATACATCATAACACAGCAGTCACTTATTATTTTGGCCATTCTCTGTTCCTCATGGTAGACTGATAGTAGCCTAGAGAGCTTATGGAAAATTGGGTCTCTTAATAAAACACATTTTTACCACCAGATGTCAACATAAAGCAGACTGCTTTGTCTTGTGTTAGGTCAGTGTTTGTCTCTCCAAGCCCAAGAGCACCTCATCATTGTTTTTACCTTTTTTTTAACCAGATTTAACTAATCATATCATTTTCAATTCTTCCATTAAAGCATGTGTTGGAGCAGGTAAAACAATAAATTCTGTGTATTGAGAGTGAAGTGAATGTCTACAAAATTAAATATTAATTTAATCTTTTCAACACTGCAATCATTAATCATAAGCCAGGGGTGTGGCATTTTGGAATAGCTGAGCTTAGTACCCAGGGTCCCTGGATGGAGGAGACTCTCAAGGGCTTGTATATAGTTGATGGAATTATCTTCAGACATTTACAAAAGATGGGAAGAAAGTCCACATAGCATTTGCACAGGGCCTAGAAACTTGACGAGTACCCCACCTAGAATCATCACAACTTTGAAATGAACAGCTTTTGAATGGTATGAATATGTGCCCTGGTTCCATTCCATTCTGGTTGTTTTGATTAGGTTTCCCAGTGCAAACAAATACTGATATACTGAGGGATAAAAATGACCCTGTATGTAATACTTTCGTTCCACACACTTTGCTGTATTACAATTTAGTTTGACACTATTTACATTCCAGCTCAGACAGTGTGGGTCAGGCCTTCACACTTACGGCCACTTCAGCCCTGTAAAATCCTGGACGCTCTATTGTGACCTGTTTTTTTTGTACTAAATACAGTAGACAGGTGGCTTTGCTAACAATGCTATGTGAGGTAGATGTCAGTTCAGCCATTGAACCTAATCATCTCATCATGTTCCAGTGCTGCCTAAACATGTCTCTAAAAGTGCATCTTTTCCAAAAACCTCTTGTCCCAATATTGAGGCATATCTGAACCAATCAAACCCATTCTTTTTATAAAATGGTTAATATGGATTTCATTGGATTAAAATAATCCCTTCAAACTTCATATGAAAAGCTAACGTGAAATTACTTGAATTCCATGACACTTTGTGCTCAGTTCAGATTTTTTTTTTTCCTGGACAGTCAATCAAACTCCTAATCTTCATTATACTACAGGGCAAACTTTTCCTCGCTATATATTGTTTGTGGAGTAGTGCAGCTTCATTAGGTGTATTGCAAAGAGAGAGTCAAAGCAACCAGTAACTTGATAAAGTTAAACTGATCATTGTCAATAAATCTGGAAGACTTTCAATAAAACCAACTAGTCTGTGCCTCCTTTGGCTTTCATAACATTGTAAATTTGACAGTGCATTGATTCTGCAAGATGCTGGATGCATCATGCAGGAATGTTGGACCATACACTTGCTGCACAATGCAATCATTTCTGTATGGCTGTGCAAACTTGCACCAAAATTTCTGGCTTATCTCAAAAATGTTAGTCAAGGTTAATATCTGACGACTAAAGCCACAAATACATGCCTTGTAAGATGGGGATTTCTGGGAACAGTCCCCTTTTTTGGTGGCCTGTCCCCGGCTGGAGCTGTGCCCAGATGACTGTGAATTAAAAACACACCGGAAAGTTCTGAGAAAGACCTGGCAGCGGAGCAGATAGGCAGATTCCTTGTGTTGTGCCTGTTTTGGCCAACAGAGGGCGCTGGCTGCTTCTATCTACTAACCACTTTTACCTCTTGCTCAGGGGTCGACTTCACACTTGGCAAACGTAGGGAGCCGCCTAGGGGCCCCATGAGCCAAGGGCCCCATTAGATACAAAATACTGTATGTGCTCATATTAAATAACCTATTCTAAAATATCCACACATTTTTGAAAAACATGGACTAGTGTATAAGGTGAATAAGAGATTATTTACATTATGGAAAAGAAATTCTTTTGTGTGAATTTCAGAGGGTTGAGGGGGAAAATCTAATAAAGTGATCCAAGTGCAGCAGAAAAACACAAAAAGAGGAAGAAAAGCAAAAAGCTTGTTGCTACACTCCCAAAGTGACCTTTGTTGTTTTAGTCAGAATAGAGCACTGCACAGACTGTATACAATGCCAGTGTTAATGTTAGTTTCATTTTTTTATTTAAAAAACTGGTCACCTTGGAAATCTTGGTCCCCACATTGTAGGATGGTGCCTCATCCTGCTGGAATAAACTGTAGCCATGAAGGGAGAAAATTGGTCAGCAGCAATGTCCAGATATATGCTGTGACGTTCTTCAGTGGCTATCACTGGCCCTAATGTGTGCCAGGAAAACATTCCACATACCACCAAATTGCCACCACTGGTCTATACCGTTGATGACAACAGGATAGTTCCATGCACTTGCGTTGCTAGCGCCAAATTGTGATACCTCAGTCTGCATGCTGCAAAAGGAAGCTTCTGAGGTGATATCATTTCCCCTGCTAAACCAGTCCAGTGCCCACAGGAGACTTTCATGTCCTTTGTTGGCAACGTCAGCCTCTGACATGGTTTTCATCTGATGCACACCAGATGTGATTTGCCCTTCATTCATTAATAATAATAATAATGTTACATTTATATAGCATCCTTCACAATCCCAAGGTCGCTTTACATAACAAAGGGGGGAAAACTCTAAGACTAAGCAGTGAAGGAGGAAGAAAAATGCTCATGAAGGAAAAGTCTTTAAATCAGATTTGAAGGTAGGAAAAGAAGAGCCTCACAGAGGGATTGAGGAAGAAAGTTCCAGAGTTTGGGGACCACAGCACTGAAGGACCTACCTCCCAAAGTAGAAAGTCTGGTGCGTGGGACAGTAAGTAAGTTATTACAAGAAGACCTGAGAGAGCGAGAGGGAGTGTAAAAGGACAGGAGTTCTCTGAGGTAGAGAGGAGCAAGCTTATGCAGGGCTTTGAAAGTGAGTAGTAAAATTTTACACTTTATACAGGACAGGACCAGTAGTCAGTGAAGCTAAGAGAGAATGGGAGCGATGTAAGCTGAACACTTAGCATGGGTGAGAATGCTAGCTGCAGAGTTCTGAATGTATTGTGGCTTTTGTATAGACTTTACAGGGAGACCAACAAAAAGGGAGTTACACTAATCAATACGGAACATAATGAAGGCATGAACCACAGTTTGTGCATCATTATCAGTTAGGAACGGGCGAAGACGAGCAATGCTACATAAGTGAAAGAATGCAGTCTTTGTGAGGAACTTGATATGTAGATCAAAATTAAGTGATGGTTCGGTTTAACAACAGACCATCAATACTAACAGAAAAATTGGGTGATTTTGATAGTAAAGATTTAGGGCCAAGCAGTAAGACTTCAGTTTTATCAGTGTTTAACATGAGAAAGTTATCATGCATCCAGAGCTTTAAATCAGAAATACGATCAGTTAGTGTATTGGGAGGGGAATCTGAGGGGGTATCATCAGCATAACAGTGAAAGGCCATGGCTGAATGATCTGGCCGAGCGGTGAGATGTAGATTAAGAAAAGTAGGGGTCCAAGAACTGAGCCCCAAGGGACACCACATGTAACTGGAGAGGTGGAGGACTTGTGTGGACCTAGTGTGATAAACTGTTGTCTGTCTGTAAGATACTACCTGAACAACTGACTTCATCAGTGATACCAATAGAGAAATGACGAGAAATGAGAACATCATGATTAACAGTATCAAATGCTGCCCTTAAGTTGAGGAGAAGGCGAATACTGAGAGAAGCACTATCAGCAGACCAGAGAAGATCATTAACCACACACAGAAGAGCTGTCTCAGTGCTGTGGTGAGTACGGAAACCAGATTGAAATGGCTCAAAGAGTGCATTATCACGGAGGAATGTCTGGAGTTGGGAAGCAACCACTCTTTCCATTACTTTAGCTAGAAAGGGAAGGTGTGAAATGATTCTGTGATTAGAAAGAGAATTGCATTCAAACAAAAAAAGTTGTGGTCCATTTGCACAATTCTAGACATTCTCCTTTAACTTCTTTGATCTGCAAACTCTTTTTGTCCACAGGATCCCCAATCACTTGTAATTGCTGCTTTTTGCACTGTTCTCAATAAAGCTTTAATTGACTGTGTGATAAACACAGCTATTTGGGAGATGCATAGTGCCGACTATTATGCCATGTTTAAAGCCATTACCTCATTCGTTTTGCACATTTTAGAACTTACTAAACACTAAATGATGCTAGAAATGCTGGTCTGCCTGATTTATACCACACACTGCCATCATGTAGGACATGACTTGTTTGAATGTACAATTTGTGTGAAAGTGGGTTGTACCTAATAAACTAACAACTCCGTGTATATTATGGCTTAGGTGCAGTGCGAAAAAGGCCATACGTAATAATCCGATATAGTTGTAGTCTGGGGAAAAATAACTAATGTATGTTCATATCAAAGTTCATTATTAAATATTGAGTATGACTGCAGTAGTGACTAGGCCACAGGTATGATATTATGGACTACATGCAACCAACATGAGGCTAACAACTTACAAAACAGGTTTCCTTGAAAGCAGTGAGCTCTATACTTCTAAGGGTATATTTGCTTCAGAGTTGGATATATAATAATATGTATAATACATTAGTTTGATTATACATGGAGCAGAGGCACCAGTTTCGGTGGCAAGCAAGTGAAATGAAAAGATCTCCATCTGTTCCACTGGAATCTCATGATTGACAACACATATAATATAGGCAACTCCATCTTCACTTAGCCTGCCTGGTTACTAGCATAAACAATTAGCAAGCAATAAAGCAAGATGATTCTGAAAAATAAGTCCTTGGCTGGCATCAGTTTGGTCAGTACTGTTTTATTAACAGTAGGCTAATGTTCCCTCTAGCTCATATTCTTGCAGCCTAAGAATGAGATTACTTCATTCAAGATAAATCCTAAAGTGTATTCAACAAATATGGGCTACATTCAAATACAACAAATACTGTATATACAGTATGCTAATTTTGCTGAAAATCACAGGATCCATTGTAAAATTTTCTTTATCCTCTGACATTGGTGATGACAAATGTAACCTCTACAGACAGTAAAGCACAACAGAGCAATGCAGATAACATAGCCAATACTCTGCGACAAATACTTAATAATGTTAGGTGTACCACATTATAAGGCTCTATTCTTAAAGTGCATAATATTCAGAGGAGATTGTGGAAATTTCAGTAACAATAACAACAATTTTGCAAAGACAAGAGTCAACATAGACAGAGACAACAGGCTATACAGATAATGACAATTAGCAGGCCTACATCAGTGGCCCCTGACAGTGTACAGTCAACATCCAGACAAGAGCACGTTTTCTGTGCTAGACAAAAACTTCTTTTTTTCAATTCAAGTGGAAAAGAAATAAAAACAGGCTAGCACACCCAAATGTCACTTTCTCAGTTTAGGTACACCCAAGAAACATTTGTTAAATGAAATAAAAACAGTCAGACCTCTAAACCTCTGGTTCCATTGTCATTAACCAGTATGAATTCAAACCCATATGAGATGATGAAGATGGGTAAAACTCCCTATCAGACACTTGCCCCCTGGCAGTAGGGAGGACAAACTGCATGACTGTATCTCCTGGTGCTTGCCAGGACAGTCAACTAGATGAAATGTCACAGACTTCCTCATTCACTGCTTGACAGAGGGGGCATAATCTGGGCGCCGGGTCTGGATGATTTTGGGTCGGGCACGCTTCCCTCCCTCTGTTTCTTCCTCACCGCCCGAACTATCATCCTCACACACATGGACTATCACACTGGGAGTGGTGGTGGTTCCAGTGTGCAACTCGTACTGCTCACCTGAAAAGGAGTTCATAAGCTTAGGTACAGAACTTCAAGCAAGGCTGCCCAAATTGTGTCCCGCAAGCCAAAATCGACCTGTGAGGATGCTTGATTTGGCCTGCGAGAAAATCACTTAAACCCCACCCATTCACCCAATGAGAGAACAAACACATATTTATGTTAAACTTATTAAATCCTCACTTCCTACTAAAATTAATTATTTTAAATATTATAGTAACAAAATATAGTGTGATGCTATAAAATACATTTTTGAAATTTTGATTTGATACCTGCCTTCTTTATTTTCATACCACCAATTTTATCATTTATTTTAAAACCACTTTATTTTACACAAGCCCTCCTTCCAAAAAAGACCATGGACTTAAGTTGGTGTGCTATTAAAGAACACATCTGACAGCAATTTAATTTTAGCAATTTCAGCCATTTCAACAGTGGAATCTTTTATGGAACCAAAAGTGGAATATCCTGGAGAAGCTTATATGGCGTGATGTAATTTTTTAACTACAAAATTTTGTGCACTTTATTTCTGGATATTGACCAGGCCTAGTAGATATGTCCTATATGCAAGCTAACCTTGCCTATCTGAACTTTGCTTTTTTGCTTGCGTGGGCAAACGGCACTGATGAACAGGATTAATGTGAATAGTGAAGGAATTTATTGTGAAATGTGCTGTGTTATACGTTCTGTAGTGTGTGTGAATGTGCTGAAGTTGTATTTTAGGCTGCCTATTTTGTGTTTCTCCTTATATGGTCATGTTTGTCAAACCTGTTACTTGTCCTGTATAAACTGGGTCTAATCTTGGCATCAGTCCAACTATAAAACTGCATCAGCCCAGTGTCTTACAGGCTGGCTGGGAGTCTGGAACCTGCGCGCGCAACGAATAAACTTCACTTGTCCAGACAACAGATCGAGTCTCCAGGGTTTGGATTCATCAATAGCAACTTAAATGATACAGAAATAAGCAGTAAAGAAGTTGC
Organism: Colossoma macropomum; assembly: GCF_904425465.1. NCBI lineage: Eukaryota > Metazoa > Chordata > Actinopteri > Characiformes > Serrasalmidae > Colossoma > Colossoma macropomum. Next base: position 14,809,532 of record NW_023494808.1, read on the forward strand.
TAAATGAAAAGTTTCATTCACTGGCAACGTTATTAGAAGTATTTACCTTAGAGGAGTACAATTAGACTATAGTTCATCTTTGTCCAGTCACAGTTTTTGTTTTGCCATCCTCTAGCCTTTCAAGAGTCAGTTTCTGACCACAGAGATGCTCTTGGCTGGGTGGTGGACACTATGCCAGCAAGACACTGCTATGGGCATGTCAGTGTTCTATTGAGAACAGTCAAGCTACACAATGATATCTGGTCACAATCAGTCCTGTTGTCAAAAACTGACCAATGACGCAGGAAGTAGAAGGCGGCTGACGAATTGTGCATAACAACAGCCATGGACTGAAATTACAGTGAGTAGGGGTCATTGCTTATTAGAGGTCTGAAACTGGATTTTTGTGAAGCTGCTTGTCTGCAGTGTCTGTTGTTAAATGTGCTATGCAAATAACAATGAAATTAAATAACACATGGCATATGCATTTTTTTTTTTTGTAAAACTCATGAAGTGTTGTAAAACAATTACTAACCCTAACCCTGTCAAAATAAATCATCAGAATTTCAAACTCTATAAAACCACTTAAGCAAGCAATTCTGATATCTAAAAACAAATCTAGCCTCATAATTGGTGAAACCTCTGGATTATCCCCATATCAATAATAGTACTATATGTTGTACCTGGGCCGAGTTTGGAGACAGCGCAGAGCAGGTCATAGTTAATGACAGGTGTAGCATCCTGAGATTGCTCCCAGCCCACTGGAGGTGAGGCAGGTGGAGAGATGAGGAACTGCTTCTCTGGCTTTGGGGGCTCTAGTCGGGGACTGCCTATATGCACAGACTGACAAGAGAAAGAAAGCGGGTGGAGAGTGATAGGAGAGGGAAAGATAAGAAAAGATAAAATTACCTATACATATTCTGCCAAGAAATCACAGGTCCTGTTGTGAGGGCAAGCTTTACAGAACATTGGCAAAAATCCCTTTCAACCTAATGAGAAGTTGCAGATCACAATTCCTCTGTCATAATATGTAAATTAAATAAATCTCTGTTTAGAGTTGCTTCATGAATTTAAAAGGCTGGAAATGACAACAACGAATCTGACACCATGCTAACTAAAGCTCAATTACACAACAAAAAAAAAAACACACCCAACAACACAAATACAAAATAAATATAACTGGAAACTAGTAACACACTCTAAATGTAAGCGTTTTGACCAGAACTGAGATGTTAACAGTAATTTCTCATTAGGCTGAAGCACTTGTCCAATGTGGCAACAGTAGCAATGAAATAACTAATTTGTGGGCGAAGTGTGGATATGTCAGTTAAAAAAATGGTCATGAACAAATCTAATTTGCACTATTTTGCTTTTACTCCAACTGTAGTTAACTTGCCAATACATATTTGGAAAAAGTTTGTTTTATGAGTTTTGTACTGGAACTATAAGACTAATATAATAGAGTATGATATCGTCGCTCTCAGAACAAAACCTCCCAAATGGTCACTTTACAGGAGAAGAAAAAAAATATTCTTAACTTGTGATGGAAGTTGTAATGTAATCTTTAAATATAAAGATTTAAAGTGACTACATCTGGGGTAACAGTAAAACTGTAATTTTGATTTTTCAGTGAATGTTTCCTTTAAGCTAAATTCAGCTGTACCATGCAGAGTACAGGACACCGAGCCAATATTCCTTTTCTGTCATCTGTTGTGTTGTCTATAGCCAAGCTCTCATGACTCACACTGCTATGTGTAACACTTCAGTGTCTCAGTGAGAAGTGATAAATCATTTAAAGCTCTCCAGTAAAAGCGGAAAATATCACTCATTTTTGCTTATGTATCTTTCCATGGACTATCTGACTTCTGCATTAATGATTGTCATTTTTGGAGCTTAAAACAATCTAAAATACCGGACCTAAGAGCCAAAACACAGCAGTATATTTTCAATTGCTTTGGGTAAAAGGGGTAGGATTTTGAACTTATAATTAGCTGTAGGTAAGAATATTTCTTTACATTTTTTGATTTTTTTTTTTTTGGGAGGGGCGTCTTTTTAAAGGAAATAATAGAGATAAACTGTAGCCCTGGAAATGTCCACTGATACAAGCAAAAATATTTTAAGGCTTGTATATATTTTTTATTTTGTTTTATATTTTATATTTGACACCACAAGGGTGGTGTCGATGATGAGTAGTTGTATACTAAATATTTAACGTAAATAAAAACAGCTTTCCACATTTCTCTTTGTGGACTACAACCCTTTAATTGTATGGTTACCTGGGCAAAATAGAGGCGCATCTCTTTGCCATTAAAATCACTCTTGTGGAGCTTCACTCTGGCCTCAGCAGCAGCCAGTGCATCAGTGAAGTTGATGCGGACACGGCGGAAACTTTTGAAGAACTGGAAAGACGCACCGGCATCAAATTGTCGAAAGAGCGCCTCAAATTGGTCCTGAAGAACAGAACAAGACAAAAAATAAGCATGTTACAGTTGCAATGCTATGAAATTTTATTTTTCGTAAGTGGTTTGTGGCTTGAAAGTTCGATTGGAGAGAAAAACCTTTAATTGGTATACAACTTTCACATCATGTGAAGATTCATTAAACCGTGGAAAACGTGAAAAAGGTTCTCCATTGTATTACTTTGTCAATTCAAAAAGTATTGTGTTCATGATGACATAAGACAGACTGTTTGGGCTTCCTCCAAAAACAGCACAGAATGCAGGTTAGAAAAGAAATTATGTACATAGAGACAATCACATAAAGATAACATAAAAGAAAAACACCTTCGACACTTTCTACTTAAACAGAAGCATCAAAATATTATATCAAACCTTTCTTGCCTTCATTGTCATACATAATCTTACCTGAGTCTCTGGCTGGGTGAACACAGCACTGTCCACAAGTGTAGTCACCAGACAGAAACGATTGCACTTCGTTATCTTCAGGTGCATGATTGAAGGAACGCAGTTTTACACAGATTTGGTCTGCTTTGGTGGGGAATGCAAAGCCAAGCAGGTTTCCCAGTACAAATGTAATTGAAGGTGTATTTCCAGTAGTGAACCTTTGCTTTTAGCCTGGTCCTTCTCCTTTTTTATTCTTTTAAGATAAAGGCATAGGCTAGTGCTGACTTACTCCAGTTCTACATTCAGTATGTATTCAGATCCATACGGCCTCCCACACTCCACGTGTCAGCTAACAGAAGCCTCTTGTAGGATATGTGCTGCTGTAGTAGGTCACAGACTTAGTAGTGTCTGTTTGTCTGCCTCTGCTTATAATGGAGCTGATACTGTTGAGCACCGCCCCCCTCCCTCCCTCCTCCCCTCCCTCTTTCAGCCAACTAATACCCATGATTCAGCTTCACAAAGAGGCTACAGTAACAACATTTGGAACACAGGCTTCTGAGTGCATTTCCTGATTATTTTCAAAAGGCTAGGAAATTTGAATAATGCATAACAGCCTTGACAAATGATTATGCTGGAGGTAATGCGTTTATCAGCAAACTTAACTTTGGAATGTTCTTGACTTGTATGTGACCGCACATGCCTCTCCTTTAAAGACTAAACTTACAATGTATTCTTTTACTTGGGAATACTGCACTTATTTCAAACTGTACTCAGTACTTCTAGATATGAAACATACTAAATAATCCATGTACGTGTTTCACTTTATTTTTCTGTCTGCAATTTCACCATTCTGTCTCTTCTGTTGGTTTTCTTTAGCCTTTTTGCTTTTTAACGTGCTTCTTATGATCCAAGTAGTCCCAAACACGCTCAATAATGTTAAGGTCCAAGTTCTAGGGGGGCCAATGTATTGTTCTCACAACACCAGCAGCTTCTTTGTTTGATTTGCAAATTTTCTTTATTTTTGTCTGTTTCCATTTCTCAGTAAAAGCTTCTTAACAGCTAGTGTTGTCTTCCTACAGTGGATGGACAGACAAACACTTGTGGATTTTTTCTGATCTGAAGCAAGAGTGGAGCTTGGCTTACTCCTATATCTCAAAGACACTCTTTATCTGCTGCTGGTGACAGCTTTGGTGGTCTACCACGTTTTACAAGGTTGTTAGGAGTCCCAGTGCTCTATATCTTTCAATCTTTTTTGAACTCTTGTTTTGGAAACTCAGCTCCCCTTTTCTCTCTCTCTTTCCTTGATGCTGACTACTTCAACTGTGGTAGACAGTGAGCCACTGGAAATTAATGACATCACTCTGCAACAGGCAGCTGCTCTATAATCTTCCAGTGAAACCTTTCTCTTCTTTGCCAGCCTTTTTTCATTCTTATGAACTGTTCACATTGGTTAACACCATTGTGATATCATCTAGACTTTTGCATCTTTGTCATTTTAATCTAGTAACCTTTCTCTGTCCATCTTCCATTACACATACATTTCCATTCGTCCTCACTCTTATTGGCCAATACATCCAGCACACTTGTTTTTGGGTGGAGGGTAACCTAATTTGAATAATATGTGTAATTTTTCTCTTTTTTCCATCTGCAATAAATGGGCAGTACTGATGACCAGTTCAGAATGAATGGGGATAACACAAAGCCAAGAGCCATTTCCCTGTATTTTCCAGTCCAGAGGAGAAATTAAGCAGACATTACATCATTATTACTGCATATCTTTCTATATATACACACACACACACACACACACATACATACATACACACACACACACACACACACACACACCCAGCAGAGGTAGCAATCACTTTTTGGATCACAGTTTTGAATCTCATTTTTAAAGCATATTAATTGATATATTATTTTAGCGAGCCTTGACTTTATTTGATTTGTTGCTGTAGTGATAACAAATGAAAGCTGAAATCCAAATTGCTGAGATTTCCCGCCTCATTAGTGGTGCCCTGTCCTGCATACTAGCACACTAAATGGCGTGTAAAAACAGTGCATCAATACTCATTTACCTGCACTCATTACTGTAGTAAGTAAAGTACAGAAGTGTGTGGTTTAGGACGCGGTATTAGATCAGCCAGTGAGACACATTCAACAGCTGACCTGCTGTGCTGCAAGTCAGCTGCTCATTAAACATTTCCAAGCAAAGGTTTAAGGTATTTGTTGATTAAGGATGCATTTATTGCGGTAATTAATGCCTTGACTGAGGTAAGCTGATGTTGGCGTCGTATTCGCCAACTTTCGTAATTCGTTCTACATTTAAGGCACCTCAGGTGTGACGGGAGCAACATTAAAGGTGGAACGGAAAATTCAAATGAAAAAGCTGCCGATTGGCTAATTTCAGCTTTATATGTGTCTATGAGTTTACTACTTAAGAACCTTGGCAGTTTTGGTAGCCACTTTAAAAAACTTCTTCTTTTCATGTTTTTTGTGGTCATTCGGATATATTTTGCCATTTTCGTTTGGTCTTAAGCTATCTGCAGGGTTATAACTGTAGTAATGGTCAGAGTTACAGCTTGCCTACCAACATGGCAATGCGGTCGTCTTAATGACACAGTCTAATAGGAATTAATGGGCAGGTTTTCCCCTTTGGGGAAATTTTGGAACACTGCTGTGAGGATTTGATGACGTTCAGCCACAAGAGCATTGCTAAGGTTAGGTACTGATCAACATCAAATCAGGTACTGATCATTCACATACTCAAATACACCCACAACAATTAACAGATGACTTTACTCAGATGTATTTGAGTAGATAAATTATCAAACTCTGCCAGGCACCGGTGTTCTGACGAAGTCTGCTACCTTGTCAAAATTTCCTACCATACCGCACATTTTTAGGTAGCGCTCCACATAAAACTGTAGGTAGGATATTTTGATGACCTAAATTACCCTGTCAGAAAATGCTAACAGTACTGAAATCTATAGATAGGATAGGACTGGAGTTGAACAACCTTGTATTCGATGATGCTCTATCACGTCAGAAAACGCAGTCCCATTTCCCTGCAGCCCAAATGCTGGGGAGCTTTATACTCCTCTTGCTGACACTTGGCATTGGGCATGATTAGGCTAATTGCAGCTGCTCCAGCACATCCAGTTTTACTCTCAGTGCTTTTCTATAGAGATTATACAAGCTGTGTGTGCGCGCACAATTGAATGCCTGTGTCAGCAAAACGTGCACCTTATAGAAGCTGAACTCACTAATTAGAAGGGGAGTCTCGATACTTATGGACATATCTAAGTGTATCTAAGCATGCGAGTGCAGAACCACATTTCATTCAGTTAAAATTCAGTGTGTCAGCAGGAGTCTGTGTCTTTGGTGTGTCCTGAGCAAGAGCCCATTGTGAACAAACCCTCACCTCTGTGAGGAAACGGAAAAATGGAAATATGAAACCAAAATAAGGAGATGGAAAAAATGCAAAGTCGCAAAGGCATCAAATGGATGCTAAACAAACTGTAGCAGATATGGGACAAAAGGTGTTTGGCTCTTTGACAAGCTCTGGGGATATTTTAAGCCACTGAAAACACAAACACCCAAGACATTAAAGTCCAAATGCATAACAAATTATGTGAGATTTACACTGTTGGAGACATATTAAAAAAAATATCTGCATTCGTCTCTAGATCACTGTATGAGTATTATCACTTTTTGTGCCCCATGCAAATTTAAATGTGATTTCTAGTGTGAGTACACACAACGCACATAATAGCTGCAACTTCACATTGATTTGTTTATTTTGCTTTGTACTGTATTGTATTATTTTGTACTGATTGCAGGGATATTTTCTAAAATATTCACCACTGGTCGAGGAGTTTAAAATCATCGCCCAAGAAACTGGTAGAGAGATAAGGAATAATTCCAGGTCCTCCAGCTAAGAGACTTGTATATCTTTTTCCTTATAAAGTACTTTAAAATCTTTCTGTTTGTGTTGTTTAGTCTTTTTAGACTTTGGATTTACTGTCAAAAGAATATAAGTGATACTCGAGTACTCATGATTTTGTGATTTAACTGAACTGTTTTGCTTGTATTTGGGAGTATGTTATACTTTGCTTCCGTGAAATGCAAGTGCCTTGACATGGGCATGTTACTAAGGCAGCATTGTTAAGGACATGACTGAAGACAGAGAGGCATTCATCTCTAAATAGGTTAAGCTAATTTTAATGCTAGGTCTTAAACATTTCAGCCAAAATCTATTCCTTTATTGCCACTGATTTTCTCCACAGTTAATACTTGAATATCAAAATCAGTTTAAATAGACACCCCTATTGAAGATAAATCACAACAGTCCTAATTCTTCTCACAATACATCAACAGAGAAACAGCAAGTTGTAAATAACCCTTTTAGTCCGGCACTTAAAAGGGTCATCCTATGGGGAGATCTAAAGAGTAAAGCTGGTTCTACCTGAGGAACTACTTCAGATAAATACATTTTTACTTTAATGCTGCCACATTGCTATACCTCTGTAAGTTAACTTATCTAAATATCATCATCCTCACCTTATAAGCACCTATGCTCTTTTTTTGCTGAACGTTTCTGAACATTTCTTCAAAAATACAAAGTGCAACGAAAAGTGCACCTTCGAGTATGCAAACTCAAAGCAAAACACCCATACAAATCTACTGAGGTAAGACGAGCAGCTGCTGCCAACTACAAAGCCCACTTCACACATATGTTCACCTAACATCAAAGTCAAATACAGAACAAAGAACAAAGAGCTTGAGAGTACTGCAGCATTCAAACAGGTGCCGTATGCATGCTTGGGGGCTGAGTCAGTCAGAATCAAAAGGCAATCAGACACAACATACAGGTAGAACAATTTCCACATGTTCTCTGCTCACAGATAATTGATCGCATTGGTAGAAAATACCGTTTCCCACTTCTATTAGGTCAGCTTCTCCGTCTGCGTGATAGTTCTATGCTGCCATTATTACACGATTAAACTTGATTGAAGATCTAACATAATTGATAGAAAGTACCTTCTTAATCAATGTTTTGCATTGAGCAATGCTGTGGCCAAAATGGATCCCTGTGTGTATTTTGCACCAATACCACTTATTCCTTACCGATACTGGAAAACCATTCCAGGTGCCTAAGACTAATCTGTTTTTGTTTATCATATAATTAGTACTAAGAACCATATTTAACAGTAAATGCAAAATAGTTTAAGACAGAACCAAACAATATATGGATAAACCTGATGTCTGTATGTGTAAGCATGCAGCAGCTCCTCTGACTCGGTAAAAACCAGGCTGAATGTTGTTTCACATCCGAATTTCTTGAGTCATTTGTCTCACACGTGTGTTGAGTAGACTTGTGCTTACATCTCAGAGCGAATACTCTGTAGTTTAGTAAATATCAGTCATTCACACTGCCAGTAGTAGCAGCTGAGCCGTTTCTCAAAAGACCGCGAGACCCTGCTGGTGCGTGATGCAGGCAGGGCTAGTGGACACACAAGCCCGACGAGCAGGCTGGTATGCTACAGGCTAAACCAAGATTAAAGGCTACTATTACCCCAAGAGACCGGCACTTCCTTCCTTATGTCTCTCTAACGTTCGCTTCCTCAGTAACAACCTGGACAAACATTATCTCAGACTGTAAGTGACTACACAGTGGGTGATGAGAGATTACTGAAAGAAGCATGGCTCAACTGTTGAGGTAAGTCGCTTAGGTAAGCGTGTTTTACACTGATTGTATGCTGTATGTCTAGTGTATTTGTGCTATCGGTGAAATAGGAACACCCAAAAATTAGGAACACCCAAAACTACTGCCCTGCCACAAAATACTGGCATTACATATATAGCCATTAGCATTTTTAAATGCTACTTGTCAACTCCCACTGCTGACTTGTTCTAAAGTTCCTACTACTGGCATGCATGCATGCATCAGAAATTGCTTTGTGGTACTGGTCACAGGTATTGGTAACACCATCGCCAATACCAATAATGTGTTTAAATGCAACCCTAGTTTTAAAGCCTTATTACGTACGTTTGACTTTTTTTGCCTGAATTGTAAAATGTTGTGGGTAACCTCACTTCTAGAGATTCTAGGCCTTCTGGGGATTATTAATTGCCAATATAATTAGAAAGTGATAGAGGAATCAATCAATCAATCAATCTGCAAATCGGCATACAATCTAAAATATACAATAATGTCTTTTACAAGCTTTAAATGACTGTATTTAATCGAGAACAGCCAAAAATGTCCATGTGCACAAGTGCTAGTTCAGCAGTAACACAATTAGAAACCTCATAGAAGAACAAGCAAAAATTAGCATTGTTGTAGAGATGTTTTAATATTTACAGCTCAAAATATAGGCCTAGATTGACTGGCCTAGTTCAGCAGCGGTAAAACAAAACTGTAGAGTGATTCTGAAGACACTACAATTTCTAGAGATGCACTAATACCACTTCTTCCCTCTGATACCAATACCTCATCCTTGATACAGAGTACCGATACCGATAATAACTCCATCTAACCTAACTAGCTTATAAGTCCTGATATTTATACTCCACATTTTAGATAATTTATTTTATTGAACAAGATGGTTAAAAACACAACTGAGTATTATATGAATAAACATGTGCTTTTTGTCACTACTTAATAAACAAATATTCATCCTGATATAGCACAGTACTAAGAAGGCAGGGAATCCACAGGCCTTATCTTTTTCACATAATGTTTTAATCAAACATATGGTTTGTTATTCTTCAGTTGAATCAGTTCTTGTTGTTTGTCCTTTTTAAAAATTCTGATTAATTAATCATCAAAGTAATCAGTAGATTACAAATGTAATTGATAGCGACATCCCTATTATAGTTCAAATCAATTAAATTCAATTCACAATGCTGTCACAATGCCGCTATACAAAACTACAGCCACCCACTGAACAAGTGGGAGAGTGCTGATGGCACATTAAGATTAAAAATGAGTTAAGATTAAAATGTAGAGAGTGAAAGCTGATGCCTATCAAGTTTCCACACAGAAGGACAAACATAACCTAGACTTGTGAGACAGGACACAACAAAGGCTAGTAATATTTTCCATTTGGAAACAGAGCCGAAGGTGTAGTGTTACAGGAACTGTAATAAATAACCAGCACTCAGTACGTAGCACTATTATTGCAGTACATTTATATTTTGACCAGGTTCAACTTTTATAAAAGACAGTTAGGTGACATGAAGAAGCCATTAAATTTCACTGTTGTTCAGATATATACATTTCCTAAAGCTTAATATCATTAATAAGTTACAGTAAGGAGTAGTAATAAAGAGAACATTTAGATTTTATCTTAAATGTGAGGTGAAAACAGAATCTTGGATTTTATCAAGTGTTCAAGCATGAAGCATATCTAAATCAGTGAAATCTATTCTTTTCATTTACATCTTGTCACTTGCATCTGCAACTGCTACTTTCCTCTGTCTTTCTGAACCATCTCTCTACTCTATACACATGCAGCTAATATAGTAAGCTTCTGTTTTGTATTTATTCCACTGTGCAACGCAATTCTTGACCAGCTGTCCTATTAGGATGCTAAGAGCAGGCAGAAGAGGTGGAAAATCATGTTCCAAATGCTTGACTACTCAAAAGAATGTTGTGTATACAAAGATATGCATGACATGCTTTTCCAGAGTGTAGTGGAAAAAGACAAAGATGCTTAGTGCTTCAAAAACAACTAAGATAGTAACAAGTCAAGCAGTTCAGCTGTGATAGGGCCAGCCTTTTTAGTAGCATAATGAAGGAATGATGACAAGAGCTAGACAAGTGTTTATACATGCAGTGTTTTAAGCTTTTCATTTCCTTAAGAGATGCCAGAGAGGAAGTAGATTTAAATGGGGAATGACTAACCAGCTAACAAAGCCCAGGTGCTTTACAGTGACAACCTTTCCTTACTTTCAGTGGTAAAAGATGTGATGAGCATATTGAACTTAAAAATAGTTTGGTAAACATTTATATGGAAAGCACCTGGAGGGGTGTGCAAAATGACAAAAATATACAATGACCCGCCACTTCATTAACTACACCTTCTTGTATGAATGCATTGTCCATTTTATCAGCTCTACTTACTATATAGGTGCACCTTGTAGTTCTACAACTGCAGACTGTAGTCCATCTGTTTCTTTGCATACTTTTAATTGCCTTTTACCCTGTTCTTCAATGTTCATGGATTTCATGCCCCAGGGGCTGTAGATAGAGAACCTTGTGAACCTTGTGAGACAGCACAAAGCACTCTATTAGGCTCTAAAAACTTTACTGACGCTAACAAAGTGGCAACGATTGGTCAGAAATGATCTAAACCAGGAAAGAACTTGCTCGTCCAACCCAACCAATTCTTTAAGCCTATCAACTAAAATATCATGCTCAATGGTGTCAAATGCTGCACTCAGGCCCAACAGCACCAGGACAGGAACAAAGCCACAGTCTTAAGCCAACAGCAGATTATTAAACACTTTGGCTAGTGCTGATTCTGTGCTATGATACTTCCTGAAGCCTGACTGGAACACATCATGCATCCTATTCCTACTTGGAAAAGAACAGACTGTTGGACAACAATTTTCTCTAAACTTATGGACAGAAAGGTCCTGTTGGAGATCAGATAATAGTTGGAAATATTTAAGGGGTCAAGAGTCGGTTTCTTTAGAGGTTTAGCTACAGCAAGCTTGAATAACTTTGGAACAGGGCCCAAGCTGAGTGACAAATTTAGGATGTTAAGTAAGGCTCCCCCAATCACTGATAATAATTCTAGGTGCAACTGAGACGGAATTGAGTCCAGAGCACATGTTGATTGTCCAGAAGACAGCGTTATGGAATGGGCCACCACCCAAATAATACCTACTCCTGACAGTTGAAGAACAAGACAAAGCATTTACATTTACGGCATTTGGCTGACACTCTTATCCAGCGCAACCTACAATCGTTTTACACAGGTAGACGAAGGTAGTGTTAGGAGTCTTGCCCAAGGACTCTTACTGGTATAGTGTAGAGTGCTTTCCCAGGCCAGGGTTTGAACCCCAGTCTATAGCATAAAAGGCAAAGGTGTTACCCACTACATTATACCAAAAGTAGTTTGTAACTGTAAAACTACAAAGTGCACCTAAATGGTAAGTGGAGCTGATAAAATGGACAGTGAGCGCAGAAACATGAAGGTGTACTCAATGAAGTGGCCAGTCGGTGTAATTTCACAACAATTCGATAAGTTTTCATGGTACACAATAGGCATTACAACATAACCACAAGTTAAAACAAACTAAATAAAAAAAGCCAGCAGTGCCACTATCAAAAACTATGATTTTATTCAATAGACAACACCAGAAATTCTTATGATCGCTTTGTAATTAAACATTTAATTAGTCTTAATTATTCTTTAATTCTGACTTTATCTATAATATTCTCAGAAAAGCATACAGTGACAATGTCACATAATTAATCACAATAACAATAAATATTGTCATACTCTCCTCAAACAATTAAAAGAGACTTAATTCAACAGGAGGCAACCACACATGCAGCCTTCTGAAGAAGTAAATATACTCCATGAAAGGTTTTTTTTTAACATATTTGGTGCTAGAGATATCAAACCTCATTTAAACAGTGTTGATAAATAAAGGTCAATTCAACATAATTTTGTCATCTTTTATATAATTGAAATAAACAGTAATGCAATTTTCTTTTGTCTTTTCTTTTTGTACAGTCCTATGTCTGGAAGATCATCTACAAGAAGAGAAGATTTAAATCCGCTTCCAACTTGTCCGGGCCAGACTGCCCCAGCAAATTTAACCCAAGAGCAGAGCATGAGAAGCTAAAAGAAGTCTCTTAAATCCCCAAGGGATCTGCAGGTAGCTCTCGCCACCGTTGATGTAAAGGTGGAGGCATCCATCATTAGAAAAAAACTGCACAAATTTGACCTACATGGGAGGTGCGACATGATGATGCCTTTGCTATCTAAAAAGAACATCAGGACTAAAGTTTGCTAAAATCTAGGCAAGGACTAGGACCTTTGGCACAATGTTCTACGGACAGATGAGTCAAAGATCAAGTTGTTTGACCACAGTACCAGAAACTCTGTTTGGTGGAAACCAAAGAGAGCATCTGATCAAGCATATAGTAATGGGCACTGTGGGAGTCACCAGTAATGAATCATAAAGCAGAGTGGTATACAGAGTCTAAAGATTTGAGAATAGTTGCGGCTGCATATCTGTAAATCACACCACCATAATCCAGAATAGACAATGGCTTCTTTCCTCTTGTATGCATTGGGAAACACATTCTGTTTCGATACAGGAAGGTTTGCCTCAGTTTACATGTAAGCTTGTTAAAATGGTATTTAAAAGTGCATGACTGAAATGGGCCTTTAAGATTTAAACAAATAGCATGTAACCACATTTACACTGTTGTATCACTTGGTCCTCACAGCCTCAGCCTGGCTCTTTAATCCTGAATTTAATTTTGCTGCTGTGTTGCTTACATCATACTCAATATTCAGAATGAAACTGCTCTCTTTGAAATAGATTTTTTACAGCATGTTTTTAGGCCCAAGCCATCTATTTCTGAGACTGCCTAGACGGATTCATCCACAAACCTCAGAAAGGAACATGATGTGCATCTTGAAAAGGAAATGCTAGCGGATAGATCAATGCCTGAGCTACTGCAGCCTAGCCAATAGACATCACACTTTGGTCTGGAAGTTTAGTGTTTCTCTTGCTTTTACAAATTTAGTCTAACTTATCAGCTACATATCAAGCAGTTCGCAAGCCGAATTCACATTACAGAAGGAAAAACACTAAAACGCAGTGCTGTGGAGTTAGACACAAGCCTAGTCAGTGATTAAACACAGAAACACACATTTCAATGCATAACAAACCACGGCTTTCTTAATATAAACACTATGGAAAGAAGGAGAAAAGAAGCTATAAAACACACCAGCCTGTCCTCTAGGGCAAATATGAGCTTGCTTGGTTCAAAGCGAATGGCCACTGACCTCATTGTGACTGGAAAAAGCATAGCAGGGGATTTTGTTCACTAGAGCAATTGAGGTCAAGGATATTTCTAGAGCTTTGGTATGTATAATTCTTATAATTATACGTCCCTTTCTACCAAAACAGAAAGCATGGCACCAATGGAATAGCCAGAAATTTATACTCGGTGTACAAAACATTCGGGGTGGCAACCTTATAACCTAATCTGCTACCACAAAGTGTATGTTCAGGTTTGAGTTGTAATGAAGCTATTCCAGAACAAGCTGACCTACTGCAACATGTCTATTCCAACAGTCAGTAACACACAAGTGCACTATATTTTATATATATATTAATATATTATTAGTGACATTTTATCTTTTACACTGCCAGACTTAAGCATTTTATGGTCAGCTATTAATTTACACAGGACAATGAATGTAATCCACTAATGCCCTAATGTACTAATGTGTTTCATAATTATTTACACACCTGTGACCTCAATATCAAGTTCATGCACTTTCACTAAAGCATAAGCATGATTCACCCATCTTCACACAAATTGCAGCCTCAGTTCACCTTTTTACAGTTGACACAGCTTAAGTCTGTGGGCTGATGCAAATATTATTGTATGTATATTTTTCATGTACATACAGTCATATGCAAAGGTCTGAACACTCCCCATCAAATGATATGTTTGTGTTGATTTTCTAAGTGACAATATGTAAACACATCCTGTATAGGAACAAATTTGAATAAGAATAAGACATTTCTCTGCAGATTTTAGTGCACAAATCCTATTTATCTGTTCAAAGCTGAGAAGAAATACGTTCCTTGGGATACATTTACTATTTTAAAGTAACAGGCAGCAAAATCCTCAGATGAGTCAATCAATGGGCATAAACCATATACCGCTTCAACTTCTCTGGAGCAACTCAATGGAGAATCCAATGCACTGTGCCAAAGAAAACGTGGATCAAGCAAATCAAAGAAGACCTAAAGAACCAACAGCTTTATCTCCATCAACCAAGAACATTAGCTATGAATCATAAAAGATGAAGAAACATTGTCAACCAAGTTCAGAATCCTGTGTGTATCCAGCAGTGTATTGGTTACGAGATCGCCCCTGTCCAGACGCTAGCTAGGAACTGATGATGATGAAGATGATGATGATGATGATGATGAGTCAATCAAACTTAATCATAAG
Organism: Colossoma macropomum; assembly: GCF_904425465.1. Classification (NCBI taxonomy): domain Eukaryota; kingdom Metazoa; phylum Chordata; class Actinopteri; order Characiformes; family Serrasalmidae; genus Colossoma; species Colossoma macropomum. The sequence continues at coordinate 14,824,583 of NW_023494808.1, forward strand.
TTAATAAAAAACATTTATATTTAGTGTGTGACACTCTGGATAATTAGCGTGACACACACTCATTTGCAAGACAAATCAAAATCTCCATTTCAGCTAGGGGGCTGGACATTTACCAAGAGCAAAACCTTAATGAGTTTGTGTTCAGTGAGAGGAGCCATGGCTCGCTAGTACAGAAAATATGTTTTTTACTGTTATAAACAAATTAAAGCAACAAAATATGAATTTACTACATATCAGATTGAATGTGTCTTATTGCCATCTTTTTTAAAATAAGGTCACTTTTATCATCTAGCTTGTTCAGTGTGTGTCTATCAAACTTTTGCTTTAGTTTGGTTTGTTTTGCTCTAATTTAAACATGCTAGAAGAGTGCAATGTGCAGCTGTATTATCTACTTGGTATTGGCAGATGTATCTGATACAGATATAAAATGACTCAGATTGGCGTTGGGGACAAAAAAATTGGCCTGGACATCCCTATTCTGAAGTTCCATTACTGAAGACTGTAGGAATCTGGCTGAGGTTTCAAACAATTATCAGAAGCACTCCAGATCCACAAATGTTGACTTGCCACACAATGAAGCTTTTATAAACGTCCACACCATCCCCTGTCTTAAAGTTCAATTACTTGAATACCTGCATGCTTCTTTTTTACATTTGAATGTACTTGAGGATCAATCTTACTTTTTTGCATTTGATGATTAACTGCATGTCATGGCTGTTATGAAAACTTAAACTCAGTTGAGCCTAAATAACAAGATTACTGAAGGGTAGAGATTATGATAATTTTGCAACTGATATTCATTTGGTCTGTTATTGAACAATTTGTGTCATTCTGCCGCAGCTTCACTGTAATGGTAGACAGAATGGTTAAAAATATGAGGCATCTTGTGTTACAATAATATGCTGACTCTTGCAGGCGATGTGGGGTATATTATTGTTACTCCGCTTAATGGTGGGGCCAGTGTGACAATATTTATAATTATCGTGACAATGTATGTCACTTTATGTCCAAATAAGCTTTCCTTAGCATATATGGTGGCTACCAGTATCTTCATGATTTATTATGAAGACACCATAATTAGGCCTGTTTAATTGGAAATAGTACAGCTCAGTATACAAAAACTACATCAAAATCATATTCAAATTCGACAGCATTTTCACATTTTTTGTCCTATCAAACCTCAGTATCTAAATATCGTGATGCAGACCATGTATCGTGAAATTATATTATCGTGCACCCCTAACTCCTCATGGGCGTCATATTTGGACCAGTACCTGCTTCCTATGTCCACGAACAGATGATGATGATTCATTTCACAGTTAACCTGTAAAGCTGTCACAGAAGAACAGCTACTGCCTAGTGGGTTGTGAGGTTTTGGTGACTAAGCGGTCTGCAGCAGGTCACACGGGTTCAACATTAAAGACGGATCAGGGTAGCTGATGTTTACCGAGCCGCAGTGGCTTACCTTTAAATGTCTGGCGTTGAAGACCTCTTCAGGGACTTTGCATGCGATAAGCGCGTTGGGCTGCTCGTTCACCTGCACCTCGGCTGTGGCCGCCCCTTCTCCCTCTCCGTTTTCGGGCTCCTGCATGGCAGATGGAGACACGCTCGGCGCTGCAGTGATGATGTCTGGCGTCAAACGGAGCGGAGAGCTGCGCTCATGCCGTGCTGCTCCTCCGCTAACAGCCCTCCGCCGCAGTGGAGCCGCGGTGTTGTCGTGCGACAACAAAGCAGTCCGACATCAGCTTTACTAATGCACATTACAAGACGCCCATGCAGCCTGAGATAACAGCGCAGACCAGTTGCTGTGATTATTGCCCTTTTTTGCGTGTAATTGTGAAATGTTTTCAAACTTTTAAAAGCAAAGCCCAATTGGATCGTTTTTCTAAACCGGAAATGACGCCTGCTACGCTGGAAGGAAAACAGCTGATATGACGTTCTGGTTTCCGCTGACGTACGAACACTGTCAGACCGCGTCAGTTGGTCAGTCTACCTTTTCGATGTAATGAAAAAAGGACGACGAGTAGTACTACAAACTGACCAGCGCGACAGAATTCGGCCCAGTGTTGGGCGGACTGTGCGAATGAGGTCGGTTTTACTACAATGACCGTTGTGTTTACTACAATGACCTGAGTATTTCAGGGCTGTCAGTCGACGGTGGCTCAGTAAGTGGTTGTCTGGCGCCCTCTTTTGGCGGTAATCTTTAATGTACTGCAACCTCTGCTGGAAAAAATAAAAATCATAGAAACCATTGAAAGTTTCTGTTGGCTCCTGGTGGAGTCCATTAGTCAGTATGTGTTTTCCTGATGGGTTGTTATCACAGTGTAAAGGGTTTAATAGGTGTCCAGATGCCTTTGATGTAGAGGTGGGCAATATGGCAAAATATGAATCACAATACTTCATTTTTCCGAGATTTAATATGTTGGAACAGACAAAATACACACACACACACACACACACATATATATATATATATATATATATATATATATATATACTAAAATACTACTACTAGTACTGCTACTACGGCTGATGATGCTAATAATAATAATAAACCTACAAATAATGTTTTTTATTCAGTGTTTTACAAACTGTACTGCAGTACATCCAATTAAACAGTCTAAATTATACTCAATTTGTAATGAAACATGTCAGTGTTCTTTAAGTACTGACAATATTCACGACTCTCTCAGAAAAATGTATTGTGACCTAATGTATCACAATAAAGATAAATATTGTTATATTGCCCACCTCTAATTTTATTTCTTAATGGGACCTAAAGGTGTCCGACAGAAATTAGTAGACATTCTAATGGTTCCAGGCGTCTTTTTCAGCAGGGACAACCAACCAAGTAAACGAGAATTGCTGCCTTGTAGCTAAATCTGAAACTCAGGCTTGCTTCTCAGATTGAACAGGAAAGTCAAAAAGGCCTACCATATGGTTGTGCTTGTGCTTTTGAGATTTGTGACACAAATGAAGCATATCCCTTCTTTTTCTGCATAATTAAATAGTTACAGCATTACAATGTACAATATTACAGTATATAATATTAATGTGAAATGCGCCATTCTAGATAAACTTTGAGTCTTTGTTCACATTGGTGGTGACGTGAATCAGACGTCAGAAAAGGCTAACTCAGAGAGAGTTATTATATGAAATGTTTACAAATACATTGGCTAATGCCTGAGATACTGTTTTATGTCAGTTTTGGCCTAAAATGTATTTTTTTAAACCATTCCTGACAGAAAGCTTCATGCAGGTCACAAAATACTCCACACTATTATCAAAATTACACATAAAAGCTGGTCGATTTGGAAAGTAAATAAAATGGTTATATAAGCATTTCAGACATTGTAACACCTGGTTTCTATCATGACTCTAAAGAAAAATATTAGGTATTATTAGGTAAGGACCATGCTCTCAGACCAATCTGAATCACTTTGTTTACTTGTTTACTGACATTGGTAGCTCAACAACTGAACTCTTCAGAAATTTGGAAAAAATAGTGGAAATCCCCTTTAAGTGTCAGTATGCATGCAGAATATTTCAGAGCATGTGGTATTTATTTTTGATGCACTGCAACAACCAAACAAACAGTTGTTTCTGCTCCTAATTTCAAGGCTGTTTCCTCATCACTGATGACTTTGTTTCCAACAAATCACGAAAGCAGAAACAGGGCTCATGCCACCTAAACACACAAGTGTTAATTTATTTTCGTCTTACAAAATAATGTCTCTGGGGTGAGTGGGCCTCCAGGTAGGATGCTGCTTATGGCCTCCAGATGTTTAGAAACAGCCCTTGACTATTCTGAAAGTCAATAACTTCCTTCTAAAGTTGAACAGGACAAGTACTTAAGGGTTGTCCTTGTGGTCTAATTCTGAGATTGACACAAATCTATATCCCTACATTCTCAGAAAACTACTACTGGGACAGTCTCTCTCTTGTCACTTGTGTGGTATCTTCAATACCTTTACTTAGAGAACATAATTGTACCACATTTCATTTCAGTTACGTTTTTTAAAGTGCATGGACTCTGTACACACTGTCTTGACTCTAAGCTTTTATTTTATTGTTCTGTTTTAAAGTATTAGGTTATGAAAACATACAAATACAAACCTTTCCTCCAGGAAAAAAACATATACAAAGTACACAGTTAGACCTTAAGAGCACTGTGAGGGTGCACAGAATGAATCAGGTTCCTCTGAGACATTCCTAGACTTTTCCTTTAAAGAGTGAGGGCTTGCAGATTGTCTACCATGGCAAGTTGGTTAGGTGGAAGGCGTGTCCTGCTCTTTAAACCGATCAGCCTGGGTCAGCCTGGCTCCCAGTGGAGCGGATTTAGGAGAGCCAGCAAGTCATGTGGGGATCAGGATCCGAAATTCACCATAATCCTCCGGAGAAAAGGGGGGTAGGTAGACAGAGAGAGAGTAAGCCCTAGTCTGTGCAGGAAAGGCTCAAGGACTAGACTGGAGAGACATACAGTGTAGTACAGGACTGAAGTTACACAGTTTTAGTGCACTCTCAACATTCTGTAGGGATTCTCTGTTTGCATTATGGCCCAGGCCAAAAGTGACGTGGGTCTTGACTCTGAGATTTCTAACGACACAATCATCCACTCGACTGTGGAACCTTGTACGGACCTGGACCACCGAAGCAATGAGGAGGAAGAGGAGGAAGAGATTGAACTAGCAGAGGAAGTGGATGAGGATATTGGCATGGGAGGTGAAGATGGCACAACAGAAAAGCAGACATGTGGCAATGGAATGTTTCCACTTGGCCAACAAGAGGAATCTAAACTGGCCCTAATCATAGTGCATGAAAACGAGGGTGCTTGGGGCAAAATGGATGTGGAGAGCACAAATGATGCAGAACCTAGAGAAGAAGCTCCAAATGAGGAACTTAAGGAAGTGGTAGAAAAGACAGAGAAAGAGCTGGAACAAGCTGAACACAGAGTGAGTGAACTAAAGGATGAGACTGAACCAAAGGATGAAACTGAACCAGCTGCTCCAACTGAACTATATTCTCAGGTAGCAATACAAACTCAAAATGAAGCACAGACTATTGCTGAAGTTTTGCCTGTAACCAACAAGGAAGGCGAAGAACAACCAGTTTTAGTTCTAGAACAACAAATTCAGGAGGCAGAGCCAAGCCCTCTACAAAAGCAAGAGGACAGGAAGTCAGAAATTCTCAGTGAAAACGCAAATGAAAAAGGTTTGGTGAAGATGGAAGAGAGGTCAGGTATTCAGGAGCAGGCTGAGAAGGGACTTGGGGCAGAGACAGAAGTGGAACAGGTGATGGCATCCTTAGAGGTAGGAATGATAGAGAGGCAGACACCAGAAAAAAAGGACAGGCCTAATTCTTTGTTCTCTGTAGATGAAGCAATGCAGAAAATTGATGATGGTTCAAATGTAGTTGAAGGGCGCCTGACTGAGGCCACTGTTGATAATGTACAAGAGGATAAAGTAGAGCAATCTGAAGGGCAATATAATATTCCTGCAGCAAAGGAGGTTGAAGAAGAAGTGGTGGTGGATGATCAACCAGCTGTGTCTCACTATTTTGATGTAAAACAAGTGGAAGATAACGAATCTCCACAGCCAGAGAAACAAGTTCCTGTTTCTTTGAATACCAAGGTAAGTAATGTTGAAAAAGAAATATTACAATTGCTAGTAAAGCAACCAGATTTGGCCACCAGTGTTGAGGTCAGAGATATCCCAAAGGGGCCATTACAAGATTTGGAAGAGGTTACAGTAATAAGTAGAGATGATGGAAAGATTAAAGAAGAAAGACTGAAACCAACTTCATCCAGTGATGGAGTTGAAACAAAAGAGGGGAAAGTGGAAACTGATCTTGAACAACCTTTGATTAGTCATCTTGGCAAAGAAAAACATAAAGAGAGTAAAACTGAGACGGTTGATGATGAGGTTGTATGTGATAAAGTTAGAAAAGAAGCAGCTATACCAGAAGTGTCTTTTTGTGAAGCAGGAAAAAACTGCCAAGAAACTCAGAAATCACCAAAAACCTTTCAAAATGATGATGCCTTTGAGAGCGATGGCAGACACATGCCTGAGACAAGACAACCGGCCACTATAGGTGAAGTATCAGTAAAGGACAAGATTGGTCAGGAGGAAGAAGCTAATGTCACAGTTCAGCAGAATCAGGACAGCATTAGTCCTGTTGCTGAACCTGAGGCTACAAAGAACGAAGAAAAACCACCACGACAGGTGGTTGAAAAGATGCATGATGATACCGGTCTGGAATTAGCTAAAGAATGTGAGGAGATAGTAATTGAAGACACACCGCTGATGGTGGATAGACCAGAAGAAAATGAGGAAGAGAAGGTTGAGATGGATGTAGTGAAAGAACAGGACAAACTTAGAGATAATGAAGCACATAAGGAGGGAGCAAACTGTAAAAACATGGAGGATCAGATAGGCATCATAGTGGAAAGAGTGACTGAGGATATAGGTGCGCTAAAGCAGGTCAGTGGGGAGGGAGTGTGTAATGAGATAGAGCAGCCAGGGAAGGGAGTGTGTAAGAAGATAGAACAGCCAGGGCAGGTCATGAAGGATGAGCTAGCCTCTGTGGTGGAGAGGAGGAGCAACAAGCTAGTGCTAGAACAGCTGATGAGAGTGATTGAAAGTAAGCAGAAGGCAGCAGAGGGAGAGAGCACAAAAAAAGAACAGCCAAGTCCAGTCATCGAAGTGATATCAAAAGCTGCACAGGGGGCCGAGTGTAAGGGGATAGAACAGCCCCAACAGAAGGCTGTCATTGAGGATGAGCCAAAGAAGAGAGGCCGAGAGGGAGGGCGTAAAGTGACGATACCTGCTTGGTTGATTGCCAGCGAGACCTCGGAGGTACAGGAGCCCCCTAAACCTACTGGCAGTCGCCCTAGAAACATTAGCATGGAACGTGAAGGAGAAATCGGTGTCAAGATTAAAGGTCAAGAAGTCATGGTGGAGAATGGGGTCCCTGGGCCTGCGCTAGTGAAGGAGGCAGCTCAGCTGAAGAAGTTGCCCCAAACTGTGATGCAAGAGGAAGTTATGGATCCTCCAAAGATGAGTCCAGCTGAGCGGATGGAGGAGAAGATTTACAGTACTGATCCTTCTGAATGGGAGATCTCTCTCTATGTGAAGGTACTCTCAAACATTACAGTTAAAGAGTAAAATCATCAGAGTAAAATTTAGCCTGTTAATACACACTCTTGAAGACAAAGGCGCCAAAAAGGGTTCTTCGCCCCATGCCATTATTTTGTAAGAACCATGTTTTGTTCCCTAAAAACATTTCAAAGTATAGATAATTTAGAGAACCATTTTTGTAAATGATATGTGTGAATTTAAACTTTATAAAGAACCTTTTTAAAGTTTAGATATACTTCACATAATGTAAAGGTTCCAGGAAGAAGTCCACCCCTGACTTGATAAAGAAGCATTACATTATATAACACACATCTCTATTTCAGACACAATTGTTTTTGGAACCAAAAGTGGTTCTTCTATGGCATCACTCAAAGGACTCTTTGTGTCACCTTTATTTTTGAGAATATAGAGTTAAATTGATGAGGATGGTGGCGTAACTGCTGGCAATGCAGACAGGTCATTTGCACTATGGCTTGTGTTGTGTAACGTCTTAGTTGGGCCCCTTATATCACTACTTACACAATTTTACAATTATAGGTAACTCCGATAACTTTAACCATTAGCCTATGTTAGAGCACCATTTTCATTGAGATAGCAAAGAACACTCAAATTACATTTATTTTTATTCATTCAAGATCATTTTCATAAGAGGGGCCTATTAATGTTTTTTGCACTGGAGCCCTTAAGCCCATTGATGATACCTGCTGTATAATTCGCTATTCCAGAAAAAAAGATCAGTTAATCAAAAATTTTTTTGAAAAACTAAGAAAGAATGCTCGTTTTTATTGTGTATTTCAGTTACATGCAAGATGCTGTGACACATCCCAGCAACAGTCAAATACAGTTTTATAGAGACAAAGTTTAACATAGCAATAAGGCATTATTTAATTATTTAATTATTTAATATCATGCTTTAGTTGGAACAGAAGTATTTTTTATGTCTTTAGTGTCCATATTAGTATGCAACCATTTCGCTGTATTGGTTGTTCCTCTTACTCAGTAGTACACAACAACATATTGTTGTTGACACTGTGTTACTGTCTTGGTCAGTTGTCATGCTTATTTGTGAGTCAGACACTAAACTACCTTGGGGGTTTGGGGTATCCAGCCAAAAAAAAAACCTGAATTACATAGTTTAAACCAGGGGTGTCCAATCTTACCCACAAAGGACCTGTGTGGCTGCAGGTTTTCACTCCAACAAAGCAGGATCTCACATGATCAGCAGTTTAAGGCTGAAACCAACTGATTAAACAAGTGGAGTCAGGTGTGCTCCAGCTTGTTTGGAGTGAAACCCTGCAGCCACACTGGCCATTTGTGGATAAGATTGGACACCCCTGGTATCTATAACTATATGACTGGCTTCCCAGATCCAGATTAAGCCTAGAGACCAAGGCTAGACTTAATCAATGTATAAGAAAGCAGCCTATATAGCTTAAGACAAATTTTTAGTGGCTTAGGATTTTAAGTAGAATGTAATAACATAAGGTCTTCACTTGATTTCTATCCAGAGTTCAAGAGAACATTACTATCTAGCCTTTGAATTTTTAGCTGATGGGCTGTTTTAACAGAAAAACAGAATGATAGCCTTCAAGTTAAAAGCTATTTATAATTAACTCTTTTTCATTTGAATTGCTTCTTACTTCTAAGTTGGGCTTCGTATAATAAGTGTATAATTGGGTTGTGAGATATATTATATTATTTTGGACTCCTTGTGTTCCCCGATATAAAATTATCTTGCTAATTATAGAATATAAACTGTTACAGATTTCTTTTTTTATATACATACTTTCATACATGTGCATAAGGGCTATCAAAAACTTTATATTGTCATAGATCATTCAGATTCAGTATAGTTGAAGTGAGCTTGATGTCACAAGTGGAATGTGTACTGAAATGTTCCATTCAAGTGGAGGAACTTCAGTAGTATTTACATCAAATTGCTGTTTTTCCTTAAATAATAAGACATTCACAGTTGAATTAGTCTTGCATAGTTGTTTATTTTGTCTTATGTGGGCAGAGATAGTTCTCTTATGTTCTTAGTATCCAAGCACTTTTCATAAGTGCTGCCACAGCGTTCCATTCATAATAGCTGTTATTTTCGCAATTTCTACATAGGTGTCACGTTTGATTAACTATGAAAAATACTAAGCAGACTAAACATACAGTCTACAATAGGTGTAAAACAACTAGAAGCAAAAGCTATTTAGAAAATATGATGATTGCTTTATTATATTCTTTTATGTTCAGGATAATGGCATAACAAAACTAGGTGAATGGTGGAGCATCATTTGCCTTAGATGGAAAGGAGTCATACCATGTTATTCATTGTATTTTGAAATTTTAATATAACCTTTTCAAAATGTTAAATGGCATTGAGCCATAGAATAGAGTATCTGACGAATTATCTGCACCCCTGTTTATTCTGGTTTTGGTGTGATCTTTGAAACTGAATATGATTAGTGTCTAACTTTTGTTCTAAGTGTTTTGAAATGTATTTTATTTTTATGACAACACTGAATGGAAAAGCATAAGTATACAAAATATTACTCAATCATAGTAATAATAGTATCTGCAATTTGTTACTTTCCACCCTCACTTAAAATACAGCTAACTCAGCGTATTCCTCAAGCACATTTTACATTATGCACTTTTTTGTTCGACTAGATTTAATAAATACACTAAACGTGTACTAGAAATCAGCTGTTATATTATGATTGTTGTGATACACAAAGACCTACATCTTTTATATAAGAATGTACATAAAAAGCAATTGGCAGAATGAATGAAATCAATGAATGTTTGAAGCTTAGAAGCTTAAGGAGGATCTGTGATGGTTCACAGATCAGCATAGCAGGTCTTGAGAGTGTATTTTCATGTGATCTCATACTAATCTTCTTATCTCATCTTGGTAAGACATCCATCCAAATCCTGGCCCACTTTGACTAATTAACATGTAGGGAGAGCTAGGTATGGAAGCGCACTCCCACTAGGTAGATTAGGAATGCTGATTCCTGCAGCAGTATGTCAAAATGTTGATGTATTATCTCAAAATAATGACTTATTTGCCCAAAATAACTAGTTTCTTTTTTGAATTTTAAAAGTGTATTGTTTTTACATGGTCATTATTTTGAGATATTAAGTCAACAATTAGAGAAAACAAGTAATTATTTTAACATAGTAAGTCATTATTTCATGATACTGTGTCATTATTTTTGACATAGTAAGTCACTATTTTTTTATTTTAAGTTGAACATTTGACATACTGCTGCCAGAAACAGAACGAGAAAAAGAATAGGCAATTCTCTTCTCCTCTGCCTGGCAGGAATGGGCTTCAGCATTAAGCTTATAATGTAAAAGTTATTTATAATGAAGAGTTTTTACGCTGTAATATAATGACTAGTGCAGGTCATTTTTCCAAGATGCGCTTTGACTTTTATCTGACAATATACACACAAATACTGTTGATTTAGCTGATGGTTTACTTATGTTTACCTGGGTCAAACTTTGTATCACAACAGGGAAAATTCAAGGCTAGTTATGTTGTAAGTAGTCAATGAATCAAAGCTAATGTTAATCGGTCATTGATTCTGCACTCAACCTCTACAAGGTTCTCAAATGTCTCTTGTCTTAGACATAAAGTTCTTGGCAGCATTTACATTAGTTTGAGGTTCTATACACTTGGTGGAAAACAGTTAAAAAGAACTGAGTTGTTCTTCTATGGCATCACTTCAAATAACCCTTTTTGACACCTTAATTAGAATGTACTGCAGCGTGAGTAATTATTCATTAAAGAGGAATTCCTCACATTTCCCTGAATTTCTGAATAGTTCATTCACTAAAATGTTAACAAATTCATTTAGAGTGGAGAAAGAGTAAGAAATTATGCTTTGTAAACAAACTTAATGACACAAATTTCTTTACAAACGTTGGCAATGGGAACCAGGGGTCACAATGTCTACAATGTAAATATAGCCATTTCATTTACTATCCAAAATGACTAGTGAACCTACACGTGTCTACCGATTTTTAATATGTAATGTTGATAATGGCACGAAATGGCACTATTTGTCACAAAACTGTTGTAAAACAAAGTCTCAGTCTTTAGGCAACATATTCATATGCATTTCAAGTAAAAGCTTCTGTGAACCACATCTGTGAACTATTGTGAATCAGCACGTTTCTGTGGAACAGAGCATTTCACATCAAACCACTCTGAATGGTTGTTTCATTTAAAATATACTTATTGCACATTCTACACTTTAAACATGCTCTGTCTTCAAGAAAACACAGTATGAAATTTAATTTTCAGCCTGTAGGGGTTCCTTCCACCAGTTAAAAAATGTTAGAGCTAAATTCCTGTGAAATGAAAGTGGCTGAGCAGTAGGGTTTTAAGCCTAGTAAAAATGTCCTAATAAACCTCCCCTTGGGTCTGTGCAAAGCGGTTCCCAAAACAAAGACGTCTATTGTCTGAATTTATTTGTTTGTTTATTTACCTATTTATCTTATTTATTTTAGCTTGGAGACAGAACTGACATTAAGGCCTCCTTTACAGCCTTGTTAGCTGTTTGGGGTCATGCACAAAACAGCCTCATCCAACTGTCACAAAGTAGTGTTGCTTAAGATGAACGATGAATCAATGCAATTAGATGACTGTTTACATAACTTGGAAACTATGTTGGCTGCCAGCAACTCTGCTTTAAGAACTGTACACAGTTCTGTACAGTTAATTTATGTGCCTTTGATTTGGTTGTTGAAGATCAGCCATTGAGAAGTCCCATTAAGTGTCCTTGCAAAATGCTCAGAAGAGTGCAGAGTTAATCTCTCTATTGCTCTGCATGCCTCTAAACTAATCTCATTAAGATGTTTGCTGGTCTGGACCTGTTATGGGATGGAGTGGTTGATTGTGGGGGTGGGGTCTAACCCTTTACATAAGAGCTCCTGCTAGCAAAGGTCTATGTGTGAGTTTTGCTGTTAGCAGCTATATTGAACGGGAAAAGCCCAGGTGTTGAATTAACTTTTACAGTATTCAACTGTATTTATTTGTGTCCTGCTGGATTTACATGGACACTTTAGGTGTTACTTGAACACTATAGGTGTTAAGCCAACGCTGAGGATTTTGCCACGTGCTCAAATGAGCTTGCCACTGACACATGGATAGGCAGGCACTGATTGAGATTTTCAGCCTCTTATGACTTAAAGGCATTTTGAAAGAGTTAAGCCGCTGATCCATGATGAGCCTTTGTTACCTCTAAGTACACAACACATAAAGAACACATAGTATTTTTATGAATCTGAAGCATGCTTTCACAGAATAGATTCTAAAATTATAAGGAAAGAAAGTCTCCAGTGCCCCCATTTGGTGACCCTTGGTTTGACATAGAATGGCTCATTTAGCCACCCTCCCCCATTGCTCACTGCACCTGTTCTGTACCCTAGAGTTTAGTGTACCATTTTTAGACTGTCACTGCAGCTTGCTTAACCTTGAGCGTCAAGGCCTCACAATCATTTCTTCAGCCTCCAGTGATCGTAAACTTGTGTATTTATGATCTTTTCCAAACACTGTTATTGCCCATTTCAGTTTTAACAAGCCCTCGTCCACTTGCCCTTGTCATTTCCCTCAGGGGAATCCCTGGGTGCCATCTTAAGGGTGCCATTACTTTATTAGTTCAAGTGAAGGGTGTAAGATGAGGGATTAAGTGAACGCAAGTGTTGACTTCAGCAGCAGAACTTGCCCAAAAAACACTGTGATGTGACATATTTCCTTTTTCAAACCTGAAAATAATAGCGGCCAAAGCAGTAAAGTACTTTAAAATGCTCAAAATTTCAAACACATAACATTCAATTGCTGGGCTATAAGTTACAAACTACTCCATCTCTTACACATAACTGCTGATACAACTTCATCAGTTTCATCTGCTAGCTGGCTAGTAAGCATGCTAAAGACTAACAACAACAAAAAAGAAAAGCGCTACACTACACTTCAAGACCAGGTTACTTACAGACAAAGCAATGATTCACATATTTTTTTTGATGTTCAATTTTCTCAAAAAATGTTTTGCATTGCAAAGTTTGCATGGCTAACGGGCTAGTACGTTCAGTTTGAATCCGCTCCTCACTGTTCTATCCTCCCCTTATGCCGTGAGTGGCCTCTTGTGTAATGTAGGTGTGACACAAACTTTAGGTGTGATACAAACTTTACATCATATGGATGTTCATTATGTTTTAAAATAATTCTTACACATTCCTTGCACATCTCACTTACAGCAAAGATTGTTTAAATGACCCATAGCATTGAAAATAGAATGGATTTTTCATCACTTTCTTGATATTAAAGTGTTTCATGTAGTATGTAAACTTTCAAAACATACTTTTCACTCCTCAGTTTTTACAGTCCAAGTATGGAAACCTGGCTGCAAAAACATCCCATTTTGAATTTACTGCTTCAATGATATGACATATGATACAAAAAAAGCATATGGTCCCAAAAAAAAAAACAAAAAAACACACACACACACGCGTGCGCGTGTTTACTTATAATAGCCTAGTCAGCCTACAGGAGTTTAGCCCCACCCATTCTTGCTCAAGTAAGGAGTGTTTCAGGCCATTTTGCTTTAACATGAGGCACAATACAAGGCAGCCAGTTAGAACAGAGCTCAATTATATATCAGTTTAAAGACACAATAACAATGGTCAAGAAAAAATGAATTATATATCATTTTTGGTATATAAAACCACATTAATGTTATAAGTGGACATATTACATGTTAACGTGGTAAATGTAGGATATGGGCCCTTTAATAATAAACCATCCTGCTAGGAATTCTGGGTGACTACGCCCCGTACTCTGTTATTGTTTGTTGTTATATACATTGCCTGAGACATAATTTTACAATAGTTTCAAGAGAAAGTTTTAGCCTAAAACATTTTTATCAATCCTGCATTGTAGAGAGGTCCATGAAGTTTTACCATTGTTTTAACATTATCAATGCTACATATATGGTCACAGAAGACATGTAGCTTTGCTGTTCTGGAAAGTAAATATAATGGCTATATTTGCACTGTAGACATTGCAACCTCTGGTACCTGTCACCACCACTGTAAAGAAACCTTTAGAGTTGGTACATTTCTCTGCAGTGCACCATTTCACATTAAAATTATGAATATGTACATCTCAACAATTTATTTATGTCGAAATGTTTTAAAATCTGTGGAATTAAAAGTAAGTTGGTGTAGCTTTGAAATTGCATTGTTGCAGTGTAGTAAAAGCAGGCCTATTACTAGGCTGTGATAGAGCTCCTGTGTGTCTATTTCAGTGCAAAGAGCTTTGAATTCCACTTGCCTACATGAAATGTTCACAAGACTGTAGCTCATAAACAAGCCAACTATTGATGTCTGTATGCAATAACAAAGACCAAGTGTTTTATTCAGGCATCTAGCTGTCTCAGACAGCATATTTTAGCCCATTTCACATGGGAGAGCATTAGAGCATTAGAACATACAACATAGCAACAATAAGAAAAATATATATTTTTTGGACATTGATCTTTCATAGTATAATAGAAAGGATGGGAGTCTTAATTTTTGCAAAATTGAAAAACTATTCCATACGGAAATGGTAAAATTTGGGATCTGTAAAAGGTCAGATGTGAGGAAGAAACAACTTTAGTGTGTCCTCTAATGACTTTAATTTTGAAACCTTGAACAATGGCTTGGTTTGATATAGCAGCTAAAAAGTTTGGATTTCCCACTATTGAACTGTTTGTGAAGGTAAGACGTTCCTTATACTGAATACATTAAGTAAGACAAGGGTCGTTTTTATGATTTTTTGCCGTCAGACATGCATAGGCTTATTTGACTTAAATGAAAGGATGGACAAAAATGGTTTGCAAGAGTTTAAATGGAAAGAGATGCTTTTCCCTGGGAATTTGTCAAATGGTAATACACATTAAACCTACATAATAAAGTGGATCTCAGAGGAGCTCTAATGAGAATCACTTTCATCCCCAGTTTATTGAAACATCTAGCAAGTTGGGCACAAAATGCACTACATTTTGCTCTTGCCCTTTTTTCTGAATGTTTCATACCACTGTGACTTTAATCTGTTTAGACTGATATGATTACAGAGCATTTCTGGGTACAGTTACAATGAGTTAAACTTTAGCAGAACATTAAATTATCAAGCTGGCTATATATATTTTTGAAAATTTGTATGCTTTTTTGACATGACCTAAATCTCTTTCAAAAACACAGAGTCTGACAGTTATTTGGAAAATTTAATTAAGCCAATTGTTATAAGCCTATGGTTACAGCAGTGGGTGGTCTGACAGGAGGCTAAGCTGTTTTATACTGCCCTCTGTTCACATAAAGGTTTTAAGAAATTTAGGAAGCTGTGTTTTTTCTTGGGGTTACCGCTCAAAGTAAACCTAAGTAAATAAACAAGCTAGAGATCCTACACAACATGTTATCTCTAAAAGCTCAAAATGTCTAGAATGAATAAAAGAGTATATTTTTTTTTACTCAAACACAGAATCATCTGGGCATGAAGAACTGATTGATATGTTGGCATATAGGCTCACACAAATTTACACCCAGTTGAATTTATTGACTATGACTTGAAATGCAATATCTGGGAAGGTCTCTCTGAGCTGAGTGTTATTGCTTGATGGTATATCAGGGTGGTAGGAGGGGGAGGTGAAACTCCTTTCCTTTAGTCACTCCTTCTTGATCAAAGATCACAGGAAACCCAAAAAAGTTTTCTTTTAAATGACATAGTGAATCATGCTTAATATGACAAGAACAAAAAGGTCAATTTTCAGATTTCAGGTTGACTTTAAGACATGACAAAAACATGGCAAAAATGTAAATTATGCCTTTTTTACAAGACTGTACCCACAACAACATTCCATTAAATTCAAACCATAATAAAATATGTAATCTTCTGTTTATGATCTAAAATTTGGGATTACCTTAAGCACCTTAAAGCTTAGGATCTGACTTCTCACGGTTACCTTTTCACTGAGATTGTACTGTATTGAATTTTGCAGGCAGGAAGTGATGGAGAAAGTATTGGAAACTGTCCTTTCTCCCAGAGGCTTTTTATGATCCTTTGGCTAAAGGGAGTCATTTTCAATGTCACTACTGTGGATCTCAAGAGGTAATTTCACTTTCTCTCTAACTGTCTCCAATTTTGCAAAAAATCTGAATGAACACTCTGTCCCAGCGATATGAGCAGATCCTGTGACTTGTGGTGAATTATGTTTGTGAGAGCTTTGTTAGATGTGCTGATTGACAGATTTGTTGATGTGCATCGTGCAGGAAACCAGCTGACCTGCAGGACCTTGCCCCAGGCACCAACCCACCTTTTATGACCTTTAATGGTGAAGTACTGGTGGATGTTAACAAGATCGAGGAATTTCTTGAGGAAAGGCTTGTGCCACCAAGGTACTGGGCAAGATATTAAATTCTCCTGTTCATCCAAATCTTGAAAGATTACAGTGCTGTTGTCATGAAAAAGAATGCTGCTTCATTGCCCAATTTTTGGTCTTCTGATTTACCTTGCTTCTAAAGGTACCCAAAGTTGGCTGCCAAGCACCCAGGGTCAAACACAGCAGGAATAGATGTATTTGCCAAGTTTTCTGCATATATCAAGAACCCTCGGAAAGAGGCAAATGATGGTAAATAATTATGATCAGCAAGATGGCTAGCCATTCTTTTGTAATCTTTAGTAGTCCAGTTTTCAAAGTTTTCAAAAAAGTAAGCAAATAGTACTGGGCAAAACTCAGAGACTCCGCTTCATTTAATAAATTTCCAGTCAAAACTGCAATTAAGGTATGCGCTTTTCAGCATCAGGAGAAAAACAGAAAACATATTCAACTGAAAATTGCACAGAAGCCTCAACAACTAAATATAATTTACATTTTTTTCAGTATTCAGAGTGCAAGAATTTAGTTTTATTGCAGCTTTCATACTTTTTGCGAGACTTGCTTTCAAAGAAATTGGCAGGGATATTTTTTTTTCCACAATTACAAAGTCTTAGAAGTTTGTTGTATTTTGCTCTTCTCACAATCCAAGTAATCCCAAATGCATTCAGTTATCTGGGCTGGCTCTGGTCTGGGCTCTGGGGTGGACAGTCCAATGTTCTGAGAACATTAGCAGGTTCTCTGTTTGTTCTTTTTGTCTATTTCCTTTTCCCAGTATCAGCTTCTTGGCAGCTACACATACTTTCAGTCTCATAGCAATCTTGTCTCAGTGAAAGGATGGATTTTTTTTCAGATCTGAAGCAAGAGTGGAGTTTGATTTTCTCCCATCTCTCAAACATTAAAGCTTTAGGTACTATTTATCTTATGTAACTTTGGTCTTGTACAATTGTTAGGAATCCAAATTTCTCTGTTTCTTTTAATAATTTACGCTTCCTTGTATTGTATGTATTGGATATATTTTCATTTTCTTTCTCTTATATAAGGGGATTATCTTTTATCTAATTCCTTCAGAAATATCTCTTGAAAAATAAATAACTTGTACTTAATAGCCATATTGACTGGAAATAAAGTAAACCATGAGTGGTCAAAGACTTTTGCATAGTACTGTATATGTCTTTGTTATGTTTTAGAGTCTTGTTCTTGTTTATTATTGCTTAGGCTTGGAAAAGGCTCTATTGAAATCTCTGAAGAGATTGGATGAGTATTTACAGTTTCCTTTGCCAGAGGAGATTGATGCCAACAGCACCGATGACCCAGCACCATCCACACGCAGCTTCCTAGATGGACCAGACCTGACTCTGGCTGACTGTAACCTACTTCCAAAACTACACATTATCAAGGTATTTAATCCTATTCTCTGTGATTACACCACAGAGTGTTAAAGTGGCAATCCCCAGCACCCACTGATTTAATTCATGAATGGCTTGACAGTCTGTCAATGAGTTGGATCATGTGTTTTGGTGCAGAGGATGCCTCTTTCAGCTGGCTCCCTAGTGTCCATTACATCAGCATAATGGTAATTGTCTTGAATATTTTTTATGAATATAATGAAAAACAGCTTTTTCTCTGTAACTCTGATATCAGATTAACTAAACACTAGACACGGTTGGCTTTCTGTTTGTGAAATGTTGTGTTGAGCTGCTAGAGACCAATGAGGGGTGAGGGGAGTGAGAAGAAACCGAAACAGACAGCACAACTACAGCTTTCTTGATATCAAAAATCATGTTAAATCCAGTTCGCTTCTGTTTTTGTGGGGCTGTTTTTATTCCAAAGGCTCTGGACAACTTGTTTGGATACATGGTATCACAGTCTCCATCAAGTACCAGCAGATGTTACATCAAAACCTGTCTGCCTCAGGCAGAAAACTTAAATTGGGCCAATATTGGCACCCCTGTTAAACATGAGCAAAACAAGCTTTAAAACATCCTTTATTACTTGTCCTTTTGATCTTTTATTCAAAATACTAGCAAAAATATAAGGTTTTTTGACATACAGTGACAGAAAGAACAACCTAAATCTTACTATGAAATAAATATTTGTCTTTATACCTATGTGTCATCCCCACTGTGAAGTATGGTGGTGGATCCGTGATGTTCTGGAGCTGCTTTTCTTCCAAAGGCACTAGACAACTTATTCGGATACATGGTATCGTAGACTCCATGAAGTACCAGCAGGCATGTTACATCAAAACCTGCCTGCCTCAACCAGGTAGCTTAATCTGGGCCGTGGTCTTCCAGCAGGACAATGATTAAAAGCACACCTCAAAATCAACACAAAAATGGATCAGTGCCCACAGAATTAAGGTTTTGCTAAGGCCATTTCAGTCCTCTAACCTAAACCCCATAGAAAACCTGTGGAATCAGCTGAAGAGGAGATTCTACAAGTATGGTCCTCAGACTCTAAAGGTCTTTAAGCATTATAGGAAAAGACTCAGAGCTGTTAACTTTGCAAAGGGAGGCTACAAAAGTATTGAATGAATGGGTGCCAACAACTGTGGCACGCATAGATTTGAGGAAAAAAAAATATTTAATAAAAAGATTTAGCTTTTATTCTTTCAATCATTGTACTTTAAATAAATGTTAGATTTTGGTTAATATTTTAAATGAAAGATCAAAAGGATAAGCAATAAAGAATTTTTATGCACCCCATTGTGCTCATGTTTACCAGGGGTGCCAAATTTTGTGGAGGGCACTGTATACTGACTGGGTACATCGCCTCCAAAGTTACTGGTTTTAGGTATTTGATTTGGACACAGTAAAATGTATTGTAGGACATGTCTAGAAACATGTTGCAAATTCATATCAGATGTCTCCAGTATTTGTATGTTGACTTTATATATATTTTAGATCATGCACATCTCACCTCAGACATGAGGAAACGTGTTACATACAATTCTGATGTTTCTTAGTCACTGTATTATTATACTTTGTCTCAGATTGTTGCGAAGAAGTATAGAGGTTTCGAGATTCCAGCTGATATGAAAGGGATTTGGCGCTACCTGAACTCTGCCTACCAGAGAGAAGAGTTCATCAACACCTGCCCTGCAGAACGAGAGATTGAGTTTGCCTACTTGGACGTCGCCAAAAAGATCAAATAAATTTGGCATAAACAGATGTACACTCTTAAAAATACAGTTGCCATAAATGATTCTTCAGAGCGATGCCACAGAAAAAAAAACACTTTTGGTCCCCAGAATTAGGGGTGTAACAACACAAAATGTATCATAATGTATCATAATGTTTTGTTGTATCATAGGTAGTAAGTTAGCTTGTGGCTACTCTATTAGCCGGGGGCTAACATATTCACTTGCAGCTAGAGCGTTAGATTGGGCTCTTGTTTAGTGTTTCTGTACTTCTAAGAAACTCCACAGTGCCATTCTAAATCTCAATTGTTGTTTTATGCTCTAATAGTTTGAAAATGGAAATATTAATATAAGGCAGAGGTCACCAACCCTGGTCCTGGAGATTTACCTTTCTGTGAACTGTAGTTTCAACCACAATCAGCTACACCTGCTCCAGCTAATTCATTTCTTCAGAAGTCTGGGTCAGCTGAATTAGTGTTTGGAAACGGAGGCAGCATGTTAGATGTTAGAGAGTAGATCTCCAGGAAGAATGTTGGTGACCATTGAGACAGGGCTGTTTTAAAAAATGAATCAAGGCACTATGTCATATCAAACCCCATTTCTTGTGAATTCTGTGAATTGTTATGCCCATACAAAGAACTTTTCAACTGACGGTCCTTCAAACAACCACTTTGTAAATGAGACCACATAATTCCACATAATGTAAAGAGTCTTCAACAAATTTTCCCAGAGCTTTATGTCCAAGAACCATTTAGGAACCTTTATTTTTAAGGTGTACATGTGCAATTTAGCGGCACGGTGGCACAGTGGGTAGCGCTGTCGCCTCACAGCAAGAAGGGCCTGGGTTCGATTCCCGGCCGGGTGACCAGGGTCATTTCTGTGTGGAGTTTGCATGTTCTCCCCGTGTCTGTGTGGGTTTCCTCCGGGTACTCCGGTTTCCTCCCACAGTCCAAAAACATGCAGTCAGGCCAATTGGACATGCTAAATTGCCCCTAGGTGTGAGTGAATGTGTATGTCTGTCTGTCTGCCCTGCGATGGACTGGCGACCTGTATCCTGCCTTCTGCCCAATGACAGCTGGGATAGGCTCCAGCACCCCACTGCGACCCAGAAGGATAAGCGGTTTAGATGATGGATGGATGGATGGATGGATGGATGTGCAATTTAGATTACTGTGTGAATTGGTATGTGTGTATGTGAATGAGAAAGCATGAGTGAGAGAGTGCACTCACTGCTGGG
This sequence comes from Colossoma macropomum, assembly GCF_904425465.1. Lineage (NCBI taxonomy): Eukaryota > Metazoa > Chordata > Actinopteri > Characiformes > Serrasalmidae > Colossoma > Colossoma macropomum. The sequence goes on from NW_023494808.1 coordinate 14,845,517, forward strand.
GCTACATTGTTAAAAATACTATATTGCATGTTCTGATTAGTTAGGCAGTTTCTGTAGGCATTTTTATGTAGAGACTAAGGTTGCTGTCTTTTTTCATAGTCAATGGCAGGGCCAAGTTAAAAACATTAGGTTTTGCGTATAGTACTAAGACTTGTCAAGTGTCATTCATCTTGTTATTTTTCTTCCAACGTACTAACTCAAAGTACAACGCCTTGATCTCTGTACAAAAGTACTCTCATGACCAATAAATCTAGCCAATTGATGCATTTGTCTCGCTATTTGTTCTGTTTTAGTATTTGCCTGCATATTTTTATCTGAAGCTAGAAGTAGGTGCAAATGAGTATATATATATATATTACTTCTATGGTCAGGCCTAGACAGTCATGTATGTTTTCTACTTATATTTCATGATAATTGTCATGCATTAATGCAATAACTTGGTTCATTTTCCTTATTACTCTTTTATATTAAGGTGACAGCTCTACTGTATTTCGGTTTCTGAGAATTGATTATTTCTTTGTGTTCTACTGTTTTGTCTATTAAATCTGAGAGAGAAAAATACTTTTTTTATTACTTTGCAAATGCTTGTTAATACCTACTTCAAGTCTGTAATCTTGTTGGAATGAGCTTTGAAATGGAGACTTTAATTAAACCGATTAAAAACATTTTCAAAAGCGTTTTGTGTATTTATTATCTTGTTTCCTTGACCCTCTAATCATGAGAGTTTGAGCTTTGCTTGCAGTTTCTGTCCCATTTCAGTCCCATTCGCTTTTATTCTGCCTGTATCAAACCTAGTGTGGAAAAAGAGAAGAGAAGACAGGACAAAAGGGGAAGAAAGGTCGGCAGACACGTTGGATCCAAATCTCTCATCATTCCTCTACTTATCCTGCTGATTTTCTCTTTTTTTTCTCTCTCGACTGGCTCTCCCATAGACTTGGAGAACCTTGTTAACTGGTTGTCGAGGTGACCGTGTTAGCAGTCCTCTGAACAATCAAATCACTTTTAAAGCCATAATATCAACAGCTTGGCTTTATGGGTTACTAAATATACTTTGTCACCACAGAGACCTCCACGAAGAGAATCTGGGCTAGAGCTTGAGCAAACATTTAGAAAATATAAAAAGGGCTGAACAGGAGGAAAAGAGCGGACTCAGTTTACACAACACATACCTGACCTCTGTGAACCTCTCAAAGTTCCTTCATCATGTCACAATGATCACCAAGAAAGGGATGTACAAAAATAAAATTCTCTTTATTATCGGGGCTTTTGTTTTTGCATGCTTGTAAATTTTTATTGGATGTCATACAGCGGTCACTTGCAGATGGAGGGGGGTTAAAAAGGTTTCGTGCAATAAGCATACACACGTCACGGGAGGTCAAGGGTTAAGTCATGTTACTGATGTGTCAGTGTAAAGTGCCCTTAGAGTTGCTTGCTTATGAGCATTAGATGTTGGCAGAAAGTGTGGACAATGGTGAAGCTTTAATTCTGAGAGCAGTATTTCCAGAAACAAACTGTAAAAAGAAAAAAAAGAATAACAAGTCAGTATAATTACTTTGCCTTAAGTGGACATAAAAATCAACTATACTAAGTTAGCTATGCATGCAGCTTATCATATTATGCACGCTGTTACCTTAACGACCTGTACAGTGAGCTTAATTTTGTCTCACCCCTTTTGTTGGTTTTCTTGGGAGTTGATGGTAAGGACTTTTTGAACGTTTTCCCATTCAGGAGTTTGGGATCGGCTTGGTCAGTGCTGGTCCTTGGTGACGTGCCACTGCTGCCCACAGATGGCACAGTAGTTGATTTCAGGTTCCCCTCTGTCACTACCTGTAATGATGACAAAAAAATCAGAAAAAATATTTTAAGTTATTTAATAACTTAATTAATGTTAGAATAGTTAGGTATCCATTAATGTGTATAATCAATTTTACATGAACATACCATTTTACTCTTCTTTCCTGAACTTCGACCATTACTATTACCTTGAAACAGACCAGAAAAGATAGTCTTACTCTTTTGTACCTGGTGAGGACGAGGTGCAAGCCATTGGGGATCCAATTTTGTCACATGGCAAATTAGATAATGCAGTTTAATAGTTACTTTATTATCAATATATTCTCAGTACAGCAAAATTATTTTAACATCGTCAGGTGGAAGTATAAGAAGACTGTGAATCAGAGTTTGGGTTTGCTATAAAAAAATTGTTCTTCAAGCTCCCCCTTTTTCTTTACCTCTAGGTATGATAGTAATGCGGCTGCTCAGTGTGCTATTCATCGACCTATGAAGCTCCTCAAGAGCACTCAGCATCTTCCTTATCTTCTCTCGTCTATCTGGGCTGCTACTGGACATACTCATCTGCGCCCTCTTGGTCGCTTGCAAAGTTTTGCTTTGTTTATTTGAATGAGTTGTCACAGGCATTAGTTTCAGTCGTCTGTAAAAACCTTCTGTTGTGGTGTGCTCCTTTGTTTCAGAGTCATCCATCATAGAGTGTATCTTAAGGCCTCCATCAAAGTTGTTAGTTGCTGGCACAATCTTCTCTTGTTCATCTGAATCGATTGTCACTGAAGCAATTTTCAATTGTCTGTCTAGACTGTTAGTTGCCACCATGGTTTTGTCCATATAACTTGGACTACTTGTGGTTTTGTCTAATCTATGTGAAGCTCCTACTGTCTTTCCGTGCCCATTAGAAAACATCGTCACTGGTCCTGTTTTCAGAAGCTTAGCAAAACTGCCTGTTGCCGTCATCCCCTTGATATCTGGACCACTTGTCCAAGGGTCTGGTGATTTTTGGTCACCTTTGAATAATAATAACTTCAATAAATAAGTCACAGGGCATCAAACAAAGTAGTTTTGATATATGTTTTAAAATTATATTCAACACAACCGTTCACTGCTATTACATATTACGTGCCATTAATAATAATGGATTATTGGAGCTTAAAAGATTTCTAATGTACCCAGAAAAAGGAAAACAGGCCTGGTACTCAGTACATGGGGACAGAAGTCAAAATATCTTGAAAACTTTCAAAAGAACTTCTGAACCTTTTCTGTTTCACCATACTAGAGGTAGACAAAGACAAATTGCTTGTACACACTCATAAGAAGAAATGTACATACAGCCTTGCTGACGGTGGCAGTTGCTATGGGAAATGGCAAGACAGACCTGATGGCGTCACAGGCTAGTTTGTGGTCATGAATGCACATCATGACCTGTTCTTGCTGAAAATGCCACTTCATAAAAACTGCTTGGAGAGAACCTTTTTCAAGGTTTTTTACAAATACTCTATTCAAGCCATGTAATTTACCTTAGGTTCTTTATTAGTACTCTAGAGCAGGGGTTCCCAAACTTTTTGCCTTGGGGGAGCAAAATGTGTTGTTTGTGGTCGGCCAAGGACCAAAAAGACAATACACAAAAAAGAAGGTAGGTAGGTTCATTTCATAAGATTACACTCTTGTGTACAAGAGTTACACATTTTGTAACTAAAATACTTACTAAAATGCTTCATATAATTTTAAAACGTAAATAAGAATTTAATAAATTGGTATGTATGGTATGGTATAAAAATATTTTTGTTCTCTTATTGGGTGAAGAGGTGGGATTTGGGTAACTCTCTGGCCAAATCAAACATCCTCACGGTCCAGCTTTGGTCCTCCCATTGGGTAACCCTGCTCTAGAGAGCCTTTGAAAGATATACTGCAGTGGCCTTATTCATCTATTATGTAATCCACTCCAAATCTTAATCAATTAGCCAGTTTGTGCCAAGAAGTCTCGTTTCCTGTCCTGGAATGATAGATTTATGATACCACACCACAATGAAACCTTGGGCCATTTAAGGCCATTCAACATCAGGCACCAGTAGTATATTTGATGTCTAGGGCCTGTGCCTCTCCCTGGCAACAAAACTATGTGAAAATCAAAATACTACCACCTCATATGTTGAATAGCCTTTAATTCGCTAAACTATTCTCTAATCTTGAAAGTAATGGTTAAGGATGAGAACTGATCACTTAGGCAGGCAATGCTTTCATTGGACTTCTGTCCACAAGTACTAGAAAATTATTAGTAGATGTTTCCAAGAAACTTAAAAAAAATTAAGATCTTTCAGACTTACCTCTATTTAATGGCACCTGTTGATGATCTGGTGCCTCTGAAACCCATGGTGCAGCATCCATAGCTGGAGCTGAAATCAACAGTGTTACTGCTGTCATTAGTTTCAGCATCTCTCTCTTCTGCATGTCTGCGTCGTTTAGATATGCAAGTCTAACTTTTTTAACTTAGGATCCTCTAGCTTCCTCACACCTGGCAAAAGCACTGTCTACAGCAGAGTCTAAATTTTAGTTTTTATAGATTCTGTTCTTAATATCTCATCTGTTCGTGTGAAACACACACTTGCCACACTTGTTATGCTGATGCGCCCCTACGATCAGAAGGCTTGTCGAGTGTGGGGGCTATGTCAGTGTTCGACTTCGCTTTCTCTATCAGCACGCAGGCTCCATCAGGCATTTTAAACCAGACACGGCCTGGGTGTGGAGTCACCACCTGCGTTAGCACCGTCCAATCCGGCCATATGCCCCTCCCTGCCTAGGCGGGGCGTCGGTGTGACATTTAGGACTGTGTTTGGCGTCGGGGCCCTCCATTGTGAAGAAGGCAGCAGGCAACGGGCCCTTCTGCGTCAGAGGCCCTTTCTCCTTCAGCCCCTGTGCAAACACATTAAGAAGCGCCTTATCATTGCTTATACAGCAGGGCGCCTGGTCACTCGGTCTTCCACCTCCAAATAGAGAGTCAAATCCAAACAACGTGTGATGCATGTGTCCAGCAGATAAAATACATGCATCCATCTATAAGATTTGATCTGATTACCATTGACTTAAATACATGCTGTATGTAGTAAAATGAGTTATTTCACATTACTTCACCTATTTAATTTATTTATGTGAAACAACGAAATTCACACAACCAAAATTCCAAACCTGTACTGAAAATAATTTTAGATTGGCCCTGTGGGTTCTACACTGCACCAAAGAATATGAAAAACCAGAGAAGTGATCGCAGTAGATGAGAACTAGAGGTTGTGAACCAGACAAGCTGCAGCATACTAAATGCTCTGTAGACGAGGAATGCCTTATGGAGGAAGGCCTATAAGAAGACCATTTCAATAGCCCAGTCTGAAGGTTGAACAAAAATTTCAGCAGTCTCTGCAGTGAAGAAGAGTCATATTATTCCGATGTTGTGAAGAAGGTATCTGCAGGTTCTGGTGGTAGAGATGTTATGAGATCATAGAAGTTTTGTCTAGGTTTATGCTGAGATTGTCTAGATTTTATGCTGAGGCCCCTTCTAAATAATTGGTATGCTTGGTAAAAATGAATAAACAAGGACACAAAAAAGTATTCTATTGTAAAACTGTTTCCAAAAAAGTTGGGATGCTGTGCAAAATGTAAATAAAAACAGAATGCAATAATGTGCAAATCTTTCAAATCCTATTTTTAATTAAAAATACTACAAAGGCAACATATCAAATATTGAAACTGAGAGATTTTATTGTTTTTTGAAAAATATATGCCTATTTTGAATGTAACTCTAGCGAGACATTTCAAAAAAGTTGTGACGGGGGCATGTTTACCACTGTGCTGCATCACCTCTTCTTTTAACAATATGCGTTTGGGAACTGAGGAGACCAATTCCTGTAGTTTTGAAAGTAAAATGTTTTCTCCATTCTTGCTTGATTTTAGCTGCTCAATGTTTCATAATGTGCCAAATGTTTTCAGTGGGTGACAGGTCTGGACTGCAGGCAGGTCAGTCTAGACATCTAGAATCTTTTATTACAGAGCCATACTGTTATTATACTTGCAAAATATGGTTTGGTGTTGTCTTACTAAGATAAGCAAGGCCTTCCCTGAAAAAGATGTCATCTGGATGGCAGCACACATTGCTCCAAAACCTGTATATATCATTCAGCATTAATGGTGCCTTCATAGTTGTGCAAGTCACTAATGTCATGCGCACTAATGCACCCCATACCATAACCAATGCTGGCCTTTGAAGTGTGCATTGATGACAAGCCGGATGGTCCCTCTCCTATTTAGCCTGGAGTACACGGCATCCATGATTTCCAAAAAGAATTTAATTTCAATTCATCGGACCACAGGACACTTTTCCACTTCACCTCAGTCCATCTTAAATGAGCTCAGGCCCAGAGAAGGCGGCAGTGTTTCTGGATCCCGTTTATACATTGTTTCTTCTTTGCATGGTAGAGTTTTAACTTGTATTTGTGGATGCAGTGATTGACTGTGTTCACGGACAATAGATTTCGGCAAGGTTCCTGAGTCCATGCAGTACATTTCCACTACAGAATCAGGTTCGTTTTTAATGCAGTGCCACCTGAAGGCCCAATCCAATATTGTTTTTTGGCCATTTTGGCTTCTTCATACAGAGATTTTTCTGGATTCTCTGAATCTTCTAATGATATTATGTACCATATATGATATAAGAGTTCTTTGCTATTTTATTTTGGGAAACATGCAGTCTTTCACAGAGTGGTGCACCCCTCGTCATCTTTACTTCTGAAAGACTCTTTTTATACCTAACCATGTTACTGACTTGTTGTAAATTAATCTAGTTAGTTGTGATGTTGGACCAAGTGTTTTTTTTAGCATTGCACAACTTTACCACTCTTTGTTGTCCCATTCCAACTCTTTTATTATGTGTTGCAGGCATCAGATTCAAATGGGCATAAATAAAAAAAAAATACAATTTCTCAGTTTCAACATTTCATATGTTGTCTTTGCTCTATTTATATATATATTTTATAGGGTTTAATTAATTTACACATCATTGCATTCTGTTTTTATTTACATTTTGGACAGCATTACACAACTTCTTGGAAATGGGGTTGTATACTGTATTATTTATCAGTTTGATCTTGTGCTGAAAATATGACTAAATTCTAATCACAATAAAATAAATAATCACAGTACCACACACTTAATAAATGTCAATATAACGGCACTGAATATTCTCCTGCAATCCTGAATGACATGTATGGATTCCTGTAAACTAAAACTCTCCAGATCCAGTCAACTTAGGTGGAATCACCTCTTCATCTCAGCCCACAGGTTTTCAAAGAGGTTTAGGTCTGAGGACTATGCTAGTCACTGGAAAGGTTTGATTCTGTGGTCAATCAGCTTTTGAAATTATGGATTACTGTCCTGTTGAAGAATCTAAGTATACCCTGTTTCAGCCTCCTAGCAGAGGTAAATGTAATTTCATTAAATTTTCACATCTTGATAGAGCCCAAGACGGCATGTGTCCCAAGCGAAAAGGCCTCAGAAGAAAAACAGCCGTATCACAGATCCACCACAGAACTTCATGTCAAGGATGAGTTTTTTTTTCTGCATGACCATGCTTCTTTTTATGCCTCAGGCGTTTGTTGGCAGAAAGCCATATCATTCTCATCTGACCATCCTATCAAAGTACCAGTGGTGATTATTTTACTGTAGGTGACAGCAAAGGCTTCTTTTTCTGTCGCAAATTATTGGTTGGCAGGGAGGTGGTGTTTATTTGTAGCTTTTGAGACTTGGTTTTGAGCCCAATATGCAGCCTAAAGACCTGCAAATGTTTAACTCTGATCTTTGAAGAAAGGTTTCCCTCTTTTTCTCACAGGAGCAAAATATGTTTTCAAGTATTTAGTGAGAGTCAGTGATTACCCTCGAATAGTGAAAAAATGTGAACAGGGACCAGGCTATGCTAATACCTTGGTAAAAGCAAGGCAATTCAGATTTAGAGTGCTCCAAAATTGTTAGAACCCATGGGTGAGAAAGTGACTGAAGTTTTTATTTTACAGGAAGTCTCAGTCCCTATTTGTCTGGCTCTCTGATGTCAGGAGAGAAGGATGTGGAATCTGGGCTGAGCAGACAACAGAAGAGACAGAGAAACGGAATGGGATGAATGGAGTTTTTGAAAGCCTGTTGCTGGGAAGGCAGGACTTAACCTATGAGTATTTAGTGATTCATTACCTTTTTACACTTGAATACCAACTCACGCTCTACAGTATGTGTCTGTGTGTTTACATAGCTATCGTATAGCTCATTCTTATTCTTGATTAGTGTTCCTTGGTCCTGGATGTGGATCAAAAAGAAAAAAGACAACTGACTGTAATTCCCATAGCAGTGAAAAGCACTTCTGAGCAGAACTAGGTGAAGTACGGTGAACTCAAAAGGTCTTTGTCGTAATTTTACAGATGCCCAATGAAATGACAAGAATACGATACAAGGTAAGGCTATTAATATGAAAAGAGCTTGGACTAACTAAAATGCTACATAAAGATAATGGAGTAAGATGAAACCAATGTTCAGAGGAATGCTAATATTAACCAGGTAGCCGGATGCTGCTTACTCAGACTTGAGTAAAGTATCTCTCAGACTTATTGAGGGCTGAGCCATTCAAAACTAGATCACTGTACACGTTCATGTTGAGCTATACAATATGTCCAAACGTTTTTAGACACATGCTCATCCAGTGTTTCTTCTGAAATCAAGGGTATTCAAGGGACTTTGCTCTAACTTTGCTGCAATAACAGCTTCTACTCTTCTGGGAAGGCTGTACACTAGATGTTGGAACTTTGCTGTGTGAATTTGACTGCATTCAGTGCCACAAGAGCATTAGTGAGGTTAGGTATTGATGTTGGATGATTAGTTCTGGATTACAAAAGCTACTCCAGCTCATCCCAAAGCTATTGGATGGTGCTCCATCACTTGGTTTCACTGCTTAATGGCCCAGTGCTTTATACATCTTTTATTTCTTTATTTATTTCTTTAATTATTTTTTATTTATCCTTACTTTATTTTATCTTATTTATTAAGTTACTATATTGTTATAATTTTCATGGTTTATTGCCTTTTTTACATTTACTACTATGATTATTATTACTTTTAAGCATTTATTATGTTCTTACTATTTAATTTCTTAATGGCTACTTCTCAGTTGGCTTGGCTACACTGTAAATGCGGGTCTCCCTCAATGTACTCCAAGTTTAAATAAATGTTGATTGATTGATTGATGCCTCTTGGGATGTTGCATTGGGCATGGTGACCTCAGGTCCATGCGCGGTTGCTCCAGAATGTGCAGGCAGCTCACTGGCAGTTGAGCAGAGTGTTACCCTTTGTAAATTAGTTTAATAAAGCCAGATATACGACTGTAACCAATCTAGCACAGTTTCAGCAACACATTTTCAACAAAATCATTTTATATTAGGCTTAGTCATTAATTTTTTCTTCTCTCAATTGCTTGCAATAATTGTCTTAGTTTATTTTACAAAAGCCTGTGTACATTTAAAATTTGTCTGAAGAGATTTAAAAGTAGTTAGACCATGGATGCAGGACAATAACATGAGTAGCCCAAGGGTAGACCAGCAGTAGCATAGAGTCAGAGGGATGCCAACCTTATCAAGCTAGTTGACTGATATATACTTGCTATCTGGGTGATTCATCAAGCTAATTGTCAGCTAAGTTAGAAAAAGCTAGAAAAAGTTAGAAAAACTAACTACTTAGCTAATTGATCTTAACATTTTTCTGTAATACTATTTGTCATTGATTTTTTAGCAAGTACAGTAACTTAAACAGGGCGAGATCTAGGCTATTGATCGACCTTAGAATGAGGCAGTGTGCCGAAGTCTGCAGTGTTTTGGCCCATGAGGGCAAGAGCCTGACACGTGCTTTACATGGTGAAACTTTTATGCAACTAGCTGGTAGTTTTTCATTTTGTTAGTTATCTGAGCTTTTATAACAAACAAATGTGAGTTTATCAGACTAATATTTCTGATGTAACATTAATGTAATGTAACCAGCAATCATAACTAGCCAGCTAACAGTAACAGCTGTTTAAACGGTTGCCTGTCCCACTTTTTGTTTTTGGTTAGCTTGCTGTTATTGTGATCTATGTAGCAAGATTATTTATTTTCTTCTCTCCTGACGCCCCCTAATTTTACACAGAGCACAGGGATCAAATGATGATGAACATGATCAACATGTAGCGCTTCTAGGACAGTATCTTAACAAGTCAATTAACCAGAGGTAAGGGCAGCTGTGACGAACAGAAAGATTAACAAGTTGATAGTGGGTCACAGCAATGGCATTTTAGTTACTAAGGAGCTAGCACAGAAATGTAGCCACATAGCTCACTAACTTCACTTGGATGTGCATCCTATACTGAAGGGGTGTGGGGGGTGGATGGGTCATTCCACGGCTACTCATCTAGGCCCTGCTAGGTCACGTCATAGATTTCTACAAAACATTTAAGAGAATACGTAAATTTAATTCATTCATCCATGCATAAAAGCTGTGCTCCAAATAGTTTTTACATTTTTAAAGTTTGCCCCAGTTAGGTTTAAACTAATTGTTAAACTGTGTCTTTCAGTCAGTTCCCAAAACTATTTTTAACTTTTTTGCATCTTACATTGAAATTATTCATTACTGCATGCTATGAGCTCAAAATGGCTTCACAACTAAAATTTGGATAGATTTTAGAGAATATCGGCACGTTCAACCTCAAAACATTGTGCACCGTTTTTCTACAGTTTCCGGGTTGAATGACATGTTTTGTTTAAATGGGATTCTATGTATGTTTTCTCTTATTTGATGGGAGTGTCAGAGGTTTTACTCAATCAGCAGCAATGTGTATACAAACCCTGAGGTATTGAAAAGGCAGTGCACACAAATTCTAATAAAGTCCTTTACAAATGTGGCCGCTGCAGCTTGGTGTATGCAAATGCTGAAGACATTAGAAGACACGTCTATGATTTTTCAGGCTGAAGGCAGCACATATGTAGCCCTATATTGTCCTCATCTAATCTTTTTTTCTTCAGACTTTTCTGGTCATATGTTTTTTTTTTAAATTGATATAGATTATTCAGAGATGAAAGATATAAAAAGGTCACCCTGCTCCAAAAAAGATTTTTGTCATGGATATTAATGAGGTTTCCTGTCAGTACCTAGGCCAGTTGCCATGGGACAACTCTAAGGTTTCTTTCAGGAAAAAACTGAATTTTGTGATTTAAATGATATGATATCATGAAATGTGTTTAATCCAACCAGGACATGAACTAAGGTAAAAAGGTCAGTTCAGATTTCAGGTTAACATAAATCAATACTTCACGTCAAAAGTCATAAGTAATCATGGTGACTCTAAAATATATTATGTATGTATTATCCAAGAAAATTCTTTAAAACTATTTATTTTGACAGTAAATGTGTTTTTGCCAGTTAAACACTATAGAACTTCGTAAGGAATACAAACAAACATAAATACAGTTAAAATAAATAAATAAATAAAAAGGTCTCGGTATGCCAGGGGCATAGCATAGAATGGCGTGTCAGGTAAGACCCAGAGATTTTGTCAGGGTGGCACACTGCTAGGAAAAAAAAACTAAATAAAATACTGCTACTGCCATAAAATGACATTAAAAGTGATGTGTTGGTTTCCTGTACATGCCAAAATCTAGTCATCATTTTCACATGAATAAATGGGTACATAAATATTACTGCCAAAAGTAAATGAAAAACAAAATTGATCACTTTCTTTGGTGCACAACTTTAAGAAAACCGTTTCATGTAGACAGGCCATAGAAGTTATTCATTTAGGCCATTGCTATATGTGAATCTAATGGTTAAAAAGCTAGCCAGACAGCATTGAGTAAAATAAGAGACAATAGGCTGGCCAACTTTTAGCACAAACTTATTTCACAGATGGAATCTAGCCTACAACACATGCATGTATTCACCTGTAAAAAGTAAACAGTTAGGATGAACACACAGCAGCCCTGCTGACCCAGTGCACATTCACTTGCCTGTCTGCTGAGCATTAGCCTATCACAGCAAGATATGGTAATTATTAAATGCAACATCATCATACTTTCATAACTGACTGGTAGCTACTTCGATCATTGCAACACGTAACCATTCACAAAGGGCGGGGGACTTTTTTGATTGGTGACTGCTTTATCAATGATGGCTGTCTCATTTTACGTAAAAGGGGTGGCCAGAAGGGCGGGCACGGTTGTGCCTCTGTGGAGTGCTCCAGTCATTGTTTGTTCATGGTTGTGTTCAGTTTAATTGCCAGTCATGAAGGACCGATTAGCCAAATTAGGGACTGGAGGTAACTACAAATACTAGGACTCGGGATCTTTGGAAATGGTTAAACCAGTGGTTTCCAATCTTATCCGCAAAGTGTTGGTGTGGCTGCGGGTTTTAATTCCAAACAGGCAGCAGGTCACCTGATTCTACTTATTTAATCAGTAGGTCTCAATCAAACAACTGATCATGTGTGCAGTGAAAATCAGCAGCCACACCAAAATGTATGGATAAGATTGGACACTCCTAGGTTAAGCTAACATACTGATAAAACATAAAATCACAATGTATTTTTATATTTTTTATATATATTTATCAAAATGTTAGTATGGTTTGAAGAATAAATGCTTACTGCCCAGAAAATGGCTTTTTTTGTCAGATTCCTAAGATCTTTCTCAGTACTGTTTTTTGCAGCCAATTACTCAAACTGCAGTACACAAAGCTGACAGTAGATGGTGCTCTAGTACAGCATATGACATTTCAAAAGCATAGCCCTATCTAAGGTGGGAAATAGCTGGAAGAAAAAAATCATATTCCAGGGATTCTGGTTATGATTGTTAGAGAGTGCTTTTTTTCCTGAGAAGTTCTATTTTCATCTCTTTGAACAAGGGCACAGCCTAGATGTTATGACCATACAGAGTAAACTTAAGAGAATGCACTATTGCGAATAAAGCAGAGTGTTTGGGACAGGTTCTAGATTCAGTTTGTGTTACAACAGTAATTTTGTATATGTACCATTTCTTAATATCTTTTCTCAATAGAATTCAGTCACTGTATTTTTTTAATGTGTACACTATTTATTAATGCTAATTCTTCTGAGGATTTTTAAAATGACTTCTACCCATTTTTCCCCCAAGTCAGTCATTACCACTTCCACTTGCTTGTTAAGTCCCCACCATCCCATAACTCTATTAAGCTGGAAGGGTGAAGGCTACGCTTACTAAGAGACATGTGAAGACCAGGTGAAGTGTCATTGGACAACTCAACAGGCTTGGAAGAAAGTGCTAACTACCAATTATACTGTTTCAGCTAACATCATTCTGAGTGATTGGGGGGAAAGAGGGAAGGCCATAAAACCCACCCAAACAAAGTGAGGCCAATTATGCTATCTTGGGCTAACAGCCACAGATGGCTGTGCCTCTGCCGGGGATATGGTATGCACAATGCAGACATAAAATGTGATGTTTGAGTTTTTGGATATCACAGTGACAAGATGACAAATAATGAATTATAATTCAAATAGTGTACAGATGCTGCCTATTTTTATATTATGCATGATGCTAAAAGAAATCTTACATCTCCATTAAAATGTATGTAATTATGTGTATAAATATATATTTTCATATATATTTAATTTCTTAAAATGATCCTTATGTTGATGCAGGTTTCATGACACATTTCACACATTTTACACACAACATTTGAAGTAAGAATAGTCATCCAGTTTAAAGTATTTTTATATATTAGTAGTTCAGGATTCGAGTAGTGTTTTTGCTGTGTACAAGTGTGTTTTGTAATTGACTATCTGAATAATTAAGTTCATTTTTAATGCTCTCAACACTCTGTGTACATCACTCTGGTGGACTTGTGTGAGGTTATTTGTCATGACAACTCTAGAAATGCTAAATATGTGATTTATCCACTTTATTTCCCCTTCCAGGGATACAACTCACAATCTTCAGACAATGTAATGTATTATAATACATATTATATGTAATGCAAATGAAGGCAAATGAAATAAAGAAACTATTGCTAAATTGGGTTCTCCTTGTCAGTATTACCCTGTACATTTATCATTTGTGCTTTCAAGATTATGTCATGCTGATATGTAGATATCTATTTACCTTTACATACATAAAGTCTCCCTTTGAACCTTAACTTGGTGGTGCAGGAAGTAACAGAAGAAATAAAGAAAGGATGAAAGAGTGAAGGAGAGGCAGGATGGACAGTGGGGTGGGGTGGTGGTGGTGGGGAGAAGGTCAGGTCCCAGAAAAGAGCGATTTGTTTTCAGTGAAACTGGAGAGCCCACCCCCACTTACCACCGGCGCAACCTACAGCGGAATCAATTACCACTTGTCAGGATGAAACCCAAGCCATGCAACACAATAAGGGCATGACCCAAGGAGTGTGTGTGTGAGAGAGAGAGAGAGAGTGTGAGAGGGAGAGAGAAAGAGAGAATGAGAGAAAGATAAAGTTAGAGAGAGTGAGAGAGAAAGAGAGAAATTGTGAAGGCATGAGGTTACAGCCAAAAGCCAAAACTATTCTTCTGTACAAATGAAATACAGGAATAAATTATATCTAGTAATAAAATACACATACACTCAAAAAAATGACTCTTTGAATTTACTTAATTTTTTTCGTCATGTTGCATGAAATTAAATTATCTACATTCAGATATATAATTTGAGTAATCATTACCTATAAGCAATGTCAACTTCACTATATTTTGCAGGATTTACTTCAATAACTTAAGTAACTTTAACTAAAATTAATCATGTTCTTTCTACTTATGCAAATTATGTAGATTGTTATAAATACTTTAGTTAAAACTCAAATTTGATGCATTTCTGATGACATTTACTCTCTGCTTGTAAGTTGTCAGCTTAATTATATCTTGTAAAATTTCCTTGAAGTGTAATTTTAACTAAATTTAATCATGTTCATGCTATTTCGTTAAATAGTTACTCCAAAGAGTTACTCATTGTTTATTATGTACAACCGCTTAATTATATCACAGAGCATTTATTCATGTACAATTTTAAACGTTAATTTTCACAAATTAAACTTCAACTACACTTATTAATGTTCCATCTATTTAAACACCTGGTCAAGACAATGACTATCATGACAATAAAAAAAATTACAGTGACTTTATTAAGGTACATCAAATGCACATGCATGTTAGGATCAACTAAAACACACATTTGCTTTACCACTATAGAAAAACGCTGAATACTAAGTAACAAAACAAGACTGTAGACAAAATAAAGCAGAGTATTAAAAATAGACTAAATACTTCTCTGAAAGTGCACAGGTATCAATACATTACTGCTTGTCTTGCAGGCAACACAAGCTAAAATGCAACTTTACATACAACAATAAGCTTCAAACAGAACACTGCAATTATAAACACATTCACCTAAATGTGTGTGCCTTTAATCACAATTAATTAAGTCTTAAGTAATGGCCCAGAATTTGTGAAACAATGAAGTAACATTCAGTAATTATGTATAACACCAATCTTAAGTGCAACTTTACAACAGCAGATATTTAAAACAGAACAGCACAATAAGACAATATTAATGTTATATGACTTTATACAATATCCAATTGTCAACAATGATCAAAATGCCCCAGAAATAGTGCCTACAGAGTACAACCTTCTTGCCAAAGCACTGCCTCTAGTTAGCACAACCTTATTGTGCTTGTTAGACTTTGCAAATTTAGGGTGAAAATTTATAGAGCTCAAATTGTTCAAAAGGCTACTTTGTACAGTTTTAGCAAAAAAGACTTTTAACTGCATGCTGTTTTAAGACAAATTGTTCTTAAACATGACCAGGATCTTGACATGTTGTATAGAAAATCATTGAAATGTCACTGAATTTTAAGAGATGCTGACAAATACAGCCATTCTTGTTTCATGTGATTTAAGCGTTGTTCAAAAGTCCATTGCTTTTCAATCAAAGTAGAAGCTAGTGTGAAAAGTTCCATATATTTCCAGAATGGACAACCTACTTTGACTATCCCAAGATTTTGTTCTCCAAACCAAGAATATTAGGGGAGAGCTTTGCACCATCCTTTGGCATGAGCAATGTACAAATTCATAGCAGCATTTCTGCCCACTGTGATGAGCCATATTCAGTGCACAGATTACTCCAAGCATTACTGCAGTCTGGTGCAACTGATTTGATGTTTCCTACAATAATGTTTCCATCAGCATCAACGTCTTCATATTCTCCAAGAGCTCCACCCTCTTCTGATGACATAAATGCCCATTTCAGTGCTGTGCTGGTCTCTCAATAGGTTTTCACCATGAATGTCCTACAAATTAAATACTGTTATTAATACTAAACTCCATTGTTCTCTTGCTCCATAAAGAGTAAGTTCAGTTTATATCCCATTTGAGCTCTTCTAAATACTTCCAGGCACCTCTGACAGTTTATTAACATCAAATATTTATTTTATGATGAATCTAAATAAAATCAGCCCCCATCTCCACAAAACTCCGTTCAATAGTAAAATGCACATTACAAAATGGATGGTTCTGGTTCACCCTTCTTATACTAGCACCTACAGTCTATGGATGGTGCTAACATACTAACACACCAACGCCACGTTTCGATTTGGATTTACTACACAGATGGGAGGGGGCTGATTTTATTAAGCAAAAGTTATAAGCAATTAATATAAGAACCGAGTTGCCTGGAAGACACACACAGTATTTAAAAGAGCTCAAATGTAAAATAAGATGAATTTACCTTAGTTAGAAATTAGAATTGAATTAGAATGATGGTGATGTGCTCAGGTCACATACTGACTTACCCTGTACTCCTTGTTAAGAAATCCATCATCATTCAGGTGCGGACAAAGAGCTTTTATGATGGCTTCTCTTTTATGGTGGACATTCTTCGCCTGCACATATTGATTGCACTTGTTAAAATATACCTTCAACTGTTTAAAAAAAAAAAAATGGTACATTAACTTGACAAGCGTACAAGGAACAGGTAAAAGAAACATATGAACATCAAAATCCCAATCATCTTAGAGAAAATGATTACTAATTTAAACAATAAAACAAATAAATAAAAAGTAGCTTTACAAAACAAATAGCCTCATAGTTAAATATCTAATCTGG
Source organism: Colossoma macropomum (assembly GCF_904425465.1). Taxonomy (NCBI): domain Eukaryota; kingdom Metazoa; phylum Chordata; class Actinopteri; order Characiformes; family Serrasalmidae; genus Colossoma; species Colossoma macropomum. The sequence continues at coordinate 14,862,495 of NW_023494808.1, forward strand.
GTTATAGAAAAGCACTTACCAGAGACTTAGAACATGCCAGAGAATCCTTTAAAACATGGCACTCAACAACCTTGTTAAGCCTTAACCTATAAACAAAGAGGACATTTAAATATAATTAAATGAAAGACCATGTTAACATTTTATCTTAAACATAAGCTTTACTTTAATGTTTTATCACTTTACCTTAATGTTTTATCTCACCATGTGGAAGGACATAACAGTGCATTAATTTAGCTGAAATTTAATAGTTTTACAATAATATATTATTTTACTCATATTTAGCTATTTGTTTTAATTCTTCAGGCATTATTTTAGTTTGAAATCAACTATGATATTTAAGTCACATCAAGGTTCTTTTAATCAATATGGCTATCAGGATTCCCTGTCTAGGGTTTGTGCATTATTGAACATCAAAATCAATGTATAATAATTACTTATACCACTTGGCACTTGAAGACCATAACGTTTAACATAAAGGCAGTTTGACTAAACATAAGGTAAACCCCATTTTGGTAACAATGACAGAGGGGTTACATAAGCAAAAGACATGTGTGAGTGTGTGTGCGTGTGTGTGTGTGAGTATGTGTGCACCATCTCATATACAAACTTATATTCTGATTATAATAATGAGCAGTGACACTCTGCTGTTATATGGGCAAACATAAACCTCTTTTCCACTACAGGGCTGAACAGTTATCGTAGGCTTGCTAATTAACAGGATAATGGATTCTATTATGCCGAACTAAATCTCCACTGACAGTTCTGATAGAGCAAAGTCGAGTGATTGGTGTTGACGGAACAGAACGCTGACATTAATCTTAAACCTGCTTCATGGTGCTTGTAGCCTACTACCTAGGTTAAGTTAGCTGCTAACACTAACGTTTGCTTAGCTAACTAACGCTAGCTAGCTGCGCTAACGGTATCAGAGTCCATGTTGGAACAGCACGTTGCAAACTGGGTTCATCGAACAGAGCATTAAGTGTTAAATGGACAAACGTTGAAATTAAACCAGTTAGCTGATGTCTGTAACCTACTAGCTGCTAACGCTGTATTTGCTAAGCTAACGCTAGCTACAATAGCGTTAGCAGGCTCCATATCCAAACCCCAGGCTCGGTGGAGCTAACCTAGCTAGCTAACAAAGGCTGAAATTACACAGGTTTGTGGACACCTAGTACCCAAATATCACATCCGAAATCACAGGCGAAGCGAGCACAGCCTCCTCCGCGGGAAAAGATTATTACAGGTCACGTCAAGGACACACAGCTAGCTAACGCTAGCTAGGTCTGTTCACTTCGAATATGCGTTGAATCGAGCCCTTCACAAACTTATGCTATTCTAGTCGTCCCTTAACTGTACGTTTTCATCAAAGTTATATCCAACGCTGCGTTCTGTGCATCTACAACCATCTAAACGATATTTTACCGTGTACTTGTACGATGACACAGCAGCTAAACGCACTCGTCTGCAGTGAACTTCAGAAAATGGCGCCGTTACTTAGCTAGGCTAGGTCAACAGTACCGTTAGCTAACGGCTGTGTTCATGAGCCAACTTAGTGAGGACCTCAAGTGACCTCAACATGATACTTATGAAGGACACATTGAATTAAAACACTGACCTTTACAGTTAAAACACTGCGGTCAGCTTTAGTGAGTTTAGTGATTATCTGACTGAGTAACGTTACGTGTACTCCGGATCTGCGTCGGTTTAAACTAACCTGGCGAATTTTAAGACATGCTAAGTCCTCCCTTAACCTTACGTTTTTGCCAATATTTTCCTGCGTAAATGTCATGAACATGTTATGTCCATAATGACAAACAATAGACAATCTCCTACCTTGTGAATGTAAGAGGACAGAATTTTCTCAGGTCAGCCAAATCTTCTCAGAGACGAGGTGTCGAAAATGGCTGCCGTCAGCTGGGGAAAAGGTTGTGCATGCGCGGTTTCTACCCCTTGACACAACATAATTATTTCTAATTCACTTTAAGCATGTTTCATATGCTTAGCTTACCGGTTTTCAGCATTGCTTATTATTATTTGGTTGAAGCAAAAACACATTTAAATTGAGAAAAACATGCACAATTTTATTATGTAAAATTTACTAAGGGCCAAGTTCATTTTTTTCAGTGTAATTGGGGGTAGCAGACAGACAGAAAGAGAGAGAGAGAGCAAAAGAGAGAGATATTTGGATCTGATTCTTGGACGTTATGCTCAGAAACTGCGCACAAAAACTTCAACATAACAAAAACAAACTAATTTTCTATAATTTTTTTTCCACTTTGATCATGTGAATACACAGTTTTTACCACTGTATGTGCACTTAAAAAATAGAGAGAAAGAGAAGTTGATGTGCATGAATAAATTTGATGTCATTCTCTGTGTGTTTGTGTGTGTGTGTGTGAGTGGCTCTCTCCTCGACCACTGGGCGCTGAGGGCAGCCTGTGTGTTGTCACTCTACACCTCACGGACGCTGTGGCTCACCAGAGGCCAGTGTGGTTCAGCGAGGGTTTGGAAACGTCTGAAACCTCTAACCACAGGAGCAGGCCGGCCACCCAAGCCGTCAGAGCGTGGGCAAGAGCCAAAAGAGGCTAGAGCTGTGCCATTCTGCTGCCGGAGCAACTGCAGCTACTGTACAAACCATAGTGTTACATTAGACTCTGGGGGAAAAGTGTTACTGTTGGATGGTGATTAGCTGGATATGTAATCAATAACCTCATGCTTTTTTGGCAATTAACAACTCAGTTGCTTTTCAATTTGTGTCAAAAATGAAGATTTCAGCAAACTGTTTCATACATTTCCCTCACCTTCCAAAGATTTCCCAAAATGGCCTTAAAATGAATGTTTTATACTTTCCTTCTACAATGTTGACTTTCTCAACATTGTCTCAATAATGTTGAAACCCTAGATAAGAAGATGACTTTATTTAACACCAGCTTGGCAGACAGCTAAACAGCCTAACAGGCTCCTCCAATAATATTCAGAGTTTTACACCAGAAGTCTACACTGTCTCCACAATTCTTGCTATTTTACACAACGTTGAAATGCACTGTGACAACACAGCAGCAACGTTGTCACAACCTGCTAGAGTCTATGTACATTCCATTACATTGTAAATTACGTTATATGGCAACATTACTGAATAATGACAGTCTTGTTCTGACATTGTAAACAGCACCACCTTTTGATAATGTTGTAGCAAACACTGTAAGAAAGTAGACAACCTTGTGACAATGTTGTGTGCGTTTTGTCCACATTTGCTGTTTTCCAGTAATGGATAAGTTAATACAATCAGCAGTTGTCTTTATTTAATTTACAAATTAAATAAAGTCTTTGTAGATGATTTGAGAAGAGCTATTGGCTATTAATTGTTAAATGGCTCATTCCTCAGTTATTTCCCTCATCAGTGCAACAGACTCTAGATCGATCAAAGTTTATGCTAGTGCAATGTTGTTAGGCACTGTTAGCATAATGCTAGCATGACATCCCATAGAAGTACTAGTGGAAATGAGCATTATGCTAAAGGTAAATGTCTTAAAAAAAGCCATTTACAAAGTGAAGTACTATTTATTTCAAATTTGCTTTTTTGGTAATTACATATTGTACATGGAAAGTGGTGGTAGAGTTGATCACACAGTTCATGCATATGCAGTTTAAGGCAGACTGAATCGCTAAATATTGCCAAATAAGTGTAGCTCTGAAAAAAGGTGGTTCAAAATTTATCATTATGTAATAATGTAATAATGTTGCATTGACACAAAAGTATGTGGATAATGTTTTTGAATAAAAAATAAAATGGGAAAATACTGTGCTTGGCCTGAGGGACATTTTCTAAGGGCTGGTTCCCCAGACCCAGATTAAGCCTAAGAGATTTTTAATGGTGAAACACAACTAACAGTATAGTTTCATCACATGTTTAGGAAACTGGTCCTAAACATTGTGTCGTGCCCACCACTGAAGCATAGCAAACATTCTTTATATAACACATAAATACATAGTAAGAACTGTACTTATCAAATACATTAGCAATTGAGCAATCTACCAGTTAACTTCACTGGTATACTTAAGTGATCAAAATTTTCAAAAACTGTGTATTTTTAAAAAAAAATGTGTGCATTATCATCATGTAAACTGCCAACTGATCACTGCTGATTTTAGCTTATTATTTTCCAATGTATTATTATAATTATTATTATTATTCATTTATTTATTTTAATCCAGTAATTGTGACATACCTACATTTTACATATACATATAGTGTTATCACTTTTTAACAGCCTTGATTGTTACTTGTTACTGTATCAGAAACATTTTGCAAGAAAGCACCACATTATTTCATATATTGGTGTAACAAAATATGTACCAAATGGACAAAATACTACTGTTAAGAGTACAATTATATACAAACAAACACTCATCTAGACCTATGATTGGGCCTTCTGCCATATCAGCACTGCAAAATGCAATGATGATAACATTGTGCAGCTACACAACAGCATGCCAAACTTCATATCAGAATGCTATACAATTACAGGAGATTAGATAAGACCACTTTAATAATTATGCATATTATTAGTCAAAGACATAAGTCATCATGGCTACCTATTACAAGTGTGATGACAGCATCATACCACATTCTAGTACACTATACACTACAATAACACATTCCCTTTGGAGCCAGTATGATCTGAGCAGTCATCAAACTGACCACAAAATGATAGGTGCTTGTCTTTCATCTCTGACCTGAATATGACAGATTAGTGAAGGGGGCCAAGATGGTGTCCAACGAGAAAACATCAAGGAGGAGTGGAAACGGACGGATGAAAGGAGAGGAGTGAACTGAGGAGAGGGCTGAAAGTGTGGATGGGTCCTGAAGGAAATCGAGGAGGACAGTACAAGTGATTGGTTACTATTAGCAGACTCTAATGGGTGTGACATCGATAAGGACTGTAACTTGATCGCGTGTTTTTTAGTGCTAACTGCTGCACTCCCGTTCAGCCATCAATCATTATCGCACTCGGACTGGGTTCCCTCAGCTCGCTAAATATTTAATAAGCTTTAAAAAAGAAAACAGGCGGAAAAAAAGAATGCAAGAAAGAGAAAAAGAGATTACCTCACTTTTACCTCCCTCTTTTGCTTTTGCTCTTCTTTTCAAGGACTTTTATACATTCGGTCTTTTTATTTTTGCCATGGCAATGTTTGATAGATTTCTTTCAGACAGAAAAATGCAATCTTTAACAAAATCACCTTCAACGTTCATACTTACAGCAGTATTTACCAGACTTTATTCAAAATGCTAATTTAATCTAAGAATGCACTAATATGGTATTTCTGGGCCTATGCCGATCTCTGATATTTTTCATGTATGTATCTGCCGATGCTTGGATTAGCATTAGAGAGAAATATAGCATTTATCTCTATAGGGTAACAAAAAGGAATGCAGATATATGAATAAAATGCAGACATAATTAGCACAGTAGCCCAGTACTGAATAAACCTCGAGTGTCCAGTCTTATCCATAAAGGGCTGGTCTGGCTGCAGGTGCAAACAAGTAGGTGTTCATCTAATTCCACTTGTTTAATCAGCTGGTCTTAGTTCTCAACAACAGATCATGTGTGCTCCTGCTTTGTTTGAATGAAAACCCGCAGACACGGCAGCCCTTAGCGTATACAACTGGACACCTCTGGCCTAAACATTCTGCTCTTCTGGAGGTCAATAAATACATGATCAAATGTCAGTTTGAAATATCAGTCAAATCTAATTATCTGTCCAATGGCAGTAATTTTTTTAAGTACTTATCTGTCAATACTGATATGTCTTAACATGCACATCATTTAAGACATAAATCAAACTGCACTGTGTATTTATGTTTCCATGTTTGTGTACAACAGTGCACCGTCACTGCCAAATTTCAAATGGAAAAGCAAAGTCTCTTTGACAATCTATTTTTAATTTGCAAATGCACTTCATCATCGTAATGCTCCAAATCTGCCAACAGTAAAATGCTTTTTAGCAATCCTGCTTGCAATTCCATTTCTGTTGTAAATGAGGCATACTTGAGCAAAATATATAGATGAACAAACAAACCTCCCAAATATAAGCATTGGGTGGGACTATGGGAGTCATTTTTGGTGTGGGTTGCAAAGGTATTTCACTACTAGTAAATGAGCATGCCAATAGGCTTCCACCTTATCTTGACAAGATACTTACAATTAGCTGTGAAACAGTTTTCCATTTGAAATTTGACAGCCACTGTATGTTGTTGTACACAAAGATGCAAACACAAACACATGATCTGCAACTTACCTATTCATGCTATGCCCACAAAGCGGTGTTGTTAGAAACCAATGTTGTTAAAATTTTAATGATAGCTCGGTGTAATTTTTTGTGTAACAAAGCTAACTTTAGCATGGAGGCACATTCAATGTTTTAGACCTGTGCCCAGCTTCCCAAATACTTTTTAGAGAGAGTGCTCAGTGAGATACATGCTCTACCATTTAAGACTCATCTTTGTGCTAAGATGCTTTCAGGAAACGTTTCGATTAGCTACAACAACACAGTCCATCTCGGTAGAGCAGCATTTTAAACTGGAATCTCAACATCTAGAAATCTAAACTCCAACCTTAAATGCATTAGTTTGAATGGGATTTTGCCATTGGAAAGCTTGTTCAAACTTACAACAGCTGTTACGAACGCATTAGTGAGGGAAGCACAGAAAGAGTAACAGAAAATTTTGATTATGTCTCAAATTATTGCACTCACACTGGGAAAAGCAATGAGTGTTTGATTTTTATTAAGGCCCAGAAAATGCTGTAGTTAGTAAAGTGTAGTAGCTAACTGGTGTTACCTTAACTGCTTGGGTAAGCACACTATGCTACACCCAGTGGAGCCCTTGGACAAGACTCCTAATATTATATTCACACACTTCTGTTACATGATTAACTTGTAATTGGCTCTAGATAAGAGCATTTACCACATGCAATAAATGCGACTGTAATTGTAAATGGTGCTATACATAGTCATTCACATGGACCCATCCAAGCTGACAAGATCCTTCCTCCCACACCACTGAGACATCCCCAATGTCACAGGACATCAGATTCTGTGCTGGTTCCACTGGAGCCATAATTAAAGTATATGTTACTGCACATAGCATGGTGTCGGATGACCAGGAGTGAGATCTGATACTTGGAGTACTGGTTCTATGGCACTAGGCCCCCATTAGCAGGTATGAATTATACATTCAGTACAACGGTATGTACACACATGTAGAGTGATGGAAGGACAGTGAGACAGAGAGTAAAGAACATGCAAGTGGACACTGAAGCAAGTTGAAAAGAAGGTCACAATAAAGGAGGAGTCAAGAAAGACTGACAGACCGTGATGGGTTTCTACACTTTGCCACTCTTGTGGTGGGTTTCTTCTTCACCAAACAAATTGTAAAGAATCAGTGAGCTACCTTCTCTCAAATATGAACAAAACCCTGCTTGTCTCCTCAACTACCTTTGACATAACTGAATTTATGTAGGATCAGGGTCTTTGGGTTGCTTTGCAACCACTGGATGGAACATTCTGCTAGGGCTATAAGTCTCAAATACTGACGTGGGTGACTACGATGACAGCCAATATACTTCATCAGTGATTACAGGACTTCTCCATCTCAGGGCTGCCTGGAACTCCTACACTATTGATCCCCCTCAATAAAAGTCAAACATAGAAGAGGGAAGATGCAGAATGAAATTAATGCCATGTTTTCTTTCTATCCATCTTTCGCTTAGTTCTTCTTGGCTCCTCCTCTTTGCCTTCCCTTCTATCTCTCTCTTGCTCTCTTTCTTTATCTCAGCTGGCAAAGCAGTAGGCCAAGTAAATGGCGCAGCTATGACAAATGGAACGGGTGGGACATTAATGCCACTGATTACAGAATATTTTGATTGATGCATGTTCTTGGTCAGGGGAAAGGTAATGGGGACACTGGCTAAATTGCAAAGACATTGAAGCACTTAAAGGCCTCTTTAACAACATGACAACATTATCCTAATGTTGAAGTGAGCCCAACTCTGTAAATGGAGTAGATAGAATGAGATGAAGCAAAAGTAATTTACCTTGTTGATGATCCTTTAGCAATTGCTTTCAGACCCATTAACCTCAAACCTACAATTAGAAGTTGACCACAGACCAAACTATGATGAATTCATTGGATACAGCAGTCAGACTGTGAAGGTTTCAACATTTTCACATATTTCTATATATCACACTGTGAGATTTTATATATATTTCTACTAAATACAAACATTTAGAACTGTAAAATGTTGATAGAAGCACCTCAGCCACATTTCATATGGTCCTGAAGCTCACACATCCACAACCTTTCACATTTTGGTTCTAAAACTGCAGAGCCTGTGGCCTGCATGACTTTAAATAACAAATAATAACTACTATTCATCCTCCTAAGCGAGATCCACAGCCTGTTTGGTTGGACAATAAACTATTGCATCAAATTAGATTTTGTCAGAATTTGCCAACGCTAACAACTGTAATAGCTGACTTGATGGCAACATTCCAAGTCATTTTTAATCTACCCTTGCAAATTCTGTTTTAAAAAAACCTTTCATCAGTGCGTCTGTACTGGTATGCTGGTATCAAAAACAAAGCCAGCTTTTTGGTTTTAGTAGTACTGATAGACAATAATTTCCTTAGCTGCATTCTATGTCATGAGTGCTTTCACACACAGCTCTGAAGTCGGTTACTCATAATGCATTTGGACATATAAACAAACAGAAAACAAACTAATCCTTCTGAAGTTTGTCAAAAAGTTGTAGTTGCTGAGACACAACCAAGCGGTTATCTGGGTCATCAACACGTGAATGGTAAAAAAAAGAAGAAAAAACAGTGACTGGTCCAATGAGTTAATATCTGCAAAAATCGAACAGAGGGTCAATAAAATATTGTCTGATTTTCGCTGCTAAAAATATTCATATGCAAGATATCAGTTGTACACATTTTAAATTAATTTATTGATGTCTGAATAAATCACACTAGTAAACTGTATTTGGCATGTAAAGGCTTTAAAAAAAAGCGGTGTTCAGCAACCATGTGTTTTATCATTTTAATGTAAATGTACATGATGTACACATCATCTAATATCATAATATATTATAATAATATTGTGATACTGAATTGTATTAATATTACATAGCACAAGCAATGTGACAGTTAAGTAATAAAGAAAATATGAATAATTTATTTTAGCATTTATTTTCAAAAAAACTTTGTATTTCTAACACTTTAAATGACAAGTATTGACTTACTATAGATTACACAAGGTATGCCCTGAAACCCCCTGCAACTCTCTCCAGACATAAACCTCACATACTTACAAGCATGTGTGCAACGATTCAACTCCAATTCCTTCTTCTTCTTCTATCATACATTCATACAACAAAATCACCCCTCAGAATCTTGACAATGACTTAACAGGTAGTCCTTCGCATGTATTATCATTGTAGATACAGTTGCTGCATCTAGCCATTAGCGATTTTTAAGTATAAATCTGTATTTACACTTGCCTTAATACAGTTATATATTCCAAAGTTACAACTGGTTTCTATTTTAGCAGAGAAAACTTTCATATTCCAAAAATTGCTTCGCTCAACATTTTTCCCCCTATATGTCTCAGTCATTGCCAGACTGCATGACTTATGCTTCTTAAAGAACACATTCTAAAATCTATTTAGATGACAATGTCGCCACTCTGATTTATGGTTCACTTTGAAAGAAGAATGTGGTCTACTTGAGTGACCTCCAAGAGTTCAGTTAAGCCCAATTCCAGAAACAATACACTTTAGCATGCCGTCTAAGAGCTGGAGACACAATGTCACCCTAATAAACCCATAAAGTAATAAAGGCATCGCTACCTGGGGGAAAAAAGAAAAAGAAAAGACCAAGAAAACTTCACAAGAAGTATAAGGTACACAGTAGAAATGTTATATGAAATACATGTGGTTTTCTTGAGGCCTCATTCAAGTCTTTTTAAAATTCTTATCTAAATCATGAGCTTTATCTGTTAAAAGGACAGTAAGAATAAACCATTAGTAGTCTATACCTTGCCTGTGGCTGGAGGCACAAAAAGAGCCTGAGCTGTTCATGTATTTTGAGTGGAATTTACTTGCAAAAGATATGAACAGCCATTTCAGTTTAATAAAGCTTGGTTTAATATTCCTAGCAGCAGTAGCAGCAGCTTCTCGTGCTCCAAACAAGAGCACTGAATGAGAGCCTTCTAGTTCACTCGCCACATCACTTCCATTTGATTTATTAATAAAAGATATTGGAAGTAAATTCATTATGGATCATTACAAATACTTTGCTTTAAAAGTACCAAGTCACTTTAAATAACAATAACACCGAGTCACTTAGTCACTTTAAAATGTATATTGTCTCTACATTCTGTGTATATTTTGTGCATATTTAATATATTTCAGTTTTCTTGTATTTTTATTTTTACTTATTTACTTTCTGTAGAGTGGTTACCTGAGCCTCACCACAAGCATTTCAAAGCATAAATGTCCTGACATGTTGTGCAAATGACAAATAAACTTGAAACTTGAACTCGAAACTTGAGCTCACACAGTGAGAAAATATAAATGCTATATAGAAAAAAAGATGCATCGAGATGCATTGATAATCATTTTATAATCGCATCGCAGCCCTCTGAATCGTAATCGAATCGAATCGTTTGCTGTGCTCACACACTCACAGAAATGTTTACAGTAGTAACGAATCATGTGCAGAATGTAGGCACTTTTTCTCTGACAAATATGAAAATATAAGAAAAAAAACTGTAATTTTCTGAAGACTTGCATGTGTGCTAGCTCAATACCAGGTTATGTTAAATAAATTAACTCTGGCACCTGCATGGCATGTGTGACCCCACTTTATTCAATATGTGTTTGATGAAAAAAAAAAAATCACCCTTTGTACACTAAAAGACTACGAAGTTACACATTTAATAAAATTCAACACCTGTTAAGACCTTAAATTTGTAAAATGATTTCAGACTTAAACTAAGACTTTTTACAGACTGTGTGCAACCTGGTTACAGGGTGGTGGCTGTTGTGACTCTTCAGCCAAAAGTGTGCTTAAAACCCACCCACCAAAAGCTGAAACTAGCCCAAAATTTGAAGTATTCAGTGGCAAAAGAAACAGGCTGTAATTTGCATATATGCAGTACTGTGCAAAATTCTTAGGAAATCGGGAAAATTATATGTAAATCTCATTATTTGGGTAAGAATTGCTTAAAACTGTTAGAATAAAAACAAATATACAAATGTATTCATCATGATTTTCTGTGTCTCAGTGTGTTAACCATTTCCAAACTTCTCAAAGAAGCTCATTATTTACAGTTACCATCCAATACCTAGACTGAATCTCAAATAGCTTCCTCTTCCCTACATAATGCGCAATATAGGTATTAAAATGAATAGCTCCTATACTCAAACAATGTATAATATGTCCATCAAAAAAAGAGATTCTCTAAACTCTCTAAAGTTTTATTTCTTTAAAGGCACTTTTACTTAACTGCTTCATTATTTAACCAAAGTAACAATTTTTTACTTGATTATGAGTTTAGGCTACATACCACTTGTCCAAACACTGCTGCTGGATATAGTTACACCCTTAACCTTTACAGTTATTTGCATTCACTAGCTGATGTTTACTTGCACCTCTCTCTCTCTCTCTCTCTCTCTCTCTCTCTCTCTCTCTCTCTCTCTCTCTCTCGAACAGTGGTGGTGCCAGTTTGTGAATGACTTTATTCTAGTTTTCATAATGGTTTCAGTTAACGATTTAGTGAGATATGTTTTCCTGACATCACATGCACCTTCAATTCAGAATGTGAATCAATGATTTGCCATCAAATGCACCACTCTCTCTCAAAACTATTTGTTTTCATGTCCTACTCTCTGTAATCAATCTTTTTGGCAGCCATGGTAGATTCTGACAGTAACTAAAAACACTGTGACTTCAAAATTTTCACTTGTGACTGCGTTTTCAAACAAACCCAAATTGGCAAGAAAACCACAAACCTAGCAACTCTACTTATGATCTCCAATGTCGTAAGCATGCAAATACAACTAAACTCTGTTTGGCTGCTCTTTCATAGATACAGCCACCCAGAGCCAGTCCTCCCTGGGGCCCGCAGCAAAAATCTACAAAGGGGCCCTCCTACCTGACCCATAAGCCATTTGCTATTACACACAGTCACACCTGACACCCCAGTGCTCCCACTACAATCCTCCCTCTTTTAAAACAGTTTGCTCCATCTGTTGGTCTAAGATTAAGTAGACAGAAAAGAATGAGGTAGAAACAAAAAATATTTATCAATCAATCAATATTTACTCACCTTAAGCAAACTTAAGCAAAGCACTTGAAAAGTTTTAGATATAGAAGAAAACAGGGATAGCCATGATCTGCTGGAAGAGGTACTCTTTAATAAACACACCGGCAGAAAAGAAAAGCGCTTTACTTGAGTAGATCACCTCTAACCACACACTTCAACACCAGGGTTAACTTCCCTCACACACAAAACCCACAGCCCCCAACACTAAACAACACAAGTAACACATATGCATAAGTTAAACTAACAAACAACAAAAACAGCCCCTTTGTTGGAGGGTGCCTGTTTTTGCCTTTGCGTGTCACCCTCTGCCTAGCCACACCAGAGAACTTGTAGAGAGGAAAATTACCACTCTGGCATGCCTTCTGGGTTTCTCAAACGCTAGAGGGCGCTCCCGAGCAAGTCCAAAATGAATGGGTTAAGATGGAGCACTTACGTGAAATCATAGTTTATAAATGTTTAAACATTTTTAATATAAATGAATGCATTCATTACCTGAACACAGAACAGCATAAAACATTTTAACACTGCTGTTATATTTTTGAGAGCTTTTAAACTCGATTTATATAAGTTTAAAACAGTGCCCCAGTATGTTCATGAAGGCAGTGAACGTGAACAGCTGCTCCACTTGCCAACCAGTCAGCACTCAGTAGCAATAATGCTAGTATCCTGCTGCCAAAAACCTGTTTGCTGTAGAAAAAAATTAATATACAGACACATTTTCTTTGCTTTTTTAGTGAACTATATCCTACTTTCTAAAATTATAGGAAAATTCTGGGTGAGCCATTAGAAACTGTTTTAACTTTTTGTTTTTCGACATTTAGCTCTATTCAGAGGGAGAGGCGGGCCCACTCCACGGAAAAAAGAAGATCCTGTTTTTTCTTTGCTGTGTTTAAAAGCACACAGATCTAATAGAAGCGCGTCAGGTAACATATATATATTTTTTCACATTCAGTGCAAGTTGAATATTTTAATGGTGTAAAAGGTTATAGGTAGCGTTATACGTCACATCTCATAAACTCATGTATCATCCCGAGCTTGCCAGTTGTGAGTACAACTTTGTTGGCCGTTTGAGTGCCGTTTACAGCTGGGAAATTTGGTATTTCCGTCAGCAAACGTGATTGTGAAATCTCGGTTACTTTCAAGAAAAATCTTGGCTGAATCTCAATTGGCTCCTTGCTCCCTGTATAGTGCACTGCGTAGTGCACTGCTAATGAGTAGTAGGCGAATTGATCGATTCTATATCGAATCGATTCTATATCATACTAAAGGGGGTGAGATTCTCCTGTTTTCCTGGAAAATAAGTCATTCTTTTCCAAACCATTTAAATTCCTCGGATTTCGTGATGTCTTTGCTAAGCGCGAAAGTGCAGTGCTGCTGTAAACACTCCACAGTCTCACCCCGCTGGTCCTCTGCTTGGTTTAACGACGGTTTGAACAGATCGACCGGACAGGTTTGTAGTGCGAAGCTCAGTCTGAACTGCAGGCGAGGTGAGGGTCTCAGAACTAAGCTAGCGGAGCTCATATCTGGATATTGATAAAGTGTCACAATATCTGCGTTTAACGATTTAATCGTGTTTTGGCAATTTTTACCACACTAAAGTAACTAATATGGCTGAATATACCTTATTTGCTAGCTGGTTAGCTCAACCTACTGGCTGGTTTGTTTACTTTGTAAAGAATTCACTAAGGCTAAGGCTTCCTTACCCATTCTATAGGAAGGGTGGTCTTTAAACACAGATAAATTCAAACAATTGACAAAAGTCATAACTTAGTTACTGAATGAAATTTCCTTGCATTTGTACTCTTTCTTTACCTCCAGATATATCTCACCCACAAGAGACAAGTTTAGTGCGACCTAAGCGACTTGTGGCCTGCTAGTGTGAACGTACAGTTAAGCCTGTGGTTAACACCTAGCATTATTCTAACACATAATTTTAGAGTAATGCTATGCGTGAGTTTTTATGTCTAATTGTGATATATTTGTAGCCAAATTGGACACACTTTCAACAGCTTTTTTACCCAAAGCTCTTACTGTATAAGATAAATGAACAGATGAAACACATCAGCGCATTTTCAGTACTTCTTTAGCTAACGTCACACATACATCATTTTCTAATGGGTCAGTCTGGCAGTTTAGATAAATAAAAGAAAACTCCTTGATTGGTTACATAACGAATTAAAAAAGTGCTACTAGGCAGCTCATGAGTCATTCCTAATTATGTACTGAATATTTTGTACAGGTTCAGCAGCAGCATTTCAATGCAGTGTGAGCACTTTCCTGGCTCGCAGTATTTACATCACAAAATTGCAGCACAGTTCAGCCAAAATAAAAATCTGCCAATCCCTAGTAATATGTAATAAAAACGATATTTCACGATTTTAAACGTTTTTCAATTGATGTAATATTGGGTAATACGCTACTGTAAAAAAATCAGTATGAACTATACTTGTATGGGGGGCTTTTATTGTACTAGAGTGGGCAAACGGGACCCTTTTCATAAAACATTATTTTTGTAAAAGACGTGCAGGAACCCACTCCTTAGATCAAATCAAATTTCTCAATTTGACATCACAATTTGATTGTTTGTGGTGCTCTGAGACATAATGATTTAAGACATAGTTGTTAAATAGAAATTTTTAATCTTACATAGCTAAATCCTTTGTTGTTAATTATTTCATATGCTACCGGGAATAAAACTGTTAATTTCACTTCCCTCACATTTGTTCATCACAGTGATATTTGTCCTCCCAAACTAGCTTGATTTGCTAACAAGTCCTCCATTCTGCTAGGTCTTACATACATTTTCACACTACGCTAACTAGCTGTCATTGTAATCAGAAAAACAATCTGATTTATAAAAACACTTTAAATCAAAATTTATTTAAATTTGAAGTTTAAGTAAACCTTTTGAAACAAAGCTGGTGTTTAACAACAGACCCTCTGTATACTTTTTTTGCTTTCTCTCTCTTTATACTTTTCATTGATTATCCTTTGGGAAGAGAAGTTTACCATATTGCAGCTACTTACTCTAATGTAGTCTTTGTTTATTTCGTTCCATTCCATAGCCTTCTGCTCACCATAGAATGCTACTCGGCCAGCTAATTGAGAGCCTCCTGAGACCACCACTGGTATTAGAAGCAGACGGTCTGGGACTGTTACAGTGGGAATGGTGCGTGAAGGAGAGAGCAGCAGGTCCCGAGGGAATGATGATGAAGAGTGGAGGCCAGCAATGCCATGACAGGTAAACAACAACACTCCCTCCCTCATTGCCTCCTCTCTTGGGCCGACCCTGTCCAGGAACTAGTGGGGTGAGACCAAGGAAGGTTTGAGAGAGGAGATGTAGGTGCAACATGGAGAATAAAATGATGACTGCACAGTAAGAGGTGTTTTTTTACATTAGGATTGCTCCCTTTTCTTGAAAGTTGTCCAGTTCTTGGCTTGGATATACAGATGTAGGAAAAACTGTTCATTGATACAGTCTTAACAAAAAGTGTTCTGTGTAATATCAAAAAGGGTTCTGTGACTAATAACAATAGCAGAATTGTTTCTGATGCTAGATAGATCTATTTTAAAGAAGGGTTCTTTAAAGAAGCATGTTTAACAGGTTTTTCTTCATAGAGAAGAACCATTTAATAATTCAAAGAACCGTTGATGCATTCAGATCTTACTTTGAGTGTTCACTGTTATTTAGATAATCAGTGCCTTTACTAAGGAACCCTTGAAAAATGTGCATTGCCCAAACTTTTTGTCCTGGGTGACCCAAAGATCAATGTTTGCGAGGGGCCCAGGGCCAAAAAGACAAGACAGTATATATTTATAGATAGGTTGGGTAGGTAGGTTTTAAATAAATAAAAAACAAAACAAAAAAAACTATTAATAATAATTTTTAAATAAAATATTTCAAAAATACTTACCATTCAGAAACGTGTACAGGAAAATAAGAATGTTTTAAGTTTTATTTACAATAAAAAATTTTGTTCTCTCATTGTGTGAGGGGGTGAGGTTAGGGTACCTTTATGGAGGGCTGAATCAAATATCCTCACAAGTCAAATTTTGTGCAGCTCTGTTTTGCATTATGTGGAAGCTCTTGAAATGCTAAAAAGGTTCTTTGCACTTGCATATCTCATTTAGGTAACCAAAAGTAAACGTTTTTGACATCTTTATTTTCAAGAGTGTAGGTCTAAATGAAGAGATTTAAGAAGTTTGCTGATGTTGCTTCCACATAGCATGCCATGTTGTTTGGTCAGCCATTAGGTCTTAGTCACTGATCCTTTACCCCCAGTAACAGAGATTTCCTGTTGAATTTGTGCTTCACAACAGGATGAATCCTTGTTACTGACAGCAGAAGTTCAGATATTCTGTGGAAGTCACTGATGTCCTTTAGAGTTCCATGACCTTACAAAAGAACAAAAAAAAAACAAAGCAATGAAAAACAGGACTATTAAATAAATTCTTGTGCTTCTGTAATTCTCCCTTTCTTGAATTAATCTCCGGTAAGTTTTATTTACATCACATCTATTCAGGTTATATATTGTAGCTTATATCTTTATTCTCATAACAAGGCTCAGTGTACAGTACAATGGCGTAAGTCTGTTCTTCTCTTGGTCCCTTGTGGCACATTCCTCGCTATTTAACGAAGTAGTTCTAAACTGTTGAAGTGAAATGTCTGCCACAGTACTGCATGATCATTTGACCTTAGCTCTTGTTGTTTTTTTTTTTTACCCCTCCCCTTGTGTTTTTGTGTTGAGGGAAGGAAACTTAAATCAGCAATTAACATGAATAATTAACTGCTCACTGGGATTAATTATTAATGTGTGGGACAAGTAATTGCTCCCGCTTAAGAGAGAGATAGTACCTCAGTGAGAGCTTGGCTGAATGGAGCGGAAGAGAGAGCGAAGAGTGCAATAGTGGATGTTCACTTTATTTGATTTTTTGCCTGTTTTAATGAATTAAGCAGTTAACCCGTTTATTTATTTTCTGCTGTCACCATATTTCATGTTTATATGCTGTATATTGTTATTTTCATAACCAGACTAAGATCAGCATGCTGTATTACATGCTTCTGTTTCTTTTGACATACTTCCTCCTCTACTTTCTCCTCATTCATTAATGCAGCTTCTCCCTCACTTGCTCATTTATTTTCTCCCTCTACTCTACCTCACTCTTCATTTCTTTTCTTTCAGTCTTTCTCTGCATGCTCATACAGTCTGTATCACATTACTAAGCCCCGGTTTGTTAATTGCTGGTTAATTACAGACGTTCTCTCGATCTGTTAATTTCACAGGATTGCTACAAAGCTATTAGGCTGTCTGCTTGGGATGCGGACTCTATTGGATTTGGCTCATGTGCCATGTCTTACATTTCAAGCTCTTCACTGCTGTTCTGTGTGAGACTGACTAGTAGCCTTTCTGCTGTGCCGTAATATAGTGTGTAGTCTCTCTGTGCTGTACTTGTGTCTGTCTAATTTGTCTCTGGTGCCTAGTCAAAGTGTAAGTCAATGGCTCAAGCAAATAGTCTCTCCAAAGCAAACCGAACTTTAGACTATTCCATTTGAACCCAAACTGAAAACAGTTCATCTACATCATTCTTATGAATGATTAATTAAAAACATTAATTCATTGATTCAAAACAATTTTGCTGTTCCACTCTTATTTTTTCTTTTACACTCATAAAAATAAAGGTGGCAAAAGGCTTCTTTGGAGCAATGCCATAGAAGAACCATTATTGATTGTCTAAAGAATATTTCAATGGATGTTTCTTTAAAGAACCATTTCTTGTTAGAGAGAACTGTGGTTCTAGGGTTTTTCTACAACCGCATTTCTAAGCCAGGAGCTGATTAGGAGCCTTTATTTTTAAGAGTATAGTTGCATTTACAAATGTCAAGATTTGTGGTGCTCAGGCCTTACCTTCCATTGCATGTGTAAGCCCCTGATTCCTTTCATTCTTTCTTTCTGCTCTGCTTCCATTCAAATGGACTAAAAGCTGATCTGTGTCATGCTGTTCTTCACTGGCATTCTTAGTCAACCTCTGGACTGCAGTACTCTGAACAGCATTTATCTTTATGATAGCTACTACATGCCAAGAAGACCACCAATTGGACTAGACCACGTTAACGATTAACAGCATTACTTAATCTTTTTACACCTCTTTCTTTACAGTGAAAATTAAGTTAGCATGAATGTCTGTGCACTGTGAATTTCTAGTTAGATGCTACAGTTAGTTTCTATCTCTGGAAGCTTATTTACATTTCTGGATGCTTTCTATTTTATGACTACATCAGTTAAGTTTGCACATGAGCTCATGTTTATTAGGTTTCTCAGTGTTCTAGTGTAAGACATTCCCCCTCCTTAATATTTATATATATTAGGATGACAAATGGCAACAATCCACAGATGCAGCTTACACGATATGCAGTCATACTCCTTATACCTACTAGAATTGAATAGTAAGTAATTACATGTACTCACTTAAAATACACAATAATATAGAGTAGAAACAGATTTATCAAAATAAATTATTTACCTTGTCTGATTTGTCTCAGGTGCCTAGCTGCAGGCTCAAACATGTTGGCTGTCCAAAGCAAACCAAACTTAGACTACTCCATTTGAACAGCCATGGAATTAAAGCTCTCTTTAACTCCTTGTAATGCAGGTTGACAAAATTGGAAATAAACACTTAAGCAGGGATCAGCATTGTTTGTTGCCCACTGCCCCTGGCCACAACATTTTAGTTTGACCCCTAAAAATGCAGAGCCAATGTGGCAGTGTCCTTTTGAGATTTTCCTTTTGATCCTTTTGAAACCCACACACATTCATAAATATCTATAAAACACCTATGTATCACCCTCCCACTTGATTCTGTGCCTGTTTGGTCAGACATGGAACTAATTGCGTCAGATCAGGTTCTGCTAGAATTCACCAACTGAAATGTTAATGTTACAGCCGGGATAGCTGACAGTGTAGTGAGTGCCAACTTTCTAGTGCTCTGGGTTTTTAAAATAAGGTCTTTACTGTCAGTGGCATTGCTGACAAATAGAAAAGAATTACACAGGGGCTCCCAAGTGGTGCAACTGTCTAAGCATTAGACTTATCATCAGGAGGTCAAGGGTTTTATTCCTGGTGATGCCGCAGCCATCTATGGCCAGGAGACCAAGAGAGAACAATTAGCCTTTCTCTCTCTGAGTGGGTAGACTGGCCCCCCTCCTCCCTCCTTCAGTTACCATGGATGTCTGTTAGATGATAGCAGTTAGCATTTTTCTGCAAGTGCCTTGAACTGTCCAGTTGCATTACGTTAGCAGCAGTTCAAAAAGATGCAGGGCTTGTCTCAGAGGAAGCATGTGCTAGCCAGCTTGGTAGCATTGTGATGGGGAGACCTAGCTAGTGGATGAAATTGACCATGACTAACTTTGGGAAGAAAATTAGGAATGAAGCCACGAAAAAAAAAACAAATTAGAAAGAATCAATAATGGAACAAAGAATTATTGTGGGTATAGTAGGTTTGTTAAGGTTTTGATGTTCTGTCAAGCATGTCTTCAGTTTCCATGATGGGTCGACACCACCAAGTATCCATTCTTTAGTCTGTATGACTGTTAGCATGAAAAATGCAGTGAATGTGAGGGGGAAAACCTGACTGTTTCTTGGTACTGAAGCATGCTTGTTAATTGTAAATTCAATGTGTATATGATAAATAGGTTTTGTATAATTCTAACCAGAGATTCTTAGTTTTGGCCACAAGGTTTATTGGCTTTGTGGCCTGGGTGGCCAGTGCAGATTTTATAAATGTCTACCCCATCCTTAAGCATTCAGGATTATATCGGAAGGAAAATTGCATACTGCTCTAGTGCCCTGCAGTCTGTAACTTGAAAATCATGCTATGAACAAGTACAGATAACAGTTCTCTGCCAACTTGAGGATCTTATCACACTTTTGCAACATGTTGCCATATCTTGTGCTGAGATGAGGCTGTGAAAACCTTTGATCTGTTTTGTGTCTCCTATCTTTACTTTGTTAAGGATTGGCCTGTATGGAGATAATAAGCAATCTGTGGTGTAGGATATTATAGAACAGCCTGTCCCCTCTGTGTGGCTGTTATGGAACAAATACTTCACTTGCATAACTTTTGTTGAGATGATATAGAATTGCGGTTTGTTAGTGGGAAAACCTTGGGGTTTCTGGGAACTAAAAAAATGTCTGTACAATTACAAAAATGGGTCAAAATCTTGAAATTCCAAGCAAAAAATTGTCCAATCATGATATCTTTTTCCAGTGTTGTCTAAGTAAATACAGCCAAGCTAGCTTTTATATTAGGCCTTCAGGAGCTGAGCTGAAGGCCTTCCACATTAGATTAACTGCCTACATAATTAGTAATTTAATTAGTGACTGTGTAATTAGTGACAATGGAATAAAACAATTATGTATTGGTTTAAAGTGAGTGGACCAATTTTGTGATGGGAAAAAAACATGACTCTACATCCTTCAGTACATCATTGACTGCAAATACAAGTGGTAGTTAGAGATCAGCTGTGTGTTAGAGCTCTTGACTGAGAGATTCTCTGAACATTGCAACATACAATATAAAGTATGTGTATATTTCTGTTACAAACCTTATCTTAGAGGTGAGATTCTTCCTCTTTTTTTCTTTTTTTGACTAGTTTTTTGACATTTCTGTTCCAAACTGAGGGCCTAGCTGTAATAGTTTGCCATTTGCAGTGGTGCAACATTCTTTGTTGTTTAATTGTTGCTCTTTGCACTGCAACTTTGCAATGCCCATCCAAAAGTGCCTTTAAAAAGAAAAAAATAAACATTATATTCGTTAAGACATTAACTGCACAGATTTTAATTAATTCTCTGAGGTACACAACTCTCCACAATGTATGATTATTGCACAGTAGCATTATTTCCCTCTAGCACTTGCTCAATAAGCCTGGGGAGTTTTAAGCTAAGTTTTGCTCAGTTACCCAGCACCAGCACTATCAGGCTGATAAGTACTGTCCAGCTCGGGTCTCTCCGCTGCCATAACAAGGCAATTAGAGGGAGCTGGCAGGCAGACACCTCCCTCAGAGCTGGGGTTTCCCAAGACAGGCCCTGCCAATGCCAATCCCTAATAGGATCCCAAGCACACGCCTGCCGAGATCCAATTGGATTTGAAGCCAATCAATCATCCCAGCTATTGACCTCTGATTGGATTTGGAAGGCATGTCAGGACCGCTTTGATTTTAGCTCTGGCCCAATGAAGCTGGATGTGAAGGTTTATTGTTTCGGACGGGCGAAGGGCCTTGTGCTGGCTTTGACACGCCGCCAGGAAAGATGGATGCATACAGTGGCCGCTGTATCCATCCATCTGTGTTAGAGTCAGTCATCTCATCTTTCAGAAGAGTGGCTGCGATCGCTCATAACGTCATCCCTCGCTACTATTGGGGTTAGACTTGTTCATGTACAATTGCAGAGTAGATCTTCGTTAAGCACTGAAGTGCTTTTGCTTTCATTTTTTGGCCTTTTTGCCTCCCCCCCCCTTTGAAAACAATGACTTTTCTCCATTTAGTTTACAGTTTATTTATAATAGTGGTATGTATGTGGTATACTACAGGTAGCAGTGAAGCTTGTGTAAAGCAGACCAAACTTTACCCATGCACCAAAAGAACCACCTCCCTGCAAATCCCCCTCCCCCACAAAGCCTACTCAGCCGCCCAAAGACCTCCTTCACCCACAAAGCCCCCTCACCCACAAACCCTATGTGAATGGGAATTGTTGACAGCCTTCTGTAAAACTTATTTGACTTGGCATCAGTTGCTATCAAAGAATGCATTTGTGGGTAGAGCATGGATAGATTAACTGTGAAGGTTAACAAGGTGGAGTCTACATAGAATGCATGTCTGTGAGATACACATAGTACAATAAGTCTACATAGAATGCATGTCTGTGAGATACACATAGACATAGATTCTTTCTGTGAGAGCAGAGAGCGTGAGATCTAGTAATACATCAGGGACCTTTAGTGTCTGTCCCCATCCTTTAAATGACGACAGTGATTATTTTCCCTTTTAAAGGCCTCTGAAGAATAACACTGTGCTCCCACAAGCATTCTACTGGTAAATGATGAATACCAAAGAAAAATGGCATGTATTACTGCCATCTCTTCTCAAAGTAGCCATTATGCTTAAAGACTGATCAATACACCCTCTAAAGATCTCAGAAAAGGAGAAACACAGGTGAACAAAGGAAAAAAGGTGAAATAAAGAAGAAAGGAGGATTGCTAGTCGTGGATTATGACAGGGTCTTCTTGGTCATGTTAATGAATTGTTGACTGTTTTGCCTCATCACTAAAAGTGATGATGGATAGCAGCTGCATTTTAGCCATTTTAACATTGCCACTGACTGATTGCTGAAGGAACATGTTGCACTTGCGCTCTCTCTCTCTGTCTCTCTCTCTCTCTCTCTCTCTCTCTCTCTCTCTCTCTTTCTCTCTTCCCCCTTCTCCCCCTCGCTTCTCCCCTCCCTTCTCCTTCCTCCCTCCCTCATCTTGCCTCTTGCTGCTTTCTCTTCTTCTCTTTTTCTATTTACTCTTTTTCTGTTTTCCATACCCTTTTTTGTCTTTCTTCTTTATCTTTCTCTTCTTCTCTCTTTCTATTCACTCTCTTATTCTGTTTCTTTGTTTCTTCTTTCTTTCCCTCTCACTTTTTTCTTTCTGCATTTCTCTTTCCCCTCTCTCTTTCTCTGTTCCCCATTTTTCTATTTCTTTCTGATGCTTTGTTTCTTTTGATCCTCTCTTTGCCTTGATTCCTCCTCTCTCTGCCCTTTCTCATTTTGTCTTTCTTCTTTCCTCCCCTTCTCGTCATTCATTTACTTTCTAATGTCTCTGTGCTCTTTTTTCTTTTCTCTTTTTCTGTTTCTCATTCTCCTACTTCTTTCTCTTTTCCCTTTCCCTTTATTTCTTTCTTTCTTTCTTTCTTTCTTTTTTTTCTTTTGCTTTCTCTTCCCTCACTTTCTGTTTCTCATTCTCTCTTTTTTCTTTCTTTCCCCTTTCCCTTGCTATCTTCTGTCTATTCTCGCTTTCTTGCTTATTCTGTTTCCATTTCTTTCTCTTCTCTGTTTCTCACGATTTCACCTCTCTTTTTACTCTCTGTTGCTCTCTTTTTCTTTTCTCTCCCCTTTTTTACCTCTTTTCTTTCTTTTACTTTCTTGCCTCTTTCTTCTCTCTCTCTCTCTCTCCCCTTCTATTTTTACTCTTTTCCTCCCCCATACAGGATCTTTTTCACAATATCCTTTTTTCCTCTTAATTCCTGTACCCATACTCACCTGGCCTATTGCCTTACAGGATGCAATTCAATTGCAGCCTCCCCTGCGTCTCAGGGCCATCAAGCTTGCAGCTGTGCATTATCCCATTACTGCCAAACAGTTTTGACACCCACTGACTAACCGATCCCATAGATAATATCATAAAGAGGATGCTCGATACAAATCAGGTCAGGATAACTCATTTAACCCCGCCATACATATTTCTTATGTGTAACTCGAAACGCTGGAAAAATGAAATCAATAGAAATGTTTCTTGTTAATGAAGATGTACCGGGCTGCTGTTCTTGCGGCCTGTGCGGCTTTCAGAGCTCACGGCTTGGGCTTAATAAATCTCTCACTGCGGTCAGATGGGTGGTCAACACGATAGAAGGGCCAGACAAACCTCGCTCAGCTCCCTGTATCTCTCTGAATGCAGTATGATTTAGTACAGCATTGTGTGTGTAGCGTAGTTTGCTGGATGACTGCACACTACGGCAGGAGATGGAGTAAAGCTCAGTGAGGTAATATCAGTTTATACCTGTGAGGCTATGTAAACTCCACTCAATGAGCAGTAAATTGCTAACTGGGAAAAGTCAGGATACGGTTGTCTAATGTCGCAATATTTTGGTCAGTGGTTTGTTCATTGCAGACCTCTTACAGTGTACATTGCAGTCTCTTAACAATGTCTTCTTGGTCTTGATTTACTTTACCATCCTGTTTATTACTACAATTTATGTGATTTCTCATTAATGTGTCCCTGATTTTGTGTGGAAATTGTTACAAATTATTTACATTTTTGTCAGTATTTCAGTCCTACTGTGCCCTGTCTGTCTTTGTTGAATTATAAAAAGCACAATGCACAGAACCAAATCTTTCAGGAAAGATTGAGGATTTTTCCATTTTTGATTTATAAGAATTAGTATGGCACCACAATTTGAAACCATTTATTGACCTGGTTGATGGGGAAAAAAACTTGTTAAAAATGTTCTCAACCTGAAAAGGATTGCAGCTCTTTGTGCTGCGCTGCACTAACAGCATGCTTATCTACAAGTTATATCAATAATGGTCAGGCAATAAATTCTTGTAACTCTTTGCACATTGTGAACAAACAGTATCCACAGCACATTCATTTTCAGCCTGCATTATAATGGAGAGATCATTTTAATCTTGCAAAGTCAAAAAAGAGGACATTCAAGGCAGTCGAACAGCAGCCACTAAAACACATTATCTTCTTATCAAAGTTATGCATAAACTTATGCATATTGTCCACAGCTCTTTGTTGTGCTTGACTGGTCATGATTAATAAGTTATCCCTGAAGACAGCACCAATGTACGCTCTCCATCCAGTGGTAATGACAATTAAGTGATTGAGAGCATGAATTTCATAAACCAGTGGGCTCTAATTCTGTTCATGGAGATCTACCTTCCTTCAAAATTCAGCTCCAGTCCAGATTTAACACACTTCATCCAAGTAGTTAAGTGAACTGATGATCTGGATAAAATGGATTCAGTCAGCATTTGAAGTGAACTGTTGAAGTTAGATCTTCAGGCATAGGTTTGGTGACCATTGACATGAACTGTTGTCAGTAGCAGACTTTTTGAGAATTTGTGGCCTGATTGAAATTTAAAATAACTATAATAAAAATAACTTTGACTTTTGATATCCCTTTTACCCTAAATGTAGGTGGACAACCGAAGTATGCCTGGTGTCTGAAAATTGTTTATTTAGTTTTGCACTATGCTGAAAACATGGTGACTTTTCACTCTGTTTTGTGTGTAAAATACATAGACTGTATGCTAAAATGTTTAAAGAAGTAATGGCTACTTTCAGAACAAATCTGCATTATCATCATAAGGAACTTTTAACGAAAGCACTTTTAAGAGGCACACTATTTAAACATTGAGTTATTGCTTCTCATATCGTCATCATGATATCGAACAGCTTTATTTAACATCGCACTTATGCTCATATTGTGCAGCCATATTTTGCACATATTTGCTGGCTGTACCTGATAAGCAACATAAGCAGCTGCTTAGAGCCCCACGGCCTTCTTCCCACAGCAAACTTCTGAAACAAGCAAACTGGTTAATCACATCTCAAAAAAGAAAGTACGCATCTGGACCCAAAAAAGCCAAAAACAAAAAGCTTAAAGATGAAGGGATGTTTTGGGATGTTTTATTTGGTATTAACATTTGTGCCGTTTGTAGATTGATTACAAGAAGTACTGTATCTAGGATTTGTCTAACGAAGCAGGTTCAGCTTAGAAAGGCCTTTTGACTAAATTTCAGCTTTACAAAACCTAACAAACACAGACGCAGTTAACTCGTTTTATAACAGCAGTAGTATTTTTTCTGTTAATCCAGGTGCACATGAAAGCATGACTTTTACAATGATCAGCCAATTGTGTGAAATGTGAGGAGTAAAGTAAAGTAAAAAGTAAATGTTTTAACAGATTTCAGGCCAAAAAAAAGTGTTATATGGTTTCCCTCATATAACTGAGTAAGAGAGCAAATATTTTGTTCCAGTTAATAGTTGCGCAAAGTACAATTAAATATAGTAAAAAAAGTGCAGTTACTTATTAGTATTTTCCTTGCCTGGTTACAGGTGGCATGCGTTTACTTGAGAATTTGACAGCTGTGTGGAGCTTCCACACACCTGAGTTTTACATTAACATGACTTAACTGTGACTGGAGATCACACACCAACCTGAGAAATACCGACTAGTACAAGATAAGATGTACAGGACATTATCTGTAAAAGAGGGCCCTGCAGATAGTGTGCAGTAGTGATAAAGTGAGAGTGGTCACCCCCTCCTTCCTAGGCTCTGACATACATCACTGCCTCCAGTTTGCGTGGCAGCGCACATTGATCGCCCGTCACGCTGATCACATTACAACCAGACCAGATTAGATTTGCATTTTTAATTTCTCTATGAAAAAAATGCATTGACCGGTGAATGTTATGAGAGGAGAATTTTTTGGTGGTATAGATGCATAGGTAGATAAATGTACAGACAGATAGATGGTTCAAGGAGCAAGGCAGCTGTGGGGTCAGTGGAGGTCAGTGCCAGAATTGAAAGATGCAGTACCAAGACTCAAACCTGCCCTTAATAGCTGCTACAAGAACAAGCAGGAGCTGGTAACATGACAAATGGACTTTTGGTATTTTTAAATTAGAAAACAGATTTGCTGCTTTTGTTTTATTGTTTACTTGTTTACTTTTAATAATCCAAACAATTAAATAAAAACAAAAGAATAAATAAACAATGAATGTCACACACTTGTGACGTGTGTACTGCACTTGTGCCAAGTCAGCCTGTCAGATAAAACAGACTACGGCAAGAAAACAACTACCTTTACCTGGATATGGACTCATTGACTCCACTGATAAGATCCTCATATACCATCCTAGGTGCAATAATCTTGGTCTTGTTATTGGATGAAAGAGTATAAAAACTTTGTTTAATAAGATATGATCCTAAGGAGGCACTCTGATAAAACAGTCATTTTAATATATACAGTTAATTAGGTACATTTAATAGTCAGCAATAATTAGCAGTATAATCTAAATTAACAGCAATTGTTAAAGAAATATTTGCATATGTTACCTCTGTTTTGTAGGTCTAGATTACTACAGACAACAATTTCTACTTCTAAGTCTACCTTAATTTTAATGTACTTAGTAAAACAAAAACGGGTTAATTCAAACACACAATTATGATATAAGCCACTGAGCAGTTGCTGAAGTTCATGTACTAGATAGAGATTATTACACTGACATACTGTACAAATAGCTGCCTTCGCAATACCAGCCATAGTTCAGTAGTTCATGGTCCAGGATATGGCCAAATTGCTGTTCTAGACACATATGTTGAGATTCAACATGAGCACAAATAAGGTAAAGTCTTGAATCCTACCGAATTCTGTATTATGCAATGTTGATTAATCCTACAGAATTCGGATTTTGCTTGTAAATATTTTGCACATATTTAGCAAAGTTTACATGCATAATCCTACTGCCTTTTATATGTCTGCAGCAGGTAGTGCAAAATTTTTTCCCTTGTACTGTTTGTTTTACAGTTTTTGCAAGATTTACAGTTGTTGCAAGACGCCATCCAACAATCATCCAGTATAAAAGCAAAGACCTCTGAACACTCAGTAACCTTCATCTATAATATCCTTCCCTTTTCTCTGATATCTGTAATTCTATTCCTATTCTCTGCATATGGTCAGTTATCTTGTAGGTGAGCTCTATAATAAGTGCTAATGTGCCTGGAAAATGATACCACAGCAACTGTACCCTAGCTTTCGTTTCATTTGTTTGGTCACTTCCTTTTTTGTGACATTACTATCAGATAGGCCTCTTTATTTTGCAGAATTTTCAGTTGTGTTTCTGGACCTTACAAATGTGAGCATCTTTGACCCTCCTGACGAAAAAGTCATTGCAATCTCTTAGCTGTCTCTTAACCCTCTACTACTTTATTCGTCACTCTCTTGTATAATTCTGAAAGGTCTTTCAAAAAAATATGCCAATCTTGATGTAATAATATTCATAGTTCTGGACAAAGTTAGCATGTTGTGCCTAAAATAACCAGTAGCCTAAGCACATATAGACCTAAGCAATGATCACGCCTAGATCAAAATATATATACATACATATACAGTATTGTGTATGACATGTTGGAATAGAACATAAATAATTCAGCTTTAGTTCTTTTGGAAAAAACTTTGATACTATGACATACACTCAATGAACAAATTACTTTATTAAAAACACCTACCTTGTACTTACACTCACTGGCCACTTTATGAGGTACCTTAAAGGTCCACTATATAGTTATACAATTACAGAGCCTGTAATCATGCACAGTTTGTCAACCTTCACCTCATTTATCATTGGTTAGTTTCTAACCAATGTTTACTAGATATTATTTGGTTAGCAGAACATTCTCAACACAATAGTAATCACTTGCATGGTAGTGGCATGGTCATGACTTGCTGGTACAAGTCTATCAAGTACATCATCATTTTGGGGTTTTTCCCTATCGCAGTATCACTGCTGGGTTGAGTGTGCTTTCAACACCTGTAAAAAGTCCTAGCTAAGAGAACCCTGTGATCAGAAACTGACCACAGCAAAAGGGTGGCTAACGCTAATTGTTCATACCAACAGGCTATTGTTTCTAACCATACACTTGCAACGTGGGCCAGTAAAGTGCTTGGGGAGTGTATAAGCCATTTGTACGTAGCCAGTAAACCACACAGGGACCTGTTCAATTCCGTTTTCAGTGGTTAGGAACGTTTTTATATGCTAAAAGTGTTTGCTAGCATTCCTAACACTCTTGGACAGAAGACCTCAGTCGTTAGAAGCATAATTAGGAAGTGATGGTGGAATCAATCATGAGGAAAAGAATATCACTCCAGACCTTCTGGAAGGCCTAGATACATCACTGGGTGCATATAATAGCTAATTTAGTGTTTTGCTGTCCGATGTCGACCAAAGAAGGATGGGTTGCCTTTTTGAGTCCTTTCAAGGTTTTGCTCTTAGGGAGTTTTTCATGCCACTGTCGCCATTGGTTTGCTCATGAGGGCTTGGACCCGGATTTTTCTGTAAAGCTGCTTTGTGACAACACCTGTTGTAAAAAGCACGATATAAATTAACTTTGGCTTGACTTGACATACGATGAAAACTTCAAACTCCTACACTGCAATCTGACATTTTGTTTTAACTCAAATAACTGATAAAGTCTGAATAAAACTTAATATATTCCACATATTAGTCAACTATTTTAAGTTAAGGGAATGTTTTTATGATTTTGTACATTCAAATGGCTTTTTTGAATTGAACCAACTTATTACAATTTAATTTAGTCTTTTGCCGTGGCAGCTTTGAAACTGCAACACTCAAACAATGAAACTGCAGTGCTGTTGGTTTTTTCTCTTAATAAAGTTACTCAACAAATGTATATAACTCAGTGAAACTAAGTAAGCTGTGTTGTTTAAGTGAAATACAGTGACATATTCTGTTACCTCGATCTTGTTGGATAAAATAATTTTTTTCCCATTTACTCCTGGCTCCATCTGTTTGCATATTGTGTGTTTCTTTCTCTTTGTTTTACTCACTATTAATGTGTTTTCATTCTACCTAGCCTACCTTTCCTCAGGTGCATGCTTTTCATATATGCTTTACTCAGCTGCCTGACCTTGTGTTTTTGGCTAAAAGGACATGTTATCATTCTCTTTGCTCCTGAGTGTGAGTCTGTGCTGGCGGGTGACCACAGTCATGCTAGGAGTTAGCCCTTTAGTGTTTGACAAAGTGGTCAATATCACTTAATCAGAAAAAGTTTCTTAATTACCTATTGAAACATATAATTAAATTGTATTTTAGGTTTGACTAACCCAAAAAGTTAAATTAAAATCATTAGAATTTATGAGTTGGAAAAGCATGCATTTATGTTACTCTAGAACAGAAATTTTAATTATTCTAACATGCAGTGTTTAGTATCTTATAAACATTGAAGTTTAACTTTCTGGTTTGTTTACCAATGCTTATTTTTTTTTAGGGAGCAGGTTACCTCAATAATGTGAACTTATTTGGGCTTACACTGTAGAAAACCCTCCTTATCTCTGAGGGCATTTGGATAAGGAAGCTACTTGATTGATCTTGCAGGTATGTTTCAAAGACTGGAGAATAAATGTAATATGAAAAAACAGGGAAAGATAATAATGTCTCTGAATGAGTGCAGACTGTTTTCATTTTAAAGGTCACATCTTAAAGAGCAATTTGGGTAATAACTTACTTGCCGATGTAGTGAAGACTTGTGCCATATGAAAGATTATTACTTGTCTGCAGTGTTTATTGTATTTGCATGAGTACTCGTGATTTGAGAAAAAAATATTGTTAAACAGCAATTGGTTACCTTAAACAGAGTGTGTTGTATGTTTACATGGACAAAATAGCATGACTCTTGCTAGGAAAGGCCAACTTAGACACTCACTAGGATTTCCACTCAGTTTTCCAGTTGCTTTTCATTTTGTATGGCCGACATCCCTTAATGGACAATAGCCCACTACCTTTAGCTAAATCCTAGCAAGACTGAGATGCTGTATATCCCTGGAACCAGAGGTCGATGCCATGATCTTGCCATCTCATTCAAGAACTCCTTGGTCATTCTGTCTCAAGATGCACAAAAGCCTCAGTGTGATTCTGGATGAACAGTCGTCGTTCTCAGTTCAAATTGCATACCTGACGCATGAAGGTTTCTCTTGTACAACATTCAGAGGATTTGTCCCTTCTCTCTGGGGAGGCCTCCCAAATTCTTGTTTAGTCTCCTGTCATCTCAAGGCTTGACTACTGCAACTCCTGGCTGGTCTTTCTGTGCAGGCCATCAAGTATTTGCAGCTTATCTATAATGCATCAGCAACACTGGTCTTCAGTGTCCGTAAGTTCACTCTGGTCACACCACTGCTGCGTTCCCTTCACTGGCTTCCTGTAGCTGCCCGCATCAGATTTAGTACCTTGATGCTTGCCTACAAACCCAAAAATGGACCAGCCTCTCTCTACCTGATGGCAGTTGTCAAAATCTGATCCATACTTCATGCCCTTTTAGCTTCAGTTACAGCTGAAGACAATTCAGCTGTACAAGCATCAAGATTCCCTTATGTACTGACACCCAGGTAGTGAAACAAACTTCCAGTGGCAGTCAGAACAGCACAGAAGAGTCCCTCGCAATCCACTGAAGACCCATCTCTTTGTGAAGAATTTAAATTTACATTATTTCTTGATAAATTATGTAAATGTGTCAAAAACTGGACTGATTCAAGACTTTTATAAGAACTTTATAAAACACTAGTCCATTTAAAGTCCTGTTTACATGCATGTCAACATACTGACTTTAAATGCCTCCTTCTTGATGCAGCGAAGTTTATTCATGCATGAATTTCCTGCTGTTTAGACATATCAGCATTTGTTTTTTCCTTCTGTTAAAGTAGCTAATGATATCCATCTCTGACAAAATGTTTAACATAAGGGACATCAGCCTGGAACGCAAATTTTAACTGGCTTAACTAAGGCCTTTGACAGTCAAACCATGCTGTTAACATGATCACAGCTTAGTTAGAGTATCAGTCTTAGTCAGACTAATACTGAACAGTTGGTGTGCATGTAAACATAGTTACTGTAAGAGTCCTAACTAAAACTAAAACAGCTTTGCTAATACAATCTTAAACAAAGTGAGAATTGGTAGGAATTCTGAGATCATTGTTAATGCAGGCCTTGCTCTATTATTCAATAGATAGATTTTTAACCTATTGATTGTTGACATTCATTAGTGGTCCTCTGCTAGAGAGGAAGAAAGTGCCAAAACCCTGCACTCAGCACAAACAGACAAAGTTTCTGAATTCCTGAGGCTTGTTAGTCACATTTTCACTGCTGAAATCAACTTATATGCAAACAGTTCAGATATCTCATTGGTGGTCTGGAGTCAGAAGCTTGGACTGGACCTATACTGTTGTACTGAGACACACAGGCCTAGCATGCCGGAAACATAGTGCCTGTTTGTGAGGCAATCGATGGGAGGATGAAAGAGGAGCTGCCTCTCCTCTCCCGATGACAAGACGGGCTGCAGCTGCCAGGGCCGGCCAGATGGGGAATCGATATAGTCCTGTGCCTGACATCAGGACCCTCAACCCCACTTCTCATTGAGATGGGCACATAGAGGGGCAGAAACCTGGTATCCCCCTTTTTATTATTTTATATTTTTATTCCACTGAGCTACATTTAGATAGTGCTTCAGGTATTATCTGTAGACAGTAAACA
Source organism: Colossoma macropomum (assembly GCF_904425465.1). NCBI lineage: Eukaryota > Metazoa > Chordata > Actinopteri > Characiformes > Serrasalmidae > Colossoma > Colossoma macropomum. Next base: position 14,894,971 of record NW_023494808.1, read on the forward strand.
GATAAATAACCTTTTCTAAGGAGTACTGGTGTGGAAAAACTTTTAATTGGTATATAATTTGGCATTATGTGGAAGTTTTTTAAAGCTTTAAAGCAATTCTTCACACTTTTCACACACTTCACACTCACTTTTTTTACACTCAATGGAAAGGTCCTCAAGGGAACTGCAAGTGGTTCTTACGACTTCAAAAAACTTATTTACCTATTTATTTATTTGTTTGCTTGTTTGATGTAAGAGTAAATGGGGTATGGCCAGCAACATCACCATTGCTGTGGCTTACGTTCTATGCATGTAGGATCTATGCATGCCTACCATTTATGACATTAGATTTAGGCATCCTTGAAATAAAAAGTTGTGTTAAGCATGGTACGTGATTTTCATAATTTTAACTAAACTAACAAACTAACAAATGACCTCAGGACAGGGCGTAGTAGCACTCTAAATAGCTTTCTCTGTTACAGGTTGCGTTTAAGTAGGATCTTACATATAAAACAGCATAAAAGCAAGGGTTTATTCTGTTTAATAATTATCTTCATACACTACCTTTAAAACTCATTTGCATCTCTTACAGCTCTGCCTAACCCACCCAAGCAGAAGAGAAGTTGAAAGAGGAGATGTGAAGACAGAGACAAGACAGAGCTCCCCCCACCTCTTCTCCTCTTCCTTATTTCCCAATCTGTTATGTCTTGACATCTCCATTAACTCATAAATCCAATACAGTGGAGCTCAACAGTATTTGTGCACTGAGAGACAACAGGCTAGGAAGGTGGGGGGGATGTGGGGGGGGGGCTGGATGTGGAGAGAGGCTTAGTGAAGAGCGAAGAGAACCGAGAGTAGAAGAATGGAAGGGAAATGATGGGAAGATCAATCGGTCCCTGGACTGTCACTCCGCTCACTCGTTTTCACATCCATCTATCCCTGTTGCTTCGCATCTGTCCCAGCCTGATGCTCCTCTCGCCTTTTCCCTGGCAGGCCTTGTAGATTCTGCAGGCGCGGCCGTTTGGGCCCACAATAATCTGATTGAGTGGGGGATCAATGGCAGGCTGCGGTCAGCGATCTGTAGTTGCTCCGGCTCACGTTCCAGGCTGACCACAAGTTCCCCTAACCGCTGACTGCCTGACCAGCATGTCCTGACCACTAATGGTCCATGGAACCAGGTTCTGCAAGGGAGATGGATAAGTACAACTGGACAAAAACTTGGTCATTACACCAAAGATAGAAGACAGACTTACGGTCAAGTTCACATTCACATCAACCTTCTAAGCTTACAAGCAGTTATAACCCTGAAAGGATCTTTGCCTTTCATGATTGAAGCTGCCCTCTCTGGTCCATGGGCAGAACTTGAAGCTTTTTGGGGGAAATGCATGCAATCGAAATGCTGTATCCCCACCACTGCCTCTGCACAGCACTCTCTTTTCACATCAGGGTCGACCCGTGAGTGTTGGTCAGCCATCCTCTCCTCTTGATTGTGTTTGTGTGTTTCTTGTGTGATTGCGGTGTTCTCGGGTTTCCTTAATGGTTCCCAGGATGCGCTGTGGCTGCAGAAGGGGGGTCAATGAGACACATGAGACGCAACTCAGTGCAGGATACTGCATGGACACTTATATACATCCCTGAAATTTTCCAACTTTTTATATTCCAGTCAAGAGATGCTGCTCATAATGTGCACATCAGTAAACGTCTACTGGCCCATTAGTTGCTAATTGCATTGAGGACTGAAAGAGGATGAGAGGTGAAACTGTATGGGGCTGGGACAACCCAAAACTACATGCTTTTTCCACTGTAGCCCCTTGCCTTGCACTAACCTATTTTACTCTAACATATTTAAAATTACAGTTCTTCCCAGAATGCACTGCAGCAGCCAATTCGCAGTTCCATAATGTTGATAGAAATCTTTCCCACCCAGCACACATTTTTATGGTAATCATAAAAAATCAGCATTATTCTGGTGAGTACTTGAATGTTTGCTCAATATCTTTGCAGAAACTAATTAAACAAAGTCAGCACAGCTGACGAGAATGGATGGTTTTTTAATGATGTCAGCTGAAGTGAACATGCAAGCGTTCTTGCACTTCCTGGCTCCAATAGCAGATTGCTGATTGATTTTTCCTAAGATGTCATTACATTTTAATAAAATTTCATGCAAAAGCAAATGAATGAGGAAAGGGGTCGTGAGGAAGAATCTGAGGTGGAAGACACTGGACTGCAGCATCAGTGGACCATGAAGACAAGCTGTCTACAGTGCCTCCAGGAGTGGAGCACAACTGCTTGAAAGTACTGAAGTGAGATCTAAGTGGTTTTCTATCCAGATCTTTCTATCCATACGAGAACAAAATATTAAGGTGGGCTGTTTTGTCACAGTAGGTTTTAAATAATTACTATGAGAACAGGAACCAGCAGTGCCAATTTTATTATTTTCCCTGTTCTGTGCAGTAATTGCAAAGTTTTAATTTAGTGCCATTGCATGACCTTCGGTATAGATTTTCCATTAGTTCTCACAGTAGAGAAAGCATCTCTTTCTAGAATCCGCAGAAGCATGACACTGAGTCTGTAATTGAAATTAAACAGTAATGGTGTCAAAGTTAATGCATTAAAGCAAAAAATTATTGATCCTTGTAATTTTTTAAATGCTGTTATGACATTTTTGTAGTTTGATACTTTAGACCTCTCGTAGTTCCAGCCTGAAGCCCAGCTGTTTATGCACTGCATACTGTTATGTGACTGTAGCCCTTTCTGTCATATACAGCTTTTAAGTGGCCATTGATTGGTTTCTTGATAAAATGAAAGTAATTTCCAGCTACTACCATGGTGAAATGGAGGATGTCTTTGGATGTCTTTACACTATGGTGGGAGAGAAACTAACATATTTGGAAAGCTCCATTGTTCCTCGAAACAAGAGAGTCGGTACATGTTGCACTGTTACTTTCATTAGACATCAGTGCTAAAAATTGGAAACTGCACTGCTTTTTTAATGAAAAAAATCATTCTTTAGTGAGCAAATAAAACAAATGCAATTAATCATGATTATCTACCCAAAATAATTTAAATAATCATGATGTATTAGAAAGCAATAAAATAAATTTGTGAATTTTACAGTTCTAGGAAAAGCCTTTAATTGGTATAGAACCGTTAAATTTGTTTAACAGAAATAGTCTTCCATTGAAAAGTTCCTTAAGGACCCAAAAGTGGTTCTTCAGTGGAACCTTTTTGTGACTCCTTCATTTTTAAAAGTACACTGAATTATTTGGTAAATATTATGAAACTAACATTTAAGTAAAGGTATGAGAGTGAGGAACTGAAATGTGAGCTCACATGTGGGCCATTAAGGTTTAACATTTGGGAGGGGCTTTGTGTGTGAAATCCACTGTCTTGTATTCAGAATGTTTCTGCAGTCCTTGGGTATTGTATAATCCTGTCCTGTTCCTGGAGGTACTGTTGTCGATCCAGTCCAGACTCCAGGCCTGGATACCATTGATTTCCCAGCAGCAGTGCCAAGCAGCTGAAATGCCTGTCCCTGATAAGGCCATGCGGGCAGATTCAGCATCTCCTCTGCCTTAGGTCGGCATTGGTCTGACAACCAAATGCGTCTCAAAGTCTGGGAGAGAGGAAGAACAATGATTGTTAAAACTACTATCATTCAATCTGTATTCAAATGTCGAAGACTTTGTGTGTACTATTTGTTTTTGTAAAGATAGTCCATGCAATTTTCAGTATTATGTGACCATGATGTTTCTCGTAACTGCACGCAATTTTGTATGTCAGATTCTATTACAGTGCATGACGTTACCCTAAGAAACCTGCAGAGGGTGTAGCAGTGTCACATGAGATGCCTTGCTGCCACAAAAGCATCAGTCATAAAGTGCAATTTTGGATTCAGCTTCTTTTTTTTCCTTCACTTTAATCCTGATAGGACCCATTCATATTTCTATATAATCATTTGATAGATTCTGACCTTTGTTTGGACCCACCATTACAACAGCACCTTTTAAACATGTAAAGGTCCCAATATGTCAAAAGACTTCTATTCATGAATGCAGAAGGTCAGGACATAGGCAGATATAGAAATAGTTGACAACACTGCTGTAAAACGTTCCGCTTATTCTAAAACTATGAAATAATACAAACAATATGATAAAAGATATTTAGCCTGATCTGCTTCACTGTTCTCATTGGTTGCGTTTGAGTGTCATGAATGCAGACAAACAGCACTTTGAGAGAAAGCATGGAAAAAAAAAGATTAGTTTCTCCTCTCCAGGGAGAAGTGAGACCTTTTAAGCGCTGTCTCTCCCTCCCTCCATTCTTCCACTGCTTCATCCTTCTCTCCGCAACTCTGACATCCTATCAGGCTCAACGTCCCTGCAGTCGATAGCCCATTAGTAAATAAGGGATGCATAATTTATTAAATATGCTTCAGATACATATATCAGCTTTGGGTTACCACTCGTATCTCTTTGTGGAGTTTGCCTTTAATTATGTTCTCTCCAACAGGGGCTCCTGACTCAAGTGTCTGTCACTAACAGTATACTGGGTTGTCGGGGGATTGGTGGGGGCAAAAGGGGTTTCAGGGTGAGAGATGTTATCAGCCTTTTTTAATGACATCTCTCTTTTAATGCATACATTTAATGCATTTTTCTTAGAAATATTTAATTTAAAAAAGAGCACAAACAATTTAACAACATTTAACCCTGTATATGGAAGCAAAAAAAGCAACTGTTTAGCCTTTTAATCTAGTCTTCTTCTTTAAAAATATGATTTCTCAGTATCTAACTTGCAAAATGTGACAGATTTATTTAGTTTTAGGTTTTTGTGACAACCACTGTGAGGAAGCAAACATATATCGGAAATAAGAAGGAGCTCGGCCTTCAATTTGGTCCATAAATAAAAAAACTCAGTGCAAAAAAAAAAAAAGGCCTGACAATAATGTGGTAATTAGTTAGTGCTAAGCTAACTGTGGTGCATATGAACATTTCTGCCAGTTCTAGCTTAAACATATACATTTTGCTTGAAAATAACATGCTTTATGTTTTATTTGAAGCTAATAACAGATCTTAACATAGATTTTATCCTGTATGTTGCTGTTTTACTTGTGTTGCAAAGAGCCCTGGCATAGAACAGCTGCCACCAGTTCCAATTTCTACAAATCACTGAAACATAGTGGTCTGGTTACCACTTGTATTCTCAGTGAGCGAGGTATCTAAGCCTTCAAGAAGGTACAACGTGGTTTTAGACACAGCTCTAAATTAACATTTTTTTTTCTCACAAACCTGGTCCTATCCCGTATATTCCAAAATGTGATTGATTCAACTATCACTCCCTTATTTTGTTCGTGGTTAATCAGAATGCGTACTGTTCAGCTCCTGAAGGCCTAATCAATGGGAAGGCTTGCTTGGCTGTGTCTATATGACTGATGATGACTATATGAAATAAAATTATAGACAAGTTTTTATTTTTTTATTTTTGAGAAATCATTAGGCCTTCTCTGCTTTTATATTCCTAAAATATTTATTTACTTGAAAAAAACAAATCAGTAAGAATCCCTTAACAATCATACCTCTGGGAGTGAAGGTTTCTGTGTCCCACAGCATCCCAAAGTGTGAAACCATTGTTTCATCGAAGGTAGCACTTTGTACTGTATCTGCTACGTGATGCTGTGCACCGCTTCATGGCACGGCACATGTGGTCTAGTGGCCTTAATACTTTCTTGAATTTTGTTCTGTTATGTTTTGAAATGGTGGTATTACAGCCATTATAGATGGTAATTCTGTGATTTATATAGACAACTCAGTTATCTAAAAGCATTAAAAAAAGTTACTTTTTTGTGTTCAAAGTGAATCTCAAGCAGTGTCAGGAAGTCACTTTGCAGATCTCATTGCCATTGGAATATGAGATGATGACCAAAAGCCTCTCGCACTTGAAATGTTGCACTTCTTGAATCTGTTTAACTATATTAAAAAAAAAAAAACATTTTAAACTGAGTTAGGTTGTGCTCTACTCTCCATTCATATTTATTCTAAATTTTTGTCATAACCTAAGAGTGCAATACCCAGTAATATATTCTCACTTATGTGAATGTTAGATATAGTCCAAAAGGCCAAATGTACAGTCTAGGTGATCTTTCCCTTGTTTCTTTTTTCATACAAAATCAAAACTAATTGTACTTTTTCAATTAATTCTTTGATTTATTGTCACTGATGCAACTATCCTCTGCTATGTAACTTTAACAGCGTCTTGGTAGATTACTACTCAGGGAAAAGCTGAAGTTAGAGACCTTGTCGGCTTGTTACTGATGGGCTTAAATGATGAAGTGATGTAAGAGTATATACAAAAACAGAAGTTTAAGCGTAAGGACAACATACAGTTGTCACGCTAGTCCCTTCATGAAAACCACAAGACTATGTAAAAAGACACATTCAGAAGTAATACTTCCTAGTAACTGATCCCTTGTTCCTGATACTGACTACTCTGGTGGAAAAAGCAAACATGAATCTGATGATTTTGTGTTCTAGAAATGTATGAAAACATTTGGTAATTTATAAAAAATAACTCCTCACTCAACAGTAGTGGAGAGAGAATTAGAAAAAAGTTGATTAGTCTTTGCTATTATAGCCCATAAAGTAAAATGGCATAGAAGTTGGAAATATATGTATAAATAAATTAATGAATGCTTTAATAAATAGTGTGAAAAACATATTCTGATGTACATTGTCACAAATACTAAGTAGGAACTGACCAAATGGTAAGGGATGACTGTGATACCTTAAACATTCATAAGCGTGAAGTATATGTTAACTAATTGAATTAACTATGATAAATAACACATGCGGTAATGTTGTATACATCTCTGTCTCTTACTTCCCTTCTCTCTCCTTTCCTTTCTTCTTTTGAACTGCCACTCTTCTGGCCACTTCAAAAGCTCAGTTCTGTGGTCAGTGAATCTTTTTCTGTAAATTTGGAAGCTTACTTTGAATCACAATGCTGGAAGAAAAACACCCCATAAGGTCTATGGAACTATCTTTTCTTTATCTTTATCTGGTCACGAAAAAAGAAAAAAAAAATTAACACTGAGAAGGGAAACTGCAGGAACAGCAACCAGATAAAGTCTGATGTCAGCAAATAATAGTAACGTTTAACAAATTAACAAAGTTGATGTACTGTTTTTGATGGATGCTAACGGGCAGTGCTGTGTCATTGAGATACATTCTCATATCACCAGCAACTTTGTGTCAGAGAGCTTCTTTTGTGAGGTTTTTTTCGTGAGGATGAAGTTGAGGCAGTATGCTTGCCAGTGCACATTAAGAAACTTTTGTGTTTAAAGATCTTGGACTGTCTTGCACTACCTACTGACAATCAGTGGCCCATCGTGTCCTTGCCCATGCATAGTTCTCAACATAGTCCCAAAAGTCTATAGTTTTCAAGTAGAGAGAGCACATCATGTACTATCTCTTGGTTTGTTTTTGTGTGTTGCATAAACATGATACTCTTGGTTGCTCTGTGAACATTCAGTATAACTAAGAATATCTGAACATGTTGAATTTCTTGATTTGTTACTCTCCTAATAAATGCGGCCAAAACTTTGACCTTGTCTTTCTGTGCTCTATTAGACACTAGACATCTCTGAGATCTTTCCTGGAAATCACTGATGGTGTCTAACTCCATTTCTGTCACTTGTTATTGAAAGTTCATGGAAGCTACCTTGATTCTGACTTGACAATGATTTGTCATGTCATAAAGCCTTTCTTTGCATTCCAAGAGACAAGGTGATGTCAATAAACCAATTCAATTTAAAACCAATTTGCCTGTACTGAGATTAAATAGTGACACTTCAGCTTTTACAACAACAGTAGGATGTTTTGTTCTTGTGTATGTTTTTCTTAAAGGAAAAGCCAGCACCAAAAGCAACACATTGGAACCTTTAACATTTCTTTTGTGTACTGGACATTTTTAGGAAGGAGAAGACTGAGTGGCATGGTCGAGCAACATACGACACATTTTAAAGTTTTATGTTGAGTATCTACATGTAAACAGAATATGAAGGGTATTTGAACACTATAATCTTTGACTGGAATACTTGAGAATAGTGTGGCTTTCTCGGGATGTGACTGAACAAAGGGCCCTGCTGTGACAGTTTGCTCACCATCTGATTCTTGTCTATCATCTGTTTCCTAACCAACATGTTCCTAACTGGCATCTTCTGTGGGTTTCTCAGAATGTGACTAAAATTCAGAAGTTTCAGCTGCAACATCTTGTTTAATTGACTCCGCCTACCAAATCAGATTTGTTGTTTTCTTTTATTTTCACTTCTTCTTCCTGACACTACCTGGCCTGGTCATGTTCTAAAGGAATTGCTACCCTTTGCTGCCCTCTGTAGCTGTCTGGCCTTCTGTCTGTTCTGGGCATTGCACCAGCTAGGCAGCATACTTGTTTACACAGAATGTGAATACTTTTGAAGATGTTATTTTTTACTATTGAAGATGTTTTCTTTTTTTTTATTTTTCAAATGATACACATTGCATAAAGTGCATAATTATTACACTGAAGTAAATGTGTGTTATAAGTAGATAATGTACAAGCTTGTTATGTTGTAAGTGAATTGCAAGTAAATAACACGGTAGGATTTCATTTTTTACATATTTTCTGGTAGTTCAGTCAGCTAAGCACCGCAACAGACAAACAGACAGCATACCTAGAACACCCCCTTAAATGATTTTAGGAAACAGTCTCTTGCTTTTTGCCTCAATGCCTTCCATGCTATATAGGTGTTGCTATATTGATGATTGCCTACCTAATCCCAGGGCAGTTTGTAGATCATATATATAGGAAGTTGCCAGATAGTTACAAATATCTGTACTTAAAACAGTTTTTTCTATTTTGTGCATGTGCTTGATTTTTGGTTCTATTAGAAAATGCATGAACGACGTAAACTTACATTGAGATTACAGAGGGCCATTTGTACAGCCATGTATAGTGCTCACAGCTGTTTGTGACAGCCTACAGCAGAAGCGCCAAACTGGATTCATTCTAGGCCACAGCTCTGAGGAGATTGACATCTTCCCTCTTCTAACACTCCGAATTCAACTCAGAGAGACCGCAAAACTGCAAAGCTCTGCTCTCGAAGGAACTCAGTATGACACCCTTCGCCTACAGTTTCAGCTTAACAAGAGTTTCTCACTGATTTTCTGTGATCTTGAGTGTCAATGGATTATTGATGGCTACGCTTGATTTGCAGAAAAATTTTAAATCCACTACCAAGTTATTTCACGACCACCCTCTAAAATGACAGATTAAGTAATAATGCTGAGTTGTTGAACCTCGAGCTGTACATATTTGTCTACGTGTTAAGTACTGTAACACCATTCTTAGGCTTCTTTTACATTCTTAATGACGATGTCTTTGCCATGCCCAGAACTAACTAGGTGTTGATTATGCTAGATTTTGAAGTCATTTAATTAACCAACTCTTCATTGCACATTTAATAATTTATAGTATGTTTCAAACAGAAAAACGTCTAATACAACTGTCACTGAAATACAACCTATGCAGTGTAAGAACAATAAAAAAATATAAGATAGGGTGCATAAACAGGAAAAATACATGGATTTAGGACTATAAATCCTCACACCACTAACTATCATTTAGATGGTAAAGTTTTTAATACATTAATATAAAGGAAAAAAAAAGTGACTTCACTGAAGAAACAGCTGATACCCTTCGTGTTTTATCTCATCAGTCTGGCACATTTCTTGCAGAGAAGTCTCTTTGGCCACTTGGCAGGGGGCAGTTAAAGTGCAAACACCATCCTGTTCAAACTGATGACCCTAAACGCATATTATTGTTTTAGAAAGGGCCTTCTGGACAGGTAAAGAAATGTGTGGGGGACTGCTGATTACCATCTAAATGACAGTTAGTGGTGTGAGGAAATGGAACCACTGTAAGATGATTTGGAAGAATACCTCATGTTAGTATGCTACTAAAGTTGAGTGGGGGATCTGATAACAAACAAAAGGTTGGTCTGCTCTTAGAAAGAATGCTTCTTGTTTGGCAATATCTACTCTATCTTTGCTGCCCACAGTGGTCAGCGTATCCTGTTTGCACAATGTCTTTGGTGTCTGACATCATGGCACCTCTTTAGTTATTACCCCACAAGGCACCAAGACGGATGGTGCAATAAAGGGCTCAACAGAATCTCCCTTCCATGGGAGTCTGTGGTTTGTGGTGCATGTGGTGTGTGTGTGTGTGTATGTGTGTATGTGTGTTGGAGAGGTGTTTGTGTTTGTGTGTGTGTGTGTGTGTGTGTGTGTGTGGTTAGTTGGAAGAAGAAGAAGAAAAAAAGTCAAAAATGTTGAAGTGAAATGAGAAGTGAGGAGCAGTTTGAGGTTTTACCAGCTGAGGAATGGATGCATGTGTTTCTGTTTTTCTGTAGAAACATGTAATGTGTAGACCTTTTGCAACCTAGTGGCCAAGTTATTCTACTACTTTTAAAACAACAGACGTACGTTTGCAGAAAGGGATGAGTGTCTAAAAGCAGTGTCATGCAGTTTAAATACATTAATTACCAGGCTTATTACAACCTAAGGTTTGTTATTCAGCTACCCCATGGAAAGCAATGCAAACTGTCCACCAACAATTGCCAGCAAGGCTGACTTAACCTTATAAGCTACATAGGCTCCAGCCTAGGGCCTTGAGAGCACAGGGGTCCACGGGGTCCTCACATCAACATTTTTTTTTTTAATTTGAACATGCTAACTTTTTACTACTACTTTAACTATGTTCATGCCATCCTGTGAGATGGAGAAGTAGGGCTGGACAGGGAGCAGGACACACTAGTAAATATCAAGTTTGTTTAGTATTAGGCTGTATGTTTCATAATGCAGGGTTGACTGCTCTGGTACTTTATCTGAGCAGCAGCAAGATTTCTCTACTCCAGGACCAACAGCCCATCAGTGGAAGTAAAACAAACATCCCAAACACATATATTTAACTGTTATTTTTAGTATTCAAGAAAACCTGAAAAACAGACTACAAGTTTGATGTTTTACAGCACTGGATTGCAAAAAAAATAGCCTACCACTAATGCGTGTTTGAGGACCAGCATAACAACAGGGGCAAAACTACCACTACGTGCAATTTCAGAGGGAAATTCTCTTTGTTGCAAAACTACTACTAGCAGTACAATATTCAGTACTGTGCAGAAGTCCACTCTTCATATATTCATCATCCAGTTCCAAAGGCTAGTAAGTAGAAGTTATTCATTTTTCCAGACATATTTGAGCAGATCAGATATGAGAAAATCCACTTGGATCTTGAACTTGAAGTTTACAAGAAGTGCGGAAAAATATTGCTGCAGATTTTTTTAACAACTGAAAGTAAATCTTTCAAACAGATTATGCTGTAAATGCTGTAAAATCTGATGTTATACTTTTGCTCGGCTAATTTTTTGATAAATATTTTTTTTTCTTGTGAACAACTTTAAATAAATGAAAAGGTGGTTACTGCCTTTTCATGTAGTTGTCTGTTTTTACCCTTTTGTGACAATTATGATAAAGGCAAAAAATGTGTTTTGCAGACATAACTGATCACTTTCTTTGATGAATATCAAACAAGCATTAATGAAGCAAAAAAAGGTTTATTTTATTCGTTTATTTTATTTGGTTATTTGACTATTTCTGTTGTATATAGTTATTTATTGTAACTTTTCTTCAAATGAAAATGAATATCAGTATGGTTAGTATTATTAGAAGTATTCATTCTTTTTATTAACCATTTTTCATTCTTTCATCAAAATAATAACATTGGGCTGGCTCCCAAATTTTCAGAAAATGACAGAAGAGCATAAACTCAGAAAAACAGTCTAACAACTAAGTTTCCACGGTAATTATTCATTCAGTATATGTAACACTTTTCAGTGGACACTTCTTCCAAGTTCTGCTCATATTTGCTTCCTATTGTGCAATGGGTAAACATTAAACATTGCTCTCTAGTGTACTGAAACCAGCCATTGTATTACACTATTTCTCATTTGTCAGATGTTTATTTGACTCTCCCTCTTTCTTTCTTTCTTTCAGTTCAGTTTCAGTTCAGAATAGCTTTATTAGCTTGACTATGAGGTACAGTATTGCTAAAGCATCACTTTCTTTTCATCATTCTTTCATCATCATTCTTTCTTTCTCTCTCTCTCTCTCATCCATAGCCTCTGTGATCGTGTGACCAGATGTGAACAACTATTAACAAAGACACACACCCATCTGTGTATCATAGTGAGTGACTGTACACCCCTCTGACAGATATGCGAGCCATGTGATTTCTCCGACGTAAAGGAGCAAATTGCTCCTCCAGCATAGTTACCAGAAGTTCTTCCCAGTGCCTGTAATCAACAACAGACTGCCAGCCCAAAGTGTACAATCATAGGAACGTAACTAAATTGTGCTCTGCAAACCACCAGTAGTCTGTTTTAAAAAGGTCTGGGTTGATTTGACTCCAAACCACAGGACTAATAAGCCTTTTCCTTGATTCAGTTTGTAAATTTATCAGTGAAAGAGCACAAATTTCATTCATTCAAGGTTTGGAGTGCAACTCAATACAGAAAGAGAAAAAAATTTCATAATATTGTTCATCCTGGAATTTGTTTTTTATACCTTACTTTTAATAATTACATTTCCACATTGAATCATCTGTACAATCTGGTTGTAATGTCAGCACATTAACTTTGGTAACAGTATGACTGATTCAAGCCAAATTATCCTTTTCACTCTTAAAAATAAAGGTGCCAAAAATTGTTCTATGAAGCAGTGTCGTAGAAGAACCACTTTATCAGCCAAACGTGATAAACTTCAACTTATTATGACTGAGGATTGTATACAAGACCTAAAAGACTGAATGTTTAGTAACTTCCTACTACGTAACTCTGACAAAACAGTGTCTTCTTCTGGCATGTGGAAAAACCTCTTCATTACCTCATGGTGGCTTACTGTAAAACCCTGCCCCCAGCTTTGGAACAACTTTCCACTTAGTGTTCAAGTGTAGGCTAAAAACCTACTTGTTTGTTCAAGCCTTTGGTAATTAGTTTTCTTGATAGATAAAAGGTGCAGATATGGGTAAAGGCAATAGTTCTCAATAGAGAAGAACTTGTGCTTCCATATGTTACCTACAGGTGGCACTCTGTGCTCAGGACTTTCTCCAGTTGACATTCTCTCCGGACAGGAAGCAGATGAAATGTGTCTGTCCTAACTCTTAACAAACATGAACTCGACAGTGCACGTTCACGCCGACACTTTCCAAGCCGTCTTCTCCAAATAAATTCCTTGTTCTTCCCCTGAGCATAGGAGTAGGGAATTACTGCAGTGAGTAATCCACTGAATCACTGTTTATACATGATGACTTCTAGATGGTACTTCTAGAAGGCACTTCAGTATGGAGAAACAAAGGTTTCCAGAAGTGCAGATAATAGAATCATACGTCGAGAGCATTCCCTACACAAACACTGATTTATGAGCCATGAAGTGAGTCGGCAGTGTTCCGGTAATGCGACTCATAGGGCCAATAGCCAGCTTTCCATCTGCAACATCATTTCAGTATTCATAATCACCATTCTAGCTCTTATTTTATAAAGATTATTTATATTTTGCTGTTGTTTTTAGTAGGCTTGTGTTTCACATAACATTGTAAGTAAGGGTACAGTTGCTGTAAAATTTGTAATCTGATGCAAATGTTGGGGAGCAATCCTCTCTCGCCATATACTGTTGTTTGCTGACCACAAGAGGAAATCTACCAACACACACAAAACAGTGTGGTCGAATTGGTTGAGTCTGTATTCATATCAACCACCATGGCTTTACTACAAGGCTTTGGTTAACCATGCTATAAACTGTATTGTGTCTCTGACTCAACCACAGGGCAAGTGATGTGACCACAAGATCAAACTTAGTCTGAAGTGCTGGCATCAGAGTTTGGTGCTGTAATGTCTCGCTCTTGTGCATCATGACTTTACTGTCTGCAAAGTGATGAAACTTCATCTGTGAATTCATCTGTAAATAGTCAGATGTAAGCAAGTAACACACTGATGTAAACAAGTATTATAAAACGTATGGTTCTAAATGGCTGATGGCTGAGCCATCACTTAAATTCTGTGTTAATCCGCCAGGTATATATGAAATACATTTGTATGCAAAAGTATGAGCATCCCTGGCTAAGTGAAAAACAGTAAACACAACCTCTGCATCAAACTACTAAAAAACATTCCTTTGTGTACGTTTATGTTACTTCAAATTTGATTAACTAAAAAAAATGTACTTTGCAAAAGTTTGGAAATCCTGCTAAGCCAATACTCACACCCCCTTCACAGCTTGCAAACACTTTTAGTAGTGTAGTCTGTTCATTTTAGGAATTTTCGCCCATGATTCCTTGCAGAACACTTCTAGTTCTGTGATAGTCTTGGGCTGTCTTGCATGCACAGCATGTTTAAGATATATCCACACATTTTCAATGATGATTAAGTTAGTGGACCATGAGGGCCATTCCCAAAGCTTCAGCTTCCATTTCTTTAAGTGCTCCCCATGCTTTACAGTTGGAAAGGTGTTCTTTTTATCAAATGCTGCTTCTTTTTTTCCTCATTGACAGTAGAATGGTGCACCACTGCTCCTGTGACAGCCAAACCTTCCTGCAGGTCTTTTGCTGTCATATTGGTGTTTTGTTTTGCCTTTAGTCCAGCGTACAAGCAGTTCTATTTGAGAATATTCTTGGTCTTCCTGATCTTGCCTTCACTTCCACAGTTCCCCCTAACTGCCATTTCTCAATGACATTTTGGACAGAAAATGCAAGCTGGAAGCACATCGACATCTTCTTATGCCCCTGCTTGGAAGACATTTGTTTGCTTCATTTTCAGATGACCAGCCAGCTGCTTAGAGGAGCCCATCATTGCATGAGTGTCAACAGAAGGTTTGAAGAGTAAGAGAATTCATTACGCTCTCGAATTGTCATTAGCTGATATTTCCTAATGACATTTCTTGAACTGCCTAAGCGGTCAGTTAAGGTCAAACAAGTTAATTACATTCTGTCCAAAATTTTGCACGTCACAATTACTATTGAATTTTTCTATTTTTTAAGCTTATCAAACAAAGTGCGTTAACATCTTCATTTCCTGCAAAGGTGAGTTTACTTCTTTTCGTTTTAAAGATCAGCAAATTATGTAATTTACCCAAACTTTTGCATACAACTGTGATCTTTGATCATCATGTTGCTTGGCAACTGTACACTCTTCAAAAAGAGTTGATGACAAAAACTTTTGGTTCCTTAAAAACCTTTTAGTGGGTGATTCTTTAAAGAACCTTTTTCTAAAATGAGATGTGTGAGTATGAAGAGCTTTTTCAAAGATTAAACATCCTCCATGTAATGTAAAGATTCTGTCCCAATTATTTTTTTTCTGAAACCATGTATCTAAGCCAAGAACCATTTAGAAATGTTTATTTTTAAGAGTGTAGCCTAGAGTTAACAAATAATTTTGCTTTGTGGGAAAACGCGATTATAATTAAATCAGGTAAATTGTATATTGAACCTTGTATTTTTATTGGATTGTCTTCTGTCGCTACTACAGTTAAAGAGGAATTCCACTGATTTTTTTCTCCATTATTCAATCAGTGAGATGTAAACAAACTCATTCAGAGTGTTTTGATGTGGAATCGTGGGTTTGGTTAAATCATGGGTGTACTGTAGAGAAATTGACTGTCTCAGATTTCTTTACAGTGATGGCGAACCAGGAGTCTACAACTCAAATACAGCCATTTACTAGGCTGACCGTGTTAACATGTAAGCAGCCTGTTTATGCAGAAAGTTTAAAAATCTGATAAAATTCACCATTTAAAGGGGCTTTTAAGAACTCCAGTGAGCTCGGTGCTTTATTGTATTATATGCAACTTGGCATGTATATCAATGCCCACATTGTAACAGAGACATATTGATAGTAGTAATGTTTTGAAATCAGTTTTCTTTTTCTGTTTACTTTGGCCAATCAAGCTGCTGCTGAATTTGAGACACAACGTGGCTAAGGTGCTGACTGTTACTGCTCCTTCTGTCTCTCAGGAAGAATGAGCTCCAATAGTCAAACACTGAGTCACAGACACACTTATTCATGCAGACATCACCTCATCTCGATTCCATTGCATGTGTCTGAAAATGATAGACTAGATAGATAGAGGATTTTCTAGTTGATCAGGACCATGTGGATGTAAATTCAGCTCTGCTGTTTAAAGCTGACTGGGCACTTTTGGAGTCTTTTATCTAGACTTACTTGCTGTGAGTGTGTGTTTGTGTGTGTGAGTGACAGAGGAAGACTGAGAGATGTGTGTATGTGTGGGAATTAATGCAGTACTCAAGATGACCCAAGATCCAGTGGCTTAACCACTAACCATCATTACTCAATACAGTGGTCTGCTATCTCTAATGATTTGAGGTCAACATAAGGCTATTTTATCTTAACACCATTCTCACGCAGTACACATTACTCTCCCAGACTGGCTTAGGATCATTTTTAGAGCTGAAGCTGTTCTGGAGCAGCTCCAGTTGGGTGAGAAGGTGCTTTGCATGAAAGTGGCTGTTGAATGCGATGCTGGTGGAAAGAGGAAGTGAGCTGTTTCATAGTAACTGAAAAGAGAACAAGACAAGAGAGATAATGAAAAAGAGGCCAAGGTTAAGAGTGCAAGCCTGAGAAAATCCAACTAGTGTTCACAACAAGGTTTTAATGTTCCTCTAAACTGTTGTTTAAGCAGACTATTTAAGCACTTTTGTGTACCAGTTAAAACTCAAACTCAAAACATTTCTCATATGCCTCAGAGGTCACAGAAAATATTGGAATTAATGATTTCCTCATCTCATAATGCATGTTGGAGCCTATGTAGAAAACCAGGAAATGTGAGTGATAAAGTAACTAAACATCTTCTTCCATATAGATAATTATGCATAAAGCATAAATGTACCTCTTAATATGGCACTAGCTTATTTATTAGCAATGCAAGGCTAATATAGCTAACACATAATAGGAGCTTATAGCCACCAGATTAGCATTGTGGAAACTGCATGCCTAAGTCATGACATACTTGCCTCTAACCACATCAAGTTGTTGAGTAATCTCAAACAGATTTGCTTCTGTGGTTTCTAACCTGGTGGAAAGCTTACAGTGCTTGGTAGCTACATTAGCCTTGTAGCTCCAGTGCAAAATTAAAGAAACAAACATCAGGCACCAAATACATCTTGATTAAACTATATACTTGCTCCAAAACATACTTGTTTAAGAAAACAAAACAAACAAAAAATACATTTATAAATAAAAAATAACACACAAACACATACACACATACATACACTATATGGACAAAAGTATTGGGACACGTACACCTACAGGAGCTTCTATAACATCCCATTCTAAATCTATAGGGAAGCTTTCTACAAGATTTTGGAGTGTGTCTGTGAGAATTTTTGTCCATTCATCCAGAAGAGCATTTGTGAGGTCAGACATTGATGTTGGATGAGAGGGCCTGGCTCACAGTCTCTGTTCTAGTTCATCCCAAAAGTTTTCAATGGGGTTGAGGTCAAGGATCTGTGAGGGCCAGTCAAGTTCTTCCTCACAAACTCACGCAACCATGCCTTTATATACCTTGCTTTGTGAACTCAGGCTCTGTCATGCTGGAACAGAAAAGGGCCTTCCCCAAACTGTTCCCACAAAGTTAGAAGCATACAATTGTCCAAGATGTCTTTGTATGCTGACGCATTAAGATTTCCCTTCACTGGAACTAAGGGGCCTGTAGGCCAACCCCTGAAAAACAACCCCATAGCATTATCCCTCCTCCACTTTACAGCTGGCACAATGCAATCAGGCAGGTAACGTTCTCTCCTAGCATTCATTAAACCCAGACTCGTCCATCAGACTGCCTGATAGAGAAGTGTGATTCATCACTCCACAGAATACTGTAACTTTACGTGGTCTGCCACTTCATGGCTGAGTTGTTGTGGATCCTAAACACTTCCTCATTTCAATAACACCACTCAAAGTTAATTGTGGAATATGTAGGAGGGTAGAAATTTCATGAACTGGCTTATTGCAACGGTGGCATCCTATTACAGTACCATGCTCAAATTCAGTGGGCTCTTTAAATGACCCATTTTTTTCACAAATGATGGCAAAGGCAGACTGCATGGCTACGTGCTTGATTTTAAACACCTGTGGCAGTGGGTCTGAATGAAACGCCTGAATTTAATGATTGAGAGGTGTGTCCCATAACTTTTGTCTATATAGTGTGTATGTACTTGAAATGCCTTTCTTATATGTGCTGAACCTGACATTCCAACCTCTTGAATTTATGCATTTTTTGTTTTTTCCCCTTTTCCTTGCTTTAGATGTGGAATAACTGCCCCCTAAAGACAGCTATAATGGTTCACAATGGCCGACCTACTGACCTAAGACTTACTGGCCACTCTGCTTCACTCCACCCCCACAATTCACACACCGAATCATACCTGATCCCAAACCAGCTTTGTAAGCTCAGCCTGTCTCTGTGAGTTCAGATGGAAATACCCTGTCTCATCATGCAAACTGTTACAGTAATCATGAAATATGCAGCACTTCAAAGAAGGAAATGTTATTAGTTTTCACAAGCTGACATTCTTATCTTATCTGATCTTCATCACTTCTTTCACCATCTCTACACATATTTACCTCTTGCACTTAGCTGCTCACATCGAATTAAGGTTATCATGTCTGTTCTGTCAATTAGTAGACGTTTTTCATTCACATTTGCAGGGAGATCTTTGTTATCACATGAACAGTTCTCTCAGGTCTGAGTTCTTAAAAGTGGGTTATTACTGTGTATTTCTGTCCAGGTTGTTCACTCAGAAACTCTTGGTGGACTGCTGAAATGCAGTAGAGTGTGTTCAGTGAGGCTGGTACTGAAATGAATAAACTGTCTGTTGACCTACACAAAGCTGCCTCTCTGTTCTAGTCAAGTATTCAAATCAGACGGCCTAGGTTACACACACCCTTTCTATAAGAACACACTCCATATCTTCTCCTCCATATTATTCATCTTTCAGCAGTTTGTTTTGTATCTGCCAGCGTCACTGCAACAGTTTTCCAGAATAGAATGAAAATTGGCTTTTTATTTTGCTGTGTATGTAGTAATTCCCATTTCATGTAGTTCAAACATTTCTTAAACTTCCATTACCAAATAAAAAAAAAGTCATAAATTGACATGAAATGAAATGGCTATATTATATGGTATATGTAACCTAATGAAATATATATATATACAGTCATGAAAAGATGTTCTTATCATGTTTGGAGATCAGGGGCATAGCCAGAACCTTTTCAAAGGCGTAGCCAGGTTAGACCCAAAATTTTATTGGTTTAAAAAAAATAATAATAAAAATTGATTGGTAACCACCGTGATGGAAGACTTTCACCGTGAAATCAGTCACACAAAGTAGCAGAACTTTGTACTGGTCTGCTTCCTTGGTGGTAGCTGACTGTCTTACTCTAACCTTAATTGTGTTGAACAATGTTGATGTAAAAGTTATGCATCTACCATTAGAAAAAGACTACACAAATTTGACCCATATGGCAGGTGCACGAACGGGAAGCCTATGTTCTGTAGAAAGAACATCGGGCAAGACTAAAGTTTGCTAATGAATATCTAGGCAATGACCAGGACTTCTGGAATACTGTGCCATGGGCCAAGACAAGTCACAGATTTCCACAGTACCAGAAGCCATGTTTGTCAAAAACCAAAGACAGCATTTGATCAGAAGAACCTTATACCAACTATAAAACAAGGTGGTGAAAATGTTATATTTAGGGCTAGTTTGCAGCCTCAGGGCCTGGACAAACTGCAATCACAGAATCAACTATGAATTCTCTTTTATACCAGAAAGTGCTTGAGGAAAATGTGAGACCTGTAAAAAAGTGTAAGATAAAGAAGTGGACTGGATAATGATCCCAAACATACAAGTAAATCCACCAAGGACTGGCTCAAAAGGAAGAAATGGAGGGTTATGGAAAGGCTTAGACAAAGCCCAGATGTGAATCCCATTGAAATGCCATGGGGGATTTAAAACATGCAGTACATGCAAGAAACCCCTCAGACATTCCACAGTTGAAAGAATTCTGCATGAAGGTTTGGCCAAACATTCTCTCAGTAGACATCAGAAACTGGCAGACACTTATAGAAAACACCTACATAAAATTGTTTCTGCCAAAGAGGGCAGTAACACTTATTGAAGCCAGGGGTGTATTTACTTTTTCAACAGACAGAAATCACATCTCCGTTATTATCTCTGTTATTCGTTTTTTTAAATAATGTCAGAAAAAAAGAATGTGGTGTACATACTCTTTTACATGACTCTGTGTGTGTGTGTGTATATATTTATATATATATATATATATATATATATATATATATATATATATATATATATATATATATAAAACACTGCTGTTGGAACAAAACCTTGTTTCTCCAAATTGAGAACTTTACAGGAGAAGGAAAAAACATACTGTACTTCTACTGTAAGTCAATGGAACCAGACTTTTTCCAAGTAAATTTTGGCCATTTCTTTTGGTCCATTCATGAAAATTACACAGAATATATAGGCCAAAAGGCATTTTCAAATTTTGTCAAAAATGCATGCTCAGTTGGGTTACAGTCTGCTGGAGATTTACTTGGCCAGTGTTGGCAGTGTGTTTTGGATCATTGTCTTGCTGCATCATGAAGTTCCTCTTGATTAGATTGGATGCATTTCTCTGTAAATTGGCAGACAGAATGTTTCAGTAGACACTTGGATTGATACAGCTGATGAGTGCTTTGCATCTTGTGGTATAGCCTCTATATTTCTGCTCTCAAAGTCTTCTTTGAATAGTGAATTGTGATACCTTCATCCCTGTCCTCTGGAGGTTGTTCATGTCGCTGACTGTAATGTTTGGGTGTTTCTTCACAGCTCTCAAAATGTTTCTGTCATCAACTGCTGTTGTTTTCCTTGGCCAACCTGCTCAATGCTTGGCATTTAGTACGCCAGTGGTTTCTTTCTTTTTCAGCTTCATTCTCAGCTTTAAAATTGCTTTAAAAGACAGCTCCCTAGTCTTCTTGGTGTCTTGTAAAGAATGACTATAAATAATGATGTTAAGAATCAATCACTCAAATATCATTTTCATCTTTAGATCTCAAACCTTAATGTCTTTAGTGTATAGCAAAAACAAAAGAAGTGGCCTGCCATTCAAATGCTTTCTGAGGAGACTGTTAATTAGCTTCAAAAGTTTGGAGTCACAATCACAAAACTATAGGATCACTGTTTGTAATAAATTATCAATAAAATATTAATACAATAATGTTGCATATAGATGTATGAAATTATTATAATGCTACTATTCTACAACTGTATAGGTTTCAACTATTTCGTAAGAATCTGTGAAAAAAGAAGAAATTTTAGATGTGTCCAGAATGATGAACAGAGTTATATATGTTTTTTTAAAATTAAAGCTGTATTGAGAATGAAGTGATACCAAAATTAACCCCCAGAATGCTTGTATTAGAAAAGTGATGATCAAATCCCAGACACATTACTGTAGAAAAATAATTACAATGCATAATATATCATATAATAACTCTTTGGTGTTCCCAGAAAACATTTGAAATCCCTGCTTCAGCTTACATTATTTCATTCTACACTGTATAAGTTATTGAATATATAAGATTACAGAAACTCATTGTAAATGTTTGAAAGCTAGTGATTATAATGCTAATGCAAGTGATATTTTTATATGTGTGTAATTAATTTAAAATGTTTTATTTTCTATGCATAGTTATTGTTAACTCTATTCTTGTTGATTGGCAAAATAATCAGTAAATTTTGAATTTACCAATTACTAAAATCACTATAAAATCAATAGTGACATGCCAGGTAAGAATATTGACCAGTATAAATAACCATTTTGATAGCTACAACAAAACAGACAGCTGAAAGGTGATGCTAGTCCAGCATGTTAACTCGGAGATGCTTTGTACAGATGGACCTGGCACTTTTTGTCTTCTCCCTTGTGTATGCAGCTCCTTCTTCACTTTCTCTGCTTGCAGGTGCTGTTTTTCCTCTGTTCTGCTATACAGAGTCTTCTCTGATCTCCATTGAGGAGAAATGCCGGTGAGCTTCACTCTCCTACAACATGATACTCCACACCTGCTAGCTGCCTGATTAGCTCTTGTTACGGAGGCAAGCTAGTCTGTAATTATCCTATAGGCAGTGGATGCTGTGATTGTCTAAGTGTGTGTGTGCTGGTGTGTGTGTCAGCTGTAATTACGGAGCCTGCATGTGTGCTGGTGTGTGTGCATGTGTGTTAGCTGTAATTACAGTGCCTTATGGCTGCTTGGTGATCATGTGTCAGTAGGGCGAGGCGTAGAGTAATTACTGTGTGGGCAATCGAGTGATACAACACACCTCTAGCAGTGTGTCGGTGTTAGAGAGGCGTTCAGTAATTAACATCTTTGCTCTGGTGAAGAGCGCAAAAGAAAGAGAAAGAGAAAACAGGCAGGTGGTTGAAGAGTGCGTTGGACGCCCCCGAGATATTATGGCACGCGTCAAACCAAGGCTGCAGACATCTCAGACAAAACATAAACCAAATACACTCTTAAAAATAAAGAGTTTTTTGGAGTGATGCCATAGAAGAACAACTTCTGGTTCCCTAAAGGACTTTTGAATACAGAGTTTCCTTTAAGAAACATTTGTGTGTAAATGAGATGCAAGTATGAAAAACCTTTTCACAGTTTAAAAACCTCTGCATAATATAAAGATTCTACGCCAGTCAAAGTTTTTTCCTATTACCGTGGTCCAAGCCTTACCCTCCTTATTAAGGAACCAACAAGAGGTTTTTGAGCGATGCCACAGGGAAAACCAAAGAACTTTTGTGTAAAGGAGATGCAAAAACATAAATAAATAAATAAATTAAATCCCTTCATTATTGGAAAAACCTTTTTAGCATCTGAAGAACCTCCACATAATGTAAAGGTTCTATACCGATTAAAGATTTCTGTAGAAGCATAGGCCAAGCCCTACACTCTTAAAAATACGGCACGACAAAGGGTTCCTAGTAGGGATGTCATAAAAGAACCACTTTTTGAATAGAATCCAGAGGTTTGTTTGAAGAGTGTTAAGAACCTCCTTAAGGTTTAAAGAACCAGTCAGTTTAAGTTATTCTTTATGCTCTCACATCTCAGTAATTCTCCAAAGAACCATCATCTTAAAGTATTTTAGAGACCCAAAAGTGGTGTAGTGTAATGTAGGAACCTTCATTTTTAAGAGTGTACCTGATGCACAGACAGGATTGTCCAGGTGATCACAAATTGTACTTATGTTTCTGATTATGCTGATACTTTGTTTCACAATGTATTCATTTGTTCATTCATTCATTTGCTCGTTTAGTAATCATTTTTATTCCAACTAATCTTTGCAATTCATAGGAGTTCTTTTTTCATTTGATATTCTCATTTGATGTTTGTTAAATCCTGTCATATACTTACCTTAGAACAGAAACTTTCAACGCTTTGCTTTTCCTTACTCTCCATGATGAAGCCCTTTTAGCTGCTCTTTAATGGACCAAGTGAAGTGTCCACTTCCCATATTCAGTAGTGTATGGTATGCAATTACGTGCCGTTAACATGTACTATAAACCTGCTGTTAAGACTCATCTTCATCGTTACCGTTGCTACCGTCGCTACCGTCGTTCATACCATTAGTTTTAGTGCAATGGATAGGCTGGTCTTTCATTGCACCACCCAGCCTGTAACACTGTCCACACTGTTACCTGTTAGGATGATGATAGTGATGGACAATGATGGATTTATTACTAGACAGATTGGCCTCTTGGGCCTTTCCGGGCTTTAGCCGGCCACTCTTGGATCATAAAATTGTTTTTTTTCCCTGTTAGGAGGAAGCAGTTTTGTTTGCGGCTCCTTTGACGCTCATCATTGTGCATTTAGGAAAGGATATGGGAGCTTCATAGCTCCCAAATGTTAGGTTATAAAGTAAATTTATTCAATTCATTTATTTATTTATATGTTTTCTCCTAGAACTACTTCAGTGCTCAGTATACTGGTTGAAATTGCTCAGGTGTGAGTTTTACCATGTCTGTTATAGCAATATGTTTGCAATATGTTGGCAAGAAGTGCCAATCACACAAACATTAGCCTGTTTAGTTGAATGATTAAGGTCATGGATGTTTGAAACACTTTTTCAAACTCATTTCAAAAAATGAAGACACAGCAGACCACAGCAAGGAAAAGCATAAAAATTACTGCCTGTGGTGTGAGGTTGATAGACAATGGCAGATAAAGATTAATATATGTGTATAGAAAGTTTATTGTCTGCCTAGAATTAGCCTTTGGTAAAATTTCATCAGCTGTCCCAGGATAGATATTTGAACAGACAGAAATTTGAATTAATCTAAAATATTTCACATTAAAAATACCAAAAAGAGACATAAGGTTTAGCCATGATGATAATTTAATTTTAATAAATTTGATGCAGTTACAGAATGTGCATTTTTAAGCAGCTGCTCTACTTTCTTAATAAAAAAAATGGTTGTTGATGTGCAGTTTTAGGGAAAGCATTGTATTGATATGGAGCCTTTACATTTAGTGGACAATTGCACAGCTCATTTACAAAAGTAGTTCTTTAAAGAGCCATTGAAAGGTTCTTTAAGTAAGCAAAAGTGGTTCTTTTGTGACATCGCTCCAAAGAACCATTGTTAGCACAGTTATTTTAAGAGTATGATTGGAAAAGGTGATTGCACAAGCTCAATAAACTTGTATTGTGCAAGACATTTGCACACAGCATGTTGTTGTACTTAAAAACAGGAGTTTACAGGAACTCTGCGTGCATTTCAGGCCGAAATTCTTGGACTTGTTACATTTCCTCCTCTCTTTCACCCCTCCTTACACACACCTCCTCAACTGATCCACGGGGGGCCAATTATCTCATTTACCATGCTCACTCAAGCTCCTGACCCGTTCCTTGTAGCCTCAACAAGAGAGACCGAGGAAGGAAGGAAAGTGGAAAGGAAAAAAATGCTCTACTTAAGCTGTCATCGCCTTATTATGCTGCTTATGTTCCACTCCGTAACTGGATGTTTACTTGTTTATAGGCATTCAAAATATCTAAGAAAAGAAACTGAAATGGTCCATACGTCCACACAGCATCTACTGTCTAAACCTAAACATGCTTGAATATCCAACAGTAGTTTCCATACTAATGTCTGCATTTTTAAAGTATATTGTCTATTTAAAATGTATTGTCAGGTCATAGCTTAGCAGCCCACAAGCCACAGTTATTCTAACCCTTGGCCCTAACCTATTAGATCTCTAGTTTCAGTGGTTAAGAGATTAGCGAGGGTCAGAGGTCACTGCCCTTGACAAGCAAGATGCTTTCATAGGGGTTAAAGAAAATCTGAACCCTCCTGTAAAAACTGAAAGCTTTTTTTTGTTTTGCATCTCTGCTCTTAAAATCTCCATTTGATTTTGTGAAAATGGCCTGCTGCGTTTGGAGGGTCCACTATAGATGGTCTGAAGATGGTCAGAGAGTGAAACAAATATTTAAAAGTTATACAATACAATCTATACAACAATAGTGTTTGTTTTAGGATTGGAGCTACTCTTAAAATTAAAGGTGCCACTTTTGGCTCCTTAAATAACCTTTAATGGTTTGTTACAATGGAAGATTCTATATCAATATAAGGGTTTTTTTTTGTTTTTGTTTTTATTTTTATTTCTTCCTAGAGCCATACGTCCAAACCAAGAGCTATTTAAGAACTTTCACTGTAGCACATGGTTACTGTTAGGATTAGGATTAAGTTTAGAGTTAATGCCTAAATCCCAGGCTTATTACATACGAAGTCCTATTATTCAGTATCCACAGGGACCTCAATGCAAACTGGTTGAGCTATTATTAGGTTACAGAAGTGTGTAAAAAAAAAAAAAATGGCCTGGCGGTGGACCCGGGCCATGTAAAGGGTTAAGGTGAAGGCTGGGTTGGAGATAAGTTAAGAAGATGGTAAGTCTAATATTAAGCCTATTTAGCCAGACTTTTTGGTCCCGACATTCTGGGTGGTGGACTAGTTTAGGGCTGTGCAATGTTTAATACAGGGCCAGAGCAATGCGGCAACAAGCATGGGAAGAAATAGTATTATTAATTTAATAAAAATTGTTAGAATGGTATTTTTGTTTAAGGCTTACTGCAATTCTAATGTTTGTGATTTTTTTTTTTGTATTTTAACTAAATTGGTCTCTATCACCAAAATTAAGAAACTGACAGCATTATCAAATGATTTTTGTTGGGACTGCTGTCCATATACTTTTTGGAACAATAAAACAAAGGCTAATCATGTGTCACAGCGTCATCACTCCCCACCTCCATTACTGATCCATCAAAACCATTTTGTTCTTTAGCTTGGTCCATGCCATTACAAAGGTTGGATACCCCTGCTTTAGACAGGGGGGATACGCCTGCTTTAGAGAATGGTCGGGGAGTACCATGTAAAGCACCCCTTTTTAACTTAATTTCACAACAATATAGGATGAACTGGAGAATTTACACAAAAGACCATTCATGGTTGGAAAAACAAAAACAATTGTATCCACACTTAAATGTGGTAGCTGGACACTGACAGTCATGCCTGTCAGTAAAACACTGTCTAATTAAAACTATTGGATTACTGGATCCACAAAATTTTCATATTGGTCAAGCATCTACAATCCAGCAACAGTGGATCATTCTAATGCTGAGTAGTTTGGATATTCTGTTATGCTTCCAGAGACTGCCAGCGATTGTCCCTTTGCAGTTTGTTGTAGCAGTAATCTGCCCAGACAGTGTCTTGCTCATCAGAGTTCATAAATGAATGAATAATCATTTTAATTTAACTGAATTTGACAAGATGTTCTTTTGTAAAGAAGAAGCAACAACAGGAACTTGGATGACAAAGTTAGTCCTCTTTCATTTACTTTTAGTTTAATAGGGAAGAGTAAATTCTATTATCCACAGATCTGACAAAGCTCAACAAAATATGTATAAATACTCTATTACTATTTGGATGGTCTAGATCTAGACGGTCAAGTTCTCAATGAAAGCAAAACATGATAATCATAAATGCTCAAAGGTGTTTGTGGCATGTGCCCGCCTCCTCCCCACTCGCGGCTCTCTCCCTGCCGTCGCGGCCGAGGTTCGTCGCCGCTGGGTGTTCGGGCCCCGCCTTCCTGCCGGCTCTCGCGGCCGTCATCGTTGGGGCCCAGGGGGTGGGCGCATGCCACAGTGTTGTAGACTAGCATTTTCTCAGAGTTGTTGTTTGGATGATGTTTGGATGACTATTTAAGATGGTTATTTGGTGGTGATCAATCATTTCAGATTTCTGATGTACAAATGCACATCATGAGAAGTATGTATTTGGGACTTTTACTAAACCTCTGATTGAATATCAAAGTGAAGATGGGTCAATGTATGTCATGCTCTGCATCTAGCAGGAAGAAAAAAGAGGGAGGGAAAGAGTCGCAGAAGGTATGTGAGCCTGGATATTGGCCATTTCCCACAGAGTGATGTCATGGGACTGAGGTAAAGAAATGTTGCCAAGGTTAACAAGAAAAATCCATGGAATCTGCTTGGACAGTTTTTCCATAAGTACTTAAACAGTGGTCACTTTGTACAGTGATTACTTTTTATGGTCATCAGGTTAGAGAATCCAGAGAAACCTCGCTGTGTGAAGTGCACAGCTAAAAATCATGATTGTGATTGCCCATGACGTTCAGTCTCTTAGCTGGCACTGCATTAAAAACTGGCATTCTTGATAGATATCACCATGTGAGTTTAGATGGACTTTGACAAACCATTGTCAATTAACACTGTTAATCACTTTATCCGCAAATGCAAGTTAAGTATGTACAATGTACCGTGGAAGTAAATGCTGCTGACTTCTCTGGGCTCAAGCTCACCTGAAATAGGCACCGTGTATGTGTATTGTGGTTGGACAACCTTCCAGGTGTTACAATAGCATTGTTAAATAATCATAGAAATGGGTGCTAGAGTGGCCTATCTAAAGTCCAGACCTATCTGAAAGTATGTGGCATGTTGCTTTATGTAACATGCTGAGGACTTTCATTTGAAATTAACTTTCAAAACTGGATCATTTGGTATCTTCAGTCTCCAAACATTTAAGTGTGGCTGGATGATGTAACACATGTTCCTGTCCCAACTTTTTTGGAAGGTAAAATATCAAATATTGTGTTTTTGCTCTGTTTTCAATGTAATACAAGTCAAATATGATTTGTACAAATCACTGTTTCTGTTTTTTATTAGCATTTCACATACTGCATTAATTTCTTGGAATTGAGATTTCCACATATTAATGATGAGGCAAGTAGTACATTTACTTTCAATATACATTCTGTATCAACAGGTTTGAATCTGCACCTCATTCCATTTGTTTCAATGCCATGAAATGACAAAATGTGGCAATTTGCACAACAATAACTTTTGTCAAATTTAAATTAAAATGAAATTTTGTAAAAATACAAATGTGATTGTGGAGAACGGGGTGTGGCAGAGCATCGAATGCAGGACGGAGTAGCCGGTCGGGCTGAACCAGCGGGCTAAGTAGCTGATGTTCACCTGTGCCTTGTTTCTGCCAGCCTACTTATAGTCATCTCTTCCCTCAGCTGAGCTGAGCTGAACTGAACTGAACTGAACTGAACTGAACGGAACTGAGCTGAGCTGAGCTGAACTGAACTGAACTGAACTGAACTGAACGGAACTGAGCTGAGCTGAGCTGAACTGAACTGAACTACAAAGAAAGAAAGGACTGAAAAGTCACAGTGAGCTTCTTGTCTTAATTTGTCTGTGGGCTGAAAAGCTGTGTTTTTTGCGTTGTGTATAAATAATAATAAAAAGCTCTCCATCTTCACAACTGCCCCCGGCGTCCTTCCTCCACCCATCATTAAAGTTGTTACAGTGGTATTGAATCTTATTTCAGAATCTTCCAACAGAATTTCTTCACACGCTGCAATAACTTAAAAGTAAGAAATAATTAATATTGAGTTACACCATGCTTTTGTCATCATTGCCCAGCTTTTTAGGGTTAGGATTAGGTTTTAGGGTAAGCTTACATAGCATTACTTAAACACAGAAAGACATAGTTCAGGTAGAAAAATCCATAAAGGAAGCATTACAAGAATATGTGTGTGTGAGAGAAAAGAGACAAGGAGTGTCCCCTTGTGAGCTTGTGGACGGTCATGCATGTCTGTGTGCATACTAGTTTAAGTAAAACTTCTTCTTAATGGTCTGCCTGGCTGATGATTGGTCCTGGGTCAGCGTATGTGTCGGAATTGCGACCTCCAGCCCTGCAGTTTGTCTCTGTGAGACCTCTCTCTGTAAACTCTACTAATTAGCAGCGTAAACGCCATCAATACACATAGTTAATTAATGGAGGCTGTTTTTGGGTTGTAGCGGCTGGATACGAAGGGAGTGAATGGTTTGCAAGTGGACACTGGATGCGCGTGTGTGGGCGGTACATTTTTCTGCTGAGAAAGGCCGAGTCATTGTGTAATTTCCTGAGTTTCTGTATGAATGGTCTGACATTAAAATAACAATTCTCTAAATAATATTTTTTTCAAGGACATCATGTAAGACCTTCCGTGGGAAACTTTTTTCACCTTTATAAACTTATAAAAGATAAAGATGGCACAACACAAATTGCAATTTGGGCCCCTGGTGATGCGTCAGCAATCCTTTGCCAAGATATTGACCTCGCTCTTTCTGGGTCTTTTCTCTTTTTCATCTCTTGCGGGATGCTGGCAAGGCCAAATGCAGGCATTTGTTAACTGACATAGCAGAATTGACAATTAGCATTCTCCTCCGAACACATTAAGCTGTCCAGAGACACAGGAGCAGTTCAAAAAGATGTGGTGACTGACATGCTAGCCCTCCCAGCTTGGTAGCATTGTATGATGAGTGAAGACTAAGTGAATGGGTAGGAAGTGGTAGTAGTGGCTAAATTTGCCAAAAAAAAGATATTTTACATCGCTTACAGTGCAAATGTGTGCAAAATTAATCTAAGTAGAATAAAGGAATTGTAATGCTAGTACTAAATGCTGAATGTAAAGAAATCAATCGCAGATTTGTTACAAAATTGGTTTGGATTTGTTCACTTTTTATAGCCAGGCCAGCCTTTTCTGACAGTATTGGCCTATACTACCAAATGAAATAAGTCAATTTTGCAGAACAGGAGTGAGGAGCTGAATGAAACAAACATTGTACACACAATATGTTATGCACTTGCCACTCCTTATTTCCCTAATTTCATCAATAATTAAACCATTCATAACAGAGAAGCACAACATATCATCAGCGTACAGTTACAAGTAATAAGTAGTGCATTTTTTGCTGGACAGTTTCATGTACATGAATTGTAGATGTTTTTGAGCTATTTATGTAACCAGAACCGGAACCTATCCCCTATTTTCATTTCATTTGCCATGTTTATTAGTCACCCGTAAGCCATCTGTAGGCGGTGTGGACAGACCAAATTAAGGTCTCGATTAGATCCTTCTGAATTGGGTGAACACGTGGATACGAGACAGATCCAAGAAAAGGAGTTGTAGGCCTGTCAAAGAATGGAGGATATCTGCACTATGTAGTCAGCATCTGGTACGGTTTCACTTTTGAGTGAAATTGTATCAGTTTGGTTCTGGGCACCACAGACAGATGGAAAATATCTGACTGACAGGACTCTACTCAAATATGCGTTGGTGGTTGTATGATTCATTTGAAAGGCAATAACAAACTTTCTTATGAAACAGCCTCACTCCTCCCTTGTCGAGGAAGATCTTAGTGAGATGGTGAACGGTGTCCTCTATAGTACAGATGATACTGTTGTCCGGAACCACCAAGATTTTGTGGCCTGACCAGGTCAAACTGATACCAATCTTTTGCTTTCTCAGTTCAAAGCCTTCAGCCTACTTTTGGCTAAATGAAGTGTATTGTCTGAACCACAAGGCATGATGGAGGCAGTATTCTTCTTGTTTTATGTTTGGGAGGTTTGACCCGTGCAGGAACAATGAACATGACAGGGAACCCTAAGCACATAGCTAAATGAACATTGTCAGGGTAAAGCAGAATGTGCATTACTGAGCCTGAAACAATAATTTAAAAGTTGTTCAGATGTTTCTTAAAAGTGTGCTTTTATGAGCTTGACTGTCTCATAAAAGGTGGAATTGAATTCCATGGTTTAGAAGCATAATAGGCCATAAGAGGCCTCTCCACATTTTCTGTATTTTACAGAAGCTGTTTTGTCAGGATCCGTGCTGATGCAATTTGCAGGAATTGTAGAGGATGGATTGTTTTCTTAGAAAGCCCAATAAAAAGAGTGATACAGTGATTAACTCTGCTTGTAACAAATGCATGAGCAAGTTTCTCTGCTTTGCTCAGGGTAGAAAAGGCCAAACTTTATTTCTGTACTATATTTCTCATGTGATAAAAAGCTACTTTTGTGACTGCGTTTACGTGCAGGATAAAACAGTGCTAAGTAAAAGCTAATGTTAAAAATTCAGCCTTGAGGAACTCAAGGACACTGTATATAAAGAAGCATGTTCATTTGTAGCATTAATTTTTTAATACATTTACAATACTAATCAAGTGGGAATGCATATGTCATGAGCATATACTTGCTGCTACCTGGTTAAGTCCTTTGTTTCTCAAGTTTGATTATGGATATGTGCATACTTACCCTGCTTGCCTGTTTATAGACCCCTGCTGCAAGATGTTGGTTACTGGAAAACCCTATTAAACTGACTCAGCACATTTATTTTCAAGGTCCATTATGTCACACAAGTAAGGATTGCTATAATACGAAGAACATGCAAGACTCATTGCTACACCAGGGCTTTTCCTCTTTAGTTTTCATAGTAAAGAAAAAAGAGAAAAAGAGGCTTACATAATGATGTGATACAGAATTATAATTATATGGAAAGTGAAGTTAATGTAATTTAATGTGACGAGGCTGGATGCCCTTGTTTTGTAGAGAAAGGGTTTTAATCATTTGTAATGTGATGAAGAACATAAATATAAGGAATTATTTAATGTTTGCAGGGTAAAATGGCTTGACATGAATAAAGCTTTTCTTTAAACAATGTGTGACCTTTGTCAGAATTGTATTGTGAATTCTACGGTTTAGTTTAAGCACCTGGATTGTACTGGTCTGCATAATTTCATTAGAGCTTTTTTTTTTTTTATGTGCCAAAGTAATATGTTGCTTGGCAATGAGCTTAATGTTAAGGAACCCACTCCATAATCGTTTGGGAACTGAGGAGACCAATAGCTGTAGTTTTGAAAGTGAAATGTTTTCTCCATTCTTGCTTGATATAGGATCTTGGCTGCTCAACAGTTCAGTTCGGTGTCAAAATTTTAACACCTTTGTTTCAAACCAAAGTTAACACTTATAAAAATAGAGTATTACTACAGTAAATGTTTAAATATGTCAAGCATAATGATACTATTAAATAAAAATGCACTAAAAATTACAGACGTGTGTTTTTAATAGGCCTAACCAGCCGTAGGGGTTCTTCACTGTGTCTCGTAGTATGTGAAATTTCAAATCAGCTGCTTTAAACATTATATTTAGCCAATGAGTTCAGACAAGGTTACTGTCTTATTTTATTACAATATAGAATTTTACTGGGGGACCAATAAAATTCCTCCATTGGTCCACCTTTGCTGTCGGAACTGTCAACAGAATGGCAGGAATGCTCCAGTGTCTCTGATGGGTCCTTAAGAGGCTGTTATGATTTCAAAAGAAGAATAAAGGACCACATGTGCTTCTGCTCTCTCTCTCTCTCGTAGTCATTGAGGACTTAAGTGAAGTCATATTTCCACTGACTTTTTGTATGTGCTGGTGGAGGCAGAGGGAAAGAGGAGGGGCTGCTACTTACATTTACTGGAACAGTAATTGGAAATATGTGTGAGAATATACACATCTCCTTTACTTCCACACAGATACAGAGACTGTCCAACCACATGCTTTGTGCCATAAACACAGTCAAAAAAACCAACAGGAAGGTTCTTGCACAGTCGTCACATTGCAGGAGTAATAAACACCCCTCAGACACAGCTGAGGTGAAGAGTTCAGATGTTGGAGTGACTGAAGTCTGTATCACTTTGTTAAATGGTTGAACCATTGCTCATCATCAGCTTGGGATTGTTGCTGGCGAGATAAAGGAGATCTGATCTAGGAAAGCTGTGCGTCTTTGTCAAGGTCATGTGTGTCTGTAAAGCAGCCCTTTGTGACAGTGTCTATTAGAGGCATCTCTAAATATTTAGAGGCCTTAAATGACATGGGCTGCCACTCGGTATTGGTAGTATCTCCTTACAGAATATAATGGCCCCAAAAGTATTTGGACAAGTGTGCCATACTTTAAAAAATGAATTAAGTTGCATTTATTTTAAACACACCTTTACAAGACTATAATTTTCTGTTTGGCAAATTATTCTTGAAGATCGTTACCGGTTAAGCAGATTCTTTGCAGAATTCTGACCACAGGCTCATAGACACCACTGTAAGAAAACAGTTTCAGGCTTTAAAGTTTCTACCTCTCTGCTTTACAGTACCCCTAACTCTTCTCTAGGCTTTCTCCACATAAAGATTCTGCCCATCAGTTTGATGAAACAAATGACATGTTGTCAAACAATTATGAAATAACCCGAAGAACTTCACTAAAGTTTACCACTGGTTAAATTGTCCAAATTCTTAGACACCCATTGCTAACAAATCAAGCTCATCTAGAAGCAACAACAGCTCTACAATGACGCAGTAGATCATGCAAACTTACAGAGCAAAATCGGTGACATAAAATTCGCCTCACTGCAGAGTTCCACACTGCCTCTGGAAGCATTAGCTCAAAAACTGTGCATCAGGAGAGTCGTGAAATTAGTATCCATGGCCGAGCAGCTTAGCCATCTTTGTACTTTAGACCAATAGTTAAAATTGCCTTGTGGATTCATTCATGACAGAGCGGATACAGCATTTTGGAATTAAGAGATTAATGAATTGTCAAACTAATCCAATGAGAATGCAGATTTAACAGCTTTTCCTTTGGCAACAGTTCACTCACGATAACGTTTGCCATGTCTAAACCATCCCCTTATCACTATACCTTACATTTAAAAATCTGGATAACTATATAGAACACTACTATAGGGAACAGAATTTGTGATGGTAGTAAACGATTTCGGAGACTACATTGCATGGGTTTGCTCATTACTGTGTGGCAGCAGATTCCGTCACATAAATACTATAAACATCATTCCTCCAGTCCTCTATAACTGCTGACTGCACACATCAGAAGAACGTACTTTTGTCTGTAACAGGTGCTGCCACTGTAGCAGGGCTCATTAATCCTCTTCAGAGAACAGTCTTAAAACCAACCAGCATCCTCTATCCACTAGGGTGCATCGGTTGTAATATTAATAATGATATTATTATTATTATTATTATTATTAGTAGTAGTAGTAGTAGTAGTAGCAGTAGTAGTATACTGTTATTTGTAATAGTAGTTGTAGTTTGTGGTGACAAAATTGATCAAATTTGCTTAAATTAGTGTATGTTATGTAGTTAAAATTCATACATTATATGTTATGTAGTTTTTCCTTGCATTTTTTCAATCTTCCCACTACCTGGCTAGTGGCCACCAGCTAATTTAGATTGGGACCCCTGGTCTAAACTGTGTATCTACAGATTCAGAGAATGAAATGATTCTCAGTACTGCAACTAGCTAGCAAACATAAGAACATTTTTGCATGTCTGCTCAAATAGATTTTTTTATTAGTAAGGTTAAACATATCGCTGCTGTCAGAACAAAAGCCTGTATCTCCTTTTTTGTTGTTTTTAAGTTTTTGACATAATTTGAAAGTACCCTATTGTGTGCAAATTTCATGATCATTGGCCCAAAAGAAATTGGCCCAAAATTACTCGGACAAGTCTAGTTACATTGACTTACATTAGTATGTTTTTCCTTCTCCTGTAAAGTTACTTTTTTTGAGCTTTTTTTCCGACAACAGCGCTATAACAATATTTGGTGACAGCAGTGCACAGTTCAGTGCTGGTGGTGGTATATTTTCCATGACTGAGAACTGGAGTAACTTTTTAGTAACTTTTAAGTAAGGCTTAGTGTAGAATTGTCTGTATGAGTCAATCCACATGTGAACTGATGATTTCCAGACATGCTGAGTTCACCTCTGCTCACTACACCTCCCATTCTGTTAAAGAGGCGTATCAGCACTTCTGTCTGCTCATCACCTTCTTCACTTTATATTATAGCATTGTCGCAGAAGAAGACTCTATGCATTTGGTCAAATGCTCTTTTATTTTGAACAGGCACTTCATTCATCCAGGTGCACCCCTAATATTGAGTATAAGTGTTCCATACACCAGATACTGTATGTAATGAAGCTGTGTATGAAAAAGAAATATCAGTCATGCAGGAAGTGTGGCTGCTACAGGTTTACAGGGTTTATAGTGTTTGGATCACATGAAGTGCCTATCTGGTTTCTCAAGTAGTGTTGGAAAGAGGACCCAGGTCGAAATGATACAACTCATCTGTGTGGGTAGAATAAGATTTCAGGCAGTGTGTGTGGGGGGGTCACTCATATGTTGTTCTCCCCCGGGGCTCTCAATGCAGTTTTGGCTTCTCGGCATTAATGGTGGACGTTTGAGTATCAAAGCATGCCGCTTGTCTTTGTTGAGAGCACAAAGGACAGGCGTGCTCTCATTTCTCCTCTTATTGCTTCACCTGGTGTCAGGTTTCGCTGCTTACCAGGCTGGAGGCAGAGCAATTGAGAGTTATTAACGTTAGCATCAGCGCTTCAAACTCATTGCACTGACAAATACGGTTGTCAGTTCAACTGAATTCAGTTCAGTTCAAATGAGCTTTATTGGCATGACTACACAGGTTATAGTGCGTTCAGATCAGTTTTTTATATATCTGTCTATTGATCAGTCAATACACAATCAGTCTCTCTCACTCACTCTCTCATTTTCTTCTCTTCTTTACAGATACTGGACATAAATCAAAGACCATTTATTTAATTTCCTGTCAAAACAGCCAAATTTTAAGTACTACTTACCTAATGGTGACAGATTTGGTGATTTAACAGATCCTGCGCAGTTGTCAGAAGTCCCATTTTCTCTATATTTTTAATAACTTTATGAACTCTGGTTTTGGAAACTGGAAGTGGATTATCATATATCTAATCTTCTCAGAAAGATCTCCTTTAGCCATTTTAGATACACATGCGAAAGAAATTTGCAAAGCAGCTAAAGTGTGTTTGGATGGTTGTGTGAATGTTAGTGTCTCTTTGAAGGGTAACATGATGTCAGTGACTCCTTTGGGAACACCTTCTGTCAGAAGGACACAGCTGTAACTCGTTGGTCTAAAATTGTGTGTTTTAATAATTGGTCGTTCTAAA
Organism: Colossoma macropomum; assembly: GCF_904425465.1. Lineage (NCBI taxonomy): Eukaryota > Metazoa > Chordata > Actinopteri > Characiformes > Serrasalmidae > Colossoma > Colossoma macropomum. The sequence goes on from NW_023494808.1 coordinate 14,931,490, forward strand.
GAGCTTTCTGAATTCAAGCGTGGTACTGTAATAGAATGTATGGTTGCAATAAGTCAGTTTGTGTAATTTTTCCATCCTACATATTCCACAATCAACTGTGAGTGGTGTTATTGAAATGTGGAAGAGTTTAGGAACCACAGCAACTCAGCCACAAAGTGGCAGACCACGTAAAGTTACAGAGCAGGGTAGCCGAGTGCTGAGGAGTAAATTGCATAAAAGTCGCCAACGCTCTGCTGACTCAATTCAGTTCAAACCTCCTCTGGCATTAACATCAGCACAAAAACTGTGTGCCGAGAGCTTCATGGCATGGGTCTCTATGGCTGAGCAGCTGCATGCAAGCCTTACATCACCAAGCACAATGCCAAGCATCGGATGGAGTGGTGTAAAGCTCTGGACTCTAGAGCAGTGGAAACGTGTTCTTTGCAGTGACGATTGATGCTTCTCTATCTGGCAGTCTGATCAACAAGTCTGGGTTTGGTGAATGCCAAGAGAACATTACTTGCCTGAGTGCATTGTGCCAGCTGTAGAGTTTGGTGGAGGAGGAATAATGCTATGGGGTTGTTTTTTAAGGTTTGGCCTAGGCCCCTTAGTTCCAGTAAAGGGAAATCTTAATGCTTACCAAGATACCAGCATACCAAGAAATTATATTAATTATATTAATTATGATAATTTTATGGATAATTTTAAGCTTACAACATTGTGGAAACAGTTTGGAGAAGACCCTTCTCTGTTTCAGCATGACTGTGCCCCAGTGCGTAAAGCAAGGACCATAAAGGCATGGCTGGGTGAGTTTGTGAGTTTGTATTGAAGAACTTGACTGGTCCACACAGAGCTCTGACCTCCAACCCATTGAACACCTCTGGGATGAACTAGAACAGAGACCACACCCTCTCATCCAGCATCAGTGTCTGACCTCACAAATGGTTGTCTGGATGAATGGACAAAAATTCCCACAGACACACTGCAAAATATTGTTGAAAGCATCCCAGAAGAGTAGAAGCTGTTATAGCTGCAAAGGGGGGACCAACTCCACATTAATTCTTAGGGATTTAGAATGGGATGTCTTAAAGCTCCTGTAGGTGTAAATACTTTTGCCCATATAGTGTTTGTGTAAATGAGATGTGCAAATGTAAAGAATGTCTTTAAAGCACAGAGAATGCTCACACAATGTAATGGTTCTACACCAATTAAAAAATTCTTAGAACCCTATATCCAAGACAAAAATGCTGAGGGAAAAAAGAACAATTCTGACCCAACCCTGTAACAAATCAAGCGTGAAATAGCACACACTTACATTTACTTACTTACTCATTTGTGTGAGGTCTTCTTGTTATGTATTTCTTCCCGTGACTCCAGACTTCCAGCTTCCATTCGTTTTGGGAGACTGGCTTTTAATTTTTCAAAGAAATGCAGGAATGTTTTTCCACACCTGCAAAGTTCAGCCTTAGAATTTGGTTAAATTGTTTGCTTCTCACAATGAAATAAATTCTAATTCATCAGCTTTATGGACATGTTTTTTTTTTTACATCTGCTTTTCTCAGTAATAAGTCCTTGACAGCTACACATCCTTTTAGACTCAGTGTTGAGCTGTCTTCTCACAGTGGGAGGGGTGGACAGAAACATTTTTTTCAGATCTGAAGCAAGAGTGCAGCTTGATTTTCTCTTAAAGAAGAAAGGTTCATTGTTAAGTCCCATTTTCTCCTATTGAGTCCCATTTTCTCCCATTATAGTTTAATAATTTTCGAGACTCGTGTTTTTCGTTTATTTTCCCTTTCTTTTCTCCTTCCTTATGAAAGTGGATTATCTTATGTCTAATCTCATCTGAAGTGTCTCCTTTTGCCATTTTAGATGCATATGAGAAAAAAACACAGAATCACAGTCTGAGTGCTTTAGGCCTCACTGCTGTTTGCAGCCTGTATGTTGCAGCCTGCCAGGATGTCATGTGACCTCCTGCAGAGACACAGACTGGGTAGTTTTACAACTTTGACAACTTGTGCCTCATTTGCTCCTTCACTTCCCACAACCTCTCACCCTTTATCTCAGGTCAAGGGATTACAATTACAGGGTTACATTCAATTTAAAGAGCTTTTTCAGCACAGGTGGTTTGTAACTACTGCTGGACAATAAAAATGAGGTTCTTCGGGATTCTAAAGGCAATGATTACATATGGAACTATGTAAAATTAAAGAACCATTTGAATATATATATATATATGCAGTAGCAGGAAAAAAGTGGGGCTCCTCTGCACTTCATAATGGTAAATTTAACCTATTTCCCCTGAAAACATTGGACATTAGAGCCTTAAACAAAACAATATTTTACCATTATTGATCATATTTAGTTTCTGTTCTGTTTGTATTTACCACTACTTAAATGGAACTGCTTCTACCGCCATCTGGATGCATTATCCACCCGTATAGGCAACGTTCATGTTTACAGACATTCTGATTTGGTCTGATTTAGTAAGTTCTGGAGGATTCTGTGCAATTTTCTGTTACATATATGGTTTATGCTTTTCTACCTGATGCTGAAAACCTAATGGCCATTTTGACTGGAATTTAAATGATTGAAACATGGTCTTTGACTTTTGCTCAGTACTGCCAAAACAGTCAGTAATAAATCAAGAAATGAAAGCAGTTTAAAATGTACTGATGATAAGTATGACTAACAGGCCAAAAGAAATATCACACAAACACACACAGATCGGTCAGGGAAAATCCCCAGCCTTTTTGCACAGTTGAATAAGATGCCCTTTACCACACTTATTCACTCTGAATAGTGTGTGGTGGGGAAGGGTGTTGAATTTGTATGTGTTTTGGCTGGACTAAACATGAAAATGTGTTGTTGTTGTTGTTGTTGTTGTTGTTGTTGTTGTTGTTGTTTTTGAGTAAGTGTGCATGCTCATTCAAAGCACAAGTGAGATGGGTAAGCATTATTGATTTGTATAACTCCTTAAAATTCTAGGAATATTACATGCAAGTGTTATTATTCTGTATTTAGAGGGACTTCAGTGTAAACTGGCTGAGCTATTAGGTTTTAGAATTAAGTGTATAAAACTTTGGGCCAGCTGGTAAGTGACCTTCTGTAACTGGCTGAACCTGAAGCTCCCTCAATAAGAGCAGTCCTGATCCAGTCCATCTCACCCAAATGTAGTTAAGCCTGCTAATGGACAGTGCTGTGTTGGTATTGTTATTGAAAGTGGTTCCTGTCTCATAAAGATAACATGTACATGACCTACATATGACTTAGCATTCTAAGCTATGTCTGTGAATTTAGGGAAATTACACAGAATGTACATTGATGCTTTTTTCCTGGATGAATCAGCCAGTCAGATCTGTCACAAACTACCTCCAGTGGTAAAATGAAAGTAGCTGGAATAGTGCTTAACCCTTTAATGCAGTGGGGAAAAAAGCTTAATTCCTCCTTTTGACATGCTTTTCTGATGTAGTACCACAGTCTCTAAATGTTTCCATTGTGCCTGTTTTTATATGTAAAGAAAATGATCTAAAGAAACAGAAAACTCAATCTTCTTGTTAATCAAATCCAACATCTAACTTCTGATATGAAGGTATGCCTGTGCTTAATCTGACACACTGCATCTAACAACAGTAGCACAGGCTGAAAACTCAAATCTGCAACTCACATTGGCAGGATTATTTTTATTTTTAGCGATTTTTCCCCTCCATTTAGTTATAGACAATTCCCACCAGTTGTGTCTCCCCCCCCCCTCGCATGATGCTACCAAGCTGGGAGAGTGAAGGTTCGTACATGCTTCCTCTGAGTCAGCCTTTGCATCTATTCAGCCTGCCACTAACACAACGCCATTGGACAGTTCAACATATGCCCAGTTGCCTAGCATTTGCACTCCCCTTTTCGGAGCCTACCCACTCAGACAGAATGAGACTAATTACGCTGGCCACAGATAATTGTGACACATCTGATGTGTTACTTTTACTAATCTTTACGTCACTATACAGCATGTAGTTTAATAAGTCAAATCATAGACATCAGTGTCCGCACACTTGGGGACACACATGAAGAGGCTAGCATGTAAATATACATAGTTATGAAGAGTGAGGAGCTGAAATGTAGACCCACACATGGGCCCTTAGGGTGTAAAGGGTTACAATGCTGCTTCTGATCATCTCTGCTCATTTAGTTCTGCTCTCCTTCACTGCATCAGGCATGTCCAGTCTCCCCACACTGGGGCTTTTCTCAGGGCGAAGGCTAACAGTCTGGCCGGTGGATTGACAGGAACAGGGTCCAGGAGGGGAATTCTCACAGTTTGCTGTTCTGTCTGGCCCAGATGCGCACATACACACACACACACACACACACACACACACTGCCGATGTTCTGAATCATCCTCCCACACACACGAGAATCTCAGCAGGTGCTCGACGGCTCCCTCTCCCATAAAGTCCTCACACTGCTGCTCCCTCCCCTCTCCCTCTCCCTATCCCTTTTGCTGTCCCTTTCTCCTTCAGTGTTTCCCTTCTTTTGCCTAACTGATTTCTTTCCAGGATGTCAGCAACTTCTCCTCTTCACTGAAAATAAAACCATTCAAAACCACTGAGCATATATTTAAGGAAGCCCCTGGATTATTTTTGATCCAAGGGAACAAAAATAACGTTAAGCACTTGACCCAAAAACAACTTCCCTGCCTCTCCTCATGATGGTGCTCAATTCTTTTATGTCAAATTAAAAGGAATCTTTTAACTTAGAAGTCACAGTTATCGCTGGCAATTAAAAACAGCATGATAAAATTCAATATTATTTACTTCTCGCCTTTTAGTTCATTAAAAATAAAGTAATTCTGTTGAAATGCAGATTTTAATCTTTCAAACGTAAGTTTTTTTTGCTGAATTTTAGCAAGACATTTTGCTTTTTATAAAAAAAGTTTTTGTTGTGTTTTCAGTCTTACTTTGTGAAACGAAAACTCATCTTTACCTTTGCATTTTTAATTTTTTTTTATTACATGATATTAAAAAAGGACTGGAGTGAAGGCTCAAAACTGTTGGTCCAGAATGTAGATCAAATGTAGATGTAATTGATGATGTAATTCAATGTATAATTATGCAGTTACATTTGAATTATATAGAAAAACAGCACTAATAACACGTCTTATAAAGGTTGATTTAGACATCTGTGAAGATGCACGTAAACAGATATAAACAGAGGCCGCTACACGTTACACCTCCCAAATCAACAGTGTATTGAGCCAATCTGTGGAGCTGTGCGTAAAGCAAATGCTTATTGGCTTTCCAGTATTGTTGGGGGCAGGACGAGACAGATTGAGCAGTGTGAGGCACAGAAGACTTTCCTCTCCATTTTGTGTATGTTCTAGTTTGATTTGCACGTTTGCACACATTCACTGACCCAGGACCAAAAGTATAATACAGCTTTAAACTTGGACTGATTGTTGATTGGTTTCATTTTGTGAACATTTTTTTAATCAGTTAAAAAGTGTGGCAGGTACAAAAAAATTAAGCTACATTGAGTCAGACAATGAATAAAATGTTACTCAGTGTCCTGCCTTTCATACCTGTGTCTCTGAATTGGGACATACTGAGCAATGCAGTAAGTAATTTTTAGTAAAAAACTAATAGTGTACATTATAAAGCAATGTTGGTTTGAACTGATATGACAAATGAATTTCTAGAATTTCTTCTTTATCAACTGTTCAACCAGAAGACAAGAATTTTCTGATGGAAAGGGAAATGGAACTCCAAGAGCACAGCAAGTTGTCGTGGGAACACAGCAGGGAGTGTGTTCTTTTATACAGCTGTGTGTCCCAGATATCAAACAAGACCCTACCAGATGCACTTTGCTCTGTCCCATTTATAGTATCTTCTTTTTGTGCTGTCAGAAGCATTTTCAGGTAGGCCCAGACCATCTCATTTACTCTGTGAGCCAACAAACCAATGTGTCCAACAACCAGACAGAGAATAAAGAAACAACATTTATGAAAATGAAACTTATATTCAAAGTGTTGTGAAATGGCTTTTCACACAGTCCCAGTAACACTCTGGACTTCAGAAGCACTCTAGGCTAACCTTTTACCCTGTCTAACCTAAAACCAGAATCTCTCCGGAAACTGCAGCTGTACAGTGTCCATATTGTGTCTTCAGAGGTTAGCAGTTCACTACGATCTCCGAAGTCCTCAAAGTCCTCCTATATTCACCCCTACTGTCATACAGTGGCTCCTCCAGTGTATTTGTTCAGGAGAAATTCCTTGGGACAAATTTTTTTGGGACAAAACCTTGTATTTCTATGTTTTTTATTTAAAAACAGTAGCTGTTTTTTTAATTGTGTGAAAATTTCATAATGAATAGGCTTGTAGAAATGGTCCAAAATGACTTGGAATAACATCTTTTTACATGGACTTTTATGGAAAGTTAAGTTGTTTTCTCCTTTAACTGTAAAGATACATTTTGTAGATGAAAGTGTTTCTTCTGACAGCAGTGACACATAACTTGACACAAACGCATTGCTTGCATAAGTGATAATAATATATACAGAACTCACATTATTTAGTTTTTGTTTGGTTTTGTAAGTTGGAACAGATTTTAAAAAGTAGTACTAGTAGTGCCACAAAAACTGTTTTTTTTTTAATTTTTTTTTTTATTTTATTAAGTGTTTCACATACTGCACTACACTACACAGGTAAACAGGACAGGCTATGCTTTCTCAGAGTAGCTTAATGTTGTTTAAGTACTGACAATATCCACAATGTACTCAGAAAAGCTTATTGTGGCAGTGTTTGTCATGATAATGATAAAACATCATCATATTATGTACCATATTACCTTTTCCGTTATTTCACATGATGGTTCAAGGGCTGAGTATTCACAGCAACTAAAGATTCACAGTTTTTTCACCTGAACCAAGTAACCAGGTCCTGTGGAAAGCCATACCTGGAACCTTATGTTTTTATCACAGGAACTTTAATGGAACTTTTAACCTGCTCTTTCAACTTCTCAATGATCAGCTGAGTAAAAAATGTGTTACATCAGACAAAACATTGCAGTGCTGCTAGTCCGAAGTCTAAAATCTCTGCCATAGACTGTATTTTTGTGAGTAAAATAAAATGAAACACAAGAACGGAGCTACCACACATTAGCTAGATATACACAGAGTTTCCAGTTTATTAGGTACACCCACCTTGTACCTACACTCACTGGCCATTTCACCTACTATCAGGGAAGGATCAGAGTCTTGCAAGGCCCCTGAGCACAAGACTCTGTTGAGGATGCTCACACTTCAACCAAAATATATAATTTATGGAAATTAAAAGAAACAATACCTAAAAAGTAAGATAAGCAATATTTCATGTTCATATTTGTCCATTTTAAACAACACTGGAAATGTATTTATTTTTTTTAATATGCAGTATACTCTTGTGTTTTCACAGGTTTGTGTAAGTTTGAAGATGTTTGTTTTCTCTTTTTTTCAAGCCAAACCAAGTTTACCCTTCCACAAAAGGAAGTATTTGAGTATTTGAGCCTCCTCAAGGTCTAAAGCGCCCCAAGGCCCTTGGCAGTCAGAGGTCCCTGGGCACGGGCCCCAGTGGCTCGATCAGTTATCCACCTCTGCCTACTATATAGGTGCATTTCTTACATTTACAATTACTGACTATTTCATCAGCCACTATCTACCCTGTTTGTCACATGAAAGTTGACCACCATAGGACCGCCACTGACCACATACTGTTTGGATGGTGGACCATTCAGGTCCAAAGGGCATTAAAGAGATGCTTTATTATGATATGTATCTAATGAATATAACTGAATGTGATTAATACGCCATTACACAGTTGTATTTGAATAATATAGCAGAATCAAGTAATAAAGTTTGACTTCTAAGAGTTAAAGACTGCAGAGGTCTAGAACCCACAAATGCCAGCATTTTGCCCCGGAGTGTGTCTGCGTCTCAGTTTGAAATCCGAGTCTAGCGTGGGTGGAGTAGCAGCTGGCCGTGCACGCTGATGCGAACCGCCACACTCCGCCCCACCATACTTGACCACAGTACCCTCAATTACTGTGTGGAAAAGTGAGCACAGGTGTGGGTGTGTTTGGCATGTGCTGGAGGTGTGGTGCAGGTGAGGTGTTGCAAGGGTACGTTACAGGCGGGGGCTAGGGGCTGGGAGTGGACGCAGGTGTCTGAGGGTGATATAATGGGCTTTGAGGATTTTTTGCATGGGGCCCTTCCGAACGTGGTGTTCTTTGCACAAAATTAGACATCTGCAATGGCTTGTTTTGTCAAATGATGGACAGTGGGCAATATGTGGACGGTAGTCAGACATGTCTGCACACCTGTGAAACTATAGTTTAAAGCATAAAGCTGAAATACTAGAAACTGAAAAAAGGGGATAAACCAGAAGTAATAGAAACTAATAGAAACTGTATGTTTTTGTGTACTTGTACATGTTGTAGTACAATAAGCACATTGTTGTAATCATATCAGAACCTCATAACATTTTTTTAACCATTTGAAAATGCAAGTTGAAAATTGCATGATGAGTGGACCAATAGAAATACTCCAGAATTACTTGGAATTACGTCTCGTTACATTTATTGTGCATAATAGTTCTATATGTTGTTCTCCTGTATAGCATCAATTTAAGATGTATGTAGTTTTGTTATGACAATGAAACTTTAAGCAACAAGCAAAAAGCTTTGCCCACACAAACAAGTGTGTGATCATTTTTGCTCAGTGTTACTGTAAGTAAACACAATCTTCTTTTCTCTTGCAAAATAAGTAGATGAAACAGATATGAAAAGATGACATGTAAATTCGGACAAGCTGAAGCGGTCAAACGATGCCACAGACACAGGGCTAATTGTGTGCTCTCCTGGAGAGAGATTTGCATTAGACTTTGTGTGCAGTGACTCACTTCTCTCTTATCCTCTCTTCAGCACACATACACACATACACACTCCTGAACACTCCTGCTCTCTCACCTACTTGCACTTGCTTTAGCCTATCTTAAATTGTTCCTTCTTGCATGTGAAAAAAGTAACACATCAGTTTCCTCCTGTCAAGGGTATGGAGACAGGTGAGGGCTGATAGACCAAGCCACGTTGCAAAACCACAAAGTTATACAAAAGATAACGTCTAAACAAAAAGTCAGAATGAAATTCTCTCCACAGTGGACCATGTGACTGTTGTGGCCCAATGGGGCTTGAGGCCAGGGTTAGGTTGCTTTTTTTATAGAAGGGAAGAGTTAAACTTGTCGCCTGCTTTGTGAGAAGCTTTCTGTGGGCCACCACAAACCAAAACTGTGACCAGTCACGGCTCTCTGAGCCCTGGAGAAAAGTGAGATAAAGATAGACCAGAGGGAACCAGAAGATAGAAAGAGAGAAACTGAGGGAAGGAGGGTGCTGAGTGTACGTGTCGATGTCAGTGTGAATCACCCGGATTACTAAAAAAAAGAGAGAGAGAGAGAAAGAGAGAGAGAGAGAGAGAAACCACAGCGACACATTTCTGCTCCTTCTCTTTTGCACAAGGGTAAGCATCAGTCGACCGCAGTCTGACCGCCGATCACTATCTGCAGTGTCTCTCAACCATGCACAACACGCAAGGACCCAACTGCCCCAACGCCACAACTGGATCAGCACTGGATGACCATGGGGTTGGGGGTGTGGGTGTGTAACCCTGGGATTTTGTTCAGATTTGGGCCGCTATGGAGGATGTCTGAGCTAGACTGTTTGATGCTTTGACCATGCATGTTTTCTGACATGTCATCATGGCTCTACCATTGGTCTTTGCAGGGCAAAGCACGGAGGCGTTCAAAATTAGGAGCCAAGTGAAGTTGGAGGCGCTGGACTCCAGTGAAGAGGACGAGAAGCAACCTCTCACCATGGCCTCAAACAGCATCTTTGAGACCTTCTCATCCTATCAGTCTTGCTTCGCCAGGGGTGAGTCATTTTCGTTCAAATTTAGGTCGATGGCTTCCGCAGTATGTCAGCACCTGTTTGGATTTGAATGTTGGAATGTCAGTCAAAACTTCTGACTCACGTTTATGAAACACGAAGTTGATCACTCACGTTTTGACTTATCTTTGCTGACTGCACTCTGCACACAAATTTATGAGCGAGATGGAGAAGTATAAGCAAAATGGCAATTCACAATTGTTGGTTTGCTGTGTCAGTGGTGTACTGAAATCTCGTGGCTGAATCTGAAAACCACAGGGCTGTGGGTTACTGAGTGTTCCACTGGTTAACCTCACTCCACCATCAACAACACAGCGGTCTCTACAGAGTCAGTGTAATGCCCTTTGGACTGTGAGATGCTTCCATGGATTGGTTGTTTGAACATGAATAATATAAACAATATCAGGTGAGATATACTTGTTTAAACTGATGCGCAACTAACAGTGTTATGACCCAGGTAAATAATAATTTGTTTTGGATTTGGATCATTGTTACATGATAGGCATTGTATTGTGACATGTCTATTAGTAAGCTACCAGATGTTATGACTGATTATTGCAGCTCAGGCTTCATGCTGAATTTTGACTTCTATGTAGTCAGGTCCCTGGGTGTGAGAGGGAGGTTAAGGATAAAAGCTGTGGTGAAACATACTTTGTTAGTGTGTCAGATGCCTGTGAAGGACTACAGACTCAATATCTGTCCTGTGCTCCCAGGAAAGAGAGGGGGAGCTGGTGTTTGGATTTTATGATGTAGAAATTGAGGCAGGGAGACAGATGAACTCATAAACACACCCAGAAATTAGAACCCGGAGCAAAATTACAAGAGGAGTAATACAGTATACCTAGCAAATGATTTGCACTGCAAACATGTCCGGAGTGCTGCTATGTACTATTTTGGAATTGTAAACTGATTTTTCACCATTATAGAGCTTTAAAAAGCTATTATCTTTGTAATGCTCACTGATGTACAGTGACATACACTGTGAATGTATTGATACAGTAATCAGCAGAATAAGTAACACTATTGAAAGGTAGCAATCATAAGTCTACATGACACCTACTTAAGCCTTTCATGACAACTGAATTAAGACTTTTTCCGGCAGGCATCTGTTGTCACACTGAGGTGAAATTACATCAAAATGGCCAAAAACAGCCTTTCTGACAACTGACATATATTGAAATAAGCCTATATGAATGTCTCTATAGGTTTATTGCGGTTGTCTTGAAAGGCTTATGTATGCTGCCCCTCAATAAAGTATTCCTGGAGTTTGCAGATGCCAAAAGTAATGTCCAGAATACTGAGGTATGCCTAAAATCCAGTAACTAAGTAGGACTCCAGCGTGCACTTGACCATGACAACATTTCTGTCTCACTAAATTTCACCATTGTTCACTTTTCTTGTAAGATGGCTTTCGAGGTCTAAACTCTTGAAAACTTCTTGCTTGGTGTACTTTCTCTGTTATTATTCAGGGCTGTGTGTAGAAAATATGTGTTTTAGGCCTGCATTTTACAGTTTAGGCCACAGCATAACACATGCCTAATAAGAAAAAAGGGCTAAAAAGTGGAGATTTTCATAATACTACAAACCATGATACTGCAGATGTTGATACTGTTTTTCAGCTTTACTGCTGTAAAACTGACATTTTGCCCTTGAGATTCAGAATAATGTATCAAAATTTAAAACTGTTTCCCAGGTACGGTCTGTTCTTAGGGTCTCTCATTTGCAGTCTTTTGAGGAAACCACTGTCATTGATTAAAAATTAGGCATCAGATTGCATCTTATCTATTTATCTATTGCTGATACATTCGTAGCTCAGTTGCACCGGTTTTAAAGTTCACTGTTTTGCACAAGGACATTAGAATTGAATATTGTATCGAGCCTGAAAATGTTGAATATTAAAACATGAACTGAAAAGTTTACTGATGTAATTTTAGCTAGGTTTCTTCTCTGATGATGTAGTTATACTGTGCTTCAGATACCAGCTTGTCTGTGAGCTCTGTGTGAAAGAGATCTGCAGCCTTGTTTTTGTTTCCTGACTCTTTAGTTCATGCACATTTAGCGTGCCTTGCGAACGCTGTCAGTTAACACAGGAAGTTTATCAGTCGCACTCGACGCATGTTCACATGTGCTCACCAACCAGCAGCCTCGGAGGAACTTTTCTGTTTCTCACAGACAAGACTGACTTTGTCCATGGTGCTTTATGAGGTGACAGTTGAAAGCCCTTGAAATATGCTGATGTATGGCCAGCATGCTGTTAAAGAAAGGAAAAAAAAAATTCAGTTCAGTCTAGTTACGCTTTATATTAAGGTTCCTTCATTATCATTATTTACTGCATTAGTTAACATCAGCAGACAATACATTTTCAACATTAACAATCCATTAGTAATGTTTATTGAGTAATTAGCACTTGTATTAGGTTTGGGTTTAGGTTTTAGGTTGAGGTTAAGGATAGGGTTACACTTTTAAAATGAATGGTGCCAAATAGGATTATTTAGTGATGCCATAGTAGAATTAATTTTGGCTCCCTAAAGAAAGTTTTTTTCCCCCCTATAACATATATAGCACATTTTCATATAACCAACCAAGAACCTCTTAGGAGTTTTTATTTTTAGGAATGTGGAGTCAGGGCTAGGTTCAAGTTTTGGGTTGAGGTTAGTGCTTGTTTTAGAGTGAGTATTGGTTTAGGGTTAAGCTCAGGTTTTGGTTTGAGGTTAGTGTTTGTGTTAGAGTGTTTGGTTTAGGGTTAGGGTTAGATTTTGGGTTGAGATTAATGTCATGATTAGAGAGAGTGTTTGGTTTAGGGTTATGTTCAGGTTTTGGGGTGAGGTTAAGGATAGGTTTAGAGTTAGTGTTTGATTTAGGTTTGGGCTTTTGAGTTGAAGTTAAGGGTAGGTTTTGTATATGGTTTAGGGTTAGGTTCAGGTTTAGGGTTGCGGTTGAGGTTAGTTTTGGATTGAGTGGTTTAGGGTAAGTTTTAGAGATTTAGATTGAGTGATTGTTTTATGTCGGGTTAGCTTTAAGTTTTTGGTTGTTAATTAGTTCATTAGTTGCGTCAAGTGTACTGGGAGCAGGGGAGACTCTAAAATGTGCAGGGCAGTGGTGCTCCTGGACCCGAATTGAGAACCACTGCTCTAATACACTGTTGCAATTTTCACTCACTTAAAGCATTGTGTCCAAGCTTAGAATCTGGAGCAGTGTTTCCCAGTGTGGTCCTGGAGGCATACTGACCTGCAATTTTAATGTTTTTCCAGCTCCCAACACACCTGATTAAACGAATTAGCTCATTAACAACTTCTTGCTGAGTTGGAATGGATGTGTTAAAGCAGGAAAAGCACTAAAATGTACATGGCAGTGTGCATCCAGGACCAGGGTTGGGAAACACAGTTCTAGACTACCTTCGCGCTTGACTGAGAGCCACAGTACTGCACATGCAAATACACACTTTTGTGTGTGTGTGTGTATGTGCACATGTGTGTGCATGCATCTGCTTGTTAAATATATAATTTCTCCAGACAAAGATAACTGAAGGAGGTACAATTTCACATTGTCACTGATTCATGGTGCATTTGTACATGTTGTGTGTTTTATCCTTTATAATACAACACATGCTATTTGGATATTTTCTTTTTCTGTGTAAGTGAAATGTATTCCTTAATATATAACATCATACACTACAAGCTAGATGTAGTGTATAGTGTAATATATTACTACATGTAAAAGCAAGCAGTTTAGTTTCACCAGTAAGTAAATTTTATTGATATATAGTTTAATCAAACATGTTTTTACCAAAATGTTCCACTGGTTTCTAGAGCTGTTCTTCTAAAGGAATTGGCGAAGGTTTGGCAAAAAGTCAGATTTACAGTTTTCCACTTACCATATGTAGTTGATCAGCTGAGACCTGTTTGTTATCCAAATTATGCATCTTTAGACTAGAAATCAAGACACCCAAATCTTTTCACTAAATACATCCCCAAAACGTCTTTTAAAATTAAAGTGGCACAGTGATTTAGGGTACAGTACAATTTAGTGTGAACTAAAAATGCACACTGTGTCTGCATGCTGCAGACAGCCTCTTTAAACAACAGGTGTTGTGCCAAATTCCAGCTCTTTTGTGTGCACAAACATGACATAGCAATATGGACGCTACAGATTGCTTTCACTATTTACTATTAAGTTTTGTTCATTTTTATAGTTCAGAGTAAGTTATACAATGCTCTGAGCCACACTGACATGTTTGCATGGCCATATTGAAGACCTGGATGTGGTTTGAGGGAAGTTTTGGGGATGTATTTATGAAAAATATTTAAGGATTGACTTCTAGTGTCTGTTAGCAATGTTATTCTCAAAGCGCCAAAGCTGAACTTAACAAGCAAAATTTGGACATCAAACATGCTTTGGCTGATCGACTACAGCTGAGGTAAGTGGAAAGTTGTGTGAATTAGATTTTTGGCCACATCATTCCTTTAACATGTTATACAGGATAAGCCTTTGTCGTCTTTGTTAATAAGTGGCCCTTAGATTCACCACTTTTTTATTAGTTGCAAGCTCCTTATTTAATTAACAGGAGAATCACCAGGAGCAATACAAAGTTAGTGTTGCTTCCAAATGTGTGAAATCTACAGGGTTCATGTGCAGCCACTCAGTTTACTGTGGAAGTGCATGGTGTCGTGATTGGTGGGTTTTGGTCTTTGTGGTTTCTTGCTCTCCCAGTTATGTTTCTCCTTTGCATTAGCAGCACATACGCAAGCCTGCACACATACATGTGAAGATTCTCTCCTTATCATTTCTGTGGTTTCGATTCATTACATCGTTCCTGTCTTAAAATCTACCACACATACATGCCCTCTGTACATATAGAACACTATGTGAAACCGCTGTGTGCATACCAGCTTTCGGTTTGGGTGCTGATCTTTCACGTTGATCTTTCTTAGTTAGAACTCACATCTAGTAAAGAGGTGTTTTGTGTGTCTGCTTTTTGCTAGCTGTCTACGTAGGACCATAGGAAAGATATCATTGTGCAAATCTTTCACAGGAGGAGCATTATCAGATCACTGTGTTTGGCCCAATGTTGTCCTTAGTAACCCAGTGCAGTAGCTAAAAATGTACAGTCTTGAGGTCTGGTGGATCATGGTATAAATTAAATTCTTATATTTTGGCCAAAACATTCTTTGCAGATTGCTGAGTTTGCAAATAAGTGAGCCAGTTGGCTTCATGAAGATGCATGTGGTAATGATTTTTAGGAAAATATGTGTACACTTCAAAAGCCACTGCTGCAGGTCACTGTTGTATACTACTTTGACACATTTAATGACTTGTCATCTCAGCGACCTACAATATTTGTTACATTATTCATTATTTTATTATCACATTTTTTTGTAATAAGCTATATTTAAGAAACTATATACGAAACCTGTTGAAGAGGGTGAGACTTTCTGCTCTAGGCTGAATCAGCACCTGGCCATTCTGCACAGAAGGACAGGAGGTTGTTCTGGGGTCGCATGGGGGCTTTAGTATTCACCACTTTGCCCCCCTTTCCTTCTATTATCAGAACTTCTTGTCCACCCCTTGTCTCACTTTTTCCCAGCAAAACTGCCTTATTTCATTTTGTCACCCATCTTTACCTCTTTCCCTCTCCAAAACTTCCATCCCTCCTTTCTGGCACCTCCAGGCCCAGTTTCCGGCCTATATATCTGTGGGTGTTTAGCTAAAGGTGATAGCTTTATAAGGTTGTTTTTATGCTTCTGTGGACCACAGCCTCCTTTATGAGGGATTTACGGCTGTCCCCAGGCCTCATGTCCTACACTGGAGGCTGGAGCCGAAGGATCTGCATCCTAGTGGCCGAATGCCTGCCCATTGCTGATTCTGGTTATCAGCATCCACAGGCACCCTAGAAGGAAGCTGGCCACCCTTTCAGGTCCCCACAAATTCAAAAAAGGGACTTACAAAGGACTATAATTCCTTCATTTGTCCTCACTTAGAGACTTAGCGTAAACCGTACGCTAGGTGAGTATGACCGATGCTTATATTTCACCCAATGTTTTGTGTGAATAGCATCTAGGTGAGGCCAGCAAAAATTCATTTCACCACCCTACTTGTTAACATGTCTTTTAACACACTGATGCATACTGTAATGATTCAGTTGTGGAGTACACTAATATGCTGCTCCTCCTCCTACATTTTGCTGTTAGACAGAACTACATACTGAAAGCTTCCCCTTGTACACTACTTCAGAGCAGCCTAGAGGCATTTCTGGACCATCTGAGGCTATAATACCTGATCCACCTCAATGTAGAATACCAATAAATGCTGATGTCACTATAACAGACTCGGGTGACAGCAGGAGCCATGCTGCTGGTCAGTGGCTAAGGATCTATTGAATTTCCTGTCCTGACTGCGCCCAGTGTATTGCTCCGACGGGATGGATTTTGCCCCCACTGGCCTGCTTCCTTTACAGGGACTCGCTGACTGGAGGTCTTCGGTGCTGCTGATATTGAGCCTGCTGTCCACTAGACAAGCTGGCAGGCCGCTATCGAGCCCCAGTGTCGGACAACAGTGGGACAGGGAGGTAGCAAGCGGCGCCACTGCTGGACGCAAGGCTCCAAGAGTACAGATAAATGTGCTAAAAACCGGGTGTTGGAGACTGAGCTAGGTGATTGGTTTAAGCAGTCAAAATGTGCTTTGCAAGGAACACAGTGGTTTCTGAAAGTTTTAACCGCAGGACACTTAAAACGTTTGGTAGGTCCCTTGAAGTTCAGTGATTCTTTTGCTAGGAAGACTCAAACACGGTTTTGCGTAACAAGAAGCCAACTAATAAGACATTTACTTAATTCATTGCTTTAACCTTAACAAGTGGAGTTATGGAATTTGTTTTGCTGTACTCTTAAAATGTAATTGCATAATTGCATATTAATTACACACACACACACACACACACATTTTCTAAGCCGCTTATCCTACTGGGTCGCAGGGATATTAATTACAGTGTTTATATAATGAATTACATTTACATTTGATTTACATGCTCTTTGAGTATGCACTCCTTTTTCCATTTGTTTGATGTCATGTGATGACAAAAACATGGCAAAATGTAAAGGATTGGTTCTATTTCCATGAAACAAAACTATATGCACAACAAGAGCTTCTCTTCAAATTAAAGCAATAATAAAATATCTTCTACTTACCATTGCAAATGTGGTATGGATTGTACGTTTAGAATCTCTGCTTCTTTAAGTAAGCTACGAGTGAGAAATGATAATTAATACTGCTTGCTTTTGATCTCTAGAGACAATTTGGACACTTTGACTGGCACTGTTTCCCATGATGTTAATTGACCTCTCTGGTCAGTAATGTGCTAAAATATACTTCTGATGCTGAAACTGAAAGGTCAAAGTTCTGCACCATACGCAAACAGAATGGCATTCTAGCAGAAAAAGTACTGTTGTCGAACATTAATTAAAATAATCTACTCTAAGAAGTTCATCAGATACTCAAAGAAGGAGCATCGATTGACCGACCACATCATATCACATCAACAGTTTGGCTGGGTGGCTATTGATCTAGTTAAACCTCAAATTAAACTGAAATGTTGTGGTTCAGCTTGTTACAGAGGGCAGTTCTGCATTGTTAAAGACAATTGGAACAAATGATGAATTTATTCCTCAACTGCAGCTCCTTCTGACAGTCCTTTAAAAAGTTGATTTTATCTATGGAAGTAGTATAGGATCTAGAGAGAGTTATTAGCGTTAGCACTGATGCACTTCAGTAAGATTTGCACGGTGGCACATGGTACACCTGGATTCTGGACCCTACCATCTTTGCTTTGTCGTTTTTTCCTTCCAGCACCAAAATTGAAGCCGATGACATGATTCATGAATTTCATGTGACTGACCACACTAGAAGCACAGAGAATTGACTGTTGTCAACAGTTTTTTTAACTTAGTGGTCATGACAACAGCCAAGCTGTGTTGGACCACATTCATGCATGAGCAACAATCTAAAAAGATAAAAGAAAAAAAATAAACTGCTTTTTTGATGCTTTAAGTGGCCCTATAAACACCTGTTCACAGGTAAAAGCATTAGATGAACAATACTAAGGAATGTCATTTGGAACGAAAAATTTAGCCAAAAGAATGTAATTTTGAATGTAAGTCTATGGAAAAACATGCTTTTTAGCACCAGGCAGGATTAATACAATTTGGCCTCTACGACTAGCAGAGAGTACTCAGCCAAGCACTGTCCCTCTGTTGTTTTGTTTTTTTTCCCTGACTGTTCTAAATGTGTAAATATATTTTATGTACTAGTTCATCAAGTAACATGCTCCACCTGTGAAAAGATGCTGGGACATTGTTTGGAACAGATCTGATGGCAGCAGCTGAATCTGCTGTCCCAAAGAAGGGAAGTTGCTTTTATACTAGAAATACATGCTTTTCCTCTCCATAATGGAGGAATGTTAGTGAGTTAGTTAGTACTTCTTGTCTTCTTTTTCTCTTTTAGAACATCTGGACATTTGGACTTTCACCTGCATTCTTAATTTCCATTTATAGTTATTTTCAGTTAGTTCTGATGGCACATCTGATTGGATGAAAAAGTTTTTTCACAATAGTTCATCATTCCACTGAGCACTGGTGATGACTTGCTTTTTGCTGCAGCTAACCATTACTAAAGTTTCTACTTCAGTACAATTAAAAAACAGAAAACGGATAAATTAGATAATAGAAGATAGAAGCCTGTCTGCAGCCTGTTTTGTCAGATTCTGAAGAAGACTGTGACAGCAGGCCTAAACCAAATTCCAAACCTGTTGCTGCCTCTAAGCAAGCTTTTCAGTCGGCAGCTACGACAACGGAACAAGTAAACGAACTGGAATGAGCCAGAAATAAACAGAATAATGAAAATGCTTTCATTTCAGTTTTACAGCTCTGTCTGTACTTTTTTTGGTGGAAAGAACTGGCAGTATTAAAGCTCATTTGATGCAATATTCAGGGCTCTTTTCTTGACCTTTTCCTTTATTTTGTAGAACTGTTGCATAAAAATAATAGAACACTAAGTTTTATCAAGAATAATCATGTGATAATCTACAGTACTCATATTCAGCCGTGATGTTATTCACGGTGATACGCTCCCTCTCGTGTTCTAATACTTTAATGGAACCATAGTAGAATCTCTGCTGCTTCATAGATTTCATAGATTCATAGCTGCTTCACATTTGTTAACAGCAAAAGTACATTCTCTGGAAAAAGGAAGGAAGACTATTGTACTGGTTCTCATCTGAATTCATTAGTAACCACAGAGTATGACCAGTAACTACAGGTACTTTTTTTCCTCAGAATATACCAAAACTTCTGACTTTACTAATGAGGGGTTAAGTGTTTTTAGTAAAATTTAAGTAGAACAAATGAATACATGTTTACAAGGCTATCACATTACACATGATACTTTCACTGCTTACACATTCGATTCATCATATGACCAGCTGATTGTAAAGCTGAAATGTGTGGTGTCTTGTCTATAAAAGGCTGTTATTGTTGCAGAAACAGCACATAGAAACAGGATATACAAATTCAGAAAACCTATATATAACTCTATAGTTTATCTACTACCAATCTAATATCAAGGAGGGAAGGCAACATTTTTCCAAATGGTAAAACTATTCGGCTTATTGGTACATATATGTGCACATTAACCCCATTAACCCCTTTAAAATAAATTAATTAGTAACTACTATTAATTATTCCCTCAGTACTGTGAGACAAATATTTAGTTATATTCATGAAAAAAGAACTCTTAACCCCCCACCCCACCCCCCGACTGTGCTTGGTTCTGTTCACTGCGTCATTTGTTCTGAGATCTTTCCCTGACTATGACTGGTTGACTACAGGAAACGGGCTTCTAGCAGTGATGAGAAATACACTTTTAAGTATATTGTAGCGTCAGCATAGACACAGAGGAGGCCGTGATTCCACTATGAGAAGTGCTTTTTATGAAACACCACGTCAGAAAGGCACATAGCATACAGCTGAACCCACAGGGGAGGTCACCCTGATGGCAACCCCCCCCCCCTTTACACAAAGACAATCCACACCCCAGACATGAAATAACATAAATAACACAGATACACACTTTAGACTAATATACAACAACATTAACAACAACAGTGAGTCCCTTTTTAGGAGTGCTGTGCCTACCATGAGCCTCCGTTCATGGCCACTTACATGGCCACACCTCCATTGGAGCCAGCGCCAGCAGGTCGCTACAATAGTGTAGTGTTTACCACTATTAAAAGAGACACACCTCTCATGCAAGTCCTGGTGCTTTACTAACCAGCTGTTGTTGGCCACAGCTACGCCGAACATAAGCTATTTTCTCTTTACTAACAGCTTGTTTGCTGCTAAGCTAGTGTCTTAGTCTCTCAGCTCCGTACATATCCCCCTGACAGACTAGCCCCATCTATACAATAAGATTCCTTATCAGAATAATACCATGAATGAATGCTGAAAAACTAATAACCTTCTAACCTTGAAAACGCTATAGTATTTATAACAGTGTATTCTGCAGCAGTTTGGTTTCGTTCTGTTTTTTCATTGTTTGATGTACACTGCTGGCTTTAGAGTTTTAAGAGAACTTGTTTTCAGTTATGATGTTATTTGACATGTGGTAAATACGCTTGTTGTGACTTCATGATGTTTGATTTCTTCATATCCAATAGTGTATCCCATAAATATCATACTCTTACATGCAAGCAAACCAGCTTGTTTGCAGCTTAACGTTACAGTCAATGTACATCCTTCTTTCTTTCTGAAGGGCCATGTGTCAAACGTTGGACAAAGCATGCGCTCTCACAATGTCATAAATGTGCGAGAGGAGAGAAAGACAGAGAGACTCCACAGAGTAAACTCATATGCACAAAACCACAGAGAAGCTTTTGCTGGTGCAGATAAGAGGTTGTGAACTTAAACTTCATCTCCTCCCACCCCCATCCCCCTTTCCTGTCAGCCGGCAAGCCTGAGGTTGCGAGGGAGACGTTGTTTTTTTGTTCAAAATAACCGTATTGCTGTCAATCAGAACTTTTCTGAGTTTCTTTTTTAACACTTAAGTCTTGTGTGCCTTTTTTTTCTCTAAAAAGCGGAATAGGCCTCGCTTTATGGCTTGGCAGGAAAGGGTTGCAGTTGCAAGGTGCAGGCATGCCTCCTGCTCTTACCCTCGCTCTTTCAATACACCTGGCTGTGTTAGGTACACAGGAAATGTGCAAAAGGATCACCGCAACCTTAATAAGTGCAAGTGCCTTAACATATGATATACCAAATAAATGCTCACTGCCCAGATAAATGGCTTTGCATCAATTTTTCAGATTTTCAAAACATGCCAAATACAAATAGATAAATGAACAGTACATTTTGATTTTATATGTTTCAGTTTCTTGGCTTAACCGTTTCCAAAACTCTCCTCAAAGAAGCCTGTCAAAAACATATTTAGTGCCAAGTAATAACTATTTTCTTGGCATCCTTTTGCACAGTACTCCATATCAGTGAGGAACCCTCTGGGCCGTCTAGGCCTATAATTCTTAGTTTTTTGTTAATGTAATATAATGATCTTGCTTGTTGTATTTAAACTCTGCAAATATTATAGTAGTTAGGAAAAGTGTCCAATCAATTTTTTCCCCTCGTGTTTTCCATGTAGGCCTAACATGTCAGATGAACCCATAACATATGTAGGAACTAAAAGGAAAATGGGACTTAATCAGTCATGTTTTGGTTTACATCAGGTGGGACCAGTTTATTAAGAAAAAAGATCACTCTTAAGTTGTCCATGTTTAATCTAGAAATGTTTGTGTTAATTGCCTTTAGCATAGCCCTGTCAAACACCTAGAATAGGACAGGATTGCAGAGATTAGCATTGTTGTAGAGGTGAGTTTTGTTCTCATTAAGAGCTTATATTCATGGCTCTCGACTGGTGTATTTATGTTTATGATCTTGGATCTTCAAAATTATTCATTCATAAACTGTAATATGTAATAAGCTTTTATCCCAAGTAATTTCAGGCCAGTTTTATTGGTCTGTTTGTCATGAAATGTTCACGCAATATAAAGGGCAGCAGGCATTTTTAAATGAAAGAAAAAATGTTTTGAGAAAAGAGTTGAGAAGTCTTGATATATACATAAATACAGTCTGCAAATATGAAGGTGCAAAATTTCTTGTTTGTGCAGGTTAACTGTCTTAACTGTGGCTTTCTGGTGGGATTATTGCTCTGAGCTCGAAGAGTGTTGTCTACAGTTCTATGCAGTATCATTAGCAGTGGCTGGCCTGTGGTAACGGAGTGGTGACTGTGGCTACTTGACGAGCCGCAGTTCCTCACCAACATGCAAAGCAGCCTAACCAAAGGCTTATTCATCCACAAGCAGTGAAACAGAGCATGAGCTCAGAGTCAGAAACACAGAAACAGGTGCAGGCCAAGAACCACACACAATCATACACACAGATGCTTACCAGTAAATGTGCGGAAAAACACTGAATGTTAAATTTGTTGTTCATTTAAATTACCTTCATAGACTAAGGCTCAGAAAAAGCTGTCTGACCATAAAAAATGAAAGATTGACTCAAAAACTCTAAGCAGCCGTTGAAAATGTCCAGATTGTGCTGACATACCAAATGTCAGCTAGTGGTGGACAGTATCTCCTTTTTGAAATACTTTACACTGTCTCCAAAAACTTACTGTGGTATACGATCAGTGGGGCAAAATGAGTTGGGGGCTCTTATAATGCTTTTTCTGTTTTGTCTAATGTTATTGAAAAAAAAAAAGTTTGCTGTAGTGACAGTAAGCCGAAATCAAACCTGTTCTGTGGTGTTTGGGAGAGAACTTAGTCAGCAGCCCAAATGTGCCCCACCACAGGAAAGGCTAGGTTGTAGCTAACCAGTGCTAAAATGACACCCATTTAGAGGATAGCACACTATTTAGATGATAGCGCACCCATGTAAAGGATCGTCCAAGGTTAAGTGACTAGTGTTGTAGTGAGAGCTGATACATGTAGCTCTCTGCCATGGCTGAGTTCCCCCCTTTTTCATTGGTAGGAGGAACCCCTCTAAAATATAAATGGGTGGGATGTATTTATTTATCCATCCAGACGTAGAAAAGAAATTTGACGTCATAACTTTGGAATACTGTCATCATTTTTATATATTGTCATCATTTTTACATACCATGATATACTGTTGTACTGCCCAACCCTAGTGTCAGCTTCTTTTTTTTAGCCTTGTTTCCCTTCCATGCACATTAGTCTGAACATATACAATCCCTGATGGAAACTTACATGATAAAATATGCCCTTATGCCATTGTTTGTGGCATAAGGCCAACCAGTAGTTGTGTGCAAACCCCACCTTCTACACACTCCATCTCAAAGGACACAGTGTTCACACTAAGGCCTTCCTTGTGCTGTTAAATGGCTGACAGTTGGGGGCATTTTCTTGTGGCGCATCCTCGGCAAGCACAGTTGTTAGCCGTGTGTGTGTGTGAGTGTGTGTGTGTGTGTGTGTGTGTGTGTGTGTGTGCACTTTGTGAGATGTCACAAGGAACCTGTCAGTTAAGCCCAGACTGAGAGTTCCTAACGGTATCCTTACAGCTGTGGCTTCCTTCCTCCTCAGTATCAACTCGCACAAGAGGACAAAATGAATGGCAGAATATATATATATATATATATATATATATATATATATATATATAAATATATTAAAAATGTCACTATCATTTGTTCTAACCTTAAAGAATACTCAGACAGAGTTTAGATTGAAACATGTTCAGGTATTCCTTTAACATGGACAGTGGTCTTCAAAGTCAACCTAAAATAAAATGGGTTTTTTTTGTTGTGTAGATTGAACTTTGAAAGTTTACGTACCTGTTCACCGTAAGCACAATGTATAATATCATATCATTTAAAAGACAAACTTATTGTTTTCCTATGATCTTCCATCAAAATGTAATGACATTTTCCTGCTTTGAACATGTTTTGTTTATTACATCGTCATGTACCAGTAAGCGGCGGGGAAATATTAAGCAATGACATTGTGTCCTAACCCCACTTTCACCCCTGTCTACGATCAACTGCAAATGCTCAGCTAACTCAAGACCCTCCCTGATTCTTTGTCTTACTTAAATATATATCACAAAAAGAAAATACATTATAATTTACATTTACTTTAATGCAGAAGTAGGGAACTGAAGGCCAGAATCCAGCACAATTTGGTGATGTCCCTTTTCTAGCACATCAGCAAAACCTGGCAATTAACTTACGAGTTGTATCAACTTGAGCAGGAAAGCACTACACTGTGCAGGAATCTGGCTCTCTAGGACTGTTCCCCACCCTTTTTATAAAGCCTCAATAAGAAATTGCTGAAACAGTGGTCCCAGACATAACCCTAAGTTTACTTAGAGCATGATAATAATCTGAGGAAAAACTATTGCATGAGTGTCCATCTCGTGTAGTAGAAATACAAGGTATATCTGTGTACTGGCAAAATTGAAACACCTACTAAGTCCACCTTGCTTGTATACAGATAGAAACCATAGCCCTTCCATGCATCTTTTGCCATGTAGAATTTTTGTGTAAGCCATCCTCTGGCCCTTTTGTCAATACTCATTTTCTGACCACAGATCCACTCTTGGCTTTGGAATACCCCAGCAACTCTGCTGAATACACTCATACCAGTGTTACAAACACTACTACACCACTACTATGCCAATGACATTGCTGTGCTGACAATAGTCCACCATTCAAATAATAGTTGGTCAACAGAGGTCCTGTGGTTATGAAAGGTGTAGCTCAGAGGTGTTCCACTCCAGTCCTGGAGGGCCAGTGTGAAGCACATTTTGGTTATTCTCCTACTCAAGTACTCCTACTCCAGGACCAGAGTTAAATAACCCTACTATAGAGGATGTTTAAAAAATTGTATACGACAACAGTAAATGTAAATGTATACCTGTACAGTGGCTCTATACAGTAGGCAGACCTCATGAAGTGGCCAGTGCGTTACAGGTTGCAGACTAGATGTTTCTAAGAAAGTACAAATTCCAGAGTTGGTCTGGAATTTGTAATCCAATCCTTGATTTTGTAGTCACTGATAGGTATGACACTAGGTGGCCAATCAGTTACATCAACAGACTGGAAGCTGGATTCAGGGTTTATAGTTGAGACCCATGGTATGGTTAAAACAACCAAGGTCTAAGAATGACAATGCTGGTTTTAGCACTGTTGTCTTTCTTTTTCACAGCATTCCTTTTTAGATATTATTTGATTCTCATTCCATTTCTCATACAACTTGTGTATTAAATTCTTCTTGTCTTTCAAAAAACCCTCTAGGTCCTCCCCCTGTGGTTCATTTGGTAATAACACCTCTTCTTTTGCTTAATTATTTCTCACTTGTAGCTCATTGAAAGTTGAGGTTTCCTGTCAAAAGTGCAGATAAATCAACCTTTGACAAATACACTTTATTAAATGCATAATACAGTGCATATTGTATAATGATGTGCATTTATGTATAGTCTCTATCTAAGGAAAGAAAAAAACATCCATGTTTTGCCATTTTTTGTCATTTCTTGAAATTGAATCGAAAGTAAAAAGTTCCTAGTGCAGCCTTGAACATGCAGAATGTCAATGTTTCATTATGTAGCTAACTATGTAATTCAAGATCTAATGGAATGTAGAAGTAGGATTGCAAGAAATCATCCTTCTTGGGTTAATTTGCCTTTTCTCATGCTTGTGTTTGGTATTTTCTTCAGTCCATTTGTCAGACAAGTGACTCAAACTAATGAGCACCCTTTCTAACCCCCCCACCCCCCCATACCTCATCTCTGCCCATGTGCATACCCCCATGCTTCCCCTCTTGCTTATCACATCTCCATTTATAGCAGACATACAGTTCACGGCTGTGAGAATGCTCCTGTGTCTGCTGGAATAATTATGTCAGTATGATTCAGCTCCTCTTGGCCCGCCTCCTGGGCGCAGTTAGTGCCACCTGTTTCCAGCGCAGTCGGCTGGGCGCCTGGCATGAGTGTGCGCTCGTGTGCGTGGAGAGAAGGGGGAGATGGTTGAGCTATGCTTAGTCAGAGAAGCATCGCAGACGTGGCAGCGCAGTGGGCTATGTTTAGTCACAGCGCCTCACTGATAGACCAGAGAGAGTCTTGCTCGTCCACCATCTGGCTACAGCCAGAAAAGTCTGGACTTGTGTCTCGGTACCCTATTTTGCTCAGCCCAGCAAGGTGAAAGTGGGGTCCTCATGCACTGGTACACTCATAAGTTAATTCAACTACTTCAACTCTTAGAACTGTAGAGTTATTATGGCTAAAATTAGCATGTTTTCTTTTCTGATACAGTTACTGATATTGAAACCTTGAGTACTGACTGATACTGATACCTATTCTGTGACTACTACAAGCTGTAAAGTAAAATTTTAGTTAACCCCTTAAAATCCCTGGCTTACTACATACAAAGGCCGATTATTCAGCAAGTACAGGGACTTGCAACTGGCTGAGCTATTCTTAGGTTATAGAAATATGTAATTAAAGTTTGGGCCCTGGCCATTTAATGTACTAAAGCACTTCCCTCAAGATGAACGTCTACTGAACTGAAACACTCACAGCTAGTAAAATGACATCACACAATGTGAAAGATTGTTACCACCGGCTAGGTTATATATATATATATATATATATATATATATATATATATATATATATATACACTGATCAAGCATAACATTAGCTCCACTTACTATATAGGTGCACTTTGTAGTTCTACAATTACAGACTGTAGTCCATCTGTTTCTCTGCATACTTTAGCCCCCTTTTACCCTGTTCTTCAGTGGTCAGGACCCCCATGGACCCTCACAGAGCAGGTACTGTTTGAGTACTATTTGGGTATAGTGCAGTAACACTGACATGGTGGTGGTGTGTTAATCTGTGTTGTGCTGGTATGAGTGGATCAGACACAGCAGTGCTGCTGGAGTTTTTAAACACCTCAGTGTCACTGCTGGACTGAGAATAGTCCACCAACCAAAAATATCCAGCCAACAGCATCCTGTGGGCAGCATCCTGTGACCACTGATAAAGGACTAGAGGAAGACCAACACAAACTGTGCAGCAGCAGATGAGCTATCATCTCTGACTTTACATCCACAAGGTGGACTGACAAGGTAGAAGTGTCTAATAGAGTGGACAGTGAGTGGACACAGTGTTTAAAAACTCCAGCAGCACTGCTGTTTCTGATCCACTCGCACCAGCACAACACACACTAACACACCGCCACCACGTCAGTGTTACTGCAGTGCTGAGAATGATCCACCACCCAAATAGTACCTGCTCTTTGAGGGTCCATGGGGGTCCTGACCACTTAAGAATAGGGTAAAAGGGGTCTAACAAGGTATGCAGAGAAACAGATGGACTACAGTCTGTAACTGTAGAACTACAAAGTGCACCTATATGGTAAGTGGAGCTGATAAAATGGACAATGAGCGTAGAAACAAGGTGGTGGTCATAATTTTATGCCTGACCGGTGTATATACACATATATGATTTAAATGCAGTTACAAGAACTGACAATTCTCAAGATTAGGTACTACCCTTATTAAGGTACTACCTTTATTGACATAGGTGCTACAGCAGACATGTTAAACTGGGGACCTTCTGGGCCAAAGTACTGCAGAGATTAGCATTTACACTCATCTAGCGCTCTGAATTCAATTCATGAAGGCCTTGGCAATTAGCTGATGAGCTGAAGCAGGTGTGTTTAATGAGGCAGTGTGCTGAAGTCTGCAGTGGTTTGGCTCACAAGGACTGGATCCTGACTCATGTGTGCTACAGAGTACACACACAGCCACGTCATTTCCATAGAAAAGCATTGTTGTTAGAATTGGACTCTATGGACTAGTTTCCTAAGATCACCATGTGCTATGTCAAAGGTCAGCTAAAAGACTATAAAGATGCCCAGTGTTGAGGTTTGGAGCAGTGAAATCACATTACCTGGACTAATGAGGCCTTAGAACACTTTTGCAAAGAGATGGATGGCCAGACCAAACCATCCAGCATTAGTCTCTGAATGTTCTTGTGCCTGATTGGAATCAAATCCCAACATTAACATCTAAAACCTAGTAGAAATCTTGCTCTGAAGAGTAAAGGCTGTCATTGTAGTAAAAGGAACTCTTTCGTAATACCCTTCTCAGAAAATGTTGGACAAGCACCCTACCCAGAAATGTGGGACAAGCAAGTTTTTGTATACTTCTGGACATATGCAGTACTGTACAAAAGTCAAAAAGTCAGAGACCACCCTTTCTATGATTAAATTTCCAGTCAAAATGGTCATTAAGTACATTGTATTAATTTTTCAGTGTCAGGAAAAGCAGGAAATGTATTTAACAGACATTTACACATAAGCCTCTGACACTATATAATTTCAATACACTATATAATTGACAAATCTATCAATATGCCATTTTTGTCCAGTCTTTTGTGCACCCTACTGGCCTTTTTACTCTTCTGTTCTTCCCATCTTAAGACCATCAACTTGCAGCTTTATGTCCTTCCCACAAAAGGTTTTCTCAATGGTGTCACTGACATTATGTCACTCTTGAAAGAGGACACTAGCATACCACCCAAAACACAAGCAACTACACAAAACACTTTAGGTGCTTTGTAATTTTTTATTTTCATGTACATCTAAAACACCTAAATAATATATTTCTGATGAGATATAAGAAATAAGAAAGAGGAAATTCATAGGAAAAAAATACAAGACCACCAGTACTGTTTCTGTCAGATAAACAGTACCTAAAGCTTTCATCTGAGGAAAAAAAAATCTGCCCATCCTTTCACTGTGAGAAAACAACTCAGCATTATGGATCTGAAAGGATGTGTAGTTTGCAATAAGTTATTACTAAGAAGAACATTTAATCCAGAATGCCAAAACCCGCCATCTGAGATGTGACGTAAGGTTTTATTGACTGATGCGACTGATGAGTTTTTAAATGAGATTACTTGGATCGTGAGAAGCAGAAAATGCAACCAACTTCTAAGACTGAACTTTGGAGGTGTGGAAAAATATCCATGCAGATTTCTTTGAAAAACTGAAAGCAAGTCTCCCGAAAAGAATGAAAGCTGGAAAAAAAAAAAAAGCAAAGGGTGGACACACTAACCACTGAAAATATTGATATTATATTCAGCTGTTCAGTCTTCTATGGCTTCAGATAAGGTTGAGGAAGGCAGACAAATTGCAAAAGAGAAGAAGATATGAGGTAGAGCAAATTAGCAGATAGAGCAGAAGGAGATGGTCTTTGTTCTCAATGTCTCTCTTTCTCTGTCTCTCTCTTTGTGATGCCTTCCCCCCTACATTATAATCAACTGCATCGTTGTTCAACATTTGTCTTTCTTCCAAACAAGACAGGCATTGTTGTCAGGCAGTAATCATAGCAAAGGGAATTTTCACCGAATGTGGACTGTTCATTCCACCACAGGCATGAAAACACTGTACTGTCTGGTCTTGAGAAGAGCATTGCTTTCCTCTTTGTCATTTTGCTCATGTCTGTCATCTCTGCTCACACATTATACTAAGCAAGAGTGTGCTCAGGAGTGGCGTACAGTTTAGTCCATCATTGAAGCAGTATCGAGAGATAGGCGAAACAGAACGCAGGCGGTTTCCCAGTCACTTATTAAACTCAGGCTTGAAGTAAGTTATGTTGTCAATGGGTTTACCTGCATGAAAAAGGGCATGATGGCATAGCAGGAGCCCTGGACTTACTGTTGTTATAAATCTTGAAATATAATAATAACAATTAAATATGAAAAAAGGAAAAATGAAGACATATTAAACTGTATATTTCTATTAATTATTTGACAACTACTGTAAAACATTAATCATTTATGTAATTATTAGAGTGAGAAACTGTGTAGGCCCATATACGGGACCTCAGGGCTTAAAGGTTAATGAAGAGTTCTTAATAATTTTCTAGTCTCACTGATTGTAGTGAAGCAGATTTATGTGTTTACAAATGGCAAATTGTTGTTAGCACCTGTTCTAATTCAGTGCAGTCGTGGCTGGAGGTGTGAAGAGGTAGTTGTCTGTAAAGTGTACTTTCATAGGTTTACAGATAGATAGATAATAATACATACTCTGTGGTCTAAATTGCTTGGGAGTATTTAAGTTCACATGCTTAAAGAAATCGTTTTTTCTCAAGGATCGGCGTCCCTCTAGTTCCATAATGTAGGCTCTTTCTAAGTGGTTCTTGGCTTGGACATACTGTTCTATTCAGTATGGAACCTTTACATTAAGAGCACATTCTTTACACCATGACACACTCACATCACATTTGTAAAAATGCCTCTGTAAGTTTTTTAGGGAAACAAAAGTGTTTTTGGCTCCTAAGAACCCTTGTTGGCAGTTTATTTTTAAAGAGTATCAGATATTTTCTATGCCATTCATTGCAGGCCATTTTCTCTGGCCTGGTGGGCCTGTCTCAGGCTATGATGTGGCCCTTCCTGAAAAAGCCTAGGAGCAAATTTGAGACTGACTGCTGAGTTGCTCAGTCCTGCCTAGCTCCTTCTCCGTCTCATGCTCCCCTCCACTCCCTGCCTACACCCCAGGGGAGCATGAGCCATGTGGTGGGCTGGCCTACGATCAGAGGGGCAGACGCCGCGTTTGATCTGCTCGCTCCACTGCTACACGCGACATCCGTGGCGCAGGAAGAGGATCTTTAATAAAGCTCCTTCATTTCCTTTTATTTTCTTCTCTTCTTCTCGCTCCCTTTCTTCCCTTGGTCTGCTTAATCGCTCCTGCATTTCCTCCTATGCCTTCTCCTTCTCCAGACATGGCCTTTTTTCCCTCACTGTTTTCCTTCTTCGACACGTCTCTCCTGGCTTTAGCAGTAGCTCAGATGTGCATCTGTGAGGCCTAATCTTGAACAGGTCAATAGCAAGCTTGATTGGGTGTAAATGCTGGTGCTTGTTGTGGGTACGGTGATATACTGTAATCCTCTTCACTTAGGCCTCAGCTGCCTAGCATAGATCCGGTATAGGGAGGGTAAGCATGGACATGCCGGTGGCAGACTGGAGATATTGATTTGTGTTTCATAAAGCATGAATAGACTGGGTTAGACAGAGAGAGGGACAGGGAAGGTGGGTGTTACCATTGATTGCCCAGTGTCTCTTGATCAGAGTCTCTTTTGTTCCTCTCTCGGATTGTAACCGAATGCGCTAATCGCTCGGCAACTGAAGGTTTGTCTGCTGTCTTATAGACCCGAATGGTGGCTGGTACTGTCTATGGCTACAAGTTACATAAAATAACTTCAGGATACTTGTTGGTTGTAAGAAGGACAAGGGCCTTTCACACAATGCCAACACAGTCATAAAATTCAACAAGCAAGAACACAAGGAGTCACTGGAAGAAGAAGTAATGCTCTCATATCGTCTTTTATCTTCCTGTCCAGGACTGCTTCATGTTTACTTGATTGCACTTGTGGCATTCATGGTTTTAATATGTTGCCCTAGAAATAACTAACATTGATGCCACAAGCTAGCATGCTAGCATGCACATTACAGATTCTCTAAACTCTCAGTGTCTGTGCTTTCAGATACATTTACCAGTGATTTACATCTCATTTTCTTAGCTGAGACTTCCATACCCATGTACTACTGACCAGTAAGACCATGAAGTCATGAATATCCTTTCTGCTAGCAGCATGCTAGCATGTAGCGTCACTATTGACTAGTCCTAGAGCAGTAAAACCTTAAAGTCAGTGATGTGCCACCAAGGGATGAAAAAGCAAATAATGGTAAACGTTATCTATTTTTAAATATTTCTTGTGTTAGGCATATTCACCTGCTAAGTCCAACTAATTTCAAGATAACTGTCAAGAGGTTTTCAAAAGCAACATAAAGAAAGATTCAATGCAAAGACATTGTGAACCAAGCTTACACAGTTGTAAACTTTATTCTGTTACTTTCAGAAGAAGTGTGCGCTGATGGTGATCGCTAGGGACATTCCTGAACTCACTGTGGTAGTTCAGAGTGCATGAAGTTCCCATCATGCTCCTCTTCACTGCCATTACCGCCTCTATGCCGTGAAACCGCAACAGGAAATAGCAATATTATGGTCGATACTGCGAAGGTACTGGATTGGGTCCGTGCCACTCTTTCTAACCACAGAAACTCTTTGAGACCATGGTAATGGACAAAGTGGGGCACCAGCAAACCCAAAGGGATGCGTTCCCAAGTGGAACTCCTATGTACTTCGTCAGTGTGGTTAATGAGGTTGAGATGCAAAGTGTATCTGGGCCGTCATTCCTTCTCTTCCAGACGGTCTCATTTGAGAGCTTTTCATTCAATGGCTGCTAATTTATTTATCTGAAGATACTTCCCTGCATGTCACCTTGTGCATGAATGTCCCCATTTTCCAGAGTGTTCTTCTGGCTTATTTAGCAGGGTTCCTCATCTGCACAATGGTCTAAGTGGAGGTGAGAATGACTAAATAGGTCTGCTGGTGGAAGGAAGAGGCTGGAGCATGTGCAAGTTCAGGCTCAGGCCCCTCTGAGTCATTAATTGATTTTGTGGGTGACTAATGACTTTTTTATTGAGCAGTGTCCTAATGCTCCTGCAGGGGAAAAAGGCCAAACTGACCGCATCTTGAGCAGTGTCCTAGATTTGCAGGACAGCCAGTCTTCACCAGGGTCTTCCACCTTTGTCTGCCATCAAATACATTAGAACCATGAGGAAAGAAAGCAGAGTTTGTCAACATCCGCTGTAATCGTAGTTCCTCAACAATTGTTCAATTAAATCAGCCAACAGTTCAGGACAGTTGTTAGCATGGTGTGTTGCTGGAAGTCCACTGATGGAACATTTTGCATTGTTTGAATAGAAGTGCCAAGACGCAGGCTATTAGGGAAACAAAAAGGTTTCTGCTGCAAACTCTATCAAACAGATCTGTTATGACAGAAAATCAAAACGAAATTTAATTTAGAACTACAAACTTATGAAATTCGTCATTGCTATGTATCATGTCCGACAGACTCAACTGGCCATTGTGCACACACACACACATACACTACTATTTAAAAGTTTGGACTCCCTTGTCATATTAATAATTGCTGTTATCTTATTCATTAATTACTTATAAAGTGTAGATTGAAATACTATAAGCTTGACATCAGAAGGTAGTTTAAAACATTTTAAGTTTTTAGGGAACATGAAGATGTTTTGGAGTTAGGTTAAACGTCTGGTGGACACGTAATTTCCTTTTTTTTCCAGCTCCCTGCAAATTAAGAACCAATGAAGAGTCATTTTATACATGTTACATGTATACAACAGTTTGGTTTTTTTAATTATTAAAAACAATGATTCCAAACTTTTGAAGTGTTTACTTTAAACACATATTTCCCTATAATAATCTTCTATTTAAAAAAGCTTTTGTTAGCTAGATTGAACATGAAAACACAAATACACTAGCCTATCTTTATTCAGAGAGGAACAGCACAACAGCAGCTAACGAGGCCTTCCTTTAATTTATCCTTTATTTACCTCACTGTGTCCCTCATGTCCTTGTTTTAATGGTAGCGGTGTGTGGATATTGCTGAGGGTCTGTCTGTGTTTTGTTGTGTGTTTGAGGTCTGAGCCCTGAGTCAGTGTCTGTGGAGGCCATCTGCCCATCTGACCACAACTGATCCATCCTCAACCGCCAGCACAGCATAGCCAAGAGTCTGGCTCAAAACAAAGCCAGTCTGTTTGTCGCTATGGCATGGTACAGTCGCCTAGTCACTAGCTTAGTGTGAGGTGACAATGCCATAGGCTTAAAGTTTGGGGCTAACAGGCTAGAATTAGTGAATAAAATTTGCATTTTGATTTTCTAATTATGGGCAAGAACAGTGCAGTTTCATAACAAAGGAATGTGCCATGTAAACCTATTAGTAATTACGTAATGTAAATTAAAAAATGATTCAGAGTAACTTGTTTTAGCCCCTTAGGGATCTATGCTCTGAATGTATGGAATAAAACAACGGAAAACAACAAAAAATGTTATTTGCTCATATGTATATAATTAAAGAATCATCCACTGAGAGTGGTAATTCTGTGGTGTCACCCCAGAGACCCCTTTTGGCACCTTTCTTTGAGTTAATTGATGTATTTTGTGTTGTTTTAGCTGTATCAAGTTTTCTGTGTAAACCTCTTATGTTTTGGAAGATTGTTTTTAGTTAGGAAAATGTCCCTATACCGTGATAGTCCAATCCAAAGTCACATTATAATGGGCTAATTTTCTGATATATTTCTCTAGCTGGTTAAAACTAAAAGCAATGCACTAGATTATTGTACATGCCACATCTCACTGTACATCTCACTCAGTTGCCCAACAGATTCTGAAACAACAGGTTTATACAACAGCCTGTAACTGGCCAGCAACGATACTCATTCAGTAATGAACAAAGATTTTCATTCAGTGGTGAAACAAAATATACAAGCAATTGAGATGGTCCTTCTTCATCTGCTCATTTTACTCAGTTCAAAGCCACATTAACCATCAGCGTTATAAGTAGAGCAATATAAACACTACAGTTATAACTGGTTATAAAAGGGATGGTGAACAGCTACAGAGAGTTTTTGTGCTTCACGTTCCAGTCCTTTTTTTCATCTTTCAGCTGCTGCTTCTTGTTTCCTCTTGGATCTCCACCTCCAATCCCTTGCTCATCCTTCATTCCTGCTGCAGGGCAGCATCTTATGGCTGGATTTGAATTCTCTTTTCTTAATTAAAAAAAAAAAAGACATAATTTATGCACATAATGTTAGGAACTTTATGTGCATAAATTTGAAAAATTGTTTTCAGTAAAAATAACTTTTTTTTAGAACTTATTTACTAACTAAAAACATGACACATTAAAACAAGAACATCTTCTTAATATATCATAATGTATGCACATACACATACATTAAGTTATACTGGAAATAAATTACATTGGGTAAAAACAAATGCCAGTACATTGCTTCTGTGTGAGTTCTACAAATGCCTCTGATTTGACATAATAAAAACTCAATGATGCTATTTATATTTGATAGACCTTCATTCATTTTTACTACTATTGTATGGAATAATGTATTTTTGATACATGAGTCAATGTATGCATATTATTTAAAAGTAGTTTTACGAGAAATCCCTGCATTATAAAATATTACTGGAAGCCTTTCTTATAGCAATTGTCCCAGGGAAATGAAATTACCTTCATTTTGTCTGTGTTGCTTTAAGAATGAATAAAATCATTATTGACCCATCAAAGTCAGCCCATTAAACCATAAAGAAACGCGAAGTATCAGATCTACTTACTTTAGGTATACATCAAGAGGGAGTGCCACAGTGCGTGTATGCATTGAGTAATCGCACATATTTTTATATCCGTCTGGTCGATGTGCACTGTCTTTGTATGAGTGTGTATGTGCTTCTGCTTCACTGCGTCTTCTCATCAATTCAACATTGCACTAAATGGTGCCTGAGGCGTATCTCCAGTAGCTGCCTGGCCCCTCCCTCCCACGCACTACTCTGGCCCACAGAAGGCCAAACCAGGCCTCAGAGCTGTAAACATACCCAACATGTGTATATATTAGTCTTGTGGAAAAGCAATGAAGTAAAACTAAAAGTTTCCCCAAATTGTTTAAATGAGTTTTTGCAGCACTTGCCCTTTGGCTTGCTGCTATTACAAGGTTGTTTGAGCTGGTTTTCTGTTCTATTACTAAGCAGAGGGAAATGTGTTGAAATTATTGTCTGTGTTAAACCACTGTTTGATGCAGTTACAGCAGGTGCAGATTATAGTGTATTATATAGTGTGTAAAATGTATTCCCTTCTTACTCCTTGTTAGATGCAGAATTAGCAGTGCTGAAAGTTTCCGGACCTTCTTGTCATCCCTTGGCTTTCTTGAAAGTGCTGAGGGATTAACATATTCAACACCTTCGTGCCTTTGTATCTGCAGTTCTCTCTCTCTCTTTCACTTTCTCTCTCTCCATCTCCCTACTTTCAGGCTCTTGGTTCTGTGCCTCTGCATACACATGCTCATCGCTTGTGTCAGAAAATCAATCAGCGATTTTGCAAGAAGCGCTCATCATAAGGCTGATAGTCTTTGCTGAGTTGAACGGTTTTGAATAATTCACCATATGCCTAAGCCACTCCAGCCAGGGCTGCAGCACATTCGCAGGTTTACTCCATACTAAACCTTACCTGTTCCAAAGCCCTGTGATGGCCGCTATACAAACAATGTTCTGTGAGATCTGCTAATGCTGGATGTTCCTTAGCTAAGTGGTCAAACCGCAACAAGGATCATATAACAATCTGTTGTACAGTCTTATTTGTGGTTATTTTTGGCTTACTCACTTCATAGTTCAACCTTAAACTTTGAGGAGCGTTGTTTTTTTCACCATTTCAACTGCCCTTTGCATTATGTGAACATTTTAGAATCAATGTAAATTCATAATAAAATAAAAAAACAGAATGTTTTTCTTCTTCTATGAAGGCGTGTGAAACTATGATGTATAAAGTTGTCAGGACAGTAAGCATTTATTTGTATTTATTGCAATGTAGTTGTTTACTTGTAAAAACAAACTGCAGGTTTGTTGTAAAGGTAGTTGTAATTTTTTTATATATATATATATATATATATATACATATATATATATATATATATATATATATATATATATATATATATATATATATATATATATATATATATGTATACACGGCTGCACAGCCGTTAGAATGCACCGGGCCTTTGGGAGCAGTTCTGAGAACAGATTGAAATTCACACTGGGACCATTACACTGTTGTGTCATTATCCTCTTAAGAGCAGAGTAGTAGCCCTGCCATCCTTTTTGCCCTCTGGGCAGTCCCTCTGCGGCTTCTGATAGTGCTTTTGTGCTTTTATCTTTAAGGCTGCACCATGGAACATTTATTGAAGATATTCTGAGATTCTGAGGACTATTGCTATAGTCTAAGTCACATATCTAATTTGATGATATGCAATTAAGCTTTTCTCCCAGTGTCTATATCAACCTTGCCTTTGGTTCTGTTCAATCTTAAAGGCTTGGCACATACGTCTCTATCACTGCCTGAGAAGAATGAGTGAGTGAGTGACTGAGTGAGTGAGAGAGTGACTGAGTGAGTGAGTGAGTCAGTCAGTCAATCAAGGATGCCTAAAATGAATAATGGCTTTATTGCTAGCTAATCTTGTGTAAAGCTAGGCAGGTGTCTGTGTCAGTGCCAGTAACACTATAAAAGAGTGTGGGCCCATCTAGAAGACCATGGGAAAAGACAGTTCTCAGACTATGATGACGTCACAACGTGATGCTATTAAGGAGACTCTTTCATCAGTAGTAATGTTAATACAGCTGGATTGAGTGAGTGTGTGTGGGCTGTCCATTCCATTCTAACATAAATAAATAAATAACGGAGGCAGCCTACACACACATGCACACTAGAGTATGGTGATGGTGTATGAATGTATCAGAGTGTATTATACTCTGTGTGTAGTGTTAGTGACCCAGTATCATGCTTTCTGAATGTGTGCATGTGCGTGTTTGTGTGTGTGTTAGTTAGCCAGGGTGAGAGAACAGGACAGAGTGCTTTGGTCTGTCACTTCGCTGAGCTGCTAACTGATATGTCAGAAAATCAATTAATTACTTTTAAGTAGCAGTTAACAGCATCCACACAATACAACCACATTAATTATTAAAGAGAACTAAAGCTGAGTTATTTTCTCTCCCTCTCTCTTAACTAACGGGTCCACACAGTGTAAGGAAACAAGAGAGAGAAGAGGAAAAAGGAGAAAATAAAGGTGGTGGTGATGAGACGAGTGGGAGAGCAGGGAGAATTAAATATAGAGAGGGGAAAAGGGACAGAAGGGTCATTGGTGGCAAAACATTGATGGTCCATTCTCGGAATTAAAAATGCATGGATCTAGAAGGTATTCTGAATTTTGTAACTACAGATGCCTCCATCCTTGATGGGAAAATGAATTTGAGATGCTGAATTGTTTGAGTCTAACAAAAGCTATAGAAACCTGCATGTCCACCTGCTCCGGCAGCAGTTGATTACCCAAGCCCCAGGAAGCTCAGGGGGCATTATTGATCCTGTGTGCCCAGCACTACTGGCCCCAGGGTGGTCTGTCTCTGGGGGCTGAGAGGGGGCAGACTGCCTCTGGGCAGTGAGGAAGAGGACATCTTTATCTAGGGGTAAATCTGTGTTTGTGTAAGGCATTTTGAATAACTGTGACTTAACTGTGGTAACAGTGAAAATGGGCACTTTCTGGTCCCAAAATCTGACCATGATTCTCTGTGGCTTACCAGCTTTTCCCCCTTTTATACAGAAGCTGGATTCTCTCTTGAACTATTGTCACACTTCCATCCAGTCAACCAGAGAACCCTCAACCCACTGAGGTTCTGCCATGGCCTGGGTGAGGTTTGGAAAGGGACTTCAAAAACCTCTGTGGTCACTTGCTGCAAAGGAAACTTTTTCCACATGGACATAGATCAGTTGTCAAGCAACCACCATGGTTGCTTATATATCAGCCATGCTTTTAGCAGCCTCTCCAAGTGTAATCTGACTTTTCCAGATGGCAACCAGAAATTGACAGAAACAGAAAGTCTCTAATCTTCATGTAAAATAAGCGTTCCTAAATGTCTCTTGGTCAGGGTATACAGTTCTAGGAAAAAACATGCATGCTTCATTTACAAAAAATCCATTGAAAAGTTCTTTGGGGAACCACAAGTGGTTCTTCTGTGGGATCACTCCAAAGAACACTTTTAGTACCTTTACTTTTAAGAGTGGACTTGCATCCACTGGATACAGGTGCTGATGGTGATTGTCTCGACAGGAAACTAGTTCCCAGGAACAGCCCAAAAGCAGCAGAACACCTCTCTCTTCACTTAGAGAGAAAGAAAAAGAGTTCAAGCCTTCCTACCACCTCTTCTTCATGTTCATGAAAACTTCACATTGGTCTTTCCTTAGCCTCCACATTTGTGGCATGAAGAGAAAAAAGAGGGAGCACAACGAAGAGAGAGAGAGAGTGAAAATCCTGTCAGTCACTAAATGAAATTAGCAGTTTTGAAGTGCCCCGAGGCAAAGAACTGGGCTTGTCTCCTGAGGCCAGGGTTAGTGGGGGAATATATTAGCTATGAATGCACACTAACTTACCATCTCTCAGCCTTTCCTTTTTTTATATCAGGTTTTTGCTGGTGAAGGAAGAATATAAAGGGAGAGAGGTGTAAGGGCAGTTGAGTTTTTTTTTTTTTGTTCTTGGCCAAGAAACTCTGGATTCTCCCTATTTGGATCTGCTAATCTGGACAAAAGTAAATATGAACTCGGGCCACTATAATACATCAGGACCGCTCACGTGGGCCATGTACCTCATGAGGAAGGGTCGTAACACCAGTGGGCTCTTTGGTAATGTTAAAACTCTCCAGCTTTTTGTCCTTTATTGTGTTTTCCAGTTCAGTGTGTTGTCTTCTTTCCTTTGTGGCACTTTTTCCTGCATGTAGTAGTCTTTCAGTGTGATCTTCTGCTCATGATTCCTCTTCCACTGTTCTTTTTATCTTGCTCTTAATGAAGGAAATAATCTTCAGTACAGCTAAGAAATAATATTTAGCAAACGTTAAAGAGATAGTGTACAACAATTGTTCTCAGTCTTGGTCTTGCATATTTTTGGGTTTCTTGTTCTCAGGAATCAGTTCAACGTAGTGTTCTTGTAATCATTGAGATGTTTCCCAGCTGAGTATAGTTCCTGCCAAAAAAAAAATCAAAATTTTTTGCTGTTTTTATTTTTCTATATCATTTGAGCTCAGCAGCTACCCTTTACATTGTGTGAATATTTCATAATGAATTGACCAATGGAAATGCTCCAAATTTGTACAGAATAAAATCTCTTACATTAACAGTAGATTTTCTTTTTCTTTAGCAGTAATAGGAACCAGGGGTTGCGATATAGAATTGTTCACATAGGTGGTGTTTTATTTATATATATATATATATATATATATATATATATATATATATATATATATATATATATATATATTAGGCAGAATATCTTTTAGCACATTTCAAACGTCTGGTTCCCATCACCACCACTGTGAACAATTCTGATTCTGCCAGTTTCTCTATAATGTGAGCATTTCACATCAAAGAATGACTTTAGTTACATCTTAATTATTGAATTATGCAGAGATTTTGAAACATTGGTGGAATTCCCCTTTATGCTTTGATGTTGAATGGGTGTCATAAATAGATCTTTGAATCATGGCAGTCTATTTGTAACCTTTCGACGCTGGTCAATAGATTTTATAGCTGACTACAAGCGCTATTGATCTCTAGGCTCAAAAGTTATCAAATTACACCAATTCAGAGTTGGTAGAAACGGAAATGCAGTGTAGCGCTGGAGCTCTTCAGTTTGCAGAGTATGCCACAGTCTCCTAGCGTGTAGTCTGGTGTGATCACTGTAAATAAGCCTACTGGCAAGGGAAAAGTATCAAGAGATTTTTATAAACAGAAAAGTTAGATTTATCATATCATTTTTTTGGTTTTGTTTTGTTTTTTGTTTGTTTTTTTAGCCTACGTTGGTCCGTTTTTTCGTAGTATTCTTTCCACGTTCTCTACCGTGTTTAGAAGTGTAATTTATATAGTCTAATTTGATTTAACTCGCTTAATTTAGAAGTTTAAAACGAATTATGACCCATGTATGTGTTTATTACCGTCTTTTTTTATTTTATTT
The DNA here is from genome assembly GCF_904425465.1 of Colossoma macropomum. Taxonomy (NCBI): domain Eukaryota; kingdom Metazoa; phylum Chordata; class Actinopteri; order Characiformes; family Serrasalmidae; genus Colossoma; species Colossoma macropomum. Next base: position 14,972,189 of record NW_023494808.1, read on the forward strand.
TCACAGCAAAATGACAACAGATCGACGGGTATATAATTTTTCATGCGTTTGATTTCCTGTCTGGTCTTAACAAAAATATATATTTCTTCGATCTGGATTTATTTTTCTGAAATGAAAGACAGAATCTTGTTCATTTCCTTCCAATGAATGATGTTTATCGTATTTATGCGAGTGTGGGGCTTAGCAGTGTCATGACGTAAACATTTCTAATGCTTTTTTTCTTCGACAATAAATCAAGAAATCTTTTTTAAAGAAATCTAATGCCACCCAGACAGTCTGAAGACATTATTACATTATTCTAATTTAGCCTGAGTGTGAATATGCACACGAGGCACGTCTACAAAATACAGTAAACTATAAACGTCACTTCATCCACCTACATGGTATCTTCCTTTCTGCATGACATACTTCTTATTTTGTTGTGTTCTCATTGTGTCTCATTGTGTTGTGTAGATTTTATATATGCAGAACGTGTCCTAATGTTATTCCTGTCTGTTAAGCTTTTTAGTGAGCCGAGAAGGTTCAGATCACAACATCAAAAAAAAATTCATCTAGAGCAGGGACCGATTCATTAGTTTTAGAAGAAGAGAAACCAACTGTTCGGTTAAATATAATGCTACTGGAGGCCATGAATACTGGCCTACAAAGGGCAGAACCTCAGAATGAATTGGGGGAAAACAAGAAAATTGTAAACTAAAATTCCACCTAATTTGATGGTGCTTCCGGTGAATGGGCGTTTATAGCGTGCATTATTCAGCCCTTTGATTTGATTTCGCAGTTTGCTGTCTCCTCGATGAGAACACGTTGTGTTATTAATCAGACGAAGAGCCTTCTTGACACACGTCTTGAAGTTTTAGGTGAAGTGTCAGTTTTTTAAGAGCCTAGCCAGAGGGATGTGTATGAAAAATGAAAAATCCTCCTGCTTTCTGCTACGTCCGTGATTCAAAGTGACCGGCCTTCTCTCGCCTTACTGTAAACTTTGAACGTTGATAGCAAACTAGCATGTAGAGTATTTACAAGCTAGCATAGACTGGTTTACCATGATGAGGAGGGACCTGGAAGTAAATAGCAGATTTAGTGTATAAGCCTTCCTGTCATGTATGTAATGTGGAGGAAATTCTCCCACAGTTCCTCCATGGTAGCACTTCTGCTGTAGTTAGCATGCTCGCACTAAAGGCACGCGTTTTAGCCCAGAATTTGAAAACTGTAAGATCCCGTGAGATATATTCTGCAAGCTTTCCTCCATCGCATCCACGGAGTTTAAAATATATCTAATACCACCCGAAACCGTCAAGATATCAAGGCAGCAAGACCCCAAGAAATTAATAGTATGACCATGAAGAGCAAGTCACCATTTAAGTCGTTTGCTGCCCCCTGCTGGCTGCGTGTTATCCATTGTAACTACGCAGCCACAGCCCCAGCTCGCACGGCCGCAGCTGATCTCCCATGTCAGAGCTGATGCTCGAAATGTTGCTCTTGTCGCCACACGCAGTGTGTTTGTGAAAAGTCCTGGCTGTCTTTTGAGGACGTCTTTTTTGTTTTTGAATGTAACTTAAGCTGGGCTGCACAACCAGAAATGGCTAGACTGCTCACACAACTAAATCACTGAATCACTTACTTGTTGACAGCTAGCCCAGTAACCGTCACTGTCTTTAAAAGTAGCAAAAAAGAAAGCAAACCACGAATATACGACGGCCTAAAGTTTACAGAGTGTTGTTACCCTTATATCCGTCTCATTTAGAACATAAAACGTCGATTTTCTCTCAGTACAGAGCCGCTAAGCCGCCTACTTCCAACCTCAAAACACAAAACTGCCACAGATCTCACGAGGCCACGCGCCGCGCTGAGGAATTCCATTGACCGCTGTAGCTGCGAGCCGGACTCTCGCTCTGGCTTCGGACGCTCTTCTGATTGGCCGAGCGCGCCGAGAGCGATCGCTGCTGGCCAATCGCGGCGGTTCGGAGGAGGCTCTATGCAAATCAGACCCGCTGAGCCGCATTCCTGCGCTGCCCGCTGCCAGTAAAAAGCCGCCGAGCTGCCGGGACCCTTCATTCATATTTCAGCGATCTCACTGCGAACACACGGCCTCTACAAGGAGTGTGACCCTCCATATACACACACACAAACGCACTCACTCACGAGACGGCCAGGATAAGTAGGTTCCTTCAGCAGCTTCGCCAGTAACGCTTTGCTCAGATGAATGAAGGCGCTTTCGTAGTTGGTTGAAAATATCGTCTCAGACGTGAAGGCTCGCGAGAGAGCTGCCAAGAGAGAAGTTTCAGAAAAGAACGCGCGAGTGTCAGAAACGGCCTCGCGAGTGTCAGCTCTGCTGCCTCGAGGAGAAGATTATGGGGGTCGTCTGTGTAGATTCATTTAATGGATAGTTTGATCCTGTCTCGGAGGCTTTAAAGCGAACAGTATCAGCAAGTGGAACTTTCTCCGTCGCGAGGCTGCACGGATACAGACAGACGAGCAGGCTGTCAGAACTGAGCCTGGCGGCCCGGTTTGGCAGACCGAACCACTTCACTGGCCGGAGGGAAGTCAGTCTGTGAACAGAAAGCGTTCGCAACTCGCGTCTGGAACCGTAGCCGCCAAAGCAGCGCAACAAAACAGGATACCAATGGTTTTTCTTTGGGACGCCAAATACGGTAATGATGTACTTCTTTTAGTTTTGCGACCGCACACGTGCAACCGCAGCTCTCGTGTTTTGATGTAGGCGATTAGTCTGTTTTGCTGTTTCGATCTGAGAGTCCTGAAACTCTTAAATAAGCGTTATACGACCTCTTAAAATATTATTTTTACATCTTATTTGAGTGCTCTTGTGCTTATGCGAATGTGCCTGCTATGGCCTGAGCCCAATGACCAAATATAACGTTCCCAACAGCGCCAGCGCACCTCTCTCTCTCTCTCTCTCTCTCTCTCTCTTTGGTGTGAGGAGGCTGAATACTTGTGTTGGGTGCTGCGTTTGGAGAGTGTGTTTGGCTGAGTGACAGTGGGTTTTTTCTCCCTGTCACTCTCAGCCCTGCGGTCTCGCCGCTTTCAAGCTCATCGAGAGCGCCGCTGGCTGCGCTGAACCGCACAGGAGCTCCCCAAGTGGCGCCGAACTTTTTCTGTGTTGAATCGCAGAGCCAGCGTTTAAGACATCATAATCGACTTTTTAATGGATATCGGAGCCGGCCATTACGTGATTTCTAATTTTATAAACTAACTTGAACTTTTTTTTTTTAATGAAGATCAGAGCCAGCGATAGGTCTTTTATTTTTCTATTTTTTTCTGAGCCAGCTTTTTGGAAATAGCGATATTTTGCGTGAAGTAGATAAGTTACTTTAGTTACTGATATACCTTATAACATGGTTCTTTAAGAGTTCTTTAGTAAAGACACTTAGTGTATGTGTATATATATATATATATATATATATATATATGTGTATATATATATATATATATATATATATATGTGTGTGTGTGTGTGTATATATATATATATATATATATATATATATATATATATATATATATATATATAAATATATGGCTTTTTGCATGGCTACATTTCCATAATAGATAACCTGTTATGTACGGTTCTTTAAAGAACCTTTAAAAATTGGCTCCATACAGCACCAAAATGGGTTCCACAAAGAACCTATTTGGTACCAAATAAAAACCTCCTTTGCTAAGAATGTAGGCTGTACCATTTTATTAAGAAAATAAGATGTTTTTTTTTTTCTTTTTTCCCCAACATCTGGCCACCTTCCTCTGCCCTGAAATCTAATTTGTGTCTTTTTGTGTGTCTCAGACCCTGCCCCCGGGCGCCGCTTCACTCCCCCCTCCTCCAGCCTGGGTTCGGCTAAGCTGGCTGAGGCCCAGGAGGCCAGTGGCGCCGCCCTGGTGGCCAAAGTCCGCGTGGCAGAGCGGAATATGGTGGAGGTGCTGTCCGACCACCCTGGAGAGCTTGTGCGCACCGACAGCCCCAACTTTCTGTGCTCCGTCCTGCCCACACACTGGCGCTGCAACAAGACCCTGCCCATCGCCTTCAAGGTAACTGAACACTCCAGCGTCGAGCTGCAGTCTATATTATCTTTATTTTTGCTTATTTATATTTATTATACTTATTTATATACGGTGCTGTGCAAAAGCTTCTGCTAACATTTGTCAATGAACATAACTGCAGTAAAAAAAAAAAATTCCCTTTTTTAAAAACGGGCCAGGTGCACAACGAGCACATCTGATTTGATTTAATGAAGTACTGATTTGCCAAACCACATATTAGACGATAACTACTATTAATACTGGGCTGCCATGAGGAGAGGTTTGGAAAATGGTTAAACAAACACTTTGACACATACAAAATCAACACTTATTGTATAAGTTTTTATTTGTATTTGTTCTAATATTAGGGTTTTCTGAGTAAATAAACACTGCCCAGTTAAATATCTTTATAAATATAATGTTTTCAGGTGCCAAGACTTTTGCACAGGTCATATTTTTAGCTTTTTTTGTTTGTGTGCTTGCTTGTTTGTTTTGTCTGCACTTGCGTCCACATTATCTGCACTCTTGCCTATTAACAAACTCTTCTTCATATTAGGGTAAAAAAACTGTAATTAACTATTCAATTTCAAACACATTTGTCCAGCACAAACCCCAGCAGTCTGAAAAAAACACATTAAAAAAAAGAAGAAGAAAAGAACATCAGAAATTTTCATCAGAACAGATCTCGTGGCAGATCTTTAAAATTCTCCAAAGCCATGTTTCACTGCTTTTAGGGAAAACCCCTCAGTGATTATAGCCATTGATTCCTCCATGTGACCTGAAATGCTTTCCTTATATTTTCACACACCATCATGGAGTTTCAGCCAACAGCACGTTAAAGCCCAGTTAGACAAGGTGGCATCTGTACATGCCTTGATATTTCAGTCGCATTACAGTTAATATGAAAATAAGGCTGTGAGTGCTTGTTTGCTTTAGGTGTGTGCTTGTGTGTGTGTGTGTGTGTGTGTGTGTGTGGAGGGGGTGTTCCGACCCTTTTCTTTATTGGAACTATAACAGATAAAGGTGATTTAAAGAAAATAATAACACTCCCAAATGTAATTTAGTATAAGAGTATTTTACATACTTTATACATAAGTATTTTATATATGCTATATATAGTTAGGCCAAGTGATAATAAAGATAGATTTAGGTAAGACTATGTATTTGACATATAAACTACTTAATAATAATAACAATAAAGAGGAAAAAACTACAAAATAACAAAACTACAAATCCTTTGTTGTGTACTTGTTCTTCTTCCCACAAAAAATAAATCATTAACAAAACTTTAATTATGCCACAGGTTTCTGTTCAATTAAATTGAGTAGATCAGCGTATACAGACATTGTTACGTCAACATTAACATGAACATTGTTATTATTATTATTATTATTATTATTATTACTATTATTAATAGTAGTATTCCAACAATACAAGTTATTATTATTATTATTACTGTTATTATCTGACCTCTCTGTCTCTGGACGCTAGGTGGTTGCCCTTGGCGATATCCCTGACGGCACACTGGTGACAGTGATGGCGGGAAACGATGAGAATTACTCAGCTGAACTCCGCAATGCCACGGCAGCCATTAAGAACCAGGTGGCTCGATTCAATGACCTGCGCTTCGTGGGCCGCAGCGGACGAGGTAAGCCGCAAGCAGCGTGAACAGGCAGCTGCTATAGATTAACCTGACTTTCATCTTGCGTGTGATGCTTTTCTCTCCTCTCTTCCGTGCCCATCATCGTCTGGTTCTGTTCTATATCACTGAGCTGGCAGAGGGAAGATGTTGCTGTTTTTCATTATGATGTATTCCTTTAGTCCATGACAGGCATTGTCTGGTGGCCTTGCTACATGCACTCTATCTCGTGCTCTTTTGCGCTCTCTCTCTCTCTCTCTCTTTTACTTTCACACACCACACATGCACAGGAAATACAGTCAAAACAAAAGCGATTGGATTATTACAGAACAAGCTCATATTCAGGGTGCACAGTCAGTAATGGCACTGTATGTTTGAGGTGCATATCTGGGTGCCTTAGTCAGAAACCGAAGAGTTTACATGTGTGTGTGTGTCTGCACCTGTCAAGATGTATGATTGCCTGTGTATGTACATGTGTGAGTGTATTTGGTTGTCAAACGACAGTTGTCTCACTGCTGTGAAGTTGTAACCTGTCATTCGAATTTCCCTTAACGGACGGCTAGACATGACTCGGGCAAAATCAGGTGCAGTCAAATGCGCAGCCCCTTATCTATTTAAAACACCAGTCTCTATTTACGCTAGCCAAGCGGCCAGCCCTCAATCAGCCCATTGTGCCTCTAGTCAAACAACCGTCCGTTGACCTACTGCACTGTAACGTGTGCTGAAATAAGCGAGTAATGTCTGACTGTCTAACTGTGTAGACTGTATGTCATATACAGCAGTAAAAGCTTTGAATGTAGTCGTGTTAGAGTCAAGTTAACCTAAGACTCCTAATTTGCACGTCTCAAATTATCACCATGCTTATACAAATATCCATCAATGTTTTAAGACAGCTTTAGGCGTCCTTTTAATAATTTAGGGTGGATTTTCTAACGGATATCAAAGAAGTACAATTTACTTCAGAGATGCATTATTGTTTATCTTGATACCCATGCTCCAGTTCACTGTGGTTTTTATGATGTGTGATCAATAAAGCTATTTTTGGAACAGAGATACTATAACAGTGATAAAAGTAGTGGATGATTTATCTTACTTCGGATCATTCATCTTAGCAAGCTTAGCATGGGTTTCAAAATGCTGAAACATATGTCGGTAAATGTTCCTATGATATTACAAACGTGTTTGTGTTTGTGTGTGTGAGTGCGTGTGCATGTGTGTGTTTGTGCGTGTATGTGTGTGTGTGTGTGTGAGTGAGACAGAGAGAGAGAGAGAATACCTTTGCTTTCACAGTGACAGAAAGATTAGTCAACAAGGCGTCTGCCTTTTAACACACACACACACACACACACACACAAACACACACATACCCAGCTCTTCTGGGAAATAAGGAGTCCCACAGGGTTCTATTCAAGGGCCTGATATGATTTAGCTGATAGAACCCACCTGACTAACCTGCAGCTGCCGAAACCCCCACATGCTGGAGCCTGCCACTCTGAACACGTATATTAACGCAGCCTTTTGTCCTGCAGTTGTGTGTGTGTGTGTGTTTGCCTTTTTTGTGCTACCAGATAGCTGACGCTCTCCACAGTGATGGAAGCGATTAAGGGTTAGTGCCGGAAAAGAGTGCGGGTTGGAAAAAAGCAAGAGAGTGTTTTAAGTACAAGAGAAATGTAAACTGCACACACACACATACATACACACACTCACTTGCACACACGCGTAAACATGCGCTACCCTGATACACCTCTGATGGTGTTTGATAAAGGGAAACAAAGACAGCATCTGTCTCTATTCCTTTAAGTCTGTCTCTCTGTTTTTCTTTTTTCCTCCTTTGTCACTTGTTTTCTCAGACTCTGTGTATGGATGGACTGGTGAGTCACAAGCAGTCCTGAGGCAATGGTCTGCACGCACGCACACACTCACAGATTGTGTGTGTGCGTGGGGACGTCCCCTTGAGGAACGCTCTGCACTTCCTGGCAGTTTGGACAGTGTATGTGTGCTCCTCCCAGACAGAATGTCTCTCTCCCAGACACTTAAACTACTCAGCCATAACGTGCGTGAGTGTGTGTGTATGCGTGTGTGTGTTTGTGTGCATTTGTTTTTAACTTTTCATGAAGACCAAATATGTTACTAAGGTTCTGTCAAAGTTGTAAGGTTAAGATTAGGGGTTATAGTTAGGTTGTAGGCTATATATAAAAATGTTAATTCATATAAATGAATAATATACATTAGGGCTGCACCGATATAGGAATTGAGGGCCAATGCCGATTTCCATTATTTTTCGTGCACATATCTGCCGCTGCTGATGTTATATAAAATCTACATTCATTAACATTACACATAAATATAGCCTTGTTTCTACAGGGTTATAAATGCAGTAAAATAAAAAAAAATCTGATATTTTAGCAAAGCAGCACAGCGTCCCCTAACATTCGGCATTTCTGGAGCACAGTAAATTTGAATATCAGTCCAATCTAATCATCTCACCAATGCTCTGGAATTTTTAAAAACTATTATCTACCAACACTAATATGAATCTGATATCATATCATATCCCTAATATATACAGTACTGTGCAAAAATCAGAGCCTTTGATTTAAGTCAAAATGGTCATTAAGTACAAGTTTCTCATTTTTCAGCACCAAGGGAAAAAATTATAATTACAAAAAGGCCTCAACAATTAAATATAATATAAAAGAATTGCTTTCAAGATCCAAATAATCCTAAACACATTCAATAATGTTCAGATCTGGGCCCTGTGGAGGTCAGTCCATTGATCTGAGAACATCAGTAGCTATTTGATTTTCAAATATTCTTCTTTTTTCTGTTTTAATCAGTAACAGCTCCTTGACAGCTATGCATGTTTTTAGATCCACAACGTTAAGTTGTCTTCTCACAATGGAAGGATGGACAGAAACACCTGTGGATTTTTTCAGATCTGAAGTAACAGTGAAGTTTGATTTTCTCTTATCTTATTATAAGATTTAAGTACTGTTTATCTGATGGTGACAGTTTTGGTGATCTACCATGTCATGCATGGTTGTTAGGAGTTCCATCTTCTCCATATCTTTTGATACATTTTTTGGAAACGTCTGATTTTTCACTTATTTTTCTTATACTTTCCCTTTCCTCATGCAAGCGGATTGCCTTCTATCTAACATCATCCTGAAAAATGAGTAACTTGTGGCTGTTTTGACTGGAAATAAAATAAGTGAAGGATGGTGTCATACTTTTGCACAGTACATATATAGGACAGAATAGAAAGATTAAAGATTAATAGGATTATATTAGTCACTTGCAATTGTCTGTGGTAAATATTACAATCATATATGCCTATTGCTTTGTTGCTGTTTGTTTTAATGGTTGTGTGCTAGTATTAGTTTATATCTGTGTTATAAATATGCGTGTGGTGGTGGGTTGAGGTGAGGTAATTTCTGAAAGTGTTGTCACAGTAACAGGACTGAGAATAGTACCTGGCACTGTATGAGTGTGTGTGCTTGGACTCTGACCCACTCATGCTCGGTATGTGCGAGTGTTTGTGTGTGTGTCTGTGTGAGTGTGTGTGGGCAGTAGTTTGTCAGATTTTTGGGAACAGCTTGGAGTTCTTCCCGGGTCTAGTCATCTGGTCTGAGTAACAAAGCGTGTGTATGTGTCCGCACGTCTGCTCTGTGTGTGTGTGTGTGTGTGGTGGGGGGGGTGGGTCTAATATGGGCAGACCTATTTAGCAGTGTGTAATTTAAGCCTGTCGTTGGCACTAAGGTGGTCACTTCCCCGGGGTCCAGCTCATTGCCATAGCGATGAGAGACAGGTCACTGCGACCACTTGTCCCAACACCCATCTCTCTCACTCTCACTCTCTCTCTCTCTCTCTCTCTCTCTCTCTCCCCCTCTCTCTTCCTCTCTCTTTCTCTCTCACTCTTTCTATCTTTCTATCTTTTCCTCTCTTTCTTTCTCTCTCTCTCTCTCTCCATCACTCTCTGCCCTGCTGTACATTTCCTAAAGCAGCAAAACTTAAAAAGAGATATTTAGATGTTATTATGACTAATTCCTCTAATCATGTACAGATTTGATAGAATTTCTCTTGCATTTTGGTTTGTTTTAGTCTTGATTTAATTATAGTATTGTGCCTTTCCTTGTCTTTGAAGTGCGGTCTGATAGATGCTGTAGACTAAGCAGATTTGTTTCAAATGGAATTGATGCTGATGTGCCTGAATAGTGTGTGCATGTGTTTTCCATGTTTCAGTTTGTCTGTGTAAGTGTTTATGAGGAGTAAAGTCTCTCTGTAAGATACTCTCTCCCTCTCTCATTCTCTCTCTATCTCTCATTGCAAAAGGCAGATACTTAAGACACCCAGCAGTCTTGCTTGTGTGTGTGTGTGTGTGTGCATGTCATTTGCATGTGTTACTAAGGAAGAGAGCTGCTGATAGTTTACCATGGCAAACGTTGTTGGAAACTGTGGCTACTTTCGTTAGCCAATTCGTAATTACATATTCAACTACATACTGCAATGATTTGCAGTAACATTTTATATTATATGCAATTTACATTTCGCATTGACAGGTTTGAGTGTGCAGTGTGTGACTTTTTCCATTTGGTTTGATATCAAGAAATGACAAAATCATGGTAAATTTAGAGTCTTTTTTCTTTCTGCAAAACAATACTCACTGTTCAGCTATAATTTTTCATCAAATTCAGATCACAATACAACATTTCCTCTTGTTCACACACACACACACACACACACAAATGTGGTAAAGTTTGAAAGTTTTGTTTGAGAAATAATTGAGATCTAATTACAGCTAATTATGCTTTTGTTATTGTCAATGATAACTGTAACTTCCAAGAGTTAATTCTGACGCTGTCTCTACTCCGTGATACTGTTTCTGCTCCCTTCACATTGTCATCTCATCTCAAGTATATACTGATCATGAGAAACATTCACTATATCATGTTAGTTTTTTTACAAATGAAATGAAAGGTCATTTCAATGGCAATCTCCAACATTTGCATTAGATAAGCAAAATAACCCTCTCTCTCTCTCTCTCTCTCTCTCTCTCTCTCTCTCTCCTTTCAGGAAAGAGTTTTACTCTCACCATCACCGTGTTCACCAACCCCCCCCAGGTGGCTACCTATCAGAGAGCCATTAAAATTACCGTGGACGGACCCAGAGAACCACGTCGTAAGTTGTGCCAATATTTAATAAATACACCAGGGCATAAAGGCATACTCCAACAATAAAATAAAAATCTGGCTCATTTGCAGCATGTGATCGATTACTGTGGACAGTAATTTACAGTAATCTACTTAGGAAAAAACAGAAAACCCACTGACTCAAAACATACAGTGGAAACTAATGTAAGGGTTATAGTTTTATTACATTGGCTTATATTATAAGTATGTTGAATCTGTTGTTTTATTGAGCACAGGACAAAGTTGTTACTCAGATAGAGTATTCCTTTAATAGAGCTGTGCTCAAAATATCGAGCATTTTATCATCATCATTTATTTCATAGTAAGTAATCGGTCAGATATCATGCCATTCTTATGTCCAGCCATGCATGGTTATGTGTACACATGCGTATGTGTTTTATTGTGCTTGAGGTTTATGCGCCAGCTGGTTATGATAACGTGGTGGCTGGTGGTATTTTAATAGTGGTAGTGTGTTGACGTCTATGGATGATTGTGGCATAGCTTTCGAAACCACTACAACTTCTTATGGCAGACTAATAGCTGCAGAGTAAAGAGTGGAATACAGTGAGAAGTTACGTAAATATAGTGTGGCAGATTGACTTCTATTTATGTGAATAGTAGTCAGACTGTGGGTTTTATCAGTGAAAGACAGCATTGGAGTTATTTCTTTTCTTCAGTGTCGTGCTAGGGTGGTAAAATTCTAATTTGGCATTATGTGGGAGTAGGAACCGTGCACAGTACCAAAGTATCACATTAATACAGTTAATGAACCTATGTTCTTAGTACTGGTATTATAAAAAGAAAGGAAAAGGCATTCTGAAAGGATGTCTTAAAAACTTGACATCGCTTGTTTTGATTGGGCTGTTTTGTTCTATTTTCTTCACTAAAAATGACACCAAAGGAAGCCTCACACAGTATTGTGAACATTAACCAGACAGAGACAACATTTACAGAAAGGAAACTTGGTGTTTATTTAGTTTTTAGAACTGTTCTGACAAAATAATTTGAAACACTCAGCAAATGTCATGCATTGCAGTGAACTAAACTTGTGTTTTCTGTCAATAGTGCTAAAACAAACAATCTGTGTTGTTGTGTTGCTTCAGTGCCAAGCGGTCAATATAGACGATATCCAGCACTAGTTGAGTGATATTTGTGGTCGGTACCGCTGGATTAGGATTTTGTCTGTATATTTATGTGATGCAGTTCATCCATAGCACCAAGTTCTTTATTTAAGTGATATAAAATATCACCGTATTAAAAAGAACTAGCCACCTGTCCCAAAACAGCCCTCATTGGATATATTAAACTCGCCTTGGCACACAGTGTCATTCCTGTCACAGCTATAAAGTGTTTATCATCCTGGACCAAAGCACGTCTGTGTGTGAATGTGTGTGTGTGTGTGTGTGTGTGTGTGTGTGTGTGTGTGGCTGTACAGTACTGGGCAAAAGTCTTACACTAGCCACAAGTGTGTTTTTTATGCAATGGCACTATATGACTTTATACAAATACATATAAATAGACATTAAAAAGGAACACAAATTAAAACAAATCTCATGTGAGATGATTAAAAGAACACAGGCTTGGTTCCTCTTTTTATTGATAAACCTTCATCATTACAAGTATTTGTCAGACTCAAGCACCAGTATACCTGATTTAACTTGTGAAGTATAACTTTAAGTAGTAATTAAGTAGTACTGAACATAAAGTTTGATTTTCTGAAGAAGGTATGTTAGATGCTAATTACAAATACTGGGCTGGAGAGGATTGGACGTAGTAAGCTAAGAATGTAATTACATAACTAATGTAAATAACAATGTTAGCAATAAACACTTACTGACAAACAGCTTAACTGTGATTTTATGAGGAGATCTTTTGCATAGTACTATGCATGAGTGTGTGTATGTTGTGTACTGTCAGGTGTGTAGTGTAAATCTGTGTATCTCTGCTTGGTTTTGTGTATTATCCTAGATAAAAGAAAAATAGGGTTAACCTACGACAAAATGGCCATGACTTTGTGAAGTGCATGTTTCTCATTTTACAACTGAAAGGGCAAAGCCATTTCTTTTTTGCTTCCTGATTTTAAGATTAATATTGAGGTACTTGCACTTACAATACATGTGAGACCATTACATTTGCCATTACATATAGGTTATAGCTTATATATTAGATTATTTTATTTTTTATTTTAATTTTTAACAAGATCTTTTAAGTACTTTTAGACCATTCATCCTACAATTTTCTGACTATATAAAGGGCATCTGCTATGCTCAAATTATGTACAAAAATAAAAATAAAAATGGATATATATGTTTTTTTTGGACAGCGAAGATAGAATATTCATTTATAGAATTTAAAAGAAAATTCCAGGTGCCCTCTACATTGTTTTAAAATTTCATTGTGAATGGAACAATAGAATGGCCCAAATCTGCTTTGAAAAAATGTATGTTCTATTAACTTTCATTCGTCAAATTTTGTTGTGCAATGACGATATAAAAACGTATGGGCATATGTGTGATCATAAGGTCTTGACATTGTATGAAACCTGAATGTGTGTGTGCAGAGGGGTTAGGTTTTTATAGCACAGGTTTATATGAGAGCATATCACGCTCCGCCCTTGTGCTAGCGCCTGCTGCTGGGCTATTCCCCCTTGGTCCGTTATTCCGGTCGGGAATCCGCCGGGCGGCGCCTCTCCACATATGCCAGCTCTGTCTGGCCGGCTCTGTCCACTGGCCTCCTCTTCAAAGCCCTCAGACGCAGGCTCTGGTTTCAGGAGGACTTCCTCTCCTCGTGTCTGTGTGTGTGAGAGGGCGAGTGTGGCTGATGGTTTTGCACAGCTGAGAGACTTGTCTTTTTTGTTCTGTTCTTTTTTTCCCCCTCCCTCTCTTTTCTGCCTCTCATCGCCTGCGATCATTAATCCCTCCTGCTCTCCGCTCATCTATGTGTGCGGTCTGCAGGAGACGTATTCAAGTTGTGAGCTGGCCTGCCTACAGTTTAAACTCACACACGCAGACATGTTAGCACACAAGTTAGCGTGCATGCTCTGACACAAACAGAAATGTCCATCACCTGGCCCTTTACACACATGTAAATACTCTCATTGTGTCATCAGCTGAATGAAGAAACCCACAGTGCCCCCCAATGGACTAACATCTAATGCCATTCATCTACACTAATACTTGAAGAAATACTTTTTTAAATCTAATTTTTATCTTCCACATCTATATCATACAGTTGATTACCACAGGTTTTGATGTGTTTTGCTGTGCTTAGAAAACAGAAAATCTTACAGTAGAAACCTATAGGCAGTTGCTTCAGTAACTGTGCTAACCATATACTACAGATACAGCACATAAATAAACACTGGAGAGTACCGTTAAAAGAGCATTACGCCATTTTTCCGCCAAGTTTCTGCATAATTCAATCATTAAGGTATAAACAAAGCTCTTCAGAATGGTTTGATGTGGATGGGTGCATGGTAGGGAAACTTACCGACTCTTTTCTTTGCAGCAGTAGTGATAGGAACCAGAGGTTGTGCTGTCTGCAAGTCATTTTATTCACTATCCAAAATGACCAGTGAACCTACACGTCTTCTGAGTTTTATAGGTAATGTCGATAATAATGGCAAATATGAAAAAATATGTTTTCTTTGGGGACTGCTTTGCCTTGCAATGCCCTGCATGTACCTCTCTACCATTAATAGATTTTTAGCATTCATTTATGCTGGTGCTTTGGTTCCGTTGGTTCAGACCAAAGCAGAAAATTATACAATGTTCCATTTTAGTTCTGGTTTGCTTAGACTCACACTGACATAGTTAACATCAAACCACAAGATGTAAACAAAAGTCGTACAAGTAAAAGGTCACAACTGATTGGGCAGATTTCATGACCACCAAAACTGTGATAATGTCCACCAAACATTCATCGCGGTTTTCTCTGTTCTATCTGGGCTCATTGGTTTTATTTGTTTCTTGTTTTATCTGCCTTGTGATATTGGAGCAATAAGCCACGAGACTCCCTGCATTACTGCGGTTTTGCTCGACGCAAAGCAGGGTGAAATCCCAGTAACACAGCCTTGAGTGGCTTACTGCTTTTACAAAATGGAGAAACCTTGGCACTTTAATACATAATATAATTTTTTGCGCAATGTGTATATCAAGTTTTTTTTATAATGACTTCGGCCTCGTCTTAAAACTAAAACTATCCATTCTATAATTACCAATCCAGAGCTGATGATAAAACACATGCCAAAGATTATTTGGTGTGCACCACAGTTTGTTGTAACAAATTGCACTAACATAACAATTGCACCAGGTTTTAATTGAACAAAACCTGCCAAGTCTGAACACGCCCATAAAACACATATTTTTTAAATTTTATCTCAGAAATATGGTAAGACAATGTCTCAGGCATCAGGTGCCGGTTTAGTAACCATTTCTTATAATAACTTTCTGTGAGATGATTCAGACATTTAGTTCCCATTACTACCACTGTGAACACTCACTATTTCAAATCAAACCGCTCTGAATGACTTTGTTTACATCTTAATGATGTAATTACGCAGAAATCAGTCTTTCACATTGGTACGTGTTCAAAAGAATTGCATCTCCAGTGCATTTTTCAGCCATTTTGTTCGAGTATTTATGGCTGTCCAAATAGTCATTATTAAAATATATGCCCAGTAGATCCATGTCTTCACCTTCAACACCTCATTCTAACATCTACTCCAATATTTCCATTCCTCCAACCTTCCATCTCTCCATCTCTTCTCCCTTAATTTCTCTGTCCAGCTCACAGGCCCTGCCAAGTGGCTTCCTCTCCATCTAACACAAACATGCTGTTCCAAGACATTATAGTGCCACTACACCAGCAGGGTCTCAAGACCCAGATATACTGCAGACGACAGGATCTGGGAGTCATTATTGATGTATGAAAGGGAATAGGAAAAGGATCTGGAAAAATAGAAGTGGGAGAGTGTGTGTTATAGCACCAGGCAACATAGATCTTAAGGATGATTAGCTGATGTTGTGGGTGGGCTGAAGAATCAGCTTTAATGCAGTAGTCTAAAATGGATGCTCATTGTTATGCAGTTTAATGCTTTTATAATCATGCATCAAATCAGGCAGATGGCAAGAAATTATTGTAAATAGATAATTACAATATTATTTTTATTTTATTTTTTTTAACACCCTTTGGCCTTCCCAAAAAACTCAAAATATGAAATCTTGAGATATGATCACCAAAACGTGGAGCACATATACCATATGCATTTTATGCATTTATCTGCAACAAAATTGGTTTTGACTGAATGATTACAAAGTTTTGAACAGTGAATTCACGTGTTTGTGTGTGTGTGTGTGTGTGTGTGTGTGTGTGTAGGCCACAGACAGAAGTTGGAGGAATCTGTAAAGCCCGGAGCACTGGCCTTCTCAGAGCAGTTGAGACGGAGCGCAATGAGGTGCAGCCCCCACCAGGCCGCCGCCCCCAACCCCCGGCCAACCCTTAACACTCCCCCCTTCAGCAGCCCCACCCACAGCCAGATACCTGGTGAGTTACCCAATGGATTTAATGAGTTTAAAGAAATTAATGTAAAGATCATGTTCCATTCTATTATTATCTTTTCGTTTCTGTTTCTTCAGTCGAAACCTAACCTTTCGTAGCGTGAAACTGTTCTTATTCTGCCTCCATCCTGCTGTCTTTAGAATGCCAAAGAATAGTGCAGCGTTCACCACTACTAAAAGAGACACAGCTCATTCGCTCGTGTCTCTCTCACTCAGCTCCTGTCTACCACACAAAGCCCCAGCAGTTCATAGCCTCGTCCTCTACAGTGAGTCCTTAGCAAACTGAACCAAGTGCAGTAAATGCTGAAGAACACACAACCTAAAACTAACATGTCAAAAACATTTCTTAAAAATGCTACAATAATTTTATTATAAAAGGTGCTTCAGAACATTAAGCTTTAGATTTTCAAGAGGCTACCTCTAGGGGTGTGCAATATGACAGTATGTTATTTTTATTGTGATAAATCATGTCAGGATATGTGTTTGAATATCATAGGTATCTGTTTCAACTTGCTCCAATCTCAGAAAAACTAAATATTGTGATATCGTGATTTTGTATATTGTGAAAATGCCATCACACATTGTGATTAGGGCTGGTTATTATTCCATGTTTTTCGATATTAATACTATGACTTCAGTACAGATTCCAGAGCGATTCCTTCTTTTAAATTACAGACTGAAAATGGGTGTGGCTTAAACCAGAAATGAGTGTAACGTGCTATATGTAGTTATATGTACTGACTGTAACGGATTACAGACTAATCAAGAAGTTTGTGTCACAAACTGTCATTTTAAATAAGAAAACGTATAAACAGGAATAGGAAGTCGCATGTCAGTCGCACTTAATCAGCAATAATAATAGCAATAAACAATAATAAACGCTTACCAATTTGAAATGCACTCTGGAAAAAAAATCCAACAAGAACAGAAGCTGTTATAAATGGGGCTGTGTATGCAGTTTAACTCCTCCAGGGATTAAACAAGCGATTTTCTTTTTTTTGGCCCAGTACCAATATTACCATTGAATGGCCATTTTTGTTAAATGTTAATTCAATCAGTCCCATAAAAGTATGACATTTCTATACCAAGCCCTAATAGTGATGTTGCAGCAGTATGCTGAAGTTTAGGTACCCCGATCAAGTTACACTATGAAAATAAGTTAACCTATCCTTTACAGAGAACCCACTTTTGCACACATTAATGCACAATTACTGTTCATTTAATAAGTTAAACATATAAAAAAAAAATAATAACACCAAAAGTGACTTAATGGCACATTTTATATTTAATGTTTGATTTTTTCAAAATATTGAATTCAACATACAGTAACAAATTTTATAACAGCAACACACTTCAATTGTACATTGTACAATAGCAGAAAATGCCATATTTAAGTATGTTCCCTGTAGAGGGTGTGTGTATTTTTAGTTAGAAAATCAGCAAAATATGTGTTTTTAAAATTTGGCATATGACTATAATTTCTGTCATATTGCCAACCCTTAGCTACAGCTAAGTCCTATTAGACAAGCTCTTTATAACATTGAATTCCTAGGAAATGTCTTTTAAGGAGAAAGGAATGAGAAAACAGATGGATAAATGGCACAGTTTTATTTCTTATAATTTATTGTGGCAGTTGTTTTTCTATTTCGGTGTCTGTCTGTGTGTTTGGTGTCTTGTTTGTTTCTGCAAAGTGACCTGAGGGGATGTAGGGACACACACTTCTTCACACACCATCGAATATACAGACATAACAAATAAAGAGAACAAGGCCACCTTTGATTGGAACTTAGATGAGCATGCCTGAGCATGGCACCACACACACACATTCAGTCACATACTCATGCACCACACACAGACACCACAATATCTGAGTATGGTACCACAAACGCACAGTTACGAACCACAGGCACACACACACACACACTATACATTTCAGTACACATCACAACAAAGTTTTAGTCCTAAATGTACAACAGTTAGTTCCGACGGCACAGTCTGATTGGTTGAGAAGCTTCTTACCTGTGCTGTTATTTGTGATCACAAAACACTGACTGATACAGCATATATGAAAACAGAAAATAAATTCATTAGATAACTTCCATAACATAATGTTTGACCTGCAGCTTGTTAAGTCAAATTCTGAAGAACGGTGTGACAGCAGGCCTGCATCACATTCTGAACATGTCATTGCCCTTAAGCATGCATTTTGGTTGGAAACTGTGATATATATACAAATATTTACTATCCAAAATCACCAGTAAACCTACACTTGTCTTTTGAGTTTGCATATGTGATGTTGATGATGCTGTAAATCTAAAAAATAAGTTTTGTTTAGAGACTATTTTTTCTTATAACACCATGCATGTATGTATCCACCGCAAATGGAAAAAAAGCCAAAGGCTTATCTCAGAACTATTGTAAATGCATCAGGCTGGATATTCATAACCATCTAATGTAAAGATGTTAAACATATTGGACTTCTGATTCCCCTCACCACCACTGGGTACAACTGATGTACTGACTCAGTACATTTCTCTAGTACTTCACATCAAACCACTTTCAATAAGTTTGAGTTTATTAACCATTTAATTATGCAGAAATTTTTAAATATTGATGGGCATACCCTCTAAATACCTGGTGCCAAGGTATTTCTTTTCATTTTTGGGTTTCCAAGCCTCGCTTACCCTGCTGTGTGCAAAATACTGACATCATGCTGTTTTTGGTAAAACTTAATAGATTAATATATTTCACAGTGGCTGTACAACATGATGCATTTGTGGGAAGCTCCACATCATTGTGCTATTAACATGTTTAGTACAATAGCTGTGCGTAATTGCCTGCTGCGAAATGTGAGTAATACTTATTTAGGATTTTTTTTTATCCTGTTTAACATATGGGCCAAGGCCTCTTTTCTGGGAAATTTGTCTCACTGAAGGAAGTGCTAAGTATTATATTAGCATGCTAACAGTACTTCTGCTTTTTTGTTCATTGTTTTGGCCATTTCCTAATCGGCCTAGTTTAGCAGGAGGGCCTGTATCTCTGAGAGAGATAGATCGTTACTTTCTGTTCCTCTATGAGGGAGTGTAAATAGGAGTAAGGTGTGTATGTGTGTTTGTGTGTGCATATATGTGTGTATTGTGAGAGAGTGAACAAGAGAAAGAGAGAGAGAAAGAGAGATATTGCATATGTATTCTAGGAGGAAGCAGACCTGGGAAAAGAGGGAAGTGAGAGTCAGCTGACAGGAAGCAGCCGTATGTGAAAATCCCCAGTTCAAAATACAACTAAATCAGACATTTTAAAACTGGTCGGTGAGAGTCCTTCAGCATCTGGCTAATAAATATCTAGTGACTGAGAAGAGAGTGTTTGAGAAATAAGTAAGTGAAGAGAATGAGATAAAAAAAAAAACTTGGTAAACTTTCTGAACCAAGAGAAGTTCAAGCTTTATATTTTACGACTGAACACATTGTTTATAGATTGTTGCAACACTTTTTTTTTGCAATACTGCAATCCTTGCAGTATGCAAATGCATCTTCTGAGCAGTCATGGTCGTAGATGTGTCTTATTCAAAGAGCTGTCAAACAAATATTTGATTGCAATTAATCATGTAATTTTGTGTAGCTAATCACATTTATCACATTAATCATATTTGTCTTATTTGCTCACATTTGACCTTGAAGATCATTTTAATTCAAAAAGCAGTGCTTTTTGTTATAGCTATATGAGTGGACAAAATAAGTTTCATCAGAATATATTTAATAGTGTCAGTAATTCAATAACATTATGTCCATCATATGAATGCAAGGTTCACATTAAACTGAACATGAAAATTGCACAATTTCCATATAGTGAATGCAATTTACAGTTTTGTTCACTGATGTCCAGTGAGAGCAACAGTTCCAACTCTGCCTTGATTGTGATGCTCTTGTTCTCATTCATACAGCTTGTGGATTCTTGTTGCACCTCCTTGTTTCTTTACTCTTTGTCCATTTTATCAGCTCCACTTACCATATAGATGCACTTTGTAGTTTTACAGTTACAGACTGTAGTCGATTTGTTTCTCTGCATACTTTGTAAGCTCCCCCCTTTACCCTGTTCAATGGTCAGGACCACCACAGAGCGGGTATTATTTGAATGGTTGATCGTTCTTAGCCATGCAGTGACACTGACATAGTGGTGGTATGTGTGTGTTGCGCTCGTACGAGTGGATCAGACATAGCAGTGCTGCTGGAGTTTTAAACACTGTGCCCACTCACTGTCCACTCTATTAGACACATCTACCTTGTAGATGTAAAGTCAGTGTGAGACAGTAGCTCATCTGTCACTGCATAGTTTGTGTTGGTCACCCTCTAGTTCTTCATCAGAGGTCACATGACGCTGCCCACAGGATGCTGTTGGCTGGATATTTTTGGTTGGTTGACTATTCTCAGTCCAGCAGTGACACTGAGGTGTTTAAAATCTCCAGCAGCACTGCTGTGTCTGATCCACTCGTACCAGCACAACACACGCTAACATACCATCACAACGTCAGTGTAGTGCAGAGACTGACACCACCCAAATAATTCCTGCTCTGTGGGGATGCTGACTATTTAAGAACAAGGTAAAAGGGGGCTAACAAAGTATGCAGAGAAACAGATGGACCACAGTCTGTAATTGTAGAACTACAAAGTGCACAAATGGAGAGTGGAGCTGATAAAATGGACAGTGATTGTAAATACAAGGAGATGTGTTTAATTAACGTGGCCAGTCTGTGTATATAATAAAAACTGAATATAACTATATATGTATTAGACCAAACATGACCACACAGCATGATCATTGAAAGAAAAAGAGAAAGAACAGAAAGAGAACAGAAGATGGAGTGACAATGTCCCCACAAAGGCCTGGATGGAAGAGTGAATGAGGAATGAAGTGAGAGTGGAGTGATGCGGGGGGCTGAGAGATGGAGGGATGGTGGTAGCACTGTGCCGGGCCGGGCTGCGTGTGCACACCAGTGGAACAGTCTATTTCCTGCCGCGTGCTGCTCTCTCCTCTCTGATCCTGCCGCCAGAAATAGCAGTGGGAATGGAGCCAGCGGAAACCGTTATTAAGTCATTCAAGAGCTTGCTCTCTTTTTTCTCCCTCACTTCTCTCTCTGCTTCTCTCTCTCTCTCTCGCTCTGTATTTTTCTTTTCATGTTATAGAAAATCAAGAGCAGCTGGGGCCATGGGTTGGCTTGTGTATATGTATGTGTGTGTGTGTGTTTTGGTGTTCATGAGCTTTATTGTGTCCTCATTTGAGTGAAAATAAGGAAGTTTGTATTTGGAGAAGTTTGTGTCTGGATCATTTGTTTGTATGTATGTGCTGAAAGAAGGTGGCATAGCAGCAGCGAAATGAAAGAATCTGTTTTTAACTGCATGAGTGAAGTTTTAGGAAGTACAGCCTGAAATTTGGCAAGGCACTCGAAAAATATTTTAGTATGGTGATAAGGATCAATAGTATGGGTGTGTGCACTGTTCAAATGAGAACCTTTTCACAATATAAAACATCAACATCTGATTTGTTTAGTTTCCCAAAAAAAGGTAAAATGAAAGTCGAATGGAGTTTCTTTTTAGCTTTCTTTAAATGTAGTGCAAATATAAGAAATATGAATGAATGTTATAAGAATGGTCTATTTTTATGAAAATTCTTAAAGCCAATTTCCAGTTTCCCAGGTTTAAAAACTGACACTTTGTGAACCCTTTTTCCACATTACAGGAATTAAAAATGCAGGTACTAAAATTGATTCTTTGGAGCAATGTCACAGAAGAATCCTGAAGAACCTTTCAGTTAATGGTTCTTTAAAGTCATAAAATAGTCTTATGCTGAGATTTGAGCTTAAAATGCTAACAGTGGTCTGAGTGTGCTGTAGGCATTATGGTATGTGATGGGTAAACATTGTTTTTACAGTCAGCAGTATGGAAATATTGGGCCTGTATCTTAAGAACAAATTTAGAATGCAATTCAAGTATGTTTTATAAATGAGTTTCCATTTTTTGTAAATTATAGATGATTAAATGAGGTGCTTGAGCGTGAAGAAGCTTTTTAAAGTTTGAAGAACTTCCACATAGTGTAAATGACCAAGCTAAGACCTACTTTTATTTTTAAGAGTGTAATACACAGCAGCACTTATTTAAGTGTGTGTGTGTTCAACTCGGGATGGGCAATATGATGATATTTATTGTTATCATGATAAATTATTATATTACATCACAGTGTTCATTTCTGACTATATTGTTTATCATGTATAAACAATATAAAATAAACAATATCATATTAAAAGAAGACTGACCCACTGCATGTTACAAACAGAACATAACTAGGACTTGTTAATTGGTGCAGTGCAGCATTTAAAACATGAAATAAAACTCATTGTATTCATAGTTTTTGACAGTGTTGTTTTTAGTAGCAACTTAACAAACCTCAGAAAACTAAATATCAGGATGAATATTGCACATCATAGAAATGTCTTGAAATATCGCAGTGTTATATTTTTGCCATATTGCCCACCTCTGTGTTCAACCTGTACACCAAACTCTGACTCTCATGTGCATTCCATCCCTCTCTCTTTTTTCTCTTTTCATTCTTAAAGGGACAGTGTGTTTGTGTTTTCACCCAACCTTCCCTTTTCTCTCTGTCTCTCTGTCTCTCTGTCTCTCTCTCTCTCACGTATAGTACATTGCATGTGTGTGTGTTTGTGTGTGGGAGCCCAGTAAAAAATGAATGAGCCTTCACTGGCTCCGGATGCCCGAATCCGCCTCCAGCCGCCCACCCAGCCATGTGTGACTCCTGCCCCAGATCAGAACCGCCGGGCCTGGGGAGGGGAGGCAGGAAAAAGGGGGGCTTCTGGAAGGAGCCTGAGGGGGGTGTTGGGGGGTGCTTTGGCAGTGGGCCGCACTCTGGCTCCACTTGAAACGGTCCGAAACTCTGCTTTTGGCCGCCGTGCGTAATTTGCTTCCTCTCTGATGGCTCGCCCTCCCCTTCTGTCTGGAAGTCTGCAGGCTATCGGCGAGCGTTTATTAGACCGTAGGGAGCAAGGGAGCCAGTGAGAGAGAAAAGAGAAAGAGAGACAACAAGAAGGAGAGAAAAAAGAAGAGAGAGAGAAAAGGAAAAGAGGAACACTACAAGAAAAGAGAAGAAGAGAAGAGAGAGACAGTAAAAGAAGAAGAGGGAGAGGTAGAAAGATGGAGAAAGAGAGAAAAGAGAAACAGAAAGAAGAGGGAAAGGACAGAGAGAAGAGCGAAAGATAAGAAAAGGAAGAAAGAGAGAGAGTTGCAGAAAAAGAAGAGAGAAAGAGAGGAACAGAGTGACAAGAACAGGAAGAGAGATAAGGAGAGATGGAAAGAAGAAGAAGAGGAAGAGAGTGGTACAGTAAAAGAGGAAAAGAGTTAAAGAAGGAAAAAGCGATATACGGAGAGAAGGTAAGAAGAGGCAGAGAGAAATAGAATGGAAGTGAACGAGGGGAGAGAGAGACAAAGAGAGAAGAGGGAGAGTGAGACAAGGAAAAAAGAAGAAAGAAAAGGAGTTCCAGCCCTCATGCTGAGAGAATGTCTCCTTCTACCTCTTCTTTCACAATTGCTTGGCCTCTTGGTGTTTGTTTTGCTCTGGGTGTTTTCAGGGGCTGTTCTCGAGATGTGCATTAGCCCTGATACTGTTGTCGGATTGAGGCAAAAGCCATGTCAGAGTTAGCTGAGCATATCATAGTTTGGAACAGTTGTTTCTTTGGCTTTTCTTTCCTTTACTCCATCTTCCTCAGTCAGTGTGTAGCCTGGTGCTGAAACGTTGCACCATGAAGTGCCGAATGGAGGATGGAGGAGGGGTGGGTCACCAGCCTTGTTGGCTGGGCCTGTTCTCTGTTCTAGGGCCAAAGAACTTTTACTAGTGTATCATTGTGTAAAATCCACATATCGTCACTGTAAATTGAAAAGCTTTTTTTCAGTTTAGATTTTTTCTTTCTTTTTTTTTACCATTTGAAACTATTCACTGCCCTTTGTATAATAAATGTTCCAATAGTCCAAAATGACTTTGTTAACATTTTCAGAGGTTAGGATTGTTTTCTCCCTTCTCTCATAAAGTTCCTGTTTCTGAGATTAAGAGTTGTCTTATTACAGCGATGATATCTCCTGTTCCTATTTGGAATATACGGCAAGAAGATTACATTATTATACTATTAGACATTTTCACAATTCATGATATGTATTATGACAGTTAGTTTTTTTTTGAGATTCAATACGTTAGAATGTACAAAATAGAGTCTGTAGTGCCATATGCAAAAGTAATATATAGATGATAATAATACTTAATAATAATACAACAGTGATTTTGATTGTGTTTTACAAACCGTGCTCCACTTAATCCAATTAACCCCTTACATGGCCAGGGACGGCCGATGGGCCTCAAGTTATATAGACTAATATATAACCTAAGAATAGCTCAACCAGTCTGTATTGAAGCCCCTTTAGTTACTGAATATTAAGCCTTATCATGTAATAATCCTGGCATTTTAAGCGGTTAAACAAGTCTAAATATGCTTACTTTATAATGAAACAGTTTGTCAGTGTTCTTTAAGTACTGACAATATCCATGATATGCTCAGGAAAGTGTACTGTTACATAATTTTTCACAATAATGATAAAATATTGTCATATTGCCCGCTTCTAATTCCACACATATATTCACGCATTTCTTTTCCTGCCTATTCTATTGCATGAAGATAGAGAGACTTAAAGCACCTTAAAGGTCTACTCGGTCTACCAGTATTACAATGCACGCAATACAAATAAACTCGCTCTGTGACAAACTGTCATCAAATTTGGAGAAACACACTGTATCACCTTGATAGCAACATAAGCCACATTAAGCATCAATTCCTTCCGATTAAAGCAAGTTGAAGAGGTGACCAAAATTAGGATCAGGAGGATATATTAAAAACATTGTGTGAATATGTATGAGAGGATGTTCTTCTTTGTTAACTTATCCTGATGTGTTCTTCATCTCCTTGTTTTTCAGACTCCAGACAAATGCAGACATCTCCATCCTGGTCTTATGAACAATCCTACCCTTACCTGGGCCCTATATCTGCACCAGCCGTTCACCCAACAACGCCTATCTCCCCCAGCCGCAACCCCATACACTGTAAGCCCTCAAATGTAGCATCATATTACATATTATCTTTCTTGATGCATCTGTGCTTTATCTTTAGATAATTAAGGAGGCCATGTTGTAAATGTTTGGACACAGTGATGAGATGCATAAAAATTGCAATGACTTGAATGTGTGTTAAGACACATGGCAAGAAAATCTAGAAGTCTAGAAAGTCTAGAAATTCAGTCAAATATAAAATATATTTTAGTTACAGTGATGGTTTAAAATTCAAATGGACATAATTCCCCATTACCCAAATATAATCAAACAGCCAAGACTAATGTAACTGACCAGTATAAGTGTATAGAGATCAATTTGTGGGTTTAAGAATGTAAGAATCAGTTATTTATGGTTCTCTGTGGTTGAACGGTTTGGATATATACCATGTTATATATATATATATATATATATATATATATATATATATATATATATATATATATATATATATTCCTGCACTATAGATTTACATCCGAAAGTACTTTGACTGACCCAAAACGTTTCTCCATTTCAGGTCCAGACCTGACAGCATTCACTGACCCACGTGTGGGTCTGGAACGCTCCTTCTCCTCCATCCCCTCACTCCCTGACAGCCGCTTCTCTGATCCCCGCGTTCCCTACCCCACTGGAGCCTTCACCTACACCCCCACTCCTGTCACCAACGCCATCGGCATCAGCATGTCTGCCATGACCGCCCCCGCTGGCCGCTACCACACGTACCTCCCGCCACCCTATCCTGCTGGCTCCTCCCAGGGCCAAGGTGGACCCTTCCCGGCCAGCTCTTCACCTTATCATCTCTACTATAGCACCACTGCTGGTTCATACCAGTTCTCCATGATGCCCGGGGGAGGCGGTGGAGAACGTTCCCCACCCCGGATTCTGCCACCCTGCACCAACGCCTCTACAGGCTCCGCCCTTCTCCACCCCTCATTGCCCAATCAGAGCGACGTTGTCGTGGAGGCAGAGGGAAGCCACAGCAGCTCCCCAACTAACATGTCCGCTGAAGCAGTGTGGAGGCCATATTGAGCGCTGGATGACAGACTGGCATGTTGACCAATAAGAAGTTAAAGTTGGGCAGCTGAATTAGGTGGGCTCTCACTGGAGCAGTGGACGAAGAACTAATTTTACATGGCATGAGACTCATCTTTGTTTTTCTAAAGAGTTGTGGATAATTTGTTTTATTATTGTTATTATTATTATTATTATTATTATTATTATTGTTGCAATAATATTTCAACATTATGTTCCTATTTCTCAATGACACCAGCTCCTTCCATTTTTACAGAAATACACTGACATGGCACTCTCATCAAACTTGAAAACTAAAAAAATAGCAAGTAATCAGCTGCATCATAGTGCTGTTTCCAACGGAATTTGTTTAAACTGTAAACCACCAAATACAACAGTGAAACATGTTTAGCTGTCAAAATAAAATCTTGGTTGCAGGCCTGTCCTCGGGGAACTTTTCACTTAACTCATTTAACGACTTCTAGACAGTACTGCCTTTTCACTGACAGTGAGTGAAAGAGGATTCATGGTTGAGGAGGCCCCGCATGATGTCTAAGTTCATGGCTGCTCGGGATTAACCTCTGGATCAGCCTGTCTGATTCACAGAGCTCCTCAAGCTAAGTCTAGTGCTATACTAACAACTCTAACATTGGAGCAGTCCTCATTGCCACGGGCCATTTCCATTCGAGAGTTAAAACAGACATTGTGCTCTGTAGTACATGCATTTTACGAGGCTCTTCCCAGTCACTGCCTTTCAAGGTCTACCTCTCTCTGCTAAATTTACATCACAAAACAGTCTGCATTTCATATTTCCACTTGATCCTAGCATAAAACAATACGATGGACGGTTTCGGATGAAATGGAAGAGACTCTGTCCCCCCCTCTGCTTTTGTGTAAATAGACTGTAAACAATTTCCTGAGATCACTGGCCCATAGCCATTTGATGATGCCATCGAGCACATGACACTGTCCTTGACATCTACAAACTAAAAACTAGCGAAAATGCAGCTTAGCTTATATGTCTTTTTTTAGCACTGCTTTTTTTGTGAATGTAAAACCTTTGTTTGTGAAGAAGCTAATTGTTTGTAGAGCATGTCGTGTGGTGTCCTTTTTTTCTAAGCAGAGTCATGAGAAATCATCTGGAAGCTCTCTCACTCTCTCTCTCTCTCTCTCTCTCTCTCTCTCAGAGGTGGGTAATAGCCTTTAAACCATACATAAAGGGGAGTTCCACTAATCTTTAAAAAGTAAACAGTCATTCAAAGTCAGTCAGTCAGAAATGTTCACAGTGGTAGTGATAGGAACCAGACATCTGAAGAGTTTAACAGCGTTTCTTCTGTTTCTCAGAAAGTCATTTGAAATGATTATGAATAGCGTAGCTGTCAGAAAACCTTCAGAAAATCTCCAAAATGATAACTTTACAGGAGAAGGGAAAAGCATTCTTAACTTGTAATGAAATTTAATGTAGCAAGATTTTTTCCAATGAAATTCATATAATATATTTGTTTATTTTTACCTTTGTCTGCGTAAGATTAAATGTCACTGCTTTTTATTTTTTACTTTTGCTCAAGGTTATTTTTGGCTTCCACTTCTAATTGAGTTTGGCAAACATTCATACGCTCGTTATCATTTTTACTACAATTTCTCGGTACTTTTTTTTCCACACATGCATCCTACCCAGCAAAGCCAGTCATGCTCTCTTGCACGCTTGGCTACAGATGGCTGTGGCATAGCTGCAAACCTTCTGATGTGAGATCTTCTGAGGATAGGGCCAACATTAATGAAACAGCGAGTAAAAATAGTGAACATAAAACAACCTGAGTATGAGCTAAAGAGTATCGGGCCAAAAAAACTACTTAAGAACTGCGTTTGAATTTGTTAATACATCCATTTATCAGCACAGGAACTGAAGTTTGTTAGGTTCCATTCTTCTCTTTTTAGGATCCTTTTGGTCTAAAAGTCCAAAATAACAAGTGTGAGCAACATTAGAGCAATAGAATAGAATGAACACAAATTAGCACCGCAGTGCGAGTGGCTAAAATGGAACTCAATATAAATATTCTTATGTAGAAGTTAAAGCATTATCTGATAATACCTAAAGAAGTTCTAATTGATCAAAATTGTACTTAAATATATGTAACTGAGTAAATGTAACTAGTTGCTACACACCTCTGTCTCCACTCTCTCTTGATCTCTCTCTCTCTAGTTCTCTGTCAGTGTCATCTTGTGCTGATGGGACAAGAACGGCTAGTTTTTTGAAACGATGCCAGCCTCTAACACTCCCTTCTCTGCTGTGTCCATGTGCTATTCCTGACCCAGGAAGAATTTATACAGATGAGCAGGCAGGCCCTGACCTGCCCTGTTCCAGTCAACACTATCCTACAAACAACCTCGCTCTGTATATCCTCCTTCATAAGTTTCTCTCTTTTTCACTTTCTCTCCTTTAGTCCTTCTTCTCCGTCATTCAAAAAAAAAGAATAATTTCTTGAATCCAGTAACTTCAATTAGTTTTTTCCCTACATTGTTTTAATTCACTGTAATTCATCTCCAATTCAGTCCCCAATTCACTTTTCATCATTCGTTTTTGTTTGTATTTTCTTGGAATCTCTTTTATTCAGATTTATTTTTTGCTAACCTTTTGCTAATATAGAGAAAAATTAACAGTACTAGCATAATTTCCTTAATTTTTTTTGTTTAGTAGTCTCCCAAAACAGTGCACACGTTTTTGTGAGAACCTTAAATGAATATTTAAAGAAATCTATGCTGGTGCTGTCCGAATATTTTCTATATTCATATTAGTCCTGGGCAATATTTATACCGGCATTGGTGTCAAAGAGCAATACTCATGAAGCACTGGTTCATTAACTGCATTAACACTAACATAAATCTCATCCCACACTGTTACAGTGTGATATGTTTTTTCCAGCACTTTCTACCTCTTTTTAGAATGTTATTCTAAATTCCCCACATTTAGTTCTTCTTTATTTCTTGCTCTCTTTCTCATTCCCATATCTCTGTCATGTATGCACATACACACACACACATACACACAGGCGAGAGGAGAGGGCAGAGGGTTGTGTAAATGCAGAACTGTCCCAGCAGCCAGTGTGAATAGACTGCAGAGCCTCAGCTATAATCCTGCTCCAGGATTCAGGCCAAGGTCCATAAAATCAAATCGTCTTTATAAAAAGAGCCTGGGGTGTCAGAGCAGCATGACACCACCAACCACACACACAAACACATACCAGCGGTCTGTATTTATATGTGGATGTGTGGGTGGATATGTGTGTGTACATGTGTACAGCAAAACGTCCCCAAAATGTCAGAATTGTAAGAGTTTCCTGTCAGTGTGGACATTTTGTCCTTCATAAAGATAAACACAGTGTCCCCACACTGACAGGAAAACATGACAAGAAGAGGCCATATGGGGACACGTGTGTCAGAAATTCATATTCCCTTGTCAGTATGGCGACCTTCATAAACACAGTGTCCCCATACTGGCAGAAAAACATGAAAACGTGAGGGTATTTGAGGACGTGTCTGTGTGTGTGTGTGTGTGTGTGTGTGAGTGAGAGAGAGAGAGAGAGTGAGAGAAGCAAAATATCTGTATAATGTCAATTTTTCTATCAGTGTGGGGACCTTAGTCCTTCATAAAAACACAATGTCCCCACACTGACAGAAAAACCTAAAAATGTGGGGACATTTAGGGACAGGTGTGTTCGTTTATGTGTGTGTGTGGGTGTGTGTGCCAAACATCCACACAATAACAATAAAAAGTGATATTTCTGACATTGTAGGGGCATTTTGTTATTCCCATGAGGCACGGCACTTGTTTCACAGGTTTTATTTGAAAAACTGAAAAAAACTATTTCCTTTTAGTTACTGAGGTAAAGGTTATGGCAGGCAGGCATAGCAGTATTTAGCTACAATAATACACAGTGGAAAATCCCTTCAGAGACAGTAAGAGAGAGAGACAGACAGACAGAGAGAAAGTGGAACAACTGCATAAAAACAACAGCAAGGAGACATTAAGCCTGAGGTAGCCTAATGTGAAATGGAAGCTATTTACAGCAATTACAGCACAGTTTAAAATAAACCTCACTTCTCAGAGCTCGAATCTCAGCTGCTGGACCTTAGACAAAAAGCTGCGCAAGTAAAAATGAGAAAAATTCTAAATGATTCTTATTGAGTATTTGGAGTGTGAAGTTATTTAGAACAAAAGAAAAAAGTGAAATGTCTGACTTGCATAAAAGGGCAATTCCATCAATTTTTCAATATTTCTACATTATTAAAACATCCCTCAGAGTAGTTTGATGTGAAATGTTCCATCATAGAGAAACTTAGAGAGTTGTAATTGTTCACAGTGGTGGTAATAGGAACCAGACATCTAAAGAGATGAATGCTTCTAAAATGCTCCCTCACAGAAAGGACAATGTGCAGCCTTTGAGACTTTTTATGCTAGTTTTCAGAGTTTGAGATGAAGTTTTGGCCTAGAGAGGAACATTTACTACTAATTTACCATTATTGATATTACATATAAAATCTCAGGACACACGTGTAGGTTCACTGGTCATTTTGGATTGTAAATAAAATAGCTATTTACAGGTTTAGACATTGCAATTGGTTCCTGTCACCTCCACAGTAAAAAAAAGAGTAAGTTGCTATACAATGCACCATTTCATATCAGACTGCTCTGAATGACTGTTTACAGCTCAATGATTGAACTATGCAGAAATGTTGACAATTTTTTGGAATTCCTCTTCAAAGGGAAATGTAAGGAGCAGCTGCTGTTTTCAGATGGTGTTTAAAAACAACTCAAGTTATGCAGTTAACTTCTAATAGTCTATTAATTGTATAATAAAGATCAAATAATTCAGAATAGCTACTGAAAAATAAGAATTTTTATTAATAACTGAGTCATAACTGGGTGAAAGTATGGCTAAAAGCAAAGACGTTCTTGCTTAGAATTCCACTCATATCCTTAGATCTTCCATTAATATTTTATAGAGATTTCCCAGTCTAATCTCCATATTCTTATCCAGCTTAGCCTAAACATTTCCAAAGACTGATTAAGGGTCAAGGTCTCTCACCTAGCAATTACAGGCCATTCATCAAGTGGACAGTGCATCCCAGAATCATGGCTGACAGCCTACAGAATCAATACACAGGGGGCTAACCTCCAAAGACTCGTCTGCATCAACACCTCTCGTCTCCTGTCATTTCAGTTGTGTTCAGCTTGCAGATTTCCGACTGTGATTAATCACAAATGATAATGATAAACAGGAGGAAATTAACTGTGGCTAGAGGCAGCACACGTCCATTAAGCTAAGCACCTCACACTTCAGAAGTGGATAAGGGAGTGAAAACAGGTGGAGTTATTAAGAAGAAGTCGTTGAACAGGTCATGTTCTTAATTAACAGAATATAAGTTCATAGCCATTTTCTAAAGAACACTCCTTTTGTGAAACCCACTAGAAATGTTGTTGACTTTTGCATAGAAAATAGCAAAAAAATTAATATAATATAATATAATATAATATAATATAATATAAATTCTTTAATGTCTTTCATTGTGCTTTAATACATCTAAAACACTGATACCAATTATCACCTATCCTTATGCATATAATAGATCTTTAAATGAGTACATGAATACTGTATGTATTATGGGTATAATATGCATTTTGCATATCTCTATTTTGTGTGAGGAAAAAAAAAATTAGGCCAGGCTGTGATTAGTACAGCCTGGCCGCAACTTCACTGCATCCACACTTCATTCACATGCTGGATATACAGCATACAGCATATGTAGATGATGACAGGCTGATAGGCTCAAAAATCTGCCTACAACTTCCCTCCCTCATCAAACACAAACAAACAGGAGTTTCCAAAACTGGAGATACAGAGAAAATGGGATTCCTAACAACCATGCAAGAACCTGCTAGACCACCAAGACTGTGTCACTATCAGATGAACAGTACTTAAAGGTTTTATCTTTGAAAGACAGAAGAAAGTCAAAAGGAGGAAGGAGGAAGAATACAGCAGACGAGCAAAAGAGAAGAATGAGGAGCACACAGCAGAGGAGCAGTAAAGAAACAGAAGGTGAACACAGCAGAGGAGCATTAGAGAAGCAGGAGGAGCACAGCAGAGGAACAGCAGAGAAGTAGGAGGAGCACAGCAGACGAACAGTAGAGAAGCAGGAGGACAACATAGCAGAGGAGCAGTAGAGAAGTAGGAGGAGAACACAGCAAAAGAGCAGTAAGGGAGCAGGAGGAGCACACAGCAGAAGAATAGTAGAGAAGCAGGAGGAGCACACAGCAGAGGAGCAGTAAAGAAGCAGGAGGAGCACAGCAGAGGAACAGCAGAGAAGTAGGAGGAGCACAGCAGACGAACAGTAGAGAAGCAGGAGGACAACATAGCAGAGGAGCAGTAGAGAAGTAGGAGGAGAACACAGCAAAAGAGCAGTAAGGGAGCAGGAGGAGAACACAGCAGAGAGGCAGTAGAGAAGCAGAAGGAGCACACAGCAGAGGAGCAGTAGAGTTGCAGGAGGAGCACACAGCAGAAGAGCAGTAAAGAAGCAGGTGGAGAACAAAGCAGAGGAGCAGCAGAGAAGCAGGAGGAGAACACAGCAGAAGAGCAGTAGAGAAGCAGGAGGAGAACACAGCAAAAGAGCAATAAGGAAGCAGGAGGAGCACACAGCAGAAGAGCAGTAGAGAAGCAGGAGGAGAACACAGCAGAAGAGCAGTAGAGAAGCAGGAGGAGCACACAGCAGAAGAGCAGTAGAGAAGCAGGAAGAGCACACAGCAGAAGAGCAGTAGAGAAGCAGGAGGAGAACACAGCAGAAGAGCAGTAGAGAAGCAGGAGGAGCACACAGCAGAAGAGCAGTAGAGAAGCAGGAAGAGCACACAGCAGAAGAGCAGTAGAGAAGCAGGAAGAGCACACAGCAGAAGAGCAGTAGAGGAACAGCAGGAAAACACAGCAGAGGAACAGTAGAGACGCAGGAGGAGAACACAGCAGAGGAACAGTAGAGAAGCAGGAGAACAAAGCAGAGGAACAGTAGAGAAGCAGGAGAAGCACACAGCAGACGAGCAAAAGAGAAGCAGGAGAAGCACACAGCAGAGGAGCAGTAGAGAAGCAGGAGGAGAACACTGCAGAGGAACAGTAGAGAAGCAGGAGAAGCACACAGCAGACGAGCAAAAGAGAAGCAGGAGAAGCACACAGCAGAGGAGCAGTAGAGAAGCAGGAGGAGAACACTGCAGAGGAACAGTAGAGAAGCAGGAAGAGCACACAGCAGAAGAGCAGTAGAGAAGCAGGAGGAGAACACAGCAGAAGAGCAGTAGAGAAGCAGGAAGAGCACACAGCAGAAGAGCAGTAGAGAAACAGCAGGAAAACACAGCAGAGGAACAGTAGAGACGCAGGAGGAGAACACAGCAGAGGAACAGTAGAGAAGCAGGAGAACAAAGCAGAGGAACAGTAGAGAAGCAGGAGAAGCACACAGCAGACGAGCAAAAGAGAAGCAGGAGAAGCACACAGCAGAGGAGCAGTAGAGAAGCAGGAGGAGAACACTGCAGAGGAACAGTAGAGAAGCAGGAGAAGCACACAGCAGAGGAGCATTAGAGAAGCGAAAGGGGTACAAAGCAGAAGAGCAAAAGAGAAGAAGGAGAAGCACAAGCAGAGGAGCAGTAGAGAAGCAGGAGGAGAACATAGCAGAGGAACAGTAGAGAAGGAGGAGGAGAACAAAGCAGAGGAACAGTAGAGAAGGAGGAGGAGAACAAAGCAGAGGAGCAGTAAATAAGCAGGAGAAGCACACAGCAGAGGAGCATTAAAGAAGTAGAAGGGGTACAAAGCAGAGGAGCAGTAGAGAAACAGGAGGAGCACACAGCAGAGGAACAGTAGAGAAGCAGGAGGAGTAAACAGCAAATGAACAGTAGAGAAGCAGGAGGAGAACACAGCAGAGGAACAGTAGAGAAGCAGGAGAAGCACACAGCAGAGGAACAGTAGAGTAGCAGGAGAAGCACACAGCAAAGGAGCATTAGAGAAGTAGGAGGGGTACAAAGCAGACGAGCAAAAGAGAAGAAGGAGAAGCACACAGCAGAGGAGCAGTAGAGAAGCAGGAGGAGAACACAGCAGAAGAGCAGTAGAGAAGCAGGAAGAGCACACAGCAGAAGAGCAGTAGAGAAACAGCAGGAAAACACAGCAGAGGAACAGTAGAGACGCAGGAGGAGAACACAGCAGAGGAACAGTAGAGAAGCAGGAGAACAAAGCAGAGGAACAGTAGAGAAGCAGGAGAAGCACACAGCAGACGAGCAAAAGAGAAGCAGGAGAAGCACACAGCAGACGAGCAGTAGAGAAGCAGGAGGAGAACACTGCAGAGGAACAGTAGAGAAGCAGGAGAAGCACACAGCAGAGGAGCATTAGAGAAGCGAAAGGGGTACAAAGCAGAAGAGCAAAAGAGAAGAAGGAGAAGCACAAGCAGAGGAGCAGTAGAGAAGCAGGAGGAGAACATAGCAGAGGAACAGTAGAGAAGGAGGAGGAGAACAAAGCAGAGGAACAGTAGAGAAGGAGGAGGAGAACAAAGCAGAGGAGCAGTAAATAAGCAGGAGAAGCACACAGCAGAGGAGCATTAAAGAAGTAGAAGGGGTACAAAGCAGAGGAGCAGTAGAGAAACAGGAGGAGCACACAGCAGAGGAACAGTAGAGAAGCAGGAGGAGTAAACAGCAAATGAACAGTAGAGAAGCAGGAGGAGAACACAGCAGAGGAACAGTAGAGAAGCAGGAGAAGCACACAGCAGAGGAACAGTAGAGTAGCAGGAGAAGCACACAGCAAAGGAGCATTAGAGAAGTAGGAGGGGTACAAAGCAGACGAGCAAAAGAGAAGAAGGAGAAGCACACAGCAGAGGAGCAGTAGAGAAGCAGGAGGAGAACACTGCAGAAGAGTTGTAGAGAAGCAGGAGGAGCACACAGCAGAGGAGCAAATTCACAATGAACAAGAAAAAGAACTGTAGCACAGATGGGAGTATTTAAGGCATGTTGTTGCTGGAACTACCTTTCTGGCAAACCAGGGGATTGTAGTTTGAGGCTATGCAAGTGAAAAGTGAAAAAGGTGAAATTTACTCAAGTGTATAGACTTATTAGATTTTACCCTATTCTTCAGAAGCACCATATGCCCTCAAATGGTACTTACTAGGGCTGTCAGATGGGATCAAAAATTCATGATTCTTCTTATTTCTGTGATAATTTTTTTGTTTAGATGGGGAAATAATTCAACAGTAACAGTTGACAATCTGGAGGAAAAACAGGGTGGGAGTAGGGGGTAGCCTCAATTTACCAAAAAAAATAAATAAATAAATAAATTGCACAAAATTTCCAACAGCAGATGCCATTTCAGTCCAAACTTGTATTTTTTTTTTAATATACCTTGTTCAACCTTGCAGTTGCCTCCCCTTTATGGCTAAAGAAGCCTTCACTCTTCTGGGAAGGTTTTCCACATGACTTTGTGGGAATTTGTGCCTATTCAGTCAAAAGAGTATTTGTGAAGGCACTGATGTTGGTCGAGAAAGCCTGGCTCATGTTAAACGTGTTCAGTGCAGTTAAGGTCAGGGCTCTGTGCAGGCCACTGGAGTTCTCACCACACCAAACTCATCAGATATTGTCTTGATGGACTTTGTTTTGCGCACAGGCGCACAGACACACTGGAACAGGAAAAGGCCTTCCTCAAACCCTTGCTATAGTTTTAACATTACCCTTGACTGGAACTAAGGGGCCCCAGACCATTATCCCTCCTCCACCAAACCTTTACACCACTCCCACTGACACTTGGCACTGCCTCTTAGGCTTGTGTGCAGCTACTCAGTCATGGAAACCCACATTATGAAGCCCACAATACACAGTTCTTGTGCTGATGTTGCTTCCAGAGAAAATTTGGAACTGTATAGTGAGTGATGCAATAAATGATAGCCGATTTGTATGTGCTATATGCTTCAGCACTCGGCGGCCCAACTCAGTGAGATTGCGTGGTCTACCGCTTCATGGCTGACCTGTTTTTGCTCCTGGATGCTTCCATTTCACAACAATAGCACTTACAGTTGACCGGGGTAGATCTAGCAAGGCAGAAATTTCACAAACTGACTTAAAGGGCCACAGTGCCACATTTAAAGACACTGAGCTCTTCAGTACGACCAATTCTATTGCCAATGTTTTTGCAAAGAAAATAAGTAAGCCAATTAATAAGCCACCTAAAAGAGAAAAGTAATTCTGAGCTTTGACTGTGAATCACCAGGCGGTCAAGAAAAAAGGTACAAAGGACTATTCTGACATATCTTTGGGAAGGCCAGTGATATCGTATTGTCATTATAAGCTAAAGAGAGTGGCCTCTGTAAGTGTCGCAAGTGGCTGAGTAGCTTCATTATCAGCTTACTATGCTAAGTGTCAACATTCAGAGTGTTGGCTTGTCAGAAAAGTCTGCCATCTGAAGCAGCTCATTCGGTTACTTAACATGAGAACCTGTGTGTTGGTGTTATTTAGTTTATAAAATAAACACCCTGTTTATAATCAGTGAGCTGATTGTGAACCTACTGGATGTGTGCAAATATCCCCATAGTATCTAAGAACCTCATACAATTCTAATCAAAGGAAAAATTAATATCAAAGTAAAGTTGATTTGTTTGTTTCTGGTCAGCAACGGCACATTCTTTCCTCCGTTTGGTAGCCATCATTTGTGATAATGTCAGTAACCAATTGGCCCAGGGCTGAAAATCTAATAGGTCCTGGAACCTCAAAGCAGACTCCCATCCAAGTAATAATCAAACCGCAACTTGCTTAGTTTCAGAGACTAGTCAAGACCAAGCGATCTCACAGCCAACAGAATCATATATGTCATCTATCTACTTTTGACTGTATTCAGGCATTTTAGAGTTCTGAGGCCATCAGAAAAGACTCACTGGCAAATAATCATATTCATACCGTATAATGTGGTGGCCATGATGGCAATCAGTGCAGACATTATGATCCATCGCTGATATGAAATTTCAGTTTTTATCAATGGTTTCCTAGTATTCTCTTAAAGTCTGTTATTTATGTGTTTAGATACTTCTTGCTATTTCGTAAAGTGTAGTATTCTTCAACGTCTTACTTTGAGTCAAAGTCTGTCAAACTCGTTAGCTGTCTGCAGCAACAAGCACTAAACCTTAGCCAACTCACTGCATTCTATCACTAAACTAGCATGGACTTTTGTGAGCAAAGCAAAAAGCGAAAAGAAGTCTATTGAAATGCAAAATGTCACGCACTGTGCTGCAGAACAACACTGCTGAAATGTTCTCTGCAAGAATCAACAAAAGGCAGATACCCTGAAGTCAATGCTCAACTGCAACTCAGAACAACTGAGAAATCCATAGATTTGGCCCTCACAGAAGTTGAAACTGTGAAAAGAAGGTACAACGGTTGTAACTAGCTATCATTACTACTTTCAGAAGTAAAGATGGGGAAGGGTTCACCACTCTGTGAAGGAATGCACAGGCTAAAGTGCAACAATTTAAGAATAATGTTTCTCAACATAACATAGCAAAGAACTTTGGGATTTCATTATCTACAGTACATAAGATCATTTAGAGAATCTGGAGAAATCTCTGTATGCAAGGGATAAGGCCAAAAACCAATATTGGCTGGCTGTGATCTTTGGGCCCTCAGACAGCACTGCATTAAAAACAATTCTGTAGTGGAAATCATTGCATGGGCTCAGAAAGACTTCCAAAAACCACCGTCTGTAAACACAGTTAGTCACTGTATCCACAAATGCAAGTTAAAACTCTACCATCTTATCTGTTTAGTCCAAAGAAAGAAGCATAGAGAGACTAAAACAATTTAAAAGCTATCTTACACCAGAGTCTCTCTAGCGCAGTGTAGCACAGAGTACAGTGCGCAGCTATGGCACATAGGAAGCATTGCAGAAAAGTACCACTAAACATTAAGCTCAAGCTTACTGTGGCGTCGGCCACCGACTCTGTGCTGCTGGGAGGAGCTTAGGAGGTGTGGCCATACAGAGCAGCTCTCAGAGTGTGCCATATTCCTGGAAAAAAAGGTACTGCTGCTGCTGATGCTGTTGTTGTTGTAGTTGTGTTTATTAGAGTAATTGTGTCTGAGGAGGGTAGGCATTGCAGTCACTAGTGGTTAGAAATGTCTACCCTCCTCGGATGTCATGTCCTCCTGCGTTACCCCCTCCACTTGTTACATGTTGTGTTAGCACTAAGCTGGGTATTTCTTGCTGTCTGTTGAAGTGCCTGTTCAAAATAAAGGAGCATTTGTCTTTATGTGCTATGTGTTCTGAGTCAACGCTACATTATTTATGGAATATCATCATTTAGTGAATTTACTTTGGTATCAGCTAACAAAGCCTACACAAACTCATTCTTTTGAAAGGTATAACGTGAAATACAATGTGGCTAGGCTGATAAGATTAGCTGAGGTGAAAGCAGATGACCAAAATGTGTCTGTTTTAAAGACTTCAGATTGACACTTTTCTCTCTGTTGTTTCAAGCTGTATGTCACCTGCTGTAGATTTACTTTAATATAGTAGAGTATTAGTAAGGTGCTGAGTGGTGTCACCGTGTCTGGTCACTGTTTACTGACATGTGCACTATCATATACATACATACATCATCTAAACCGCTTATCCTTCTGGGTCGCGGTGGGGTGCTGGAGCCTATCCCAGCTGTCATTGGGCGGAAGGCAGAATACACCCTGGACAGGTTGCCAGTCCATCTCAGGGCAGACAGACAGACATACACAATCACACACTCACACCTAGGGGCAATTTAGCATGTCCAATTGGCCTGGCTGCATGTCTTTGGACTGTGGGAGGAAACCCACGCAGACACGGGGAGAACATGCAAACTCCACACAGAAATGACCTTGGTCGCCTGGCCGGGAATTGAACCCAGGCCATTCTTGCTGTGAGGCGACAGCACTACCCACTGCGCCACCGTGCCGCCCACTATATATATAGAGTTTGTTTTGGGAGGGGGTTTATTACAAATTTGAATATCTAATTTCACTGAATTGCTCATGCCTATTCAGAGCTACTTAAGCTTCCAGTTCAAAGGTAATGTTCAAGCAATAATGTGTTTAAATGATAATGTGAATAAAAAGGGAAGAGAATTGTTTGCTGTGATTTTATAGTATTTATAAAATGTATCATTTTACAGTGTCTTTCTTAATGCCAGGGGTTTAAGACAGCAGGTTAAACGAAACAACAACAAAAATCTTGTTTCTTTCAAGTATCACATTCAGCCTTAAATGATGCTGTTTGTTGGATAGCACAAAGGGGCAAAGATGTTGGCTCAGGGAAAGCAGCTGGACCTGCAATATTAAATAGCTCAGTTAAAGCTCCGATACATTAACTGAAAAATGTTTCGGCAGTAATTGGGAGCTGTTTAGATATGACTGTTTAAGAAGGAGCTGAAGCTGAAGGAGCTTTTGTTAGATCCAGGAGAAGATGGTTGGAGGAAGGCAAGCAAAACTTACAAGCTCATTGCTTTCTCCTGGAAAGATCCAAAACTAAAACCAGTACATTTAGATGAAACATTGATGGAAGTGCTCCTGATGACCCCCCAAAAAATTATAGCTAGTTATTATCACTAAAACCTAAATATCCCAAAATGCAGTCCATTTGTCCATTTTTATAGCTTCCTCCCAAAAACAAATTTAGAGAAAATCTAAAATTAATTATTTCCAAAGCCTAGAAAGATATCATTTTCATTGAAAATTGACACCCAAGTTACCTTTAAAATTATGGAGTTCTTATTTTTCATGTATTAGAGAGATTACGCCTTGGTAACTACTTTTGTGGGCAGCATGGTGGTGCAGTAAGTAGCGCTGTCACTTCACAACAAGAAGGGCTGGGGCGTATGGAGTTTGCATGTTCTCCCTGTGCCTGCGTGGGTTTCCTCTGGGTGCTCCGGTTTCCTCCCACAGTCCAAAAACATGCAGTCAGGCTGACTGGAGACTCTAAATTGCCCCTAGGTGTGAGTGTGTGTCTGTGTGAATGTATATGTCTGTGTGTCTGCCCTATGATGGACTGGTGACCTGTCCAGGGTGTTTCCTGCCTTCTGCCCAGTGATCGCTGGGATAGGCTCCAGCTCCCAGAAGGATAAGTGGCTTAGAAGATGGATGAATGAAGACAAAATTGTCCTATCTTACCATACCTTTTTTACTTTGCACTCAGTTGTTAACTGCCTTTATAAAGCTTAGTGATGCCACACTGTTTTTTGAAGGATGCCTGTCAGGTCTCTGTGGCTATTGATTTAATCCAGAAATTATCTAATGCATCTCCGCTGCATTTACCTGAATTGTTTGCTTAAAAATAACACAAGATCTATTTGCATTGTACTGATGAAAGACTCAAGTTCCTGTGATTTCTTATTACAAAAGATACAGATTAGATGTTTGGCAAATTCTAATCCTATAAAACCCCAGAATATTACTGCAGTGGCTGTGAGGAAGGATTCTTTTGACTAAAACAGAGAGTTGGCTTATTTACAAAGTTTTTGTCCCTTGATGTGAATAAGCAGATTTCAAAATTGACTGATATTCTACTCTTTTATATGTACAAATAGGCATCATTATATTAAGAAATCTGTGTTAATGAGCTCCTTTGAACAGGGTGGCCTTCATTTCCTTGACTTGAATCTACTTTCAGTAATGTTTTTAAAATAAACTGGAGAAGGCAGTTTTTTTAGAAACCCAATCTCAATCTGGATTTTTTTTTTCAAATTGGGAGGACTTTTATTTACTAAGTAACTATAACATTGAGAAAATCCTGTTGAAATGATCAAACTTTCACAAGGTAATGCAATATTTGCATAGATATTATATGTGGAATAACAGATGTAAATTGTATAGAAAGAAATCCTTATATTTAGAGAACAGGTTTGCCCAAAGTATTTGTCTAGTAGTTATTTAATTTTAATGATTTCATAATGACATACTCTAAGTTTCTAGGGATGTATAGTTAAAGGTGGGAGATGTGGCAAAAATATAACATCACAATACTTCAATACATTTTCATGCTACACAATATGAATCACAATATGTAGTTTTTCTGATGCTTGATAACAGACAACAGAGAAACAACAGTGCCATTGTTATCATAAACTTACTGAACAATGATTTTTGTTCAAAGTTTCACATATGGTGCTGCACAAAATTCAGTTAAACAGGACTAACTATGCTCTCTTTGTTATGAAACATGCAGTTGGTCAGTGTTCATTATCCATGATATGCTCAGAACAGTATATTGCAACATATTGCAACATAATTTATCACAATAGCAAGAAATATTGTCATATTGCCCACCCTTACATGTAGTGTAGCAGTCCCTCCAATAGAATTTGCTATTGTTATTGATGCAGTCCCTTGAGATGATACAATTTTAAATATGTCAGGAATCCAGCCAAACTTATAGCCTCTTGACCCCATTGTTCCCAATACTGGTCAGACATGTCTCTTTACTAAGGTGCAGGTCAATAACTGCAGAATATGGACATTATTCTAGAATGATGTAATTTCTTATCTGTTAGAATAACTTTGTATGTGGCCTTAACTAGGAAAATATATGAAATTTACCCTCAAAATACTTACTTATCAACAAAGTGAAGGATGTACATACTGCAAAAGTTTTAGGCACTTGACAAAAATAGATTTAAAAAGCTATTTATTTGCTTTTATTTGCTCAGAAACAAACAGAACCCGATTGCAAAAAAATATAAATAATATTAATACAATATGTAGTGATTTTATGCATGTCAGTGTGTTTAACCATTTCCAAAACTCTCCTTGTGGCAGCCCATTATTTTGATATTGTAGTTATCATTCAATACCTGGTTTGACCAATCAGTGCTTTAAAATGTTAAATCAGGTGTACTGAAGATGGAATTTAACATACCTAACATACCTGTGTGATGGCTGGGGGTGTTGAGGAAAATCTGGAACCAAACTTATTTCTTCAAACTAGCTCCCTTTTTTCTAACAATTCTTTTAAATAGGAAATTCTTGTTACTTTTTGCTGTATTTGTGTTCACTTGCATCTATTCTACTAATACATGGTGTTTTTACTGGCAAAAACAAGCTTACTGTTAAGATAATGGACCTGACAACACTTTTGCAAATTATACACAATGTAACTCTAAAAAACATCTTCAAAGTTTTTAACAGATACGGATTTTTTGAAAGTGTTTTTTTTTTATTTATTTATTTTGGCTTTACAAACATCTCATTTAATAAAGTAGACAAACATTGTGTTTATAATTACATTACATTTTAGCAAAATCCCAATTTCATAAATGTAAGTATTCAAATAAAAAAGCCTTTACTGACTGTATTTATAAATTAAACCCAAACAATATTAGAAAACGATTGCCTCTTTAATGACTAAGAAAGCTGAGAGACTCTGTAAGTCTTACAGTGTTGTCCTGTAATATGATGCTCTCTATATAAGTGTGATTGTTGTTGTTAAGCAAAAATTAAAAAAAAAAAAGAAAATTACAAACTAACGTTTTCAATTTCTTACCCACTGTTGTCCGCATTCTCAGTTTCATTCAATCCAGATTGAAGCAGTAGGTTTTTGAATTATTATAACAGCGCGCCCCCTGCTGTTTGCATTCGTACGTAAGTTAACAAACAATTGTCAGTGCTGCACATCTCAGGTTGTGCTACATAACCGGGCGTATATTCCGTTATAGCTGACAGTATATTAGTGTGATTAAATGTCATTAATAATTAAATTATAGTAAAGGACAGAAACAAAGTTTTTACGAGTCTTTTGCCTAAACGGACTACAAAGTTTGTCGCGCTTATGATGTCACCATCACACATCTCAGGAAGCGGCACGGGCAAAGGCCCTTGGGTTTTGTAGTTCAATTGTATTTAAATCTCTGCAGTTATATTGCTTAGCAAAATGGTAATGATAATATGTTGTACTGTGCTTTTATGGTCGCAAAAAGGCTCTTTCACAAATCTTTTTTTAATCCATTGTCAAAATGTCCCTATGTCGAAACAAATTGTGGTTCCAAAAAGTATTGAACGTGACTGGCAGATGACGTATGTTTGCATGTCTGTCCCTCCCTGGTCGACTCTGACGTAACGGCGTCACGCGCGAAATTTAGAACACGGACGAAACAAAACAAGAGGCCGCGCAGACTAGGTTTATCTGTACCGTGTGCCATTTAACTTATTCATATATTTTGATAGCTGTAAAGATTGTTTACAACGGGGTTTAACTATGTCGGAACAAGGCTGCTACTCCCCGAGTTTTAAAAAGCCGTCTGATATTCTTCGCATGAGAAGAAAAAGGGCCCGGAGTGAGGGAGTTTGTGCGGGAACCTCAAGCGCCGCTTCTGTATCCTCTACTGCAGCGTTAGCAGGGGTTCGGCCTTTTTCACCGGGTCCGCTGCTAAAGGGCCAGGGACGGTCAGGTGGAGTGAAGCGTAGAAATCCTTTTGCTAACATAGAAAATACATATAACAGC
Source organism: Colossoma macropomum (assembly GCF_904425465.1). Classification (NCBI taxonomy): domain Eukaryota; kingdom Metazoa; phylum Chordata; class Actinopteri; order Characiformes; family Serrasalmidae; genus Colossoma; species Colossoma macropomum. Next base: position 15,016,284 of record NW_023494808.1, read on the forward strand.
CCAAAGAAGAGAGCTGTGTCGTGCACAGAGGACACTTCCGAGTGTAGGAAGGCAATAGCTGTACTGTGCGACGGAGGAAGTTCGACAGAAAATGCCAACTTGAGTGCTTCGTTCGGTGAACTTCTTTCCAGCAACCTTACTGGGAAACAGAGCGACAACCAAAATAAGGTAACTTTAACTTAACTTAAAACTACATTGTGACTACAAAGGTGCGTTAGGTACCATAGCTACATAGCTAACCTAGCTGTTCAGTTCGCTATACTTGGCTGTTAGCTAGCTCGGTATCAACATAGCTCGCTAACGTAACGTTAGCGTATTTGGAGCTGGCTATTGTTCGCATGTTCACTGGTGTTGGTCAGTGACGTTTTAATGTTAGTAAAGATGAATATTATTTAGCCAGTGTTCACAATATCTCAAGAAAAACTGCTACGGCAACATGATATTGCACTGTATTTACTTATTAAAGGCGTCGTTTTTAATCATATGCATAGATATCACTTTAAGTACTTTGTGAACGTAAGGGAGTAAAATGGAATGTTTCTGTTCTACTCAAAACCATAGAAACCATCTTTTTCTGAAGAAAATTCTTTATTCGAAGATGATTTATTTGCTACAGAAAAGGTCACCCCCATTTTGAAGGTAAAGTAACGTTTTGTTTGTGTTCTGTCCTTATTCATTTGTGTCAGACTACAAAATCTTAAAAGATGGCTTCTTTTTCTAACTAGAGCCCGGAGGCTCCTCAGATTTGTGGTGCACCTCCTACAGAAGTATGCAGAGAATATCCAGCAGACTGGAGTCTGAAAACCCGACTACTCTTCACCTCTCCTCATTCTTTCTCTTGGGCTGAGCATCTGAAGGCTCAAGAGGAAGCGCAGGGCCTGAGTTTGCACTGCAGGGCAGAGTATGCTAGTTTGCCGCAGAATATCCAGGTAATTTTATAGTCTGCCTTTGAATTTTGTTAGTTTTGCTTGGTTTGCTGTCATGTGTGGTGATGATTGTACAAAACATTGTACAGCTTCACATCATATAGACTCCTTTTGCACAAAAAAATATTTTTTCTTTCACTGATGATTTTGGCCTGATCAGAGTCTAGATTTAAACCCCTTAGAGAATGTTCGGTCTTACATTTAAATACGAACTGGCTTGGCAATGTTTTGCGACTGTTTGAAGCCATCAGTGCTGAGTGGAAAAATATGGACTTCTTTCTGTGAAAGGTTGTTTGCAGGTTTACTTTATTTAATTTTATATTTTTTATATACTTTTATATATTTTTTTAATATACATTTATTTATTGGATGAATAATGTATATTTAGAGTTACCTTAACATTGCACAGTGGTTGATTTGATGGTTTATTTAAAAAAAATAAAAAATAAAAATTCACCACTGTTGAAAGTGCATTCCATGTTGGATGACCTGAAGAAGAGAGATCATGACCGCACACATCACAGTCTTTGGAGCAAAGGCTCGATTTAAACTGGAATACATTCAGAAGTAATTAAGTGCAGCGGTGGATTTTGTTTTACACTTTATTTTGCTCATTGGAGGATGATGTTGCTGACATCAGTTTACCCTATATTTCTCTTCCTTTCCAGGACCCTCGTAGCTGTACAGAGCTGCGCTGTGGTTTTCAGCAGTGTCTGCAGTACTGGCAGCATCCATATTTGCCCTGGCTCTCCCTGTTCCCCAGGATTGGAGCCGAGCGCAAGTTTGCAGGCAAGAACACACCATGGGCACAGGATGCTGCACTTCAGCAGAGCCTGATGAGCGAGTGGTGAGTGAGGAAGATAACTATGAGCATGTTGCTGTAAATGTGAGACTATTACTACTATCAGTGTATCACAATATGAAGATTTTTTGGTGGACAGTTGTAAATTTCTTCTCTTTATGTTTGTGTGTAAAGTTTTACGTATTTTGTGTGTGTGTGTGTGTGTGTATATAAATCTAAACTGAATTTTTTTTTTTTCTTTTTCCTCCTCTTCTTTTTTCTTTTTCAATTTCACAGGTCGGTGAGCCTCACCTCTCTGTACAGCCTGCTAAAAGCCAGACTCTGTCCGTACTTCTACGTTTGTTCATACCAGTTCACGGTGCTATTCAGAGCAGCAGGGCTGAGTGGAGCTAAAGGCATTACTGCACTGCTTTCCCCCACCACCAGGGGTCTACGGGAGGCCATGAAGGCTGATGGTAAGAACAGCCCACTAAATACAATTGCATAAGCCAAGCCTTGAGTGTTGGACACATGCTGGCGTATGTATGCAAAGAAGAACACGTGGCAAATAGGCCTGTCACCATTATTACATAATTATCTTATCACAATTATTTTCCACAGTTCATTTTCACAGAATTGTATTTAACAAGCAGAATGTGAACTAGGTGCATTTTCATCCATTGTGTTAAGATCTAAATAAAAGAAAGCAGAAACCACACACCTCATAGGTCTTACACAAACAGCAAAAGTTCTAACTTGATTTGGTGTTAAAACACATTTTAAATGTCAATAGTGAGTAATGTTTATTTATTTGAGCTTGAGCTGTTTGTGTCATCATTTGGCACTACTGAGTATTGATAGCTAAGAATCAGCTAATTTGACTGCTTTCACCAAAAAAAGACATTAAAGACAATTAAATTGTTAATCGCAGTTATTCATATGGCAATATATCGTCAGCAAAAATTACATGAACCTGACAGGCCCATTAGCATATTCATGGTAGAATTCCTATGCACCTATTGTGTACTGCATACGGTCCGTTTTCCACTATAGCACTGCATCATGTTTATCATGTGTTACAGACTTTAAAGTTAGTTTTTCAGAGTGTCCTTCACTTTGTTTGGATGTTGTGTTTGCTGTAGGGATAGAGTTCTCACTCCCTCTACTGGAAGAGAAGAGGAAGAGCAAGGAGAGCTGCTCCCCTCAACTCAACGACAACTCTCAACAGAGAGATGGAGCTGAACCAAGCGGTGCTGTGTGAGTACTTGGCTATAGTATGTGGAACTACATGTACAGTACTATATAAGCTGCATGCACAGTAGCATAATCTTTTAACTTGTGAGATTTTGACTATTTTGGCATAACTGTACTATACTTTTTTCTCCTCCTCACACTCCAGGACTTCACAGCATAGCGATAAAGAAGAAGATGAATATGACGATGAGGATGATGATGGTGGTTTGTCTTGGCTGCAAGACATGGGAATACAGGACAAGATTAAGAAGCCTGATGCCATCTCTATCAAGCTGTATGTTAAGACTGCTTAAGGCTGGTTTATTTTCTGTAGCCTTCTGTTTGGCCTGTTTAGCCTAACACAATTCTATAATTCTATAACACAATTCAGTACTTTTGAAATAAGTTTAAAATGGGGCTTTATGGTTTTATCAGTATGAATTCATGAAATAGAATAACTTTAGGGCATATGCTGATCTTTAAATAATGATTTTTTTTTTTCTTTTAACTTATAAGTGTCTACTGTTTAAGATGGTACTGTTTAAATACCTCAGGTAGACATACCAACTGTCACATTTCTGATCCGAAGATTGTTGGTTGTTGAATCTAATCTTTTGTTTATGCACTTAAGGATATATGCCTCCATCTCCTTCCTTCACCATTACAGCAAGTCCAGTATATGTTTGTTATTGTAATGTAAGTGTGCATCTTTAACTCTTTCTACCAGGCGTAAAGAGCACAACGAGGTACGGCTGGATCACAGGCCAGAATCGGTAGTACTGGTGGAAGGCTCCAACACCTTCACCTTGATCAACTTCCTCATCAACTGTAAGAGTCTGGTGGCTGGAGCTGGCTCTCAGGCCGGGCTACCCCCAACCCTGCTTGCTCCCACTGCGTTCAGAGGAGCTACACTGCAGATGCTGAAGGTGAGCAGCTGCTCTGTGTGGTACCACAGCTACTTGAATATTCCTGTAAAGCAGAATAATACTACTCTGTAGATCAAACCATGTTTCCTTCTGCTGTTTCGTCCTACTGCGTCCCCGCCACAGTGGCGTCATGCAACAAGCAGTTTCTTTTGTTATGGTGATGGGAAGTTCTACAACAAAATGTGCTGTTTTATCACTACAGCTGAATGAAGCTAAGTGTAAGGCAAGAATAGGAATGTTACAATAATAAAGCTCTCTAAACAGCACAGTGCTCCTGTCCCCTATGCTTCTCCCTTTATTAACATCCTACTGCTGAAGAGTACAAGTGAGTGTGGTGTCAGATGTGTGAAAAGCGCAGTTGTTTGTTAAAATCTGTAGACATAAAATGCAGCCAGATGATAAAAATTAACAGTACTAGTTGTTGTTAACAGGCTCTTTGTTTAACTGGTTTACATTTCTGGCCATGTGGCAAACGAAGTAGCATTACGCATAGGAATAAAGCACATAAAGTTATGTGCAAAATGGCTGGTGGCTGTAGAATTAAGTAGATTCTCCTGTATGGTCTATATAACGTTGCCTGTATAATGAGTGTGCTGATGTTTGCTGCAGGCACGAAGTGTGAATGTGAAGACCCAGGTGAGGACAGGCTATCAAGATGTGTGCAGTCTGGAGGTGACTGGCCCCATCATGCCCCATGCGCTACATGCACTCACTCAGCTCCTGAAACCAGCACAGAAAGGAGGCTTCTCTGTGTCCCTGTACACACACGAGCCCAGCGCAGTTCTAAATGTACCTGTCACCAAGCTCTCTGAATCTGATCAACAGGTATGTTATAAACAGTGCTGTAAAGGATAGATTAGTCTAAAGAGGGTTTGCATTTTTGCAAGTACCGTGTCTTCTGTTATTATTCATCTAATCATATATGAAAAAAACAAGGACTACAGTGACGCAAGTATCATAACACTGTAGAGGAATGTAATTTTATCATTGTCACTATGAAACATACATTGCAGGTGGACATTGTGGACAGAGTGGGATCCATCAGGGATGTAAAAATTCTTGCTGCATCTTGACACAGCAGTCTGAATGTGCTGTTTCAGTTGCATCAATTTTGCAGTATTAGAATCGATGCACTAACTTCTTGACTATAATCAAATGTTGGAGAAAAAGCACTTCATGTATTGTTTTTGTGTACATTATACTACTGCGTAAATAGTTTTCTCGTAGTCTCACCAGTCACATTTCTAAATCGTTGTAAAGTAAAAGATTCTAAATCGTTGTAAAGATCAAAGATACACCCCTAGTATTTATATTATCCATTATCACTCCACTTCTTTGTTCCACAGAGCAACATAGAGCAGGACCTGGTCAGGTGCGGTCTACAGCAGAGCACAATACAGCAGCTGGAGGAGCCGGCTACACTGGGCAAGTCTGCCCTAAGGCAGCTCCACATGAGGGACTTTTCCTACAGCTGGAGCTCATGAGAACCACCTGCTTCCTTTCAGCTGACTACAGTGCGCTACATATCTGGAAAAAACTGCTTTGTAAGTTCAGGCATTTGCTTAAAAAATTTCCCTGACAATGACATTTAGTAATGGACACGTTCTATGTGGCCAGAGTTTGCCATACCGAGGTTGTTTTATGCTGTCTTTTATAAGAACGACTGCACGAGTTCGACAGCACATTGATATTTTTAGCCATGCACTGTGAATTATTTTACCTGCTGTGTTTAATTTGTTTTATTTGTCTTCACTGCCTATAGGTTTTAAGCTAATTTTATGATGATGCTGACATGAACAGTTCTTAAAGGCAAATTAAATTTAGGAATCTTCTGTTTAACACTATTTACTTGAAGGACTTGAAAGTTAGTCCCATCAGTATTTGTCTAACAGTATATGTGTGTATATATATATCTGCTTTTGTCTCAGTGTAACAGTTTGGTGAAATTGTCTGCATTACAGAAATGTCTGAGAGACATTTAAAGGAGAAAGTTGTGGCACAAAATGTTGCTTTTTATTGGTGCATATTTTATTGGTGAAAGTGCATATTTCAAGCTTGATATTTTAATTTTTTTGTATGATATTTTATGACATTAAATGAATTGTTTGTTGTGCCACTTTCTCTCATGTGTTTCCTTAACAGAGTAGCAGAAAAAATAAATCTGTGCCTGGTGCAAATATTTATGTTCATCAAGTTCATCAAACTGTGATACCAAAGAGTTTTGAAATAACTTAAGTTTGAGATAAAGACAAGGCCGGAAACCCTAATGAGCCAAAATGGATATTGTAACTACTCTGAGTTAATTATGAGTAATTACACCTCATTTTGGAGGAAACTTGGCTTTATCATTAAGGGCCTATGACATATTTCCCTTAAGGATGCGATGCACCAGAACCAACCTTATAAATTATGAAGTAGGTCTATGCAGGATCGCTCAACATGTATTATGTGTTAAAGGTTGACAGTGGTACAGTATAAGTGGTTGCCCACTACATTTAGGCTGCCTGCCCGCTGGAACACCAAGAAGTCAAGTGGTCGAGTGTTCACAGAAACCTGCGTAGCTCTGCTGCTGCTGCCGTCTTGTGTTTCCGAGAAGCTGATCTGCCCAGCTATATATTAATAAGTCGGATCTGCGCGTTACACACGTGCAAACAGATACACATGACAGACGAGGGAGAGAAATGGCACACACGCTGTCAGCAGGTTCAGACCTATACAATAACCGCTCAGTGCACTTTTCCGCTTTATTTGTCTACACTGCCCACTGCTCGGACCAAAAATCACACAGTCCGTGACTCCGTGGCCCACAGGTGATAAACATCTACTGCACACTGAGCGCTTACTGCAGCTCCAGGGTCTCTTAGTTGTAATTCAATGCGTTAGAATGAAAGGCGAGAGGTCAGCAGACTATGTGGGATGACAGCTAAAAAGAGCGGGTGTTGGACTAACCAGGGGAGCCTTCGGGCTGCCGATTCAGGAGCGACTGACCTCCGGTAAGTACCTCTGACTTCCCGCTCACCGAGAGTGACGCGCAGCTCTGCGCTGAACCGCAACCATGAACTTTTAAGAAAAGATTTCAGTCTGCAGAGCTGCAGCGTGGCTGAATTCCCAGTTTACAACACGACTATCAGTAGCTACCGTTGCGTTTTTGTTGACACGCCCCCCAGTTTGGAAAGTTACTCATCGGAAAATACGCGTTTCTCACCAGCGTTGTGGTGGTGTTCACGTGTGCTCGTCTCGTAAGTAGGTGTTTCCGACACGATTTGGGTTCCGAGCGAACTATCGTCAGGATCTGTTGAGGCTAAAATCATTTGCTTTTTTAAAAAAAAATTATATCATTTTATATTTTGAATACATTTGCCTTCAAGCCCGGAAATTAAGCATGTATTTTTGATTAATTCATTGGTTTTTGCTTCACTGTTTAGAATATATGAATAAAATAATGTATGTATGTATATTTGAAATGAACCTCTCTTACAAACAGTGATTCCACCATTTTTATGAATGGTCATGTACAACCAAAATATAAAGGGACACTCCCGTCGAAATGAAAAATGTAACCATCGTTACATCTGTTGTTAATTTCTACTCGTGTCCCACAGTGGTATTAAGACAGTCTCCAGAGTACGATTTTATTTTTTAAAGACTAGAAAAAAATCTAATTACTTACAAAACTATTTTTGTTCGTGAGCTGTTTTGAAGTGTTTGGTTTTTTCCACCAGCTGGTGAACACAGAAGGAAGAAAAATAGCTAAAGTTACTGCTAGGCAGCTGAATGTATTATTGTGGATGTATAACTGTGGTCACTGTCTTCAAATCATTGCAGTGGAAAGAATGGATTACACAAAGGACAAAAATGGCTTGTCAGATGAGGAGATTAACAAGATAAAAGCTAAAGTTAGCAAGGAAGCTACCTGGCTTGGCTGAAAGAATAGAAAACCTTTCTCCATTTTGTGCTGAATAAAGATAAAATTGCTCTCAATGATTTTGTTTGATGCCGAGTTAAGAGTTACACTAATGCTAGCTTTGTTGTATTTTTGGCTGAGCCAGTAGTCAGGATAGTTTGATGCCACAGGGATTTCCAATGTTTCTATCAGGGAACTTTTGGAGAGGAGAATTACCACTCTGCAATGTCTTCCAGGTTTCTCAAACGCTAGAGGGCGCTCCCAAGCGAGTCCAAAATGAATGGGTTAAGATGGAGCATTTGAGCAAAATCATAATTTATGAATGCTTAAACATTTTTAATGTAAAAAAAAAGAATACATTCATTTCCTGAACACTGAATAGCATAAAACATTTTAACACCGCTGTTATATTTTTAAGAGCTTTTAAACTCGATTTATGGAAGTTTTAAACGGCGCCCCATGAACGTTCATGACGTCTGTGAGTGCGACTGCCAATAGCTGCTCCGCTTATTTAGTGAAATACAGCCTTCTTCTTTCTAAAATTAAAGGAAAGTTCTGGGCAAATGATTAACTATTTTAACTTTTTGTTTTTAGCCATTGAGTTCCATTTATTCCCATTCATTGAGGACTCGCTCGCGGGCGCCCTCTGCTGTTTTGCAGTCCTGTTTTTGATATAACGGGGGAAATAAGAAGTGGCCAGGCTCCTCATAAACCGGCTCTGGTTGTATTACTGTTTGCATAATGCAGGCTGGGTATTGTAGTGAGAGCATACGGATGACTGAAAATACAGGAAAGAGCTAAAAAACTTTCAGTTTTGTCAATGAGGAATATTAAACTAGTTTTTGGCCAGAATGCCCATTTAATGCTTGAAGCACCATTTGTTACTGATTTCAGACTGAAAAAAATGAGTGCAAATGAGCGTTGGGACTACGCTGATTGTTCATCCAGATGACTCAAAACTCACAAAATCTGTCAACTATATTTAAGCATACCTCAAGAAAAAAAGTTTTTAAACATACTTTGATTTTCTGCATACATTTTAAATCGTAGCCTGTGCTTTAATAATGACATTTATGATGACATACAATTTAAACAGTAATCTGGGCTACTTTGAGCTAAGTAATTATGTGAATGAGCCCACAGCAGTATGAGACTATGTGCTTCATATCTTTGATATGTGCATGGGCTACAGCCTGTACGCTCAGAGTAATGTGAAGACTGCTGAATGTAGTTGAGTGGGGTGGTTTGGGCAACGATCCAGTCCAACCAGCTCTTTTGCATCTCTAGTAAAGAAGCTCGTAGTAAAGGTCACATTACAAATCATTTGATACAGACACACTGCACTGCTGCCATTCTTTTTGGGTGTGTGGCCTCACATGTCCTCAACATAGTGCCATCACTATGCCTCCTAAAGGGGCAGGACATTCGGGCTGGACTGCAAATAATAAAACCATCTCTATGGTCTTAAAGAATTGTGGCTTAATGATCATTAACCAAAGTTAGATAAAAAAAAAACACCTAAATAATTTTTCTAATTATTAATTTTCATTTTTTTTCAAATATTTTTTCAAATTTTACAGCAAAAAGCTATAGAAGTATAACTGTCTGCCTGGTCAGGACTGTGTGGGCATTTCAGACTGCTCAGTGACTGGTAGTGTAAAGTACTGCATGGCAGCAGTCTTTTTCACTTTTTAAGCTTTTATTTTCTGGCAGACTTTGAATCTGTGTGAGATCTTGGATTACAAAGGTAAAGGTACAAACAGCAGTAACTGTGGAGATCAGTGCTACTAACAGAAGTAGGAATTTGGCCAATCATCCCAACAGCATTAGCATTTTCTGGCTATAATAGAAAATAAATCATTCAAGCAATGTAATTTGTCGACAAGCTGCTTCCCAATGCTGGTTTAACTTGTGATACTAAGTATTCAGTACACTTTTTTCCCTATTAAACACATGCGCTGCAGTAATTTCAACACAGTTAAGAGATGTTTTTTAAAAGCTAGCTAACTCACTAGTAGTCAGTTAGGCTAAAGCGACTGGTTTATGTGTGGGGCGGAGCTGTACAAAGGAGCTGCTGAAAAAGAATCTGCCTTGATTCTAACTAATGCCCTGATTGGTTTGAGTTGAGTTGACAATTGTCAATATGTCAATTAGTTGACATACATGCAATTGAAGTGCAGCTGACAAAACTGTAATATGTCTGTGCTTTTCAGTTATTCTGGATGTTTATGTAAAATCTTGTTGTTTTACAGTGTTCTTTCTTGTTGTCCTATTGCACTGAGAGACATTTCCTCAAGACATGCAAATACTTGGTCTTGCAGTAATTTTAGCATCAGTTCTAAAAGGTGAGTCAATCTAGATTATGTAGCAAAGTAATGACTGATATATTGCATAGAATCTACTTAAATCACTGCAACCTCAAGATGTTTATTTCTTCTTCCAATCATTGTGCATCACCGGTACCACCTACAAGCCTGTCTCAACACCAGTACCCCCTACAAACCACATGTTCAGATCGGCGAGGTACAGGTGCAGATTGGGGGTACGGTGATCCTGCCCTGCAACAGCTCAGCCTACAGCAGAGGGGAACTGGATGTGCACTGGGAGGCTATGGGCAAAGATGTAGCCTTCTTCCAGAATGGCCACCTTTTGGCTGGACAGGGGTACGAGGGCCGTGTAGAGCTCCAGTTATCAAAGGCTTTGGAGGGGGACTTCTCCTTGACTCTAACAAATGCAGTGATGAGTGACACAGACCTGTATGAGTGTCTGTGGCAGGGCAAGAGGAGCATATCCACTGTAATACTGAATGTCTTACGTAAGTATTGCTGAAAAAACTAATTTTGATGGTTGACAGCTAAGAATTCCCTATCCATGCTCTGCCCACAAATGTGTTCTTTCCTCGCTACTTTTGTGAGGCTGGGCTATAATGCTGGCAAAAAATCCCATTCAACCTAAAGAAAAATTCACAGTGTGCTATAATGGGAGCCAAGATAATGGAATACTTTTCTCGAGATTTCAAGGTAACAAAACTTTGTTTTCTCGAAATAATGCTATAATTATTTTAAAATCTCAGTAAAACGAATTACATACATGATAACTGTACAAATGTACTATACTATACATATTACAATAGGGCATTGGTGGCATTGGTGCATCTTGGTAAGAAAAACATTTCTTGTGAGATCTAAAATGAATTGCGTCATTATCCTGTGAAAACAACATTTCATTTTAGAGATCTTGAGAACATTATCTTAAGAAAATATGTCACATGGTAATCGCAATCACCTTCTCAGGGAGAAGTTCTCAAGAAAACACATGAAATTAACTCACTATTGTGGAACAGAGTAAAACAGAATAAATAACTTAGGAATCCAGCGTAGAATTAAAAACAGAAAACATTGTAATAGTCCAATATGAATAATTTGCATACACTGATTGAAAAAGTCAGTTGCACTACAGTTTCTCCTTTGGTTGAATTACAATTTTGCCAGTGTTCTTTAAAGCTTGTCCAACCTCGCCACAGTTACTACAAGAGAACAAGAATTTTTTTGGGTGGAACGTGAATTGATCAACTGCAACTTGACTCCTCAACAATTATTTTCCTTAGCTTTTAGAGTGCCTGTGGTGTTTCATTTAGTTTACAACAACTCAACAGTCAACAAGATGTACAAAAAAAGCTAATGATATTACATTAAGTCTCATTTTCTCTCTCCTTTAAGCCCCACCGTTTTCTGAACTGCATACCTCTGTGACAGAGGGTGAGGACGTCACACTGCCCTGCTATGGTAGAATACCAAAAAATAAACCTTGGGAGAAAATGTTTGTTCAGTGGTTAAAGGATGAAAAGGAAGTCCTGCTATTCAGCTCTGGCAAGATCACTACAAACACTGGCTACAGGGGCCTGGCATTACCACCCCAAGAGGAAATCAGTTGGGGCATCTATTCACTGACAATTGAGTCAGTAAGAGCCTCGGACCAGGGTATCTACAAATGCCGCTACAAGGCCAATGATTATGAAGCTCCACGAAGCGGAGTTCCTGAAACATACAGCCTCAGTGTTTTAGGTAGAGTATACTGCAGTGGTTCTCAGTCCAGGTGATTGCATGCACTGCTTTGACTTTCTCTCACTCTAACATGCATGATTTCACTCATGAAGGGCATGAAAACTGGCTGGAGCACATGGAGCTTGGAGACCTCTGGTCAGCCATCTGCAAATGAGCCATTTTGCATGTATGCTTAGTCTGTCATTTATTGATTCATTGTATTACGCTTGGCTGTCTTACTATTTTTTTTTACTGAACTGTTATTGCAGGGCTGTTCTGGAACTATACTAGTACTATGCTACTATCAATTCATGATAATTCTAACTAGAATAAATGGAATATGTAATTTTCCTGGTTTTATTTTTTTGCATTATTTAAAAATGCCAGCTGCAAAAAGTGAAAATGTTTCATTATGAATTAGAAATAATTACAAACTGTCCAAAATTACTTGGAAAATTTTTTATTAGGGATACTGCAATTGTGGGCTGGTGCTGATTTCCAGTATTTTCCATGTTTTGTTCTGATAGCAGCAATTTTTTACAATGGCATGTCCTATATATAAAGTATGACAAATCAGGGTAAATTAGGTCAGACTACACACAGGACTAGGCAGAGGGAGAGTAACTGAGATGTACTTGGAAGCCACATCCATGAAACAAAGAATGATAAGAGGCAATGAAAGCATCAACTAAAATATTGGCAAGAACATGAGCAAAATAAACATACCAGCAGGACTTCTCACATCAGCCCTTCTCTTGGTCAGGCACAGCAACTATATCCTTACATCATGCTTGGCATGCCCTTGTATCCCCACTCAGCAAGATCAGGTTCAGGGAGCCCCAGCTGTACCTTGGTGTGTGAGGAAGGGTTCCTGATAGGCAGGCAAGCTATGTTATTCCCATAAGCTCAAATGCTTATGCTTTTTGCTACTTCCTTTGCTACCCCACCCCTGCCCACCCAACAAACTAATCACTCCATTCCATAAAAAAAACTTATTAAGCTAGGGCTAGGGATTATCTATGGCCTATAGAGCATGTTTCCCTTCATTTATTTATTTGTTCATTTACTTTACTTTATTTTCCAGATCACTTGCAGAATTAATTCACTGTATTGTCTTCTGTTGATGGAAATTTAGAAAAAAAAAAACAAAACATTTGGATCTGTTTGATGGTATAATTCAGAGGAATCAGACTTCAATCCGGGAGGTCTGTTTTACAGCTATTTAGTGCACAGTGTATAACACTAATGAGTTGTTTTGGGTGCGCTAGAGCTTTGCCATGCTAGAACTCTGCTGTGATCTGTAGGACTTGAGTTCTAAGCCCCCAGCATTATTACAACCATAGTTATTTATTAATTGAAGCCTATAAAAAATGTGTTAATCTTTTTGGTCCGGTTTCCAAAGAACCTGATGCTACAGTGGAAGAAGCCAGTGATGTTACTGAGATGACCAGTTTTAGCACAAGTACAGAGCTTACTGGATTAATTGTTGGTGCCAGTGAAGACAACAATACGGTGCAGGACACCACAAGAGGTATTTCATAACAGTAAGAATAACAGGGGTCAGAGCCAAAGATTCAGACAGCAAATAATATATGACAAATCTACAAAGCTTGTTTAATGCTAGTGTCTACCTCTTAAGACAGGTGAAGAATTTAACCACTTTGAATTATCTAAAAATGTGATAATCTTTTCATTTGGAAAAAAAAGACTGCTGCAAAATGATGCCTGGGTATAGTGTTGCATCTGTGTTGTTTTCGTGTTATGTTTTTGTTAACTGATATAAGTAAAATGTGTTTACTTCTAGTGATCCCAGAGCTACTGCCACAGCTGAACACCACTACTGACACTACAGTGTTAATTGCTGATGCCGCTACTCAGCAGGACACCATGGAAGGTACTGTAATACATACCCAGTTGTTGATGTTAATCTATTAAATTCTTTTAAAGCTATCACACTGCAGGACCTGTTGTGGTTGTGTCCCAGTTTATCTAAAGTCTGCATAAACAGTTCTGGGCTAAGAATATGGAAATGTGGCTACTGCATGTCCCATGTAAAATGTGTTTGCTTCTAGTGATCCCAGAGCTACTGCCACAGCCGAACACCACTACAGACACTACAGTGTTAATTGCTGATGCCAGTGCTGACAGCACTACTGTGCAAGATACTGTGGGAGGTACTGCAGTATGTACTTCACAGTTGCTGGATCGTACTCAGATGTTGTGTTTTTGTTAAATGATCTAAGTACAATGTCTTTCCTCCCAGGAGTCTTACAGATGCAGCCACAGCCGAGCACGACTAGCGACCTTTTCGGGTTACTTGCCAAATCCAGTGCCGACAGTACTACCAGGCAGGACACTATGGAAGGTACTATAATGGATCACACCCAGTTGTTGACCTTAATCTACAACCCAAACCCAACTCCAAAAAAGTTGGGACGCTGTGTAAAATCTAAATAAAAGTAAATAAAAACAGAGTGCAATGATTTGCAAATCTCATAGACCCATATTTTATTCACAATAGAACATCAGATGTTAAAGTGAGACATTTTACCATTTCATGAAAAAAAAAACTAGAACTTGATGGTACCAATGCATCTCAAAAAAAGGGACAGGACAACAAAAGGCTGGAAAAGTAAGTGGTACTAGTGAAAAACAGCTGGAGGAACAATTTGCAACTAACTCACATGACTGGGTATAAAAGGAGCATTTTAGAGAGGCAGAGTCTCTGAGAAGCAAAGATGGGCAGAGGTTCACCAATCTGCAAAAAACTGCATCTACAAATTGTGGAACAATTTCAGAAAAATGTTCCTAACATAAAATTGCAAAGACTTTGGATATCCCACCATCTACAGTACATAATATCATCAGAAGATTCAGAGAATCTGGAGAAATCCCTGTATGCAAGGGACAAAGCTGATGGTCAATATTGGATGCTCATGATCTTTGGGCCCTCAGGCAGCACTGCATTAAAAACAGGCATTATTCTGTACTGGAAATCACTGCATGGGCTCAGGAACACTTCCAGAAGTTATTGTCTGTGAACACAGCTTGCTGTGCAATCCACAAATGCAAGTTAAAGCTGTATCATGCAAAGAAGAAGCTATATGTCAACACGATCCAGAAATGCTGCCACCTTCTCTGGGCCAAAGCTCATTTAAAATGGACTGAGGCAAAATGGAAAACTGTTCTGTGGTCAGATGAATCAAAATTTGAAATTCTTTTTGGAAACCATGGACGCTGTGTCCTGCAGACGCAAGAGGAGAGGATCCATCCAACTTGTTATCAGTGCACAGTTCAAAAGCCTGCATCTTTGATGGTATGGGGTTGCTTTAGTGCCTATGGCGTGGGCAGCTTACACATCTGGAAAGGCACTATCAATGCTGAACAGTATGTAAAGGTTTTAGAACAACATATGCTCCCATCCAGACAACATCTCTTTCAGGGAAGGCCTTGCATGTTTCAGCAAGACAATGCTAAACCACATACTTCATCCATCACAACAGCATGGCTTTGCAGAAGAAGAGTCTGGTTGCTGAACTGGCCTGCCTGCAGTCCAGACCTACACAAATAGAAAACATTTGGTGGGTCATGAAACAAAAAATCCAGCAAAGAAGACCCAGGACTGTTGAGCAGCTAGAATCCTACATCAGACAAGAATGGGACAACATTCGTCTCCCAAAACTCCAGCAATTGGTCTCCTCACTTCCCAGACGTTTACAGACTGTTGTTAAAAGAAGAGGGGATGCTACACAATGTTAGACATGGCCCAGTCCCAACTTTTTTGAGATACGTTGCTGCCATCAAGTTCTAAATGAGTTAAAAATTTTCATGAAATGGTAAAATGTCTCACTTTCAACATCTGTGTTCAATGTTCTATTGTGAATAAAATATGGGTCTATGAGATTTGCAAATCATTGCATTCTGTTTTTATTTACATTTATTTATATTTTGCACAGCATCCCAACTTTTTTGGAATTGGGGTTGTATTAAACTCTTTCAAAGCTATCACACTGCATGTCTTTACGGACATCCTTCCCACTACATGGATCAAGGAACCAGTGGTTGGTACAGATCTAGTGTCTATCACAGCTCTCACTGCACAGGTCGTGTCCCAGTTTATCTAAAGTCTGCCTGTGTTCAGTCTCTCCTTAAAAACTAATCTTGTTACCTCTGTTTTAAATAACCATAGATTAATATGTCTAAGTTACTTTTTAGGTATAAAATGTTAGAGAGAGTATTCTAATAATTTTTGAATCAGGGTGATCATATGTCCTTATTTTCCAGGACATGTCCGAGACCAAAAATGTGTCCAGCCCTGATTTTAAATTGTCCAGAATTTCCAGGATTTGGCTTTGCTTTCTTGTTGATATTTGCTTGCCTCCCCTGTGCCGCCCATCTGCCCCTGGTGTTCTCTTTTTTTGAAAACCAAAAAATTGTGAGCCTATTTGAAAAGAATTCCAATCTGGAACTCAAGCCAGAGCCAAAGATTCATGAAAGTATGTTATACGACAAATCTACAGTGCTTGTTTAATGCTAGTGTCTACCTCTTAAGACAAGTGAAGAATTGTACCACATTTAATTTTTCTAAACATGTTATCATCTTTTCATTTGTAAAAATGTTGGTAGATGTTTTATCAGGACTGAACAGTTCTGGGCTAAGAATATGGAAATGTGGCTATTGCATGTCTCATGTCTTCTGACCTTTGCCTTTGAGCAGAACAACAGGTTGTTCTAGGGTTGCTGCACAATGGCACCTGAGTATAGTGTTGCATCTAAGTGTTGTTTTCATATGATGTTTTTGTTAACTGATATAAGTAAAATGTGTTTGCTTCTAGTGATCCCAGAGCTACTGCCACAGCCGAACACCACTACAGACACTACAGTGTTAATTGCTGATGCCAGTGCTGACAGCACTACTGTGCAAGATACTGTGGGAGGTACTGCAGTATGTACTTCACAGTTGCTGGATCGTACTCAGATGTTGTGTTTTTGTTAAATGATCTAAGTACAATGTCTCTCCTTCCAGGAGTCTTACAGATGCAGCCACAGCCGAGCACGACTAGCGACCTTTTTGGGTTACTTGCCAAATCCAGTGCCGAGAGTGGTACTGGGCAGGACACCATGGAAGGTACTGTAATGGAACACACCCAGTTGTTGACCTTAATCTATTAAATTGTTTTAAAGCTATCACACTTAAAATGGACAAAATAGAAATTCTGATTACTGGGCCTCAGTCTTTTTCTGATTGTGCCTCGATTGGGTCTTGAACCTAGCGCTGATATAAACTGGTAAAAGCCTTGGCTTTAATGACTAAGTTAAAAACTAAAACAAATATATATGTGGACAAAAAAAAAAGAAGTCTTATTTTCAGCTGAGGAGGACTGCAAAGATTAGACATTTTTTAATCTTTGGCAGATTCTGAAAATAATGATTCATGCTTTTATTACTGGAGTATCACAATGCATTGTTTTCATGCTTGAGCCACTGCACTGTCGTCACTCTCCAGGTGGTACAAAACTCACACTTACAGGTACCTAAATGCTGTTTTTGTACTGTGTTTTTGTTAAGTGATCTAAATACAGCATGTTTCCTTCTAGTGATCCCAGAGCTACCGTGGCAGCCAAGCACAACTGCTGACTTCAATAAGTTAATTGCTGATTCCAGTGGCGAAAGTACTACAGTGCAGGATGCTGTGGGAGGTACTGTAGTGGGTTCTACTGAAAACCTAAGAATATTATGGGCCAGCACTGCCGTATGTTGCTTAATGAATTCCACATTTGGAAATGGAAAATTGAAAACTACTGTTGTTAAAAAAATGAAAACTACTGTTGTAAAACTATACAACACCATATGTACTGATTTGGTGTTTGTGATCTAAATAAAAATTCATTTCCAATAGTGAATAAAATGGACAAAGATTATTTGACCAGTTGATTGAATAGTTAATCACTAATTTTGTTACTTAAAATTGCACACAAGCAGGTCTAAGGTATGGTAAGTTAAACTATCTTAAATGTCAGGTTACATTTTCTTGCTTAAGTTTCAAACTGGTAATAATAACTCAGAGTGACACTTGAAGCCACACTGCCAGCTGGAAGCTCTTAATTAGGCTACGGAAATTCTGGGATGACCTAAACATGACATGAGGCCAAATGAACACCTTTACAGCATGATGTTCTAATCTAATATGACAATACAGCAAACAAATTAGGCCATAATGACATAATTCACAATAATAAACTTGAGTTCATCTTTGGATCCACAGTCATAACTTTTTTTTCCCCCCGTCAGGTGATGAAGATCCATTTGAATACCTTTGGGCTGAGAAGGTACCGTGGGTTCGCATTGGGATGATCAGTGTTGTACTGCTGGTCACTGCAGCATTCTTGGGCACACTAGTGGCACTAGGAAAGCTTTGACTGAGGATTAAGCAGCACCTTAGTTCTTTCTAATTTTATATTTTCATATATTTTATTCATCTTGTTTTGCAACACTTCTATTTTCAAAGTATGTCTGCCTGTATTGCACACCTCACAGACCTTGTTTATAACTTATTAAGATGAAACAGCCAAATTACTTCCATAATCAGAACTGTTGAACCTACATCCTGAGGTTGGTGCTACATTTTATCTCAGGTAATTACTTGCAATATGGACACCTAAAATTAATTAGCAGTATTTTTTTTTAAATCAATGCATTTAGGGTCAACTGTGCTATCACCTATAACACGTAGCAGATATGTATGTAACTTATGGATAGAATGTCATACATTTATTTACGTTTATGATCATAGTTAATGGTGGCGTAAATTAGAATTACTAAAATTGTCTGTTCCTTCATGAAAAATAAATTGCATGTGCTTCAATATACAAATATTCAAATATACAAATATTCATCTTCATATCAAAACCTGAAGGTTGTTGGGATTTAGGTCCCAGTGAGTACTTTTAATAAACTTAGAAAATATTTTTTGCCTATGTTCTTGTAACAGTCTTTTCCACCGTGCTTAACTGAAAAAAAAAGTTAACTGAGATCATTAAAAAAGGTTTGAATGCTCCACATTCTTGCTTGAGAGTCAAGGTTTAAAGGTTAGTGGAGCCATCAACATACAGGCCAAAAAAGTAATGCAAGTTTAGTAATGATGAGAGAGCAGCTTTAAAAACTGGGCATCTTTCCACACCAAAGCATTACGAGGGTGTAATTCTTCTATTAGAGTAGTGGTAAAGGAGTAGTGAGAAGAGTCCTGTAGGTTTAAATATTTACATTCACAGTTAATCTTTCAGTTTCATTCTTATAAATGTCCTTTTAGTACATATTTGAAGCCTGTGCTTTCATGTTCAAGGGAGACAATCTCATGTCACTGCACATTTAGGCTCGTATGCCACTTTCATACATAGCAAGCATGCTTTTTTTGGGTACAGAATATTTCGTACTTGTGCCCGAAACTTGGCGCAAAAGGCTTAGCACTTCAGTCTACTCCTGCACTGCCCAGTGCTAATTATGTGCTAGAGGAACAGAGAATGAAAAAGTTTCTCTTCCATTCAAATAAAGTCATACAATGTGTTCCAGAGAGAAGTCATCCATTTATTTAATTGTACTAAATAAAATCTCTCTTCTGTTGGCAACTCAAAACATGCTTTCAAAGGGAAGTAGTGTTTCAGTGACAATGTTGGGAGTAGTCCAAATGACATATGTGCAAAAAATACAAACCATGTCAGACATAGAGAAATCTTTGTTTAAGGAAAACATAAAAGAGCACATCCTTTAACCATTATTTAAGCATGCACAAGTTAAAACATCAAAATGTAACAGGGGACAAAGTGCAATTTAAAACAACTATGTCTGCTGTACAGCTCAGTCAAAGTACAAAAGGCTTTAAAAACAGACACATAAGATTTCTCAGTTAGCTGGATGCTTAAGGCTGACTAGTATGCAAGTTCCTTATCTCCTTCTATTCGACAGTTCTCACTTTTGGCTTAAGTTCTGTGGCTAACTGAAAAATTTACTTTGTCTGTGAAGTGCCCCCCAGCTTACTACAACAGTGTATTCATTTTTTCAATCTTCTTATGCCCAAGTTGCGAGGGCATATTTTAGTTCATTAGGTTAAAGTTTGTGATCTACCATGTTTACAGAAACAACTGAAAGAAAACCCAAAAAAACGAAAACTGTAAAGAGTGTGTGAAGCAATATACACACTCGGTTTACATATCAAGTCAGCTTCCCCTTTATCTACAAATTCCATAAAGAAATTATTTAGACTGAGGTGCAGTACGGTTTTCCCCACAATGAGATGTTTTGTGTGTGTAGAGGTCGTTATCAGGTGCTGGTGGCTGCTGTGAACACAGGTCCTGAATGGACACCGTCCCCCGCTACCTCACCCATTGCCTGTAGAGCCACTGTGGCTGCCATGGCTTTGGCATGCTTTTTATTGGGACTGGCTGTCTGGGGCTGGTAATCACACCCATTCACCACCACCTGTAAATAGGACAGAAGAAAAGAGAAAGAAAACATATTAGCCATGTTTCTAGTGAGAAACCTGGTATCAAAAAACATAAACTCAACAGTTACTAAAGCCCAAAACCTATAGATGCGGGAAACTATTATAATGTCTGCATTCAGCCATACGTTTAGCACTGCAATAAGATTTGATATCTAATTCAGTTTAAGCAGACAAAATCATTATCATTTAACGAACTTGTATTAGTTTCTATTAAATTAATTTACCAGAAAGGACAAAATGCTTCAGGAAAACTACATTTTTTACGTTTTGAAAAGGCTCTGAAACACTAAGTACAATTATTATTAATTTACCATGCAAAGTATTTAAGAAGGAACAGGAGCAAAAAATCAAAAGTGAGAAAAAAAAAAATTTAATTAAGACAATAACATCTTCACTCTGTCCATTTATAAGCTCCACTTATGATTCAGCTGCCTATTGTAGTTCTACAATTTCAGATTTTTTCATTCCATCTGTTTCTCTGCATACTTGGTTAGGCCCCCTTTTACCTTGTTTTTCAATGGTTAGGACCGCCACAGAGCAGGTATTATTTGGGTGGAGGATCATTCTGAGCACTGCAGTGACACTGACGTGGTGGTGGTGTGTTAGTGTGCGTTGGGCTGATACAAATGGATCAGACACGGCAGGTTTTTAAACACTGTGTCCACTCACTGTCCACTCTATTAGACACACCTGCCTTGTTGGTCCACCTTGTAGATGTAAACTTAGAGACATTAGCTCATTTGTTGCTGCACAGTTTGTGTTAGTCATCCTCTAGTCCTTCATCAGTGGTCACAGGACACTGTTGCCTGGATATTTTTGGTTGATGGACTATTCTCAGTCCAGCAGTGACACCGAGGCATTTAAAAACTTAGCAACACTGCTTTGTCTGATCCACTCGTACCAGCACAAAACACTAAAATGCCACCACCACGTCAGTGTCACTGCAGTGTTAGGAATGATCCACCATCCAAATAATACCTGCTTTGTAGTGGTCCTGGGGGGGCCTGACCACCCTGAAGAACAGAGTGAAAGGGGGCCAACATAGTAGGCAGAGAAACAGATGACAGCAGTCTGTAATAGCAGAATTACAAAGTGCACCTATACAGTAAGTGGTGCTGATAAAATGGACAAAGAAAGTAGATACAAGGTACTTAATGAAGTGGCCAGTCAGTGTGTTCTGGCTGTTGTTTACAGACTTTTTATAATTAGCGTTAATCTGTATTTTTATGGTCAGCAGTGGACGAGGCACACAAATCCAGTACTTGAGTCAGAGTAGGGATTGGTATTGTGAAAGTGAATCATAAAATCTAGCTGTTACTTCACTGCATATTAAAAAAAAGAAAAGAGTGAGGTAAGGATATTTTACTGTGAAATGTAGTTGAGTGAAAGTATTTTTTTTCAAAAGAAATACTTTCTAAAAACAGGTACTTGATAAAAATGACAGTGCTGATAAATCGCATGCATGTTGTTACTTTCCAACACTGTTTATGATACAAGCAGTGCTGTAGAAGTAATGATGTTACTTATGTTATACTTGGAAAAGTTTATTGTGAAAATATCTATATAATGATACATATACATACACCCACCTCTTCTAATAAGACATTTATATTAAAGCATTAATTTCATCTATTTCATTAAAAGAAAACACATACACATAAAAATTTGTTTACAAACCTTAAAGAGGAAGTTCTTCCGGTG
Organism: Colossoma macropomum; assembly: GCF_904425465.1. Classification (NCBI taxonomy): domain Eukaryota; kingdom Metazoa; phylum Chordata; class Actinopteri; order Characiformes; family Serrasalmidae; genus Colossoma; species Colossoma macropomum. Next base: position 15,038,298 of record NW_023494808.1, read on the forward strand.
GTCAGGGCCAGTGTGGAGCACCATGACAAACTCTGGCTGTGCCCACTTCTTCTTATTACACAGCTCCATTAAAGCAGACACTGGGTGTTTCCCTGCAACACACGTGTAAGGATCAGGAGCCAAAGCAGACAAGGAGGAAACAAAACTATTATTTAAGAAAATCAAAATCACATACATACAGTCATGTGAAGACGCAAGTACACCTCATGAAAAGTTTAGCATATTTGCAACGCACAGATATTCGGTCTTCATTTAAACAGTGTTGATAAAAGAGTGCGACACATACAGGAATTTTAAGACAGATACCGATTTCAATATTTGAGGATTTAAAAAGCCGATATTCTTTTTCTTTTTGTTCTTGAGAAAAACATACAGACACTGATTTATTTACAACTAGCTTATGTCAGCACACCGATTTAATGGGCTCAGACTCTTGTTGAATTGATGTAATTCAACAAGTGACACCTAAAATGAACATTTTTTTGTCATCCTTTATGTAACTGAAATAAAGAGAAATGCAATTTCCTTATGTGGAGAAAAATAAGCACGCCCTAATATATATATATATATATATATATATATATATATATATATATATATATATATATCAATCACACGCCAAACGAGCTGATTGGTTAAGAAGCGTTCTAACTGTGCTGTTATTTCACCACAACTAAGATTAAAATTAAGTGACCCTTATTAGTCCCACAATGGGGAAATTTCACCTCCGGATTTAACCCATCCGTGCAGTGAAACACCACATAACATCACGTTTTTTTCAAACACTGTATCACTCCCCTGAGACGCCGTTGCTAAGCAATGACTTTGACAGCTGTAGGAGACGCTCACGCCATTTGAACGTTTTTACTTCTTACTTTGCGCACAAACAGAAAATGGACACTTAAGATTACATTTGACCTACGACCAATTTGGTCAGACTCTGAGGATGAGACTACACTAATTCTGAAACTGTCATTACGACTGAGCAGCTTTTCAGTCGGCAGCTGTGACAGAAGAACACCTAAACAACCTGGAATTAGCCAGAAATTAACCGAATACCATTCGCCAAACAAAATGGGCTGTAAAATGCTTTACAGACTGGCTGGAATAAAAAAACATTACCATTGATCTAGCAAAAAAAGACAACACTGAGCTAAACTTGATATTACAGCAGTTTTATGGCTCAGGCCATACTTCAAAATGCGAGGCTTAGAGCATACTGTGCAGCGAGTGAGCGGAGTTCGTTACTCTGACGTAGGCAACAAGCTGCTTGTTACGGAACTATAATTTGGCAGAAGGAACTGCTAACATTAAAACATGTTAAATGACACGTTCATGGCCCAATTTATTTATTTCTTACTTTATTTATTTAACTGTTGTATAAAAGCAATAGAACACTCGAGGTTGTGTGTTATCGCAAATAACGTCACGGCTATATCTTCTTCAAATGTGTCAAACAGAAATCAGGTGCACCTGATCTGGTATTAACAATTACACCGTTAAAAATATCTTTGAGGAACTCATCTTATTTAAACCTCAGATACCTGGTCTGGCTCACTCCTTGTTACTGGAGTTTGGGCTTATCAAAGGAGCTCTCTAAAGCCTTCAAAAAGAAGACTGTAGATGCCCATGAGTCTGGGAAGGGGTTTGAGAAGTGTTTTCAAAATAATAGAAATCAATCCTTCAACTGTTCAGAAGATCATCTACAAGCAGAGAAGATTTAAAACCACTGCCAAAATGTGCAGGCCAGGCCGCACCAGCAAATTTAACCAGAGAACAGACCATAAGATGCTAAAAGAAGTCTTTAAGAACCCCAAAATTTCATTACAAGGTCTGCAAGCAGCACTCTGGGTGTTAAAGTGCATGCATTTACAATTAGAATGAGAAAGCACAAATTTGACCTACATGCCAAGTGTACCAGGAAGAAGCATTTCCTGTCTAAAAAGAACATCCAGGCAAGACTAAAATTCACTAATTAGTATCTAGGCAAGGACCAGGACTACTGGAACAATGTGTTATGGACAGGCTTGTTAAAGATAGAGTTGTCTGGCCACACTTTCATACCAGAAAGTGTTTGAGGAGAATGTGAGGCCATTTCCCAAAATATTAAAGCTGAAGAAGTGAACCTTCCGAAAGGATAAAAATCATAAACATACAGGTAAATCCACCAAGGACTGGCTCAAAAAGAAGAAATTGAGAGTTGTGGAATGGCCTTGTCAAAGCCCAGATCTGAATTCTACTGAAATGCTGTGAGGGAATTTTAAATGGCCTGTTCATACAAGAAACCCCTCAAACATTGCGCCGTTGTAATAATTCTGCATGAAGTAGTGGGCAATAATGTCTCCCAGTAGATGCCAGAAACTGCTAGGCTGTTTTTAAGAAACACCTACATAAAGCTGTTTCAATGCCAGTTACTGAAACCAGAGGTGTTCTTACTTTTTCAAGAAAAAAAAGACATGTTAATTTATTTTTAAATGAATGATTGCAAAAGCAAATTTGTTTTGTTTTTTTACAGTTACCGTTACCTACAGTTATCATACTGTTTAGCTGATGATCACATATTGATATGCTCACATTCTGATATGCTTAACCCCCCCCAAACATTTCATGGAGTGCTTTTCACATGACCGTAAACAAACAAATGAACTCACCTAGAAGATCCTTCATCACCACCAAGTTGCCAGATTTCTGGGTCTTCTCACCCTCTGCTACTAATCCTTCATAGACAAACCAAATGCATGATCTATTACATGTAGAAACCAACCAACTTGTTCAGGAGTCAACATTAACTATTGCCCGAGTGCCCTGGGAAAGTAAGATGCCAAGTTGGGACAGCAGTGGTGAAAATCACTTGATGTTTGGACATTTTCAGGTGAGACACTGTACTTGATACAGTCCTAAGCAGTTGTGCTTCAAGTTAAATGTAGCCAGTGGTGTTGTTTGTTGTTTGTAATCGTTTGCAGTGTGAGGAATCATTCAAAATTCTAGCAAAGCGGAAGTAGGCATGTATGTATGAAGTGGTTAGGAAACTTTATCCCCTCAAGCAAAAATCTGTTTTTGACCCACCCATACCAGAGATGCTGTGCACAGTGTGTAAGCTTAACACTAACAAGGCCAACCACACTACCATTTAGCCCATAAAAAAAGTTACTAGACTGTTAGGAAAAATCTTCTTTATAGTGGTGTCACAGAAACCAGACACCCAAAGAATTTAAAACCTTTAAAATCTTTTAACAATAAATTGACAGCCCTAAAAAAAGTTATTTATTTAAAACATTTATATTTAAAAAAAATAGGTTCAAAAGAAAAATGTTCAGGACAGTCTTTTCATGACAGCAGGCTTTCAGTTTAAAAAAAATTAAATCTGACCCTTATTGTTAATTGAATATTTGTTTTAAAAGACTGAAAAAAATAGATGTGATGGGCTCACCCTTGCGGTCAGTTTTAAAGTCAATCACAATGGGCTCCACTGTGCCTTCCCTGTGTTTGCCAAGGCCTTCGCCAGCACGCCAACCCATCTTCCTCATCAGCAACTCTCCCATGCCCCCAGAGACTGGTGCAGCACGAAGGAATTGGTCCTGAATGGAGAGGGGACAGACATGGGCAGAAGGAGACAGAGAAAGAAAAAAGGCAGACAAGCAAAGAGGAAATAGTAAGAACTCACAGACCAACAGTAAGTAAGTACTGACCAACAGTAAGTAAGCATAAGTAATTTGTAACCAACATCAAACTAACAGATCTGGATAATTCTACTGGCTACCTTCTGGAATTTCAAAGACTTTTCAATGAAATGAAATGAAAAATCAAAAGGTCCTTAAATATTTAACTGAGTAATTTGTTCCTCCTAATCCACCTGTGGATTATGTCAGCAATTACCAATATATTCTGCATTGTTTAAATAACTGAACAAGAGGCCATATTTTAAGAGCTACAAATATTAATTATATATTAAAATGGTAGCATTACTTTGCAACATGGGAATTTATCACACCCAGCTCCTAATTCACCTATAAAAGTATAGTTTAAGAAGCAATATTTTAAATGCTCCAAAAATTAAGTATATACTGAAATGGTTTTCCTCTAAAAGGTATCAATACCACCTTTGATATGGTATCAATACCCTTGGTTCAGCTGAAACACACAAAAAGGCATGGCAGATTGCATCAGAGTGGACACAAATCCAAATGAAAAGAAATAGGGTGCTGTATGACGTACGTACCTAGGCCCCCATCATCGGCTCTGCATCTGACGTGAATAGAAGGGGCCTGACAGTGACCATGGCAACAAGGCAGCTACAAGGACTGACCCTGCAACAAGTTTCCATATAGAGGGGTGAGAGTTCACAGTTAAGACTGTGAACCCCCACCCCTCTTGCGTTTGTGCCCCACCTCAACACCTCCACAAGCAGGGCAAAACAGCTCAGTGGTTTGGAACCCTGCACCCAGACATGTTGATATTGACAATAGATGCCAAACCGCTGTTGAAACCCCAATCCAAAAAAGGCATCAAACATTCTTTAGAACACTGGTTCTCAAACTGTTCCTCAGGGCCTTCAGATGGTCCATATTTTTGTTCTATCCCTGTGTTGACAGTTGAGATCGAGTGAAAATATGGACTGTTTGGGGGGCCCTGAGGACCAGTTTGAGAACAACTGCTTTAAATCATAATCATTACAAGCAAAATTAGGGTGTTTGCTGGACCCTGTGCAAATGTTAGTGTCCATATAGGCTACAGCTATATGACACAGGGAAGTATATTATTGTGATTATACATCATAACATATTGGAATATAACTAGCAATATATGATGCTGATGTGAAATAGTTCAACATTATTTTGACCAAATGATTTACGTTTGTTGGATTACTGGACTAGCTTGATTCATCAAAACACAGAGAACATTTGTGATTGGACATTGTGAAGACATTCTTTTCTATATTGTAGACTTTCTTGTCATCAGTATTGGGAAGACTGATATTGCAGTAAGAATTAAAAGAGAATTTCAATGATTTTTCATATAAACAAAGTCATTTATGGTGAATTGATGAAACATGGTGCACTGTAGAGAAATGTACCGACTGAGATTCTTTGCAATGGTGGTGATAGGAACCAGGGGTTGCAACATCTACAACGCACATATAGCCATTTTATTTACTATCCAAAAGGTAAGGTAGCTTGTAAAGGCATTTAAGGCTTCAGACATCAGGTTCCAATCACCACCACTATGAACAACTCTCAATTTTTTTTTTCCACATCAAACCACTCAGAATTTGTTCATTTACATTTTAAACATTGAATTATGCAGAAATAATAATAATAAAAAAACGTGGAATTCCCCTTTACCAAATGATATATTATGAACCCCTAGCATAGGTTTACACTCAGTAATGTAGGCATGTTTTGTCCTGTCCAGCTAAACACTTACTAAACATTTGATCAGTTTAGATCACACTTGCAAATAAAGTGTCAAACAACTGTTATAACTGGTAGTAGTCAACATCACAGGACAGGAGTATATCGACCTTTTGATAAACTGGCTGGTCCAGAATCTCATGACTACAGTCTAAAGTTTGTGTGGTAACTAAGTGAAGTTGGCTATGTCACTCCACTGATCAAACAGACTGTGTGCCCTCTCTGGGTGTGTGAATGCCACGGCATCTCTTAGTGGAGGGTATGGCATTTTTACACTATTTATTTAGCTCTAAAGAACTCTATATAAAAAAAAAACAAAACATGGGATTACCACACCCAAATATAAAGCTCAGAATCGTGTTAAACAGTAACCAGCATCCAAAGTCTTCAGGACAATACGTCTCTTACCTAAAACAGTAAACATCATGCATGGCAGGGTCGGAGTAATTGCTATACCTGGTGGCATACATTCATCTTTTGGAATAAAAATGGAATGTGTACTTTTAAAGTGGTATGAGAGAAATCTGAATCTGGCTAGAAGGACCTTTCAGTACTACTAGAATTTATTTGTTTCTTTCTTTTTACCCATTTTGAGTTTCCAGTCTCAATCAAGAAGAGGGTGCCAGGAGACTTGCTTCAAGTCCTCTTCCTTCCTCCCCTCTTTCAAAGAAGACTTTCTAAGTAGGCTATAGTCAACCCCTGAAGTCTGATGCCCCTCCTGCAATGCACCTGCTACAATAGAATTTCACACAAAATAAAACACATCTGCATGACTCTGCTGTAAAGGTGTACCCACTCCACAAAGAGAAATCTCATGTAAACAGTCAATTCAATTAGTGAGATTTGTTAAGATAACAGCACACTGGACACATAAATTAAAAATCTTTGTTTTTAATGAAAGGGCACACATTGCCGGCAACATTCATAGTTGATCCATGTCTCTATTCTATGACTTCCAGCACTGCTCAATTTCTCTAAGCACCACAGCTCGCCACTCAGCATTTTGCTATTACTGCACTAGATTAAACAGAACCAGAGCTAAAAAAGCCATAGAGAACAACATGAGGCTTAAATTTTCACTGAGAATGCAGTTACTGTTACGAGCCTAGTCACAATGTGGCTTTTCTCACGTTGTGCACTTTACCTCAAAAAACGGTGAGCTTGTGAAGAGTTAGCTGCTGCCAATGGTGATTAATTAACTAAATGTTTTTGAGAGCTGTGAGTGTGATGAGAGCAAAGTGAATTTGAGCCTGATGTTTTATCTGTGCTCTTACTCTTATGCTTATATAGCAGTATAGTTGCACTTCTGTAGTATCTACTACATAATACTATGCATCGCTGTGTGGTGCAGCCAGTGTGCGGTAGCCCTAACAGGTCTGATATATGAACAGATATGTATATACACATTAGAGTTGGGTATTGAGAATCCTTATATAAAATGTTCCACTAGGATCAAAACACTTTGTACATTTTGATTCCTCATACATACTCCTTTCTGACTGCTGTGAAAGCATACAAATGATCCTTACTGCAACTCCAATAAAACACTTATTGTGAATCAGTTCTACCTTAAATTAATGCTTCTGATGCACTTTAACACTTGTTTACTAATCTAGTACATTTACAAACACAGATTATTATATTTTCCAATCCAATTATTATATTTTCTTCCCAAATGTGTTGCTACTTGCTTTGTTAGAAATATATATCTCCCAAAAACTGTTTGCATCAATTTGTTTCATAGAAATTAACGGTTAATGATAAACATATTGACGACTCCGGAGCTCCATGGAGGAAAAATAAGCAGGGAGTTCCTTGCCACTGTCGCCACTGGCTTGCCCATGGGGGCTTTAACCTGGATTTCTCTACAAAACTGCTTTGTGACACTGCCTGTTGTAAAAAGCGCTATATACATAAACTTCAACTTGACTTAAACATGTATAGCTGTATGTTTAGGGTTTAGGTGGTTGTTTTTCTAAGGTCTCTAAATGGCAGTGGGGCTATCATCAACTGAACTTTACTGCAAGGCACAGCTAAGTGAATGTCAATTTAAACCTTTAAATTTTTAGCCAATTTTTCTCCCCAATTTAGTCGTCTCCAATTCCACCCGCTAGTTAGGACTCCCCCAGTCACACAATGCTATCAACACTAGGAGGGTGAAGGCTAACACAGGCTTCCTCCGAGACCTGTGAAGCCAACCACCGCTTCTTTTCGAACTGCCGCTCACGCAGCATCACTGGACAGCCGAACGCGCTCGGAGGAAAGCGCCAACCGCCAGACCTGTTACGTCAGCTAACAGACGCCTGCGCTGACTAGCATCGCGCTGAGTGATGGGGGGAGAAGGAGGGGCCATCCTACCCACCCAGAGAGAGCGAGGCCAATTGTGCTCTCTCAGACTCCCGGCTACGGATGGCTGTAGCATCACCAGGGATCGAACTCACGATCTCCTGATGATAGGGCCAACGCTTAGACGGTTGCGCCACTCGGGAGCCCCTAATTTGAACCTTTTTTAAACCTTTAATGGTGTGGAATTCACTTTTGCTTCTCAGGCATTTTATAAGGTTCCCAACCCTAACATGCATTTATATTGAAAAAACCTTTTTCATCTTTATGTTGAATTCACTGATGGAAACCTGACACCTGGCTACTTTGACGTTCAGTTTCCTTGCTTACTTTACCAGTTTCCTGGGTTACTTTGACGTCACTTCATTAAAAAAGTTAATACTGGCTGCATCTTGATTGTCAGCATGGAACAACAAAGCTTGGGCCTCAAGTAATGCTTGAGATGAGATTCAAATAAGCGGCTCTTTGAACTGCAGACTGGGTACAGCAATCAGCAAAGACAAAACAGATGACGATGTTCATGTATCTCTGATGAGATGCATGAGAGGTGGGATGTTATTTCATTTTCCATGTTGTTCTATGTTACATATATGCTTGTGGGCAAAGTCAAGAGAACATGTACTGCCCTTAAAATCTGCTACAGGGAAAAAACATCTAATTCAAGCTGCCAATGGTAAGAATGGAGAAAAAGAATTGTGTTGGGGAAAGAGTGACTGCTTTGTATGCCTTATTACATACACCATAAGTCAGAGTCTCTCCTGTGCCAAACAAATTTAAACACACACACACCAAATTTCAACCATCATATAGATCCAGTGTCCTGATCAATATGGCAGAACTGGGACATTGCTTTACCTTCTTGATCCAAGCCTGAGGGCCACTGTTGGACAGCTCTTCAGATGAGAGCACTTGAGCACCTGTGGAACCAGTGAAGAGACCAGGGATTGTGTTGGACTGGGCCCAAGCATCCACCTAAAAATACAACAAATCATGTTTAATGAAAAAAAGAACTAAGTTACATTCAGACTGAGAGACTATAATTACTCACTTAATGCAATTCTTTTTCTTGTACTCTTGAAATGCTACATCCTCTATTTGCAGTCCAAATCAGAATTAAAAAGAATGTATTCTATGTTCACAGTGACCACAGCTTGAATCTTTCTGAACCTGGCAGTGTTCAAATATTCATGCTGGGTTCAGACATAATATCTGCAATAGTCTCCTTTAGTGCCTCTGCATATTTTATTCTTTTATTATATTTTAACATTTTGAAACCAGCATGCTGGAGTCACATGTTGTTGCATCGAGGTCCAATGAGCTCCACGACTCCAACATGGAAACAATGCATTACCCAGCTCAAAGTTTTTCCAGACTAAAAACTTTTGGGATAAGGCATTAAAAAAAACAAAACAAAACAACAAAAAAAGACAAATACAGTGTAATTTCAGCTTGATTTTGAATAACTGAAAATTAGGCTATTTTTGTTTAGCAGTGATCTGACACCAGCTGTGTTGTCCACTAACAAAGGGCAATCTGGCCTAAAACTAGTTTAATATGTTATTTATCCTGTTATTCTGCAGTGCAGCACTGTTTTCCACAGCCTTAACGGTTTGACAGAATTCACAATTTTGTATCTTTTGTATTTATCCATGTTCTCTCACTACAATACCCAACATACATTTTGCAAATGCATCATACAACCATTGCTTTACCCCACAGAGATTTCTAATCTTGACTGATCTACAGGCTAGCAAATACAACCAAGAAAGCACAGGTATAACACTTACCTCGGTCAGCATTTCTATTTTTATTAGGCACAAAATGAATGCCAAAAGTGGTTTATGTAGTCTTAAACTAGGAAAATCGCATTCCAGAAGTTACTGCAGCACTGCATAAAACTCCACATTCATAATAACACTGTCCGCTAAATTACCTTTGCATCATTGTTAAAGGGATGCTCCAGCCAAAATTTAAAATTTACCCATCGCTAGAGCTGTTGTAAATGGAGATGTTTAAAACAGCTCTAGCAATGGATAAATTTTTAATTTTGGCAGAAGCATCCCTTTAACAGTGACGCTAAGATAATTTAGCAGGTGCCATCTTTAGTAATGTGGAGTTTTACGCAGTCTATCCAATTTGTATATAACCCTTATTATATATAACTTGTGCTGCAGTGAATGAAACGTACCTGCTCCTGAGCACGATTAAGCATACACATGGCATTGATGTCAAATGGGTTCTCTGCCAGTCTCTTCTGGGCTACTGCCCTTTCACTGACCGCCAGGGTGATATCCACCGGCTAAAGTCACAGAAGAACAAAGGTTAAAGTTTGTATAGAACTTTAATTTAACAAAGCAGTTTTATATTAGCAGTGAGAACTAACTTGTGAAGGTGCATCAGGAAAAACACTGTCATTATCTTTGTTCTGATCCTCAGCCCCAGCAGAAGCTGATGAAGACCCTGCCTTGTCATTCTTTTTATCCACTGGCACCCATTCCCCATACGCTCCATCTCCTTCCTTCTTGCGGTGCTGTGAACCTGAAGACACTGGGAACTCCTTGGCAAAGGCAGCCTCTGATCTCACAGCTGGTTTCACCGAGGGGTTCTGAAGGAAGGGGGATAGGACATGGTGGCACAGGAGAGGAAGGGGGTTACAGCAGATTTAGGTTTAGGTGAAATGATTGAAGAATAACTGTTTGCAAATTACAAATCAGTTTAATGGTTTACATGTTTTTTTTTTTTTAAAAAACTAATAATCAACGTAATTCTTACGTAGCCTGTAACAGTTTATCTTTAACCATTCAGGAAGTTGAGCACATTTTCACTTCTATACCTCAAACCACAAAATGATCAGCTAAGCCAGTTAAGAATCAGTGTTTGCTTTCAGAGAACTGAAAAATATCAACAGTCAGCCACAAAGACTGATACAACTGTATAGCTGTGTTGCATCAAAGAGCCTTTCCTACTCACAGCAAATAGTAACATTATTTGTATATTTATTTGCACATTTTAAAAATCTCATTAAGGATTACCTGGAATTATATCGCATGTATAGCGTAGATTTGTAAATCCTTAGCATCTATCCATTTATCTACTTCTGAGTGAGATACATACACTGAGACTGAAAGTGATGCCCTTATTCTCCTTCAGGGCAAGTCCTCCAAAAGGCTTCTCATCTTCTTCATCATCTGACACATGCGGTTTTGCAATGGCCATCTCCTCTTTACTCTCTGCAATCTTCTTGCATTTCTGAAGGGAAAGACAAAATTTATATATTTCAATATTACCTGGTGTGAAAAAAGAAGTATGCAAAAATGACGGTTGCAAATCAGATAATCGTTTAAGAAGATTAGCACTTACTTCTGTTAGCTCCTTGATAGTATAGCTGTTTGCTTGCTTTGTCACTTTTCTTTTAGCTTCCTCAATAGAAGCCAGATTTGGTGTGGCTGAAGGTGGAGGCTTGTTGGTGATTGTGGGCAATGGGGCCAACTGTGGCATGGCGGCAAGGGCTCCCATGCTGGACAGAGCAGCAGTCATAGTGGCAGCAGTCATGCTAGCCATAGCAGCATTCATGGTCATGTTTGACATCCCTTGTACACCCATTGGGAGATTAACAGGTAAGGGAAGGGGTAAGGATAAAGGAGTGGGATTTGGGGTTGGTAAAGGTAGCTGAAGGATGGCTTTGGGCCTAAGGCTCTCTGGAACTGGCATCCCAGCCTTAGCACACATAGCAGCTGCATTAGCCTTGGCAATTTCGAGCAACTGGTCTTTGTCTGTAAAGAGAAGGCAACAGCATACATAAGACGTCAAAGACTAAACATGTTTTTAAAGACCTTCTGAAACTTTAAAGTACAACAGTATGCATATTAGGGCTGTAATGAATTTTAAATAAAATAAAAAAATATATTATTATTTTTAAAATAATAATGTGAATAGCTCTGTTAGCATTTTAGCTACTAGCTAGCTAGCTGTCTCAGCAGTGCTTATTACTGACAATAAATGAGAGCATACATGTTCACATACATACCAGACGGTTAATTAGTAAATACAACCTCACTATGTTCGGGTGCTTGCTAATAGATACAACAATCACACAAAAAGAAAAAATGGAGGTTCAGAGAACATGTACTGTTTTCAGGTAGGACTGAACTATTAGTTGTTTTCATATCAAAGTCACAGTTTGAGTGCAATTTTTAAATGGCATGAGATGCAATTTTAAATTTATTATAAATTATTCACTGTTGTCTTAAATTTTAAGTGCAAAAATTTAATTTAATAACACAGAACTTGTGAACTGCCATTCTGGCACACTACATTATGCCTGAAGTATGAAAAATAATCACATTTAAATGCAATCGTAATATTGTTTAGATAACAATGCAATTAGACATTTTTACTTTCCACAAATTGTTCAGCTTGAAGTTAGATTTTTTTAGAAAAATTCACACTTTTGACTAAATAGAATTTCTTACAAATACGAGCAGTTCTACGAGAGTTTTAAAAAATATAGAATATAAAATGGTAAAATTTGTGATTGTTTGTCTGTGGCCTGTTCATGTTCTTACCACATCAGAAGAACTGCGCAATGCTAGTCAAATTTAGCAGACAAACAGAATTGTTCAGCAGAACCTTCTGCTCTCATCCACTCAGCTGTTTTACCATGATTAAGTTAATGATTAGTGCTGCCCTAACTGCACACCGCTCATGACAGACCTGTTATTTCACTGTGACATGTAGTTTCAAACTGACAGTGATCATATGGGCAATGTTGCAACACCAAAATCTTTATTATTAATAAAAGGACTTTAAGGTAAAAATGTTTTCTTACCAAGCTCAGTAAGGCGTGGGGGTGTCTTGCTGGAGCTACGACGAGTTCGAGAAGTTGATCTTTTCTTCCGCAAAATGAGGACAGGGGAATGACTTGGTTCTCTCTTCCATCGATCACGTTGACTAAACATTCGGCTCCTGAAACCTCCTCTTCTTCGACGAGAGCCAGATCTAGATCTTCTCGACCGTGAGCATGATCTATGTCTTGATCTTGACCGTCTACTTCTGTCTGGGGTCCTAGACCTCTTTCTTCGATCTGGCGAGTGGGACTTTGACTTTTTCCTTTTTGGCGATCTGGATTCAGAATGCCTATTCCGTGTTCTGGATTTAGATCTTTTCCTACGTGAAGGAGATGACTTGGATGTTTTCTTGCTGTTCTTGGAGGATGATCTAGACCGCCTCCTTTTTCTAGGAGATCTGGATCTTGATCTTTTTCTTGAGACTGATTTTGAGTGCCTTTGTGGAGTTGGAGATGTGGACTTCGATCTTGACTTGGAATGTTTAACTACTTGAGTGTCTTTAAGTTGTACATTAGTAATTTCTTCTTTCTTTACAGTCCTAAGAACATCACCCAGATCTTTAGATCTATCTGAGGTATCTTCAGAAATATCTTTCATATCCAAAGGCAGCTCAGGTGTAATGCACTCCACTGAAGGCTTGGTCTCAGAAGAGCCAGAAATGATAGTAGAAGAGCTGTTATCCAAGAAAGGAACCGGTCGCCATGATCCCTTAACTTGGCCATCACTAATAGTGCCATCTTTGACAGTGCTGCCAGTATTCACTGCCAGTGTCTGATTTCCATCTTTGTCTATATTTTTTGTTCCAGCTTCTATTGCAGAGCTAACCTCATTCTTTAATTCTGGAACCATGTCATTCTTTTGTATCTCAGTCTTAATTTGGTTATCTTTTGGAAAAGACTTAGATTTTGACCGGGACCTTGATGTAGAATGTCCTGCCCGTAGTCGAGACCTAGACCTTGAATGCCTGGAACGGTGATGTGAAACAGACCTAGATTTTGATCGAGATCTCCTGTTCTTCTTTAAGATCAGAGTAGACCTTGATCTACTTCGTCTAGACATTGACCTGGACCTTGAATGTCTGCTTTTTTTGGCTGAATGAGATCTGGACTGCCTACTGCATCTTTGTGATCTTGACCTGGATCTACTTCTGTGTCTCTGCTGTGGAGACTTCCTTTTGGGACTTTTCCTTGAACGAGATTTTGACTTTGATCTCTGGGATCGTCTGAGTGACTGAGATCTGGATCTATGCCTTGATTTCCGTTTGCTTGATCTGGAAGGGGAGCACCGTGCTCTCAAACTCCTCTCTTGTCTGGACGTGCTAGAGCGACTAGAGCTTCTTTCATTGCCTCCTTCAATTTTTTTGTTTTTGTCAGTAGTAGTGTCCAGCTTAGGAACAATGTCAGGCAGTTCTTGAGAAATCTTAAAATTACCCCCATCACAGAGTTCAGACTTTGACAACATCTTTCCAGTTGAAGATTTGGTAGTTTCACTGAAAGGTTTTGATTCATACTCAGACTCAGATTCAGAAACTGAAGAGCTTTCAGATCGTGATCCAGACCTTTTTACTTTGTCTCCTTTTTTCTGTTTCTTCTTTTTCTTTCTTTTCTTCTTCTTCACACTATAGAATTTACAATACATTTTACAAACACAGTGGACCATTTAAGAATTCAGATGCTTTAAGGCTTATGATTCAAAATACACTAATAGCTAAATATTTGTTCAGAAAAGACAAACTTGAGGCAACATTAGTGACTTCTAGTTGCTAGCCATCTGCTAGTGTGAACGTACAGTCAGAGTTTGAAGAAGCAGTGACAGGTCTTATTTGTGAAAATTGTCTGACCCTTTGGACAGTGTTTTAAAACTCAAAACACACTGCTGATTAGATGTAGTCTACGTACAAACAGGTAACTGTCTTTAAGCAGACAAAGAAATATATATATATAACTACACAACTGAAGTATCAGTAGCGGTTATAAATGTGTCTTACCTTCCTTGAGTTTCCCCATCTGATTCTGTCTCTGAGCTGCTCTCCTTCTCCTCCTTACGTTTCTTCCTCTTCTTTTTGCTTTTGTGTTTTTTGTGCTTTTTAGTTTTCTTATGTTTAGTATTGAATTCATCTTTGGCACTGTTGTCCTGGCAGCTAGGATTTGTAACTTTATCAAAAGGGAGAATGGGAAAAATAGGTCATCTTATATTAGAGTTTCTGTTGAGTAGAGCTATCTGAGGAACGCACTGCTGACTCACCTGACAATTTACTAATCGTTTCCACAGGAGGTGCTTCTTTATTTATTCCCGTCCCCCAGTCAGAGAGCGACTCTCTATCATTAGAATCCACCTGGCCTGTACGACTGAAAAAAAACAATAATAATAGCTTTAGTTATTCACTCACTTAGTTTACATATTATACAACTGTTTATTACTTTCCTGTGGGGAATGTTGATGAAATATTTCACATCTACTCATATCACTCTGCCCAAAATTCAGATGATGGAACTGTACAGATAGATAGCGTTAGATAGTTGCAGTATTCAACAACCCTGCTAAAAAAAAAAAAAACCAGATTGGTCACTGTATTTCTTCACTGCATTTTTAAAATAATTGTATAGAAACAGTAGGCCTGTGTAGGTGTTTTCTCATATAATCCTATTACATGTGTCAAATCCTGTCAACCAATACTATGCTGTGTGTGTGGTTGTGCTCGCAAGTGCACAAATAATTCAATAAAAACTTATCTTAATACTGGCAGTCTTGTCATCATTAAAATGGTATCATCAAATAATAACTATTTTACCCAAATGGAGTCAGTCACTCACACTTTGAAAGGAAATTAGATGCCTCTGTAGCTCTTTATTCTTTACAGTACTCAGTTCGCAGACAACTGATATGACAGTTTCTTGCAATGTTCACACTTAAACTGGTCTCAAGACCATAGGCCACTCTTCAATTTTTTATTAATACAACCAATTTGACCTAGGAATGCAAGTTTGTTAAAACTTTGCAACATCGAAACTTTTCAGCAGTCTACAAACTGTAACCTTGTAAATGACTTATCGACCTACACAGCTGACAAGCTGCAGCACTTTCTAAATAAATTACGTCAAACCGGCATCATGCCCGTAAAAGTTAATTTCCAGCTAAGTTACATCAAGTGGGCAATTTGGTTGCCATTATATTCTTGTCATTAACAGTAACTAGCTAAAAATAGCTAACCAGCTCAGTAAACGAAAAGTAAAGGCTAAGCAAAACATCGCCAGGAAATCACACAGCTAGCTAGCTAGCTATTTCACAGTCAACGTTCAGCTGGGCGTTACATTAAATGATCTTCGTACTGTAACAGTTAGCTAGTTATACTAGTGCAACTGTTAGCTTCGCCTGGCTCTCAGACTGCAGTTGGGGCGATGAAACCTGTAGTCTGGTGTCCAGTTAAGAAAATGCTAGTTACCCATAGCCATCAAAACGAGCTCTGGTGCAGGACCAGGGCGACTATTCAATATTCAATTGTATGAAACATTATTTAATAACATTGTCCATGTTCATACACGCCTCCATAACATCAGTACTGATTAAAAGTTATTTTTATCTTGCTGCAAAGCGAGCATATAGCCTAAATTACATTCGGTTAGGTAGCTAGCTAGCTAAGAAGCTAAGGTTAGTTGTTTAGCCTGGCCAGCCAGCTGTTAGTAACGTTGCTAAACCGAGGTCTACAGTGAGTAATAAGACAGCTACTGATGGTACAAGTCACCTCTTATCTTGGCTTTCGTCCTCTATTTCTTTTATTTTATTCATAACAAAGTCCCGGAAAATCTGTTCAATGTTGGTCGCCATCACAGTCAGTGTGGCTGGGACAGCTTCCTGAGCTAATATTCCACAACATCCGTATAGCAACAACAGCCTGGGTCAGAGGTCAAGGAGATTTGCACAGCCCTCCACAGATTCAACGGTGTTTTTTAAATAAATTTACAAGAAAGAATAAAAGAAAGAAATGTGCAATGCAAGGCTGGGCCATACAGGAAACACCAACTGGCATCCATAAGAAAACAAAGGTTAGAAAGATTTAAAAAATTTCAATTAAAAGAATAAGAATGTGTAAATACACATTACACGTTATTTTGCACAATTCTTGTTTTTTCCTTTTAAAATATTTTAATGATATAACACACAAAATCCTTAATAAAGATTGCATAATAAAATAAATAAACGTAAATAAACTTTAGGAGCAGGTAGAACTGGAGCTAGAATAGAAAATTTGTTGTAGCACAGTGAGAAAAATGTCCACCTACCATTTCTAAACTAAAGAAAATTACTAATCCCAGTAACTGGAACAGTTTGGGAATTTATTATTAATATTAATTTATTTTTACAATAGAAAAAAAAACAGACACGGCATCTAAAAGTTTCGAATTCTGTACATTTTTCATCTTTGCCCAAAAAGAAAACCCACAACAGCAAGAGCTCACAAATAGTAATATCTGATTTTTTAATTTAATCAGTTAAATCTAAAAAAGCTATATGCTAAATATAGCAAAGAAGCAGCTTTAAAATAAAACTGCTGTTTTCAGAAGGCAAATGGTAAAATCCTAAATCATTGCTGGGTTTACATTTGGCACTTTTTGGCATTTTCAAAAAAGTTGGGACAGTATGTGAAATGCTAATAAAACAGAAAGCATTCGTTAGTAAATTCTGTTTGTCCTGTAACAAAATGAAAACAGTACAAAAACACTGTCCCACCCCACTTCCTTTTAACAACACTTTCTTCTGTTATATGGGTCAATATCAATATAATGTACCTCTGATGTCCCCAGCATAGACGTTTAAATTGCATACAAACATTGTGAATTCATTTTTCAAATTTAACTCCGAATGAACACATTATTATGCATATATGTTAACCTTCACTGTAAAATACATTTTGTACATTTAATACCATTTTCTTTGATGTCGAGATGTGGATTTTGACATATTTGAGGTGCTGCATAATTAAGCTGAATGACTCTTAAGTCGTTAACAACACAACTTTCTATATTTAAAATTTCTAGAATTTCTTAAAGATGTTCGATAATTTAAGCATTCTGATTTTTCTTTTTGCCATTTTCTTAAAAATATCAAGCTATTTCCACATGTCCTAGAATTGCAGTCATTCCTGTCATTTTGTGATAACTGCCCCTTTAAGAAACTGACCCTTGACATCAGTGACATCACAACTTTCAATGGACTGAACAAACCTGCTGCATGTTCAGTAATTATATAAGTTAATTTTACATAATATCTCTTCCATTTTCTCCATACTTAGCATAAGATGTCAACCCTGTCGTGGTGAAATATTGATTTAATTAAAATCATTTTAATATATCAAAACATATAAGATAACAAAACAAAGTAATCTTAAACATTTTAGCATTTCTGCAACTGTAGGTCAACATATGTTCATCAAATGTTAGCTTTAGCTAAAATTGGCCCTATTTCTATGCCCACCCTATTATGCATCTTGCCATGACAGAATGGACACATCCATGATAGGGTGGATATACACTACATGAACAAAAGTATTGGGACACCTACACAATACACCTTCAGGAGCTTTTATGAATCCCATTCTAAATCCATTAGCATTAATAGGGAGTTGGTCCCCCTTTGCAGCCATAACAGTTTCCACTCTTCTGGGAAGCTTTCTACAAGATTTTGGAGTGTTGTCTGTGGGAATTTTTGCCAATTTATTCCGAAGAGCTTTTGTGAGGTCAGACACTGACCACTAACCTTGCTCACAATCTCCATTCTAGTTCATCCCAAAAGTGTTTGATGGGGTTGAGGTCAGGGCTCTGTGTGGACCACTCAAGTTCTTCCACACCAAACTCACCCAGCCATGCCTTCATAGCCCTTGCTCTGTGCACCGGGGCTCAGTCATGCTGGAATAGAAAAGGGCCTTCCCCAAACTGTTGGAGGCACACAATTATCCAGAATGTCTTGGTATGCTGAAGCATTCTGGTTATAACCATCTCTTTCTCAGTGCCTTTTTACCAGGTGCTAAAAGCACAGCCATTAAGGATTTATCTATTTGTCCTAAATCAGGGAGAACATAACCGAAATAGACTACTTTACTATTCATAGGCATATCCCTTTTAAATATGCTGAAGAGCTCCCATTATCTATTCCCAGTATTTTTGGATGCTTGGACATTCCCAAAATATGTGATAGTGATTTGCATCTTGGCACCCACAATTCCTCCAGCATACTGGGGCAGCATAACCCGTACAGGTTTTCTGTTGAGGTATAATAAACAAATAATCAGATACATTTATTTTTCCAGCAAAATTCCCTCCATTTTATGGCCTTTGTGCTTTTCCATTGAAACTTCCATGTGATATATTTCCAATATCCATCCATAATGACCATTGAACCTTCCCGTTACCATTTTTGTTTAACATGTTATGTTGAGGGCTGATTTTTTCTCTATCATAGTATATAGCTTTAATTCTCTGTGTTGCTCATATTTTAAATCTATTTTCTGAACTATCTGGTGAGAATTCTCAAGAGTCATGTGTCCCTCATGCTAGGATTTTAATATAAGCTATCAAATTCTATTTTCTTACAATAATTTTAAAACACTAAGCGTGATTTTCACCCATGGGTTATTAATTTCATCTTTATATGTTTGTAAATCTCCATCTGCCAATACTGCTTGTATAGGAATACTGCATAGTGCAACAGTCTCTACTGATTTCCATTGTGCCTGATATTTGGGTTACACCAGCACACTCCCACTCTAATTTGTGCTGCCAAATAAATTGTGAGAGCATTTTGTCCCATTCTATAAAATGTCTAAGGTTCATTTCAAGTGGGAGGGTCTAAAATAAGTACAGAAATCATGGTAATACGTGCCTTTAGTGAGATTCAATGATTATTATTTGATTACTCTTATGCTTTTGCACAAATTCACAGCATGTTTCTTGAAGAAATCCACCACATTTTAGCAATATATCCTGGTAACTTTGTCACTGTTAATTTATTTATAATTATAAATAAAATCATGGATCATGATTTCATGCCAGATAAGAAGACGAGACAGATAAGGCAGGCAAATGCATTTATTACACCAGCAAAAACATATTGACTTTTCTTATGATGGCCCTAGCCAACTTATTTTACCTGCAGTCTGCTTAATAAGTCTGCTTAAAAAGAACTTATACAATACATTTCATGACAATCGGATTCTATAGAGACGACTGAGAGGGACCATTATGCCATTACTGGGTATGAGCAAATTGATGCTCTCTTCAGGCCACAGTCTACAGCTGTCCACCAGCTCTCATCTATTTTGTATAGAGAAAGAGAAACAGAGGAGGAAGACAGAAATTATAATAAATAAATCATTCATTTAAGTTGTTTTTAGGTAATCTAAACCTTTCTAGTACAACTGTAGATAGCTATTTTACACGACACATCAATTATTCAAAGGTGAAATCTCACATTACTGATAAGATCAAGACAGTTCGGTAATCTGCTATACAATCTCTTTTATCTATGGCCTATCTTAGTCTTATTATCTGGTCTTTCTGAAGGGTTCAGTAAATTGCCAGGTACAGACCTAATTGATAAGAGTGTCTGGAGATAGTTGTGACTGAAAGATCTTTGGGCCAATTCTGTAATACCACACATAATGTTTCAATAACGGAGGATCGAACACTACAAATCTTACCAATTCTGAACATCTCCACACAGGACTGCTTCTGTTCCAGCAATCTTGGGTGACCTGGCATCCAGTCACTATATCCCCAGCTGGACCCATCAATCCACTCAAACTGGTTATTCTGAGATAAAATAATGCCCAGGTTTTGATGCAATGTTAATATTAAGATTATTAAGACACAGCATCAAAATCTGTATATCATCATCAGTCTATCAATCGGTCAATACACTACAGGAGTGGGCAAGTATGTGAAACACTGAACAAAATCTGTAGTTTTTGATAGTATTTTTAAAGTTACACTAAGTAAGTTTGGATAATTTGGAGACCTTTCTGGCAGAAATGTGTATTTGCACACAACATATGGAAGAATATTTTGTAACATCAGTTGTGCTTTGGACCCCCCAAGTGGCTGAATCTGATGTTTGCGAGCACTTTCAAAGAGCATTCAAAGAGAACTCAGTCAAAACACATCTTCCGAGGATGTGAATTACACTATATTGCCAAAAGTATGTGGACCCCAATCCTAATTATTGAGTTTAGGTGTTTCAGCTACACCCATTGCTAAGATGTATACAATCAAACACATAGCCATTCAACCTCCATTGACAAAAAATGGCAGTAGAATGGACCTACTGAAGAGCTCAGTGACTTTAAACGTGGCACTGTCATAGGATGCCACCTTTGCCCTGCTAGCTCTGCCCTGGTCAACTGTAAGTGCTATTATTGTAAACTGGAAGCATCTAGAAGCAACAACAGCTCAGCCAGGAAACGATGATGCATTGCAGATGATGCAAACTCACAGAGCAGGGCTGCCAAGTGCTGTGTAGTACGTAAAAACTTCCCATCTTCTTTTGCATCACTCACTACTGGAAGCAACATCAGCACAAGAGCTGTGCATCAGGAGCTCCATGAAATGAGTTTCCATCGCCAAGCAGCTGTACACAAGCCTAAGATTACTGTTCGCAATGCCAAGCATCAGCTGGAGTGGTGTAAATCATGGTGCCACTGAACTCCAGAGCAGGGCTCTCTGGGGTGAATCATGTGTCACGATCTGGCAATCTGGTGGACAAGTCTGAGTTTGGCTGATGCAGGAATGCTATCAGCTAGAATGCATAGTTCCAACAGTAAAGTCTGGTGGAGAAGGGGTAATGATCTGGCGCTGTTTTTCAGGGTTGGGCTCGGCCCCTTAGTTCCAGTAAAGGGTATGCTTCCAACTTAGTAGCAACAGTTTGATGAAGGCCACCAGTAAGCACCATTAAGACATGGAGGAGGAACTCACACAGCCTGCACAGAGCCCTAAGCCCAACCTCACTAATATTGATATTATTTCTGCCACACCGCCTACACATACACTACTGTTGGAATCACTAATTTTGTTGAAGATACATGTACAAAATAATTGTAATATGTTGCTAGTACTACAGCCTCACAAGTTTCAAATAATTAGTGGGAGCTGTAATAATTGAAGAAATTGAAGACATGTCCAGAATGATGAACAGAGCTGTAGATGATTCCTTAATGCCTGGGAAAGCTGTACAACATCAAGAATGAAGTTATAATAAAATTAACATCCAGAATGCCTTTAAATAATGTAGATAAAATTGAAACAAAATTAGTGTAACCAGATATAGTATTTTTCATGTAACAACTTCTTGGTGTTCCCAAAAAGCTTAAAACTTTTGAATAAAACATTTCCATTTATAAGTTAACAGCTGTCGTAACAAAATCTTAAAAATATTAACTTTTAAAAAAAGGGCTTCACTCTAATGTACGTTAATGTAACGAGATTTCATAATAAGGCATTTTGGACTGTGTCTGTTGGTGTGTTCATCATGAAATGTTCACACAATGTAAAGGGTAGCTGGCATTCCTAAACATGTATAAAAATGGTTTCTGATTACTCAGTGGGGTTATATTATACTATAACATTATACGAAATACTGCTTGCTATGTCAACTACAGAATCGGATATAGAAATGTCAGATACAGATAATCTCCCCCCCATTACTCCAGATTTCCACATGACATAACAGCTGATTCACCTTAACAGATAGAGATTTCATGTGGTGTAGACAAAGAAAAAACATACTACATAAAAAAAATATTATATTATGTATTTAATTATCTTGTTCTCGTTGTCTCAGCAGCTAACATTAACATTCACCTTCATGATGCCTCCCAGCCATGTCAAGACTCGGTCACTCTTGGCCCTGGTCACCATAGCGACAAGGCGTGCATGTAGGTCAACGCTTGTTACAGAAGCCAAGTGTCCAAGGGAAGAGAGTCGTTTACAGGAAGCCTAGAAAGACACATATAATGGATGGCATACAGATAATAATTGTTGTGTCAGTACTGACACTTGATTAATGGTTTAATATGAGAATATGTTGAGATTGCTGCCCAGTCTATTTCAGCCAGCAGTTTGACTCATGAGGAACAGTGATTTACCTCTGCTTCACTGAAGGTCAGTAAATCTGGGTTGAAAAGATAGCAATTGCCATCAATGACCTCCCCTTGGCACAGAGCAACTCCCTCATCTTGCAAAAACAGAGACACAGAATATAATCAACTCTGACTGATCTAACCTTTAGATGCTGCAGTTATCACCAAGGATGATAACAGAATGGTATAATTCAGTATTCATTATTTCTCACTCATTACATAATTACATTTGAATAGAAATGCATGTAATAACTGTTGACTTTAAAAGGTTAAAGCCTTTTGTTTGACATTGAAGAAACAGAAACTAAGTAGTCTTATTGTAAAAACAGATTAACTTGTATGTAAATATCACTACTGTTTACATAAAGAAAAGGGTTATTTATATTCAAGCATTAAAATAACCTCTTTTTACTAAACTCACAAAAATAAAGGTGACAAAAGGAGTTCTTTGCATGATGCCATAGAAAAACCACTTTTTGTTCCTTAAAGAACCTTTCAATGGACAGTTCTTTAGAGAATCATTTTTGTAAAATGAGACATGTAGATGTGAAGAATAATTTCAAAGCTTCTTCCCCTTCATAAATCTCTTTTCAAACATGAATCTTTAGGGAACCAAAAGTAGTTATTCTACGGTATTACTCAAAGAATCCTTTGTGGCACATTTTTTTAAGAGAGTGGCTTTAAGGGGAACACAAATAAAACAGAATTCAACCATTTAACTGAGCAGCTGCTTAATTTTGTTTTATTCTGGTGTTTTAGGTGCCCATATGTTTTCAGCGAAGCAAAATAATTTAGCACTTCCTCAGGCATTCTGTTTAAATTCTACCTAGGACAGAGATGGAAATTTCTGAGAAGTAAAAAGACTAGTAATAATACTAATAATACTAATCCAAGTACTGCATTAAACATAGAGTTGTATGCTACTCACTTTTCTTAACTTTAGAAGGCTCCATGATGTGATTATCAATTTTGTTAGCATGGCTATATTCCATGCCATGTCTGAACTCCTCCATAACAGAAACATCCACTAGACAAAAAAGCATATGGTTAATAAAAACTTTAAAAAATTCTTACATTTTGATGATGCAGACAACTAAAAACTTTTTACCTTCATTCATTTCCAGGGCTTTGTGTAGCTCAGTGGTTTGAGGATGTTCAGGAACCTTTACTGAGGGGATAATCAAATGAGTCGGGGTGATCAAATCAGAGGCTAATACATACACATGGTGAAATACAGTTATTTAAAACTACATACCTTCATTCGATTGAAGGTTCTCTACAATGTAGTTGTTCTGCAGCTTTGAAATCTCTTGAGAGTATTTGGTGCCTTGCTGAGACACTGGTGAGACATGAACAGACCTTTAGCTAGTCCCAAAGTTAGTACATTCCAAATGCACACAACTGTCCATCTCTATTAGCCATCTGATATTAACAAACTTACACAGTGCTGTTCTTCTCTGCATCTCTGAGAGTGGAGCCAGAAGTTGTCCAGTCTTCATGTCCACCAGAGTAGCCTGAGAGTTCTCAGTACCCTGTCTGAACTCGTAATTGGATGGATAGTTGTAGACTGTAGACAGAGAGTTTCCCATAGTAAGCCATTACACAGGCACGGGATAAGTATAAAAATCTAAACATTCTACACCACTGTGCAAATGTCCGATGCTGACAGTTTGGTGGTCTCACAGGTCTTGCATGGTTGTAAGGAGTCCTATTTTCCCCTATATGTTTTAATAATTTTTTGAACTATTCTTTGGAAACTCCTGTTTTTCATTTGCTTTGACTTCCCCCATCATTATGCAAGTGGATATCTATTATCTATCTAATATGCTCTAGAATCCTAATATCATCTAAAGCCTTCTGAAAATAAATTACTGAAAAATGCACAGTTCTGTACAAACATACGTTCCATATATTCTTATACATTCCATACATTCTTGTAATGCCATAGAAGGGCCGTTTTTGTTTCCACTGAGAACCATTTCTGCAAATGTGGAGAACCTTTTGAATTTAACAAACATAATGGAAAGGTTCTGTACAAGTCAAGCTAAGAACCATTTAGGAACCCCTAGTGAAAATAGATTTTGAAAGCCATACATACAGCCTGCAACTCTTCTGTCCATCTCACTGGTATGTTCCTTTAGCATGCCAGTGTTCAGGTCCATGAGGAAACGTCCAGAAGGTTCAGTGCCCTGTCTCTGGAGCTTAGGTGGAACTGCTTTATGGGAGGTGTCTTGGGCATCAGTTTCATCTTTGCTAACTTCAGCTCTCTCCATACCCCTCATCATCTGTGCTTTTCTCAGCTCCATCAAGGTCACTGGGCTGTACTCTGTGCCTTGACTAAATTCATATACTGGAGAAATAATGGCACAAAAAATCAGTTCAAGCCCAGGAACAATACTAATATACATAGGTGACAGAACTGCCAAGGCTAAGCTAATGGCGGAGTCAGAATTTCTAGGCAAGGGGCAGCTAGGAATCATTATGTCTCAAAGGCATTGCTATAATGAGGTTGGCAACCACTAACTAGCCACCTACTTGTAAACACAGACTAGATCACTATACAACACACAACTGCTGACGTCACATTTAAAGGCCTAGTTAAATTAAGATAGCAGCTGACAGCAAAATGCAACCTTATAGTCCTAGCCACCTTTTACAGCACTAGCCATTGATATTTAGGCCAAATTCTAGGGCAAAAGTTTGAAGACAATTTTTAACATCATCTTCTTCAGTATAGAACTTTGTTTTCCTTATCACTGTAAACTTTACTGCTTACCTACCTCACTACAGCTATATACATAGATGCATAGGTTTAATTGATGATCGTTTGCAGTTATGTAAAAAAAAGGTCAGACTGTCTTCAAGTGACAAAGATGTCCTTTGGTCCTCACAAAGGAGGCAAAAGTGCCATTGGGTTTTCCATTTTGGAAAAGCGAAAGAATTTTGCAGTGCCGGCTTTGCCTAGTAGGCCGCATAAACAGCTGCTTAGGGCTCTGCTGCCACCAGAAGGCCCCCCAACAACTTTTGGGTTATTACTGTACCAGTATGTTATCTTATAGGTGGTGGATCACCTGCCCCTTTGCCTTTAATGAATGATAATTTGATGCAAGAACAGCACAAAAATGATGTGGATTGAATTTTAACAAACGCATCAGTCATTATTCCATCATGTGTAACTGCCTGTCTCTTAGATCATTCTCAAGCCCTGCCTAGTTTGCTTGGCCCTCCAATTATTGCTTAGCAACCATTTCTATGTGCCGTTTGTTCAGTCAAGTCTTCAGTTTAGAAAGTGTGCCAGATTTTGGATGTATAACTCAAGATATGGTGATAAAATATGCCTTTACCAGCCTGAGGAACTGAAAGATGCTATTTTCTATGTATTTCCAGAAATAAAAAAACATCTTTGGATTAACACTGCCACATCAATGAATGACGCTGTCTGCTCAAAGGTGAGTCTTTTGCTTTTTTTCTGCTTTGTTGATTATATGAGCTAGTTTGACTGAATAATACTAATAATAATTCAGATTTACAAAAATACTCCTGTAAAAAAAGTCTGTTAAAAGTCTTAAAAGACTCACATGGTGCTGCTCTCCTCTGCATCTCTGAAAGCTGAGCCAGGTGCAGGCCAGTGTGAATGTCCACCAGAGTTCTCTGAGAGTTCTCAGTTCCCTGCCTGAACTCATAATTGGATGGAGGGTTATAATCTGTGGAGGGAGAGACACAGAGTAGATTCTTCATACCTAGAGGAATTCTACCAGTTTTTCAGAATTGTTTACAGAAACTTAGTCAGAATTGTTCACTGTAGTAGTTATAGGAACCAGAAATCCAAAGTGTTTGATGCCTTTAAACACTTTGGATTAATTGTGGTAAGATAGAGTTCAGGCCTAAAACCTATTTATTTTCCCAGTCCACGCAGAGAGATACAGAGCCTCAGTGGCTGAATTATGCAGAAATTTTAAACATTAAACATTGTCAACTGATTGATTCAGCTCACTTTCTTGGGTACACTCTTCGTTAAAGATCGCAAAAATGGTTCTTTGGATCAATGCCACTTTTGGTTGCCTGAAGAGCCTTTCAGTGGATGAACCCCCACATAATATGAAGGTATGACAAAGCCAAGAAGCATTTAGTAACCTTTAGTTTTAAGACAGTCTACTGCAATTAGAGTTTAAGAATTGTAAAAATTTGTAAAGAAAAAAAAAGACGAATTTACACTTACAGCCTGAAACTCGTCTGTTCATCTCACTGACGTGTTCCTTGAGCAAGCCTGTGTTTAGATCCACCAGGAAACGTCTAGAAGGTTCTGTGCCCTGTCTACGGAACTCAACAGGGACTGCTTTTTGGCTTTCCAGTTTCTGTTCTACACCGTTTCCTTGAGCTTCAACTAGTGACAGGACAAATCAAACGAAATGAATATATCAATTTAGAACAAACTTGCTACTCATAACCTTGCATTAGGACACTGTTTAGGACGTCTAACTGCAAATTGGTCTTGTTCTATCTGACTCTGGATCCCCAATTACAAAGACAGCAAAAGAACAGTGGGGATGGTCCCTCTTTACTTAACATTACATTTAATTAAAAAAACAAGTCCTCTCTCACCTGGTGCTGCTCTCCTCTGCATTTCTGAGAATGGACCCAAGAGCTGTCCAGTCCTGATGTCCACCAGAGTAGCCTGAGAGTTCTGAGTGCCCTGTCTGAACTCATAATTGGATGGATAGTTGTAGACTGTGGAAAAAGGAGGGAAATGTACTTCAGTACAGCATAAACATTGATGGGTAAAAATGTGAAGTGGCCTAGAGTTGGTCAATATTTATCACTGATACCTCTTTTTAAATCCCAGTAATATATATATATATATATATATATATATATATATATATATATATATATATATATATATATAAAGTTACGACTCGGACTGGGTTCAGGCCGTAACAGAAAATGAGAGTGGGCTCTCTCCCCAGACCTGCTGCCAGGCCAGACCAGACACCGGACACCGTTCAAACCAGAAAATGACAGGTTTATTTTCTTCAAAAGCTCAAACAAGCTGGGTTGATGGCTTCAGGGACAAGCATTAGCCAAAATAACAAACAAAACAACTAATGATTTCAAACTTAACTAAACTAAAAACAAAAGAAACAAAAGACATATAGGCTACCCTAACTCCCTACCTTAAACAGGAGAAAAGGTAACCAAAACAAAATGGCACCGTCCCCTACTTTCCCCAAGTTCTCAAAGCATAATCAAACAGTCACAAAGCAAAGCGGACAGAAGTGATGAATGCCGGGCTGGTCTGGACAGGTGTTCTTCCAGGTCGGGTCAAAGGGGAAAGAGCCCTGAACATCTCTCAAGATGGTGGCTTGGCAACCTCTTATACCTCTGTGCGCACCCGTCTGGCCAATAATATACCTGCACGTAAGGGGACACACAACAGAAAACACACAAAATGCCAGCACAAGGCACACAGGGTATATTATATATATATATATATATATATATATATATATATATATATATATATATAAAAAAAGTATATTGTCTATAGGTCTAATATGGCTTCTTTAAGAATCTGCTTTTTTCCTTTAAGTATCTACTTTTACTTTTGTGTTGTAAGATACTGAATACTGAAAATACCAGAGGGGGTGGGTTGGATTCTGCAAGTGAGATGTAATTCAGCACCACACCTCTCTATAATATTTACACTGTAAAGTTTGGTTCATTTTTATACTTAACATAAGTTATACTGTTTCCTAAACCACACTGACAAGTCTGTGTGACCTAATTATGGAAAAGATTTGCATGGCTATTGACTTCTTGTATTTTTTAGCAATGTTAGCCTCATAGCTATAGTGCTACAACAAAAGAGCAAAATTTTGTATCCAATCGTCTTGGCTGGTTATCTTGGATAAATGGAAAACTGTGTAAATTCGATTTTTTGTTGGACTCTTCCTAGTGGCCTTCTAATTGCAAAAATAATAATGTTGACAAAGTCTGCTGGCATGAATATTGTAAGTGCCCAGGCCTAGAGTGGCCCATAGCAGAAAATCATGTGATACATACAGCCTGCAACTCTCCTGTCCATCTCGCTGACGTGTTTCTTTAGCATGCCAGTGTTCACATCCATGAGAAAGCGTCTAGAAGGTTCTGTGCCTTGTCTGCGGTCCTCAACAGGGGCGGCCTTCTGGTTTGGATTGTCCTGCACTTTTACTTCATTGTCAGCAGCAAGTACAACCTCCCACTGAGGTTCAGCTACAAAGGGCAAAGTAAAGAATTTACATAAGCTGAAGCATACACTTACTTTCCACTTCATTAGATACACCTACCTTGTTGATACAGCAGTTAGAGACTATAGCTCTGTTGGCTGGATATTTTTGGTTGGCAGACTATTTTCAGTCTATCAGTGAAAATATGTAAAAACTCAAGCAATGCTGTTCGACCTGATAAACGCATACCAGCACCACACTTACTAATATGCCACTGAGAATAATCCACCACCCGAATAATATCTGGTCGGTGGTGAGGTCCGCAAGAGATTGTAAAGCTACAGAGTGCACCTATATGGGAGGTGTTTCTAATAAAATGGCTAGTGAGTGTAGATACAAGGTAGGTGTACCTAATAAACCGTCTACTCAAGTTAATTATATCCTCTATAAGCCAAAGCAGGTTTTTTTTTCCAGAAAAGAATGTAGACAATCAAAATAAACTGCATGCTGGGAAGAAAGTGAAAGAAGAAGAAAACACACCCCTTAAATAAGGTCAGATTTAGAGTCAAACAAAAGCAATTACCATCTACATGTGATTTTAAATTGTACTTACATTCTCCAACACTCTTCCCAATTTCGCTGCTGTGTTTCTTGAGAAGGCCATTATTCAGATTCATTAAGAAATTTGTAGAGGGTGCTGTGTCCAGTCTGCGGTGTTCAGAATGGACAAGGTTGTCCATGTATTCATCTTGGACCAACTGTGGGGCTCTAATTACCCAGCCACCATTTTGGAACCAAAGAGCATCATTTTGCAAAGGTCTAGCATGAAGGCCTACAAATATATAGGATGTAGTAGTTAAAAAGTATATTAGCATATCCCTTTTGACTTTTTTGAATTCAGAAAGTTAAAGTTTTTATTATATTTATGTATTTTTCTACCATTAGCTGTTGTCTCCCTGCATTACCTTTGAATTCTCTTATTGCAAAAGAAGAGCTAAGAAAATCAGGTGGTGTTTTGCCCATGCCATACAAGCAGTGGAACTTATCAAGTACTAGAGCATTTGAGAAATTCACACTGAATACTGCTTGTGATCTCTTATCACTGAATGGAAAATAGGATCCTAAATGAGGATATCTCCAGCATGTAATACAGTAAATTTGTGCAATAAATTAGCAATTCAAAAAACGTAGGCTTGATTAGCATATGTTCACCTGTGCAGGCACTGCAAGGGGATTTGAGGTAGGAGTTTCAAATACAAGTGAAGTCAGTTATTTTCTACTGAAGGAAATAATCAAATAATATCTGATTCATTGTCTTCCTCTAAGGAATTTAGCAGCAAAATTGCACCAAATCAGTTATTACGGAAAACAAGACTGCAGCTTTTATCAGAGTGTTATCAATGATAGATAATTTGTGAGATGTCTTGCTGGCAGTGGTCAAAGTTCAGAAGAGTCTTGACCTTGAAAAATATTGCCATTATTATACCTTCAAAAAACCTTATATAACGAATAGTCACAGCTCATTTCTTTGAAATTGCTTTAGGAACCCAGATAAAATATAGAGGATTCTTACCAGCCAAAGCAAAAAGGAGCAACACAGCCTTTAACATGCTGCACAGGAAGATAACAACACAGTGTCAAATAATGTAAATAGCAGAAGAGGTCAAGTCTTCAAAGTCTATAATTCTTAAAAAAATATTTAAAAACTACATGTTCAAATGTATTAGACTAAACTTAACATTACGTTTAACCTATTAATTGCAATCTCAAATGATTATTTATATCTAACCAATGAAATTTTCAAATGTTTAGTTACATCTAACTTAATTAAAGTTTTGTAACGTCTAATTTAATTACGTTTTCTTTCTTGCATTTGCTTAGTTGCATATAACTTGTTAATTACATTAGCAAATGCTCAGAATATAGAAAAAACATTTTCAAATGTTCCATTATGACAAATATAGCAAATACATTTTCAATACATTTCATGTTGTGTTATATCTAGTTTAACAGTTAGTCGTTTAAATATAGAGTAATGGATAACTTGTCAATTACATTTTCAGATGTTTAGTAACACTTCTACAGTGCTGTACTTGCCTTCAGTCAGTGCGTCAGTCTTCACAATACCCTGGCACTCAGTGGACTGGGATAGCTTGAGATGCAGTCTGGCTTAAATATTAAGTTGCTGTGCTCTGTTAAACTACAATGGAAAGATGTTTAAAGGAGGACACGCACAACAAATCTGGCCCATAGTCTTAGACTTTGAACTTCATCTTATCACTATCAGAACATTTATACACTGAGGCTTCTCGTATCACAAGAGTAATAAATGTTGCTCCACTGCTAATTTGTGTTAAATGATCGTCAATTATTAATAGGCCTATGACGGTTCAGCTTAGCAAAGTTGGCTAGTGACTGGTTGGTAGTTACATATACTGAAAAACAATTTTGATGGATTGCTTGTACTTGAGTATTTTCAAATGATAACACTTTACTAAACTATACTTATAAAGAAACTAATCTACTTTTTACACAATCCCACTGAACATGTTCATGTTTGAGTTTAATTTTATTCTGTACTCTTGGCACAGCTCCTGGACTGCTGGGACACACTTTACTTTGGAGCTTTAGTATTTTATTTTATACCAAGCAGAGAACAATTGGGCTAACAAAGAGTTCCTATGCTGATAGATGCTGCATATAATAAGCAGTGACTGCAGTTCTTTAAGTTACTTAGTCCTTCAGGTATGTTTAAGTTCTTAGGTTTTCACTCTTACTCAGTGTGTTTGTTTGATTTTGGTTATTTATAAACACATATTAGTAGCACTGTGCACTGTACAAAAACAGCAGGAACCCAGTATTTTCAAAAATAAGAGCAGTGACCTATTTACAAATTGCCTAGCTTTACAATTAAACAAAATGACACTGTAGCTCAGTTTTAAAGTACACATATCCTACATTTTCCCTTGAGGTCCACTTACAACATTTGCAAGGTTTTAGGTAACAAAACTGATCGTAATTCATTTTCACATGACTAATTTTTAATCTTTATTCAATATTCCCCTTTAAATTAAACAGGCTGGTTTTGTTATTGTTTCTATGGGGCAGTCATGGGCTGGAGGTTAAGGACATTACCCTGTGATGGGAATGTCGCCGGTTCAATCCCCTGAGCCAACAGCACGTGACTGAAGTGCCCTTGAGCAAGGCATCTAATCCCCAACTGCTCCCCGGGCAGTGTGCTCACTACCCTCTAGTGTATGTGTGCATTCACTAATATGGTGTTTTACTGCACAGATGGGTTAAATGTGCAGGTGAAATTTCCCCGTTGTTAGAGGTTAAGACAAATAACCTCTGTTCTGACTCACTGTCCTGTATTGTGCCTCATTCAATAAGCATGCATAGTTGAAACACTCCTTATAACTTCAGGGTAAACAGGCAGAGCTAAACTGATGTAGGCTGAATAGGTGGATAAATATACATGAGGTGGTTCTTGTGACATCACAGAAACAGTCCATTCAAAATGAACCGTTTCTGCAGCATGGTTTCCGTATATAGACTGTATAGACTGGAGAGTGAAAGGCACATTTTAAAACCTTGCCAACTTTTACATATTATTTCAAAAAAGCAAGGACAATTTGGTTTCTCATGATATGAGCCCATTAATCTCAGCCTTAATGTGTGACTGTAAAAATCTCCAAAAGCACAGCCTACAGCACATAACACTGGCTACTTCTACTATTAACGCATACAAGAAATTAGGCACCGTCCATGCAGTAAAATGCATTATGTCTTGAAAGCATTTTCTTCCTTTTGATATTTTTTTTTGACAGTAACTGTAAGGAAGTCAGATTAATGTTCATTTGCTGGCCAGAACAATCACTATGCAATGTGTTTATGATAAATCACATGTTGATTTGACATGCATTTTGTCATGTAGTCAGTCTGAAGCTTAGCCTATGTTTTGTACACATAAAGGGATGTACATGCAGTAATAAAGCCCAACAAAGAAAGAAGCACAGAAAAGAAAAAGGAAAAAAACAGGTTGTGAAAGAGTTTGATGGAACATGTCGGTAGCTGAAAGGGTAAATTCCCACTGATGTATTATAATGTAAGCCCTTTACAGTCTATTTATTTGTTGAGCACTGTGGCACATTGAAGTGTCATCTAAACGCACTTGCCCACACAAACAGACAGATACAAATGGGGAGAAGAGTGTGTCTGCATAATGCAAGCGACATTCTTTGACATAAGCACTTGGGAGCTTATTTCTGTCATCCGCTGACACACATACAGGCTCTATTTCTCGTTCTCTTTCACACACACTCACACACACACACACACACACATACACACACAAAGCTAAGGCATATGAATCCATAAATACAATCATATGTAAAAGTTTAACATCCCTGGTCAGCTACATGTTTTATTTATTTTCTAAGTGAAAATGAGTGAACACAACCTCTACAGGTAACAAGCTGAAATATGGCATTTTAGTGCATGGTTTCCATTTATTTGGTGAGTATTATATATTGGAAATAAAATATAAAACATAATGTAAAAAATATGTCATATCCTTTGCACAGGTCACACTTTATGTCCAAGTCAACAAGGGGGCCCACAAGCATGGACAGTTTAGACACTATGCTGATACTGGGTAGGGCCTCCCTTTGCTCTCAAAACAGCCTCAATTCTTTGTGGCATAGATTCGTTTAAAATGTTGGAGACATTGCTTTTTTCAGGTGCACTTTCATGCTGTGAACCTCAACTCACTTGGAATGTAGCTGAATGCGAGAAGTGATGCACCTCCACCAGCCTGGAGTGTTGACACAAGACAGGTTGGGTACATGGATTTCTGCTGTTGGTGCCAGATTCTGTGTGCCTCAGTAAAAATCGAGATTCATCAGACCAAGTTATGTTTTTCCAGTCTTCAACTGTCCAGTCTTACCCATTGCAGCCTCAGCTTTCTGTTCTTGGCTGGCAGAAGCAGAATCTGATGTGGTCTTCTGCTGTTGTAGCCCATCCACCTCAAGGTCTGATGTGTTGTGCATTCTGAGATGCTTTTCTGCTAAAAAAAATTCAGTGGTCATCTGAGTTACTGTAGCCTTTGAGCTCGAACTGGTCTTGCCATTCTCTGTTGATCTCTCTCATCAACAAAGTGTTTCTGTCCACAGAACTGACGCTCACCAGTTTTGCTAAGCCACTGCTCAGACTGTCTTCGTGGACATTTATAACTCCTCATTCAGCCAGCAAAAGTTCTGACTGTTTTTTCTTTATTGTACCATTCTGAGTAAACTCTAGAGACTGTTGTGTGTTAAAATCTCAAATCAGCAGTTAAATAAATACTCAAATGTTGACCTCTCACCAACAGTCTGGCACCAACAATCATGCCATGGTCAAACTGATTGAGATCAAGTTTTTTTTCCCTGTTCTAAAGATTCATGTGAACATCATGCTGGCCTACACTTGGCTGATTAGACAATTGCATCATTGAATAGGTGTACCAGTGTTCCTAATAAAGTGCTTGGTGAGCGTATATTGGCTGAAAAATATCAAGGCATCATGACTTTTCTATTCACTGATCTACAGGCTAATAAATACAACCAAACTAGCGTTAGTGTAACACTTATGTTGGTAAAGCACAAAGTACATGCCAGGGACATTTTTTTACCCTTTTATTCAGAGACAAAAAAGCCAAACTAATGTAAGTTATAGCTCGCTAACATGCTAACTTAAGCATTTAGCTTGTCCTCCTCATTTGGAAAGTCATGTCTGCCATTTGAGTAATCCATTCTTTCCAAGGATAATTTAAAGACAGTTGTTACAGTTATATGGCTGCATTAAGATATTGCTAGCAGTAATGTTAGCTACCTGACTTCCTTCTGTCTTCACCAGCAAAAAAAGCCTGCCCCCTAAAAAAATGAATGAAGCAGTGCAGTAGTTTCATAACAGAGATAGATGGTTAAATGTTTCATTTTGGCTGAAGTTTCCTTTTAAGTTTTAGTTGTTTTCTTCCTTTGCATACAATTATTTATTGCAATATTACAAAAGCATTTATTTTTCCTGATTGAAAGTAATATTAAGCATTCATTCTTTTTCAATCATTCATGCTTAGAAAATAACACAATTGGGGTGGGGAGGAGGGGCAAAGAGAATGCTGCTTAGGTCACCAAGATGTACAAAAATGGCCCTGCATAAACTGAACGTGCTTTAATAACTTGCTACATTAATACAGAATTTAATTATGTGTTTGCTCATAAATGCCAACGTTGCATGTTTCACAACATGGCTCAGCCAATCAGATTTAAAACATTTTATAATATAAAAATCACATAAATTTAGTGAACCTTCTTTAGCTATGTTTCTCTCTGTTGAAGAGACTGCCTACACATGCCAGCCTCCACTAGACTAAATCTCCTCTGTTTACCTCCATATAGCAGCCTTACAATATATACCTCCTCAGAGACTCTGTATGTGTGGGGGGTTGTGTGAATGCTCACACACTCCGATCCCAGTAGGGATTTGCAGTCACCAAGGATTCTGCCCTCAAGCATCCGTTACTTCTTACTTCTTGACATATTCCTGGAAAAGGACCACCGTCAATAGACCACCATATGTTCCATGATGCAATTACAGTCGTTCTACACTAGAGGGCAGTATGAGCCCAAGATTTTCAAAATGTTCTGAACCTGATGCTGCACTGAGTAGCTGGATGACACTGGATTAAGATGTTTCTGCTGGGTCTATACATCAAACCCTTCATGCATTGCCTTCATTCCTCAACTGACTGCTATACTTCAACATCATCATTACATCATGTCAGATGGACCTGCTGCTTAGGTGTTACTCTGCAGTGAACCTAACCAGGGAGACGACCTAGAGCACCATGTACTTCCTATCTGCAGTAGGTTCCAATATTACTGTACAAATGTAATAAGGTGACAGAAAGAACCAATAAAACAATAAATACATTTGTATTATTATTATCTGCATATCTATTAACTCTCTGATGTCATATGACAACAATAAACCCTGGTTCTCATGCCATCTAACTGAATTGTGGAGAAGGAAAAACACTGAATTCATAAGTGGGGGCATGGAAAAATGCAAGGCAGCTAAGTATGAACTCAGATCTGCAATAAGGAAAGTAAAAAACATCTTTTGCCAAAAAACTGAAAGACAAATTTGTTACAAATAATCCCAAGGCAATATGGAAAAGACCTCAAGAACTAACCAGTTACAAAAAAAGTCACCTACCCCCATTGATGCAGACCCTGAACTATTGGACTTTTTTTTTGCTAAAAATACCGTTTGTGCCTAGTTTGAAAAGCCTACAACAAATACATGGCCATTCCCAACTTCTCACATATCACCACTTTTGATAATGGAAACGAATACAAGGAGAAGTTTCGCAAACTGGATAAAAACAAAGAAGCAGGCCCAGACCAACCCCAACCCCAGCCTTGCTAAGCTACCGCTCAGACCTTCGCAGACTATATCTATAACTCCTCACTCAGCCAACAAAAGGTCTCAGCTCCCTGCAAAAACTCCACCACCATCTCTATTCCCAAAAGAGTAACATATCTGGCCTCAATGACAAAAGGCATGTGGCCCTGACATTAGTGGCTATGAAGTCATTCAAGCACGCACTTTAAATCAGTCACATCCCCCTGACGGACCCACTACAACTTGTATATCATCCAAATCTGTCAACACATCATGCAGTCGACTTGGCACTGCACTTCACCCTCCAACATCTGGAGTCCAAATATACCTATGCAAGAATTCTGTTCATCAATTTCAGTTATGTCTTACTATCAGCCCTCTCAATCTGCTCAGGAAACTCCAAGACATGAACATTAACACCTCACTGTGCCTCTGGATCCTGTGGACCCAAGCTGTCAGATTCAACATCACTTCCCACCCCCATACCACCAGCATGAGGGTGCCACAGGATTGCATTTTGTGCCTGTTGCCCTGCTCCCTCTTAAATAATGACTTTAGATCAACATCAAACTCCATGAGCATTCTGAAATATGCGGATGACACCACGATTGTATGACTGATCTTGAAAGACAATGAGATGTCAGTCAACTGGTGCAGGCAAAATGAACTGAAAAAAGACTACTGAAATGATCGTTGACTTCAGAACAAAACAATCACTAAAAGCACCTATCCTCAACAATAGTCAGCCAATTACAATAACCGACTCCTTCAAGTTCTTCGCACAGACATCAGCAATAACCTGACATGGGACCTCAACGCCAATCATCTAGTGCAAAAAGCCCAACGGAGACTCTACTTTCTGAGACAACTCAAAAACCAGGCAAAATCTACTGGTCCAGTTTTACACTGTCATAATCCAGAGAATTATGTCACTTTTGATTACTGGTTTGGAAACACATCTAAGTACACAATCAAGAAAACAGACAGAATTATCATTATCATCATTATAAATATATGCCAATATGTACACTTGTATGTCAATATATTGATATAAATGTTATATCAATACATTGACATTTAAATATATTCATATAAATGTTATAAATTGAATTATATTTTTTTGAAATTAAAATGTGTAATAGTATCAATTTTACATTTTGAAAAATATATGGAAATATATTTCTTCTATGTATGTGTGGACAGTGTAAGGCAGTAGCAAAATTGGTCAGTTATGGTCAGTGTAAAGCAGTTGCTTAATTGGTCAGTTATGGTCAGTGTAAAGCAGTCACTTAATTGGTCAGTTTTGGTCAATGTAAAGTGGTAGCTTAATTGGTCAGTTTTGGTCAATGTAAAGTGGTAGCTTAATTGGTCAGTTTTGGTCAGTGTAAAGTAGTGGCTTAGTTGGTCATTATCCAACAGGAGAAATGATCTCCAGACTGAGTTTGTTTTTGCTGCAAATATAAAAATATACAAATACGTTCTGAAATGTTTGGATGAATGTAAAACATATGGACAGGTCAAGGATCTGCAAAGCTTCTCTGGTGATTTTTAGGTGCATTGAGTTTTGTTGTTATTACTGTTTCTTTTTTCAGTCAGCGTGGTGATTGAGCTAATTTTCAAGCTGTTTGTGAGTTCAATTAGGTGTACTTGTTTGAATAAGGAACCTAAACTTTGTGGTGCTATAACTCTCTGGAGTTTGCTGTATTTGGCATATCTTGATTATTGTAAATATTATGGTATTTATTACGGTAATTATGTAATTGTATTTGTTTAACGTTGGTGAAGACCTAGCGCTAATGGCTTTGCCAGATTAACTATATGGGCGATATAGGTTCCAGCTTATGACCTGGTGACAGGAGGTCTCGCATCAATGGCTTAAAAACAAAAGTTGGAATCTTTAAAATGCTAACTTTTTGGCCAGTTATTTCAACCATATTGGCATTATCTTGCGAGATAGATTAATAGGAGTGAATTGGAACATTTAGTATTATGCTATAAAAGTTTAGTATTTAGTATAAAAGTTTTTCACTATGTACGGTTGCCAACTGTCTTGATTTTTGGTAATTTCTAAACCTCTTTTGTGTAAAGAAATCTCAAAGTAATAAACACCTGACAAAGCTATGTGCTCAAAACAAACTCGCAAGCTACTAGTTTTATCCTTTCTGCATAATGACATCAGATTAGGTCATATCGTAGCCTACCGAGAAGACATGGGCTGTAGCACCACCCTTTTTATGTCTCTTTTTATGTCACTATAACATAAAAAGTGGCTTTACATGGAGCAAAGAGTGACTTTAGAAAGTTGGAGTGTTGGGGTTTTTTCTTGTTCCTAGACCACTCATATACAGCTTCATCCATTTAGTGTAACAGAAGCTAAGTTCCTCAGCTTAGCTACTGACAACACAAGTTGAAGCTCCTTTCAAGGTCCTGTTTGGTTTAACTTCATCTCCTTGTTAACTGCTACCATTGCTACAGTACATTAGAGCTTTAACCAGACCTGAAACTTCAATACAGCCCGAGAACTTTCTGTCCAAGCCCGACCCGACACACTGTACAGAGTTTAGAGCCAGAACCAGAGCCAAACAGGATGAAATTATGTCTGAATCTGACCTGGCTTGAACCACATTATCATGTTCCAAGTCTAAAACTGACCAAAGTATAACAAAATTCCACCTGAAACTTAAATGAACTGGCCCATCATCAACCAAAGTGCAGGATAAAACCTGACAGGATATCACCAATTACCATGCAATGGCAATAATAGAGTCATTACAGCACATTACGCTTTTGAACAGCATCGTAAACACTTTTTAGTGTGGATAAACTTTCCATACTGCTTTGCTCTGCATACTGCTGTGTGGTGCTCATATAACGAGATGTTAGCCTCCGCCTGTTCAATACCAAGACATGTTACATGGAAAATACTGAACAAATAAAATATTTTTGGTCAAGTTAAATCAAACGTTGTTTTGGCTGCACTAAACTGCACTTTCCTGAATTGAATGATTGATTTTAGAGCAGGAAGTGAGACTGCATCCCTGCCCCTCATGGTGAGCAGTTGGATCAAATTGTTTTGAAGTAAATGTACCCCAAAGTCTGAAAATCAGAAATGTCACCACCAAAATGCATATTATCTGCAATTAAGTAAAGTTTTGTTTTAATGAAGAATATTATGATTCTGTATGTGTACAGCTGTTCACAGCTGTGTTTGCCAATCATGCACTGGCTAATGATTTCAGTTATGCTCAAAATGAGCTAAACTTTCACTACTGAAACAGTCACCATCGAAACATTCGGTAAAGTTTCAGTAGTGACATGATTGCTTTGATAGCCACAAAATAGAATGTTAAATTATTTATTTTAATAAAATGAGCATACTAGTAAGGTATAGGTTCACTCACAGCAAAAGGATTTTAGTCTAAAGCCCAAGTTAAAAGTCCAAAATGTGTTCTTGACTCTGAATCACTTTGAACTAATTTGCTGGAATAGTCCTTAAGTATCAAAGACTTAATCTGACCATTTACAAGTGCAACACATGTTTATAATGATCTGATGGACAAAAACAACATTTGCACATTATTTTTGCAAGAAAACACAAGAGCGGACTGATTAATGAGCTTCTCTTACATGACACTGTTTCACTCCTGGTTTAAAACTGGTTTCATAAATTCTGCTGGAGGAGGTTATATTGGAAACTCCTGGAAACTGACATTAACAGTGAAGAATATGGAGTGGGCGCTGTGATTAGTCTAATGTGTCTCTTGAGCAAGCTGGTTTTGAGAACACAGGTCTACACGCTAACGACTATGAGCTGTGGCGCAAATAGGTATTTTAAGCAATGCATCAATAGATATGCACAATTTTACACCAGTCACCTCGCCAAATTTGGTAACCCTCTGATGCTGCTATCATTTTTTATGCAGCACGTATCTTCATCCAAGGGAGATTTTTCATATACAAGGGCCACAAAATTACTTAGTCCAGGCCTGGCTAGCAGTACAGGCACATCCATCTACGGTAAACAATGGGTTTACCAGAATAAGACATGATAATTTAGCAGTTAGTAAAGCAGTAAAGTAGATGAACGACACAATTCTCTGCAGTATTCTTCCCGCACTGAGGTACACGACATTTGACCCAACTCTCTGGTTCAGTATTCCCCAATGCCATCTATTCTTCCAGCCTCCAAACACAAAGCTCTTCTGACTTTTCACTATTTCTATTACCTCTCTGCACTTGCACACTATAGGTTTGTGGGGCGATGACTGTACAGCTGGAGGCAAGGCTTGTTGGTCTCATGTGGCCTCAGTCAGTCAACTCAGGCAGAACTCCCACTCTATCTAGAATGGGCCTGCAAGGTCTGGGTTCAAATTGTATCCCGCATCATAATAATAAAAACCACTGGCTCTGTGGAAAGGAACCACTATGGGACTCCCTGTTCATGCCACTGGGGCACAACACACACACTCAGCTGCAGTGTTGAGTTTGATTTGAAAAAAGGGAGCGAATTGCCTAAGGGACGCATGAAAGTACCAGTGTTTACTATAAGAAATGCACTTCTGCTTCTCTGGGTACACGTGCAACTACAAGCAGTATGGTACAGGGAGACAGTAAGAGAGAGGTCATGTGACCTACTGAACCTGAAGGAATCCAGTTGAAGCCCCACCATGTTGTGAGCAGGATTAAAATGTCCTCTACACAACAGCTTGCTAGTCTTGCTCATCAATCATGGCTAAACCATTTGATCTGAGGTCATACTGATGTACTACTGGCAGTTATCGCTGAGATACATTGTAGCTATAAACTGCAACCATAAGTTGGTATGAAATGTTTTCTGAGCAAACACTTACTGCATCATGCTTCAAAGACCAGAAAGAAGTCAAATAGCATTATCACTTCTGCAAATTTGCCGTAGACTTCAGACTTCACAGTACCTGTAAAATGCTCTGAAAGGGGTTCCAAAAACCTGAGGAACAAATAGTCTTAGTAAGGTAGGTAGGTAAGGTAAGCTTTGATGTGCCTGGGCATAGAGTCTACAAGCCTCTGAAAGTGTACTAGAGGGATGAAACACCATTCTGCCAAAAGATATTGCTTCAGGTTGGTGTTTTGATGGTGGTAGTGGAGAGACTGTCTACCACGTCAGTCCAAAATCTCCCAAAAGTGTTGCATTAGGTTGAGATCTGGTAATTGTGAAAGCTATAGCATACGATTTACATCATTTTCATACCCATCAATCCATTCAGTGACCCCTCTTGCCCTGTGGATGGAGACCACTCTAATCAGCATAGAAATATTTCATCATAGGAGAACGGTGATCAGTCACAATAACTTTTTATTGATTTGCAGTGACCCTTCCCTTTAAGGGGACAAGTGGATCTAATTCATGGCAGCAAAATAGCCCCCACAGCATAACACCAGTCACCAGCCCCCCTTTTTATAGGGGTCAAGGATTCGGGCGTTTACCATTGTCTCGGTGTATGCCGCCGACCAGTGTTTCCCACACATAGAGAGTGTGTCTCACACACTTTGGCGGTGTGCCAAGGTATATGGACACCCACCAAAGTACAATTCGACCTGTAAAAAAATGTTGAACATTTTTATTAATCTGTTTTAAAAAAACAATGTGCTTTTATTTTGACAGCTACATCAGTGACCCTGATGTGTACAAAGAGAAGCACTTTGCAGCCATTACAGATTAAACCTTATTGGAATTCAATGAGAAGAAATGGCTGTATCTTAGAGAAGTGCATTTTGGTCATTTTAGTGTTTTATATTAGAGTAAAAGTTGTTATTTGAGTCTAGTTTGTGTCTTGGTTTCTAAAATGTGTTTAACCCCTTTTGGCAGCAGCTATGGTCTCTGCTGTCAGTTATACACACTACAGTTCACTGTTACTGTCCTGCAGAGCATACAAAAAACATCTGGTATGCTCACACATAGCGAGAAAAGGCTCAGAAGTGTATCTAAATGGTCATCTTTTACACTCTAACTAGCTGGCAGGATAAAACCAATGCAGGCAGCAGGTCAGACCATCAGTTTTTATAAATAATTAGTATAAATAATTAGTATATAATTAGTATAGTATATAGTTTCACAGGGGAAAAATACACCACTCGTCCTCAAAGACATAATGAAAAAAATTAAGCCTGTGAATAAAAAGGCTTAAGGTTATTAATATTTGTATGTAACTGACACAGCTACATAATCTTGTAAATGAAAAAATGGGTATTTGTAATGGCCAAGTAGAACCTCATATTACATTTTAAGTAAATCCAACATTGCATTTTCATTAGTGCAGTTAAATAGAATTTACTCAAATCACTTTAGTGT
Source organism: Colossoma macropomum (assembly GCF_904425465.1). Classification (NCBI taxonomy): domain Eukaryota; kingdom Metazoa; phylum Chordata; class Actinopteri; order Characiformes; family Serrasalmidae; genus Colossoma; species Colossoma macropomum. The sequence goes on from NW_023494808.1 coordinate 15,081,005, forward strand.
GATTTACTTGAATTCTTTAAATGCATATTGCTCAGTCAAGTATCTCTGAAGCTACTTAACATTGTTATGTGGAACCACTTAACATTCTTCTTTTAAGAAAATATAAGTTTTTGAGTGTAGCCAGTAGTGCATTACTGTTTTTTCCACTCTTGGACATAAAATTTCATGGGCTTTCGTGTCACAACAGAGAATCTGCCAAATAAATTATGAATACAACACATGTTGTTCCAGACAAGCATAGATGGAATAACAGTGTGTTCTGTCTGTATAGATCCATACTGTTTACCAAATCTGAAGGGATGAGACTGAGTACACGTGTAGACATTGACTTTTTCTTTTCCTTTATGTGAGACATGTCGAACATCCTTAACCCCCCATAGCTCTGTTCTTTTTTTTTTTTATGAACAGTGACTTCTTGGTTATTGTGGACAGCACCTCATTCCACTCCCCTTCTATTGTTATGGTGCTGGTGTGTTCTGTTTTCTCATTATTTTTTAATGGACGGCCAAATGTCATTGTGAGGATACTGTTTAGGTAAACTTGGCCAAAAGCAATGTTGTACAACATTCTCTGAGAAGAAAATCAATCAGTTATGTCTGCCATTGTTCAAAATGCCCTCTTTTACACAATGAAACTGAAATTATGCAATAAACGAACTCACGCACACATACACACTTCCACAAATCTACACTAATCATTGGATGATAATGACTAATTAGCAGAAAGGCTGGAAAATTAGTCCATGGAAGCCAAGGGATATAATTACAGGAGCTGTCAGCCACCCGAATGCACGGAATTGAGGCGCATAAATAATTGTGCTGGCTGTGGCCAAGTGATTAGATTCAAAACACGCTCAAGGTTCAGCCGCTAGCTTCCTGATCTCAACACGATTCCCATGCTGCACGAGGAGGATGCCTGAGACTCTAGCCTTACTTCATTATCAGTGACATCTGTCATTTACTTCATTAAGCAAACATTGTCATCAGTGTTGAAGAAACAGAGGCACTGACCATTGCTCTCTGGTCTCTGAATACACCATCTGCTCAAGGAGTTGGCAAGATGGCCTTTGTCTCACTCTAAATTATGGTCTGAGCTAACGCAATATTTAATTAGATTAAGGACACTATTTTTGCTTAAGGTCTCCACTACAACCTTGAAAATGCTAGGTCAATCTGTCGCAATGAACTCTCAGAGCTGAGTTCAGCCCATTCAAAACAGTTTACTGTATATTTTACAATAAGTTCCTATAAAAACAAATTTCCCAGAATTCCCAGAAATCTCCACAAAAAGTAAAATGGAAAACGAACACTGAACATTCATGAAAAGGAAAATAATATATTTGTAAAGTTGTTTTGGGGCTATTCTTCACTTGTGCTAAGTTAAGTATCTTGAGTCAATTATCTTGTGACCTCAACATAACAAAATTGTTATCTTGAGATAATGAGTTAATTATCTTGTGATCTCAACATAACAAAATTGTTATCTTGAAATAACGAGTTACTTATCTTGTTATCTCAAGATAACAATCCAAAAAATTATAACAACAGCTCATGGCCTCTTCAGACATTTGGATTGCTAAAGTGATTTAATTGTTATGTTTCATATGTTTCATAGCAATAACAGTGAAGAGTGAAGGGTGAAATATATTTCTCTTATGTTTTCCTGTTACAATGGCATCTTGTGACACAAACAAGATACAAATTAAGTCTTTATTTCAAACAGCAACAATCAGTTTATTAAAAGAGAGGAGTAGATTAAAAGACAGAAATATCACCTTTTGCCTTCACCTTTTGCATTAAAGATTTAAAAGTCTTACACTGGCCTAAGTGAACTAATGTACAATGAAATGACCTAGCAATGTTCATGCCCTAAGGCTATTCCCTATGCCAGTGTACAAGAACCAGCAGTTCCTTGCCGTGCAAACAATTACACTCACAGGTCACTGAACGTCACCACCAAATGCCCATTCTATCCACTCATCATAAATTGCTTTTTCCAGCTCCACCCCTCCATCCAGTCCTGACTCATTCGTTCTGTAGCTCACTCTGTCTTCTACAGCTCACTGTTTGAAATGAGCAGGGCCAGAGTTGCGGCAATTGTCAAGGGACACCTGACCACTAGCGGTGCTACTCTGATACCAGTTTTTCACATTCTTTGTTTCTATAGGCTTTAGCATCAGTAGTTAGCTAACCTGTTAATGAAGATCTACCCTCATTAAAATGAATCATAAGGAGTTGTGGTGTCAAGACTGTGTGAATAGTAGGGCATCCAATCAGGAGTTTTCTCATTTGAATGTGCCCTGGTGAAAAAAGATGATACCTGCTGGTGGAATTTATAGTTTTGCTTGAGGCGCCTGGTTTGCAAGAGCCAGCCCTGGATCTAAGTCTAATTAATCAATTTATCCGTTCATCATAACTGATCCCAGATCTGCCCTTCCCTACCCAGATCTAAACCTTAATAACATAACAGAAACCCCCAAACTAAACTCTGTTTTTAGATCTGTTCAAACGTGCAATATCTACCTTTACTGGCTAATGCAGCAGTTCCACACAGTGCTCCAACTCCAGCTTTCTAATGACTGCCAAGAGCGTGTCAGTTCACCTTGGAGGGCAGGGTGTCCGTGGGAATCTCTGGAAATGGAACATTGTTTCATGGTCCAGTACCTCGGAGGCTATTTTTCCATACCAATAAATGTCTGAGGAACACCCTGAGAGATTTTCGCAGTAGACACCTTTATTACTTTTTGATGATGTGCTGAATGGGAAAATGCAATGAAAACTTTCAAAGCTGTGGAAGTACTAAAAAAAAACTTTATGTGCAAAAATAAATATCTGTTATAAGCATCACAAAATGTTGCTTATGTGGAAATCTGAGGTATTCATGTCTATTTCTTTGCCGTTAATTTATTTTGATTGTTTTTTTTAAAAAAAATCAATATTGATTTGTTGGCACTATTATAATATAATCCCAATGATGAATATCAACGAACATTTGACATTGTTTTCAAAGACGTTCTATGAACACTTTATTTCAAATTAACAGAAATGTCCCAAAATTACTTTAAATAATGTCTTGTTACATGAACCTACATTAAAGTTAAGAAACATTTTTCCTTCTTTTATAAAGTTACTATTCCAGAGATACAAGGATTTCTGATGACAGTCGTTATTCAATAGGCTGTACAATTGCCGGGCCTAAAATTGGTCTGCCAGTTGCAATTTTTGACACTTCCAGGCACTTTAATTTAATCTTCAGCAATATCAGATGAGTAGTCTGTCAGAGATACTAAGGAGGTTTTTTTGGTCTCAAAGAAAAGAGGTTAGATGTGCTATAGAGTAATTTCTCTCCAGCATGAAATTTCTTGTCCTCCTCAAATTCTCACCATTATTTGGGTTCTGGCCACTTGGGACTGAAATAAGTCAGTGGCATAATTGACTTCCCAGCGCCTTTCAGGTCCGTTTCGGTGGGTCAGATGCCGAGTCCATGTGCAGAGGGGTGACTTTGGCTGGTTAATGTTTGCAGGCTAAGAAGAGAAAGAGTGGAAGATTGGTATCTCACCTTCAAGGACCCCAAAGAAAATTACATTTGAATTTGAGATTGGTAACCCATCCCTCCTTAGGCACATTGAGAGAATTAAATTAATGGCCTATGGGTAGGACTCCGGGGGCTAAGAGGGATGAGTGACAGGGAGCTATGGGGAGAAAGATTAGCAAGGGGAAAAGTGGGGAAGAAAGAGCAGAAGGAACTTAAAAAGAGACACACTTTTGTGCAAAATAAGGGCAACCAATAAGGGCTTACCTGTGCATGGGGTTGAGGGGGGGGGTTCAAACAGCCCACCCACAAGTATTTCTCCCAACCTTCAAGCTACATCATCAGAAGGGGAATTTTTTTGTCTTTAAACTCAAAGCTTGCTCTGGAGACAATTTTACCACTGCCGTAAGAGAGTGAGCAGGCATGTTCATCACACATGAAGCAATGGCTATGTTTTTCATTTTGACCAGGGTGCTCCTTTAAGGAACCATTCACTGGAAAGTTCTTTAAGGAATCAAAGGCGGTTCTTCTACGGCATCGTTTCAAAGAACTCTGTTTGGCATCTTTATTTTTAAGAGTATAGGTGACTTTGTGGATGAAGACATCTTAGAGGTACACAAACCTTCAAAAGGAGGTATAAAGCAAAAGAGGAGGTGAAAAGAGAAAAAAGGGAGTAAGAGGAATGGGGGGAGTCTCCGGCTCTTTGCACTCCCCCCCCCAGCTGTAATTAACACCAGCAAACTCAGTCCATAAATCAGCGCCTGTCCAGCTTTCAGCGGAGGTTCACCAAGCCAAGCCTCCAGAGAGTTTAACTGCACTGGACGCACTTAGCAGCAGGAAGAGTACAAAAGTGTTGCCGCCAATTCATCCAGAAAGGATGTTCGTTATCACTGCTAATTGTATTGTTGTTCTGGTGTCAGAACTGTGGTTTAGGCAATACTGCATGCTGAACGAGATAAGTGTGTTTTCGCTACCATATTCTCAGCTTTGCATAACTGTTATGGCTGCTGGCAACATGCAGGTAACAAAGGCAAAACAAAGATGTTCATTTAGGGTTGCCTGGTTTGTGCTGCACCATATCTGTCAACTTAGTAAATTAATGTATAGGCTAATTGGCAAATAAAGAACGTTAACACAGTTAAAACAACAAAAAAGATACTAATAATACTCAAGTAATCTTTGCCATTGTCTCGTCATCATTATTATCATAATGCATGTAATTAGAAATCATCATGCATTTATGAGCAAATATCAACATAAATATTTAAGGCACTGTAGACCAAAAAAAAGCCCAAATGAACACCTACAACCTGTAAACTAACAATAATAAAGGACAGATAAAAAAACAAATACTATAAACGTGAAATAATTTTGCTGCCTGGAAACAATGCTTCTTCACCAACTTAACATTTGTATGTTGGATTTTTCAAGTCCATAGAATAAGTTCATAGTATAGCTTTTCACGGTAAGCCTTTTTTATAAGTCATATATCTGGTGCTTAGTTTAGTATTAAAGTACATCAGACATGTATACGTTTAGGCAACATCTGACATCTTCAGAAAGTCAGCAAAAAAACCTGAAATTGCACTTACTGAAGTTGTAACGTCCTACTAATAACACAAGATTGTACAATCAAGAGCAGCTATGCTAAATAGTAGGTGAAAATGTCCAAAAACTGTCCACTTTCTCGGCAGTTCAACCAGAACTTTGACACACAATTCTGTGAGACAGCACTGCTGTTAAAATACACTCTCAATGATAAAAAAAATGTTCTTTGGAGAGATGCTACATATGCACAGTACCACACAACACCAGACCACACCAAGTTAATTAAAAGTTAATTTTTCATTGTTAGGAAAAAAACAGGAGACATACAACCCCATTTCCAAAAAAGTTGGGATGATGTGCAGAATGTAAATAAAAATAGAATGCAATGATATGCAAATCATGTACACCATATTTTTTTAAGGAAAATACTACAAAGATGCACTTTTCATACCCCGTGATGTTACTGACCTGTTGCCAATTAACCTTAAGGTGTTTTTGTTTTCATTACACAACTTAACCAGCCTTTCGTTGCCCCATCCCAACTTTTTTGAAACATGTTGTTGGCGTCAAATTCAAAATGGGCATATATTTTCCAAAAAACAATAAAATTTCTGTTTCAACATTTTACATGTTTTCTTTGTACTATTTTCAATGAAATATAGAGTTTAAATGATTTACATATCATTGCATTTTGCACAGTGTCCCAACTTTTTTGGAAATGGGGTTGTATTTAATAGAAATATAATATCAGATTTTTCAGTATTTAGTGTGTCCACACTTTGCCCTTTTCATGGCTTCTATTCTTTAACTTTCTCCATTGCTACACAGGTGGATTTTATCTAATCTTTTCAGAAATATCTTCTGAAAAATTAATAGCTTGATGATCATTTTGACTGAAAATTATATAAATGAATGGCGGTCTCTGACTGTGGTCTAGTAACGTAGGTGAAGGTCAAAAAAGGACACTCTGATAACCTCAGTAAAGTGGATCAGCCGTTCATTGCACCAGGAATTCCACAGATCAACACTAACCATCTTCAACAAAACCTCCACACATTCATTATTTGAGGTTTTTAGCTGTTGTGCATGTATGTTTCATGAAAAAGCAGGTGTCACTATTCCTCAGTGTCAGTGGTGTAACTGTCATTTCCGAAGATTATGATGGAGAGCTTGCTTTCTCTGTCCAGATAAGCCTCAAAGGCTATCAATCATAGCACACTTTAAACCACATTTTGCCTGTCTCTCAGACAGCATCGATCACACTCACACTCAAAAGCCCTTCTCTTCTGGTCTGCCTCTGAGCTGTGGCTCATATCTGTGAGTGTGAAACTCCTTTTTCCGACACCCATACTCAAAAGCCATTGATTGGAGAACCTCTGTCCTCATCGATCTTTCACCATTACAACTGGGATTTGGCAAACAAACCCAGCTTTCAAGAAAATCGAGGAAAGCAGCTAATCTTTACTCCTATAGGATTCAGGGGTGGAAAAAGTACCATCCTCAAAACCTCTATTTAAATAGAATATATAGAGTATTGATAATTAGTGTAATGCTAAGTAATAATACTGTAGCGATATTTTATTTGAATGTTTTGTAAGTATTAGAAAAGAACCTAACTTTCATTTATTTTTCATTTATTCAATTTGTTTTATTTTGTTTAATGAAAAATATTCAGATGCTTAAAGCTGTACTCTGTAAGAATTTGATATTGAAAGAAGTAGCATTACTCGATTTGGAGACAAAACATTATAAAATAAGGTGTTTGTGCACTGCTGCGAGTCACCCTGTCAATCCTGAAATAATAATTTAAAAGTCAGAGGTTTCAGGTCGGGTTTTTGCGGGAGTTTTTAGTTCTTCGTCATACGTCTTTACATAATAGCATCACATGCACAGGCTCAAAAAGAAGCTCCGGGTCAATGTTTAGGTCTTGAATACAAATACATCCTTCAGCTCTCTTTGAATACTCTGTCAATGTGCTGACAATCATCAGATTTATGCACTCTGTTAAGGGGTCCGAAGCAAAACCCCCAATACAAAATATTCTTCTACATGTTCCGTGCAATTACACATTTCCACCAGAGAGGTCCCAAATCCCCAAATCTAACATAGTGTAACTATAAATTAGTATTCCTCTTGTAGAATGTCCAGGTCCAGTGTTCACAGTTTCAATAGCTTTACTGGCTATCTGCTGCCCATTAGCTCAACTCAAACATTATAATTAAAATAACCATAAAAGGTTATGTTGATCTTGTGGTGAACAAACATGAAAATGTTTGACAATAAATTTTTTCCTACATATATGTTTGCCTTAAAATATCACTAGATCCTCCAAATTACAAGGAGGTTAAGGAGTCAAAATAAGATTATTGCAAGCTAATACTGGTGTGCAGTGAATTAACACCGACTATCAACCTCTCTAAAACAGTCCACGCAAACCAGCAAGTTTTGCCAAAGGTGGTGGTAAAGCTGCTTTGGCAGAAGTAGACTATACTTTGAGTTACTAGTGTTGTTATAGCATAGAGTTGAAATACTGAATTAGACTTACTTTCAAGCAATGTCATTTCAATGTGCAGGAGTGGTAACTTGCTTGTAGTATGTATAGCAATAATCACATTTTGACTATTTAACAACCTCATAATTCAGAGGATCCAGTAACACTTCAGGGAAAAGCATATGCAGGACAAAACATATCAGCTTTAGAATACTTTAGGACAGGACGCGACTTCAGCAATTTCTGAACTCTCCATCTTCTGCTTAGACCTGAATTCCTAATTGAGGCATACCACTGACTACAGAATGACACACAACTTTAAGATCTATTGAACATTTGACCGAAACTTCAAGAATTAATTATAGGCTGTTTATAAAATAAGAAAAAAAAATACATAAATCAGTAAAAGAATACAGTGGCTATTTAGCTAAGATTTAGCTTAGCGCTTCCTAGGGTTGGGAGTGTTTTTATAATGGCAATAACTAGATAATAGTTTTTAAAAGTACTCAAGCAAGTACTGATACAGGGAAAAATGTACTCAAGAAGTACTGTAATGAACATAGTTATGACTTGTTACATATCACCTCTGATGTTACATAGTACACAGATATAGTTGCATGGGGGAAAGTGGACAGAATGTCTGTATTCATAGAGTCTAGAGAGGACTGGGTGCCATAGACTTAAAAATGTTCTCATTGCAATTTGAACCTGAAGCTTTGGATCTTTGAGGAGTTGGTTCTGATCTTCGTAGACATTAATAATGCATAACATGCAGATTCAGTGAAGTAGTACTGGTCAATATAGCTTGAAGTATCCACTTTATGCCTCTATGTCATGCAGACTTCTAGCACCCAACACTTATATTTGAAGCCTTCACTTGGAAAACAACCGCCAATACAACACTCATTCACTATGCTTCGATAGAGTAAGCTCGGCAAACGAAGTAGTTGTGAATGAATGAACAGTGGCATGAAAGGAAAGAAAATGTGAGAAGGGTAGAATGAGAGCAGTGTTTTCTGTTGTTGTTATTATGTCACGATGCTGCGCGGTTGAGATGGAAGGATGGAGTCCTAATGCTTTCAGCGGGCTCAGGCAATAAATCATGTGTCTGTGGATGACAGTTCTAAATGAGCGCTCTCATTGGGCTAGACAAGTACATCACTTTGTGTGTTACTTACTTGAGGCGCCGCCACACCATCTGTGCACATTAAAAGGGGCCCGTTGCTCATTCTTTCTCTCTCTCTCTCTCTCTCTCTCTCTCTGTCTCTCTCTCTGGCATGTTAAAGAAGGGTTCTATAGCTTTGAGGGATTTCATCTGCCTGTTGCTGACCATTTTAACTGTAAGTATGTTCTTCTGATTCCCCCATTTTGCTTCTCTCGTTCTTTTTAAAAGTGCATTCTAAAATCATCATCTCTCTCTCAATTTGATGCAATTGGCCTGTCCATGCTCCGCCCACAAATGCATTCTTCATTGCAAATGTTGTGAAGTCGGACAAGCTTTATAGAAAGCAGGCAAAAATCCCATACAACCTGATGATAAACTATAGTGCAGAATTCAGCTTCAACACAGAAATGTATATTGTTTTTTCTTTGCTATCTAGGTAGATATAATTAAGTAATTAACAATCATGTTTTGATTTCCAACGGCCGGGATCAACTTTTGAGAAAAATCATCTTCTAGAAGTCCTAGATACTTCACTGACTGTGAACATGAGTGGCAGGCTAGAAATGGATTGTCAGAAATGGAAAACAGTGGCAGCAGTTCTATGTCAGGGCTCCTTACTTAAAGAGTTGTGAAACTGCTATGAGGTACAATATATGCAATTATGTCTGTCATAACCTTCAGGTAAAGCATGTAATGCCTTTTAGAACCTTCAGATATCTAAGTTTACTCTACAATTGCCAAAAAATGTTCATGTGAATTGCTGTTAATTTAGCACTAAAAAACTCCTAGTATTCCACAGGGACACAAGCAGAAGTTGGCATTATTGTAGTTTTGACATTGATGGCCTGAATTGGAGGCCTAGCTTGCTTAGTCACAGTGTGCCATTGGGCAATAATGCTGTTGTTTTAGGCTGCATTGTGAAGAAATCAAACTAAATTTGGTTACCTCTTAAACAAGATAACTGTCTCCCTTAATAAGAATGTTTGCAATATAGTGCCAGTCTTGAGGCCCTGCCCCCTAAAATATGTGTTCAATGGCCTGCTAAATATGGCTGAATGGAATTTGTGTTAGTGTTCTGTAAAGCTCGTCCAGCCTTGCAACAACAGTGATGAAAAACACTTCAATTCATTATTTTTTTATTTTTTTTGGCTTAACTGTAGGTGACCTAAGAATAGTAAGTGTTTATAGTAAACCTGAAATCAAATTACCTTGTTGGTTAATTTCCTTGGCCATACTGAATAGAATTTGCAATATAATTTATTATTTTATTATTATATTATTATATCATTGGCTTGCTTCTAAAACACACACATTATTTAAGCCGCTTATCCTTCTGGGTCATGGGGGGCTGCTGGAGCCTATCCCAGCAGTCATTGGGCGGAAGGCAGGAAACACCCTGGACAGTTTGCTTCTAAAACATCTTCTGATTTTCGATTACATGCAGGAAACATAATATATGACATAATATGTAATATTTCTCCTCCCACAACCCAGTAGAAAATGCTCAGCTAGGTCAGAGACCCTCCCCAATACAATGTTTTACTCTGATAAACGTCACGGTACCAGGCCCAACGGCAGGATTAATTAGGCAAGGAGGCTGAAAGGAATGACTGAGAGGGCATGACTGTCCTTACCCAATGAAACACAGGCAACAGGTTTCTCTGTTTGTAATAACTATCAACATACGATTGTTGATTTTCTTCAGCATTGCCATTACAAAACAACACCGTACAATCATGCCCCCTTGTGGCGCAGGGCCTGCATGGTACAGAGAGAAAAAGCACTATGATTTCTGGTTAATGTTCACTTTAGTACTGAACATATTAATATTAATCAAGCAAGCAACCAAAAACAATATATCTTTCCCTCTCTCCCTCTCTCTCTCTCTCTCTCTCTCTCTCGCATATTCTTTGATATTTAACTATTCAGACTCTCATCCAGCCTGGCCATCTGAAAATGGCTATTGGGAGATGAATTTATTTGTCATGCTTGGGGAAGTTTTGCATTCGAAATGAAGGCTGGCGGCTGTGAGGGTCACTTCTAGTTGATCAGAAGGGATCCGAGAAATCCTCTGAAGCTTTCTGAGAGTGTGAGATAGGTCTTCGTACTATACGTCACACTGACAGCCAAAAATAATTAGAGTAATGAGAAGACACCAATAAAATATAGCAAATCTCTTTGTCTTATATGTTCATGTAGTTTCTGGACCTAACTCATGTTTCCAATCATCCAGTAGAGGACAGCAGACACATATCAAACATCCTAAAGAATGACCAGTGAGAAATTACTGACCTCTGCTCAAACAGAGCAAAACATACCAAAAATGTACATCATTACAGAAGAAAGACATTTACACTATATAAAGGGGCAGCAAGAGGACACATGACAAATCGGATGTACAATAAGGACAGGATGTTGGCTGACCAGATGAACTAAAAGGTCATTGTATTGTGCACCCCAAGGCAACTTTACTGACTTTCAAGCTGAATACACAGTGCTAATGAGTTCATTCTCCATCTGTGACTGCTTGTCCCAGTACCTAGTTGTCTCATTATCCTTTATTTCACATTCTTTTTGCCTTGAATACCATCTTCTCATTGAAACACTTCTCGTCTGCTTAAAGATGAGTAGGGAGGTAAATGTATTACAAAAAAATATCATTAGTTCACATTTTGCAAAGAATTGTTATCTCATATGCATTAGCTCAACAGACTATATGATTTGCTATCTTGCTTTCTAGTTACCAATATTTAATAGCTCGTAACTGACAAAAGACACAGCTCAAGCTCGAATAAACAAACATTATTCACCACCACCATCTAAAGGTCTTATAGCAACAGTCAGAAGAACGGTTGCTGTTTTCATAAGACAAAGTTTTCTGCATTAATTTATTTTCATGCATTTGCCTCAAGCCAACAGATGGAAATTCACCCAACACACCCCTTTTTTGAAAGCTAACAATTGTTGAAAACAGTTATGGTTAGCTAAAATAACTGCAATCAGCTCAAATGATTGCAATCAAATGATTATGCAGTAACTGTAACAGGCCTACCATCTGGCCATTAGGTTTGCCCTGTAATAAAAAGACCTGTGGAAATTCTAATAAATGTGTAAAAATGCATCAATACATCACAATACATTGATCTGAATGTGATGATTCAACTACTTCAATTTTGGATTGTTTGGGTCAAACACACTAATATTCAGTAAAGTATGTCCTCGCTTTTGTCAAATGAAAATGAAAAAAAAGCTTTATTATTTTTATTGTCTGTATTTCATGACTGTGTAAATGCTTCCTTCACTCACATTTGTCTATTCAGTGCATTTTTAAAAATAATTCTGAATCATCCAAAATAATCCAGTTATGGTAATGATACACTGAATTCTTTCCTAAAGCACTGATTAAATCAAATCTTTGTCACATATGTGACTGAGATTCACATCTGCATTAGTGTTTAGCAGTGCCACTAAAGCAAAAATGCTTTATCTATCAAGTATGGCCTCGGCTGTGCTTGTGTTAAATGGGTTACTTTAACAATACCAAAAACCCAATAAACCCATTATTTGTGGGGGAAACATAGCCCCCAATTTTATGAAAATGCATATTTTGTCCCTCCTACAGTTATTGGTTCTATTTGTCTTGTTTATATTAAAAATAAGTTTGAATACAGTCTGTATTTATTATGTCAAAATTGGATATGCTGGAATTGCCAGCATTACCAGTTAACTGTGTGCTACTGGTGACCAGCATTTTGCTTGATAAGCAAAAGTAACATTTTTTTGTAATTATGTGTTTATTGTTTATCAAAGATGTATATTAACAATAACAAATTATTGGCTGCAGTACTAGTTACTGAAGGAAGCTACACAATACTGAAATAACATCAAAAAATATATTTACAGATTATTTTAGATAGATGGCAAAACTATGAAGCGGTTCAATTCAGTACAATATCAGAGATGTAAACATGTAGAGAGCATGCTGATGTCAAAAACATGATTCAAACCTGTTCCAATGTTCCCCATACTGACGAACAAATTTCCCAGAATTTGTCTTTGTTGAATCTCAAAAGTGAGTTTTTCCCATCGGGAGAAGAAGAAAACTGCAACATATTAGAAAATGGAGCCTCTTGAGATAAGCACAACAATAAAATAAAAATGTAAGACTTCCTTTTTAAGATTTATTCCTAGGCCATTGCAAGAATCTAGGGTTAGAATCTAGAATATCATCATTCCCTATGTGGCTGTACAGTCACAAGGATAAAATGATGGACAGTCCTCAAATAGGACGTCTGGTTACACAGTGGTGGTAACCAGACGTCCTACTTGTATTGCCTGAGATTCAAAGAGCTAAAGCCAGGACGTTTGCTGGTTCAGTCCTTCTAGACTCAGTCCTGACCTGAACTCATGCACAGAAAAAGTCAATTATCTGACTGATATGAAAATATTAACATATCCGTTTTATTGGTTCTTGTTTGCTTCAGTGAGAACTTTCAATGCCAAAAGCTTTTTTCAATAAAAAAGCTCTCTGTCATCATTACAGGTCATGCTAAAGTCCTTATGATTCCAGCCAATGGCACATTTCACATAATAGTGTCTTTGGAGGCCTGTCTATGAACTACACTGGTCGAGCCAGCACACAGAAGGATGTAATAATTAAGCCTGTCTCCAGCTACAATGGTTCATTGCCTGAATTCCTTTCCACCCTGACAAGAAGGCCATGTTGCTTTGTGGAAACATGAAAGCTGACCGCTCCATGACACAAGGAGCAGCACCTCCTGTCTGAGACACCATGAAGGGTCAGGGCAGAGAAATTTTCATTGCATCAGGCATAAAGGCACTGCTTGAGAGGCTGTGTGTGTGTGTGTTGAGAAGTTTTTCAGTATAATCAGTGATTATCCTGTAAGGTATGTGCAGGATAATGGCTACATTCTCTCGGCCATAACACTGATGAACAAGGACAAGATAATTAGTATACAATGGACCACTGAGGTTGTGCGTCTTTTCGTAGTCAGCCATGTGCCCAAATCCATGTCTCCAAGTCTTCTCTATGGGAAAAACAAATGATTTTTTTTCCCCACCACTATCACATTCTGTGGCAAACAAAACACGTCTTGCCCTACGTAGGGGAAACTAGGGTAAAATGCCTCTATTGGAACAATGTCCATTTACTGTAAAGCTAAACCATATCTGCACATGAGTTTAGCATGTACAGGATGATGATGATGATGATGATGATGATGATGCCTAAACCTATGCACGGTAAGGAGAAATAAAGTGGAAAAACAGATATTGGTTTCATTTGTAGAGTGGTTTTCATCTCGACAAAACACACGACACAGACATGTTGCATGCACATCTAAATTAAGCTGACACCACTCGCTGTTTTATTACTGCTAAATCCAATCTGTTAGCAATAACAGAGAGATATTTCTTTAACCAGTGAGGTGAGTTAGCTAACTCCAGCTCTATCTGGACAGGATTTATTCCACATGGTGAGAGAAGGTAATGTCTGTATTAGGCTACTAATGTTTCTGTAATTTTAGTATCTGTCCAAACATCAGTATTTTTACATGTTTCTTACAGTATTTAGAAGAGGCATCCCTCTTCTATGGCAGCAGCAGTTGTCACTTTGCAACTTTAAGTACTTACAATGCAACAATGGCTCCTTAGCTAATAAATGTTTCCATGTTCCAGTTAATCACACTTTTGACTTGATTTTTCTTTCTTTTAACATCAGTTGCTGTCTAGCTAACTAACTTTTTTATGCTTCTATAATACAGCCTCATTTGTGGGTGTAACTCTAACAAAATAATATTTCTGTGGAAATATGTTAAAGGGGGCCTGTGTCTGGGGGAACTTCTTCACCCAAAAGGACTAACTTTATATTTTCAATCGAAAAGAAAAACCACAAATACTACTGTCTCTGTGCAAATAATCATATATTTTTAGCATACCTAACACATGTTCACTCTTAAAGGTGTCATCATCATCACCATCATCTTAAACCGCCTAATCCAGATAGGGTTGCAGGGTCTGAGCGATACCATAGAAAAACAATTCTGGTAGTCTCAAAAAACCTTTCAGTGTACAGTTCTTTAGAGATCCATTTCTGTAAATGAAAACCTTTTTTAAAGTTAGACATAATGTAAAGGTTGTATACAATTTAAAGTTTTTTCCTAGAATCATATATTTGAGCCTTCTTTCCTACATATTTAGTCACAGATCTGTGTTTCTCAATCACCCGTCACCCCTTCTTTTCTGCCAATTCAAATGCAGGCTCTTCAAGGAAAAAAATGAGATAAGCTGACATTGATCCACTGATTAGCACTTGCTTTGTAGGCAGATATTCACGCAGATAAATGTTACTGATGAGGAGTGCTCGTCAGTTGGCTAACAGCTTGTCTGATCAAGCCACTATTGAGGGATGACATCCTGCCACAGCCATTAGCAATCTGGATATTTTGAACAAGACTGGAAAAGTGAAGATTAAGTCCATGTTAGGAAGCAGCACTACACTTGTTAGTATTTCACAGCGCCGCATACAAATTTATCAAAATAGGAAGAGGCGGTTTTGTGATGCTCACTCCAGTTTTTCTCTCTTCTTCTTGCAGTTTTTTTTCTCCACTGAAGTCTTGAAGGCACGAAGCTCATTCATTTCTCTTGCACTGTCAGCAAACAAACACACATTCACATGATGATGGATAGACAAGTGTTGACCGTACATCCTTTAACTTCACACAACTGTGCCCTTGGCTTATCCTACTTCCTTATGCTTGATGAAACTTTCAAGCAGTTTCATCAAAATCACAAATATCTTGACAAACCATTGACTATAAACACATTTATAATAGAAGCCAAAGGGCAGTTGCTGAAACATTATAATTATCATATTGTCAACTGCTTGTTTTAATTGTGGAAGCTGATTAAGCAGAGAAAGGAAGCTCGGTTTCTTTTGTTTGCCTGTTGCGAAGAAGAACACTAGCAAAGGGATGCAAACATGGTGCCAAACGGCAATATATACTGGATAAAGAGACTTGATCTGTGTGAGAATACTTTGCTTGCTTTTTAAAAAAGTTTACTTGTTTACTCTGCCTGCGCTTGTCATGCTCATCCTCCAAAAGCAGAGACATAAAGCCTTACCATAGTAACAGGCGTTTTGATGACGATGCCAAGAGGGGCTGTTCCTGTGTATGTGAAATTAAAATGAAGATTGAGTAGGATTTTCACAAAAGTCACATACATTTCGATCTGACTATTCAGACAAAGGTTACACTGCTGTGTGTCAGATTTCAGTACCACATATGAAAGTGGCCCTAATCACAACTGAAAATATCAGATTTAATGGCTGAATCTCAAATGGCTCCTAACTCCCTATGTACTGCACTATGTAAGTGATGAAATAATGGCCTCTATACCCAAAAAAGTGCATTTTTGTCAGCTTTTTACAGTCAGCCATAAACAATACAACTCCCTACCTAACATTTAGCACACTGGGTGTATAAGCCATAGTTTCATTACCGATACAATGCATTATATAGGGAGTATGGAGCCATTTCAAATTCAGCCAGTGTGTTTTTTTGCTGTTCACACTGCCACATGAAAAACAAATCTGACTGGATTTGGGTTACTTTTACCTGGAGTGTGAACATAGCCTAGGGAGCTCCAGTGACAAGGCGCTGGTAGGAGCTGGCTACCTGGCTGATGTGACCCACTGGGTCACTAGGTGGCACTAGGGAGCTGGGCGTTGGCCTCCTGTTGCCATCCAGGGCAACAGGCAATGCCAGAGACTGTCCTTATTGCCACACCAACCTAATATAGCTCATCATTGTACTGTGCTTGGGCTACTTCAAAGCCCAAAGCCCTTTTCAAAATGTTGTTTCCCAATGTTGTCCACCTCCACATGCTTGTTTTTGATAAACAGCACTGATTTGGACACTGGCCTGTTGTTGCCCTCTGGGGCATTAGGTGGCACTAAACAGCTAGGGACTGGCCAACTGGTGCCCTTTTTGAAAAAAGCTGGTGCTCAGGAGCTATGCGCTGGTCTATTGTTGCCTTCTTGGGCACCAGGCGCTGCTAGGGAGCTGAGTGCAAGCCTACTGGTGCCCTCCAGGGTGCTAAGTGGCATTAAGAAGCTGGGCAGTGGTCTAATGTTGCCCTCTGAGGAACTAGGTGCTGCAAGGGAGCTGAGTGCCGGCCAGTTGGTACCCTCTGGGGCACTAGGCAGCATCTACTGCCTCCCCAGCCTAACATGGCTCATCTTTGTACGTGCTTTTGTAATTGTGATTTAGTTAATTCAAAGCCCTTTTTCGTGTGTTGTTTCCAATATTTTGTCCACATTCCTGTCTTTTGATCAGCACACATTGATCTGCAAGTCAACATTTGACAGGAGGGTAAGGAAATTTGGCCTGTGTGCGTGCATGAACGTACGGATGTGTGAAATTGATTATGTGCTACTGATGCAACAGACAAGATTACTTGTTTGAAAAATGCTGGATTATTTCATCAGCATTCACTGAAAACAGATCTGTTAAATTCCCTTCATTCCATAATCTCTCTGCTTTCATCTTAGCTGTGCAAAACCCTATTAAGGGTAACCCTACCCTATTAAGTCAGACCAGTATCATGAAGTCAACTGCTCCTGGGAACATATGTTTGACAGGTCCCTATCTGGCTACCCTTTTTTTTTTTGGTGGTCAGGGATTTTTTACAATATCAAAGCAGGTTACATGAGGGCTGTACAGCACCAAGATGGCAGTATAATAACTGTAGTGTTGGGTGCACATTTTTTTCTTTTTCTTAAGATTTTTTTTTTTTTTTGACATTTGACCAAGCTGCATAATCTGGAGCAGTTTATACAAAAACTAAAATCACGTTATCTATGAAGTTCTAGAAACAAACCACTTGAATAAAATATATATAACAAGTTAAATAATATGTTATTTATTTGTTGTCATTTAGACCTGGTTGCATAAAGACTACAGCAAGTTGTCAAGCAATACATTTTCTAAATGCGCTGTGTTCCGCTATGGCATGGTATGAGGTTATAGCAGTGCAGTCATCATCCAACATATTTTAGTAAAACACAGTGAAACAAAACAAACAAAACAATAGTAAGATTACACACACAACCAATCCCCAATAATCCAACAACCTATACACCACTTCCTTTAAGGCTTCACATGCCCAAATTTCCCCCAGTGAAAACGACATAAATTTAAATTGGATATCTGACATGTACATAAAAAAGATGAAGAGAACACCTCAAGCAAACTTAACAACCAAAACAGTCAAGCATCTGAAGCTAAAGCGTACTGCCATGCCGCTTAATGTCTTTATGTGCGCATTTCACCACGCATGTGGATCCTCATTAGTGCTGACCACAGTAAATGACATTTTTTTTTTTTTAACTTGATTTGACTTTTTTTTTATTTGTGTTTGACTTAGGACACGGGATACTGGCATATCATGTCTCACTTTTACAGATCCCACAGATATAGCTTTTGAATATCTGGATATTAAAATCCACAATGCTAAAAAACTGAAAGCTTGTCCAAGGTATTGGCTGTAATAAAGGCAAAATTACTGAAAATTTTGCTATTATATTTCTTCTTCTTCTACTACTATTAGTCGTCTGACTAATTTTCTGTTAAATTCTGTTAAATTATCTCCAAGATGGTTTCAAAAAGTTTTCAGTAGAGGGCAAAAACGTTCTTTACTTTAAATGTAAGCTAACGTAAAAAGATTTTATTCCAAGCAATTTTGCAGCATTTCTATTTGTTCATCCATCATGAAAGTTTCATTCAATGTAAAGAGCAGCTGCCGAGCTCAAAAGATGGAGAAAAAAGAAAATACATGACAGCACCAATATGTTTTCAGTTTTTTATTAGTTCATTATTTAATGGCCATTTTGCCTAGAAATTAAATAAATGAAAGGTGGTCCCTGACTTTTGCACACTACTATTCAACCAGGCAGTATAAGTTTACATTAAGTGGTTTATCATTAGATTCTTAGTTGCCAGACTGACTGCGTTACAGCCCTCGTGGAAATTTTTGTTTTGTTTGACATATGTTGTCATGATTTTCAAGACTGTTTCCACTGACACATTAAGTAGTTATGCAGTTTTTCTGGTACTTTGCATTTGACCCAGTTTGGCACTCGCATCAAAAGTCTGACTAAATCACTCTGTTATAACTGACACTGCTAATGCTTATTGGTATTCAACCTAATATGGCTAATCAGCGTAGCCTTTGTAAATGTGACTTTGTTACTTTCAAAGTCATAACCCTTTTTCATGTGGTGTTTATTTTATTTTGTCTACTCTGCATGCCTTTTAATGACTTTCACTTGCACTCACACACTTGCAAACCCTGTTGTTTTCATGATTTATGAGCGTTGTATCCTACTTTCACCTGCTAGTCAGTATGTGACAGGACACTGAAGGAGTTTGGCATGTGTGCGTGTGCAGGCATGAGTGTGTGCAAAATTTATGTATGTGTGTGAAATATTTGTTTAAAAGTCTCTGTGGAAAACTTTTCACCGTGATCCTGAGTAACTGGCCTTTATGTAATTACGTCAATAAGCACAATCACAGTCACATTTTGGCTATAATTAATAGTTATTTTTCATAACTGTTTTTTTCTGATTTTTTTTTATTTCTGCATAATTCCATCACTGAGATGTAAACAATGTCATTCAGAGTGGTCTAATGTGAAATGCTTTGTTCTAGAGAAACTTACTGACTCACTTCTTTACAGTGGTGGTGATAGGAACCAGGGATCGCAATAATCACAACACAGCTTGCTGTTTCATGTATAACCATCCAAAATCACCAGTGAACTTTCACATTTCTTTTGAGTTTTTATATGTATTGTTGATAATGGTGAAATTACAGCGGCTCTAAAGGTTAGATGATAAAGTTCCACTTTATTCATTTTTTCTGCCTGAATAACACAACTGTCAAACAAATAGTTCTAGCTTCACAATTCCAGCTGTCAAAAAAACTCATTTTTTTGTCTCTCTCACATTTTGGCTAACTATTGGCTAATACTCAGCATGTTACATCAGCTTTTCCCCCTTACCCTTCAGGGACCAGGTGAAAAAAATCACTGGGGAACTAAGTGGCTAACAATTAGCATGCTATACCAGCAATTCTATTGAATAGACTGCCAGTACTGAGGCAACCGGACATATACCAGATCTCTCTGACAATTGTGACAATTCTATGTTGAAGACCATAGACAGGCCTCTGTTTGAAGTCACTCAAATAACAACAACATCCTTTTCAAGAGACATATGACATTTCAGGATCAAATATGTCTTAGGTGTATGTGTGAAGAATATGTGAAGTTCAACTTGATAGCCAACTTAACAAGACAAACTGGGGTACATTGAGGTCAGGCTATACTGAGGGTTCATTGTGAGTCATTATAGTCTGCTCTAAACAGTCAAGAAACTCTAGCTAATCAAATGGGCTGGGATAGCATGTACAAACCTAATTCCAAAAAAACTGGGACAGCAGTTAAAATGTAAATAAAAACAGAAGTCAGTGATTTAAATGAAAGCAGTACAAACACAAGGTATTTAATGTTTTATCTTATCAGTTTTACCATTTTTGTGAATATATGCTCATTCTAAAATTGGTGCCTGTAACACTTTCCAAAAAAGTTGGGACATGAACAGTTTAAGACTAGGAACATTGTTAAATAAGCAGAAAACATTTTAAAAGAGGCGATGTAATCATGCTTAGGTATCAAAAGAGTGTCTAGGAAAGGCCGTTCGCTTAAGATGCTGAGATTGAACCCATCTGAAAGGACTGATTGGCCTGCTGAGTCAACCTCAAGAAGAGAATTAACAAACAAGGTATTAACCTTATTAATTACTTAGCAATTTGTTACTTATTACCATATAGACAATATACATAATACTAAAGATAAAAATATAAACTCTATTCTTCACAGAATTAAGAATTTTAAAAATTAAAAATGTTTACTCTATAGAGATATACACATATTGCACATGGAGTTTTGATTAAATTGCACACAGGAAATAGTGATGAATTCACGGTTTATGTGCTGTAGGTATGGCCCTCTTAATGATTTTGTCTACTCCCTTCCTGTCTGCAGTTGAGATGCTGCTGCCCTAGCAGACCACTCCATAAAAGATGGCTGATGCCACCATGGTGTTGAAAAAAGCCTCAGGAGTGCCCCCTGCACTCCAAATGACCTCAGTCTCCTAAGCATTTAGAGTCTGCTCTAGCCTTTCCTATAGAGTGCACTAATGTTATTTACTAGTCCATTCTATTGTTGAGGTGAAAACCCAGGTACTTATAAGAGTCCACTGTCTCAGTGTCCCTTCCCTGGATGTTCACTGCAAGTGGATGCGTCTGTGAAAATCCACCACCATCTCTTTGGTTTTTCCCGCATTGATCAGGAGGTGGTTCCTCAGACACCAGTACACAAAGTCCTGGGTCAGTTCTCTGTACTATCTGTCGTCCTCATCTATAATGAGACCGACGATCACTGAGTCATCAGAGAACTTCTGTAGATGACAGTTTGGTAAGCTGTACATGAAGTCTGCAAGGTACAGTGTGAAGAGGAACGTTGCCAGGACTGTTCCCTGCACTGTGCTGCTGACCACCATATCAGACACATACTGTGGTCAGTCAGATGAGGTAGTCCAGGATCCAGTTTGAAGTCCAGGATCCAGTTTGAAGAAAACATTTATGGAAACATTGCATGTTCTCTAGGCCAAAGAACAAAAGGACCATCCAGATTGTTAAGAGGACAAGCTTTACAGGAAGCTAGCAAAAATCCCATTCAACCTAACCAACCGAACCGAGAAACTGTGTTGCATTTTGTTTCAGTACATAATGTTAAGTTTCCAGTTGAAAATTATACTCTGTGTGTTATCTATGTTGTTGTAGCTAATCTAAACTAGGTAAGAGGCATGAATTTGCCACCAAGCTGCATACCAGTATGCAGTGGATGTGGATCCTCATTAGTGCTGTCCTATGAAGGCTTGTCTGTATTAAATCATGCAAAATGGAATGGCCTACCAAGGCTGAAAGATTGTTGTGTGCAATTTGATGAAGAAAAGTTGCTGTCGATAATAACAACCTTACATTAATGTGTTTGTAGTTAAATCCTATCATGAAAACCCAGACTGTTTGACTGTTAGACTCACTTGCTATAAAAGCAGTTGCATTTCACCTACTGCAATTTACACCCTCTTATTCTGATAAACAACTAAAGAAATACAGTAGCAGACTGCATATTTTACTATATTCATTTTACTGTCCTTCTTAAACAATGTGTTCAACATGTTTAACAAAAATTTGCATATCACTGTTACCGTAAGTACTTTATAATCGGCTAAGTATACCTAGTCCTTCATTCAAAGGGCTATAGTCAAGTCCAAGACAATTCCAAGACCATGACTAGTCAAGATCTAGTCAATACCAGGTCTAAAGGGGGCCGAGACCAAGTCAAGACTAGTCCACATGAGAGCGAGTCAGAATCAAGTCCAAATGAGACTAAGACTGAGTTAAAATTGACACTCAACTAATGCTTTCCTTCTCACCCTCTGACACACAGGTTTCCAGTCACATCTCAGCATGTCTGTCTGACATCTCTTCATGGATGGCAGCTCACCACCTGAAGCTCAATCCTAGCAAGACTGAGCTGCTATTCATCCCTGCAACTACCGGTCCTCATCATGATCTTGCCATCTCATTCGAGAACTCTCTGATTGTCCCATCTGTAGAGGCGAGAAGTCTTGGTGTGATTCTGGATGGCCAGTTATCGTTCTTGACTCACGGTCATGCAGATTTCTCCTGTACAACATCTGGAAGATCTGATCCTTTCTCACTTGAGAGGCCATCCAGGTGCTAGTGCAGTCTCTTGACATCTCAAGGCTTGACTACTGCAACTCGCTCTTGGCTGGTCTTCCAATGCAGGCCATCAAGCTTCTGCAACTCATCCAGAATGCAGCAGCACGGATCGTCTTCAATCTCCCCAAGTTCATCCCACTGCTGCGCTCTCTTCACTGGCTTCCTGTAGCTGCCCGCATCAGATTTAAACCCTTATGCTTGCCTACAAAGCCAAAAATGGACCACCCCCTCCCTACTTGATGGCAATGGTGAAATCTCAAACTGTACCACGAGCCCTTCGAGCTTCGAGTACAGCTCGGCTTGACCCGCCATCCTTCAACGCGCGCGGAAGACAAGTATCAAGACTGTTCTCTGTACTGGCACCCAGGTGGTGGAACGAACTCCCACTGGCTGTCTGCACAGCAGAGTCTCTCGCTGTCTTCAAACGCAGACTGAAGACACATCTCTTTAAACAGCACTTATATGAGCACTGAATTAAGTATTGATCGTAATGTATTGTACTGCACTTATGTATTGCATTGTATTGCACTTTTCTGTGTTCAACTCTGTTCCTTTTTCTCTAGGTATCAACAATGACTTTTTTATTCTTGCAGTATCTGAGCTCAGGACTGGCTTTCTCTCCAACCTATTGGTAACTAGCAAAGATACTTTCTCTGGATACACAAAGTACTTTTTGTAAGTCGCTCTGGATAAGAGAGTCTGCTAAATGCTGTAAATGTAAATGTAAATTGAGTTCAAATGAGAACGAGACCTGGTCATGACTGAGTCCAAATGCGAGCAAGACTGTGCTCAGACCAAAACCTTTCAAGATCTAGCTACCTTTCAAGACATTTATCACCTTCCAGTACAAATTACTGGAAAAATGTTAAGGAAGGATTTCCTTCTTGCAACACAAAACTGTATGTACAAAAATAACTCCGTCAAATTCAAATCACAATACAGCACCTTCTCTTCTACTTACAAACACAAATGTGGTATGGATTAAAAAATTTGGCATTCAACACCTGCTCTGAATGAATACAATCACTGCTTGCTCTGAATGAATGTAGGCCCATAGTGTTGTTTTGTCTTCTAACAGTGGAAGGATGGACAGAAACACCTGTGGATTTTTTCAGCTCCAAGAGTGGAGTCTGATTTTCTTCTCTCTCACAAAGATGAAAGCTTTAAGTACTGCTGATGGTGACAGTTTTGTTGGTGGACTATCAGTTCTTGCAAGGTTTTTATTTTCTCTTTACCTTACCTGTAACATTTCTTAAATTGCAGTTTTGGAAACTTCTGTTTTTTCACTTATTTGCCTGTTTGTTAAGCAACTGGATTTTCTTATATCTAATATCCTCAGAAATATCTCCTGAAAATCAACAACTTGTACTTATTGGCCATTTTGACAGGAATTCTAAAAATCCAATTCCAAAAACGTTGGGACAGTAGGTAAAATGCAAATAAAAATAGAAAGCAGTGATTTGCAAACTGCCTTTTACGGGTATTTCAATGGAATAAAAAAAAAAAAAAATTCCACACTTGATGCCTGCAATACATTCAAAAAATGTTTCAATAGGGGCATTGTACTTTCCAAAGGTAAATAGGTGGGTAGATAACAGGAGATGCAATGGTGATTGGGTATAAAAGGAACACTAATGAAAGGCTCAGTCATTGCTTTGTGAGATGCTTTGTGAGTGAACAGTTCAACATGTGGAAATGTCTGCTGTGGTTTGACAAGTCAACCTTTCAGACTGTTTTTAGATATAATGGATGTCATGTTCACCGGGCCAAAGAAGAAGAAGACTATCCCAACTGTTACCAAAGTTTCAAAGCCAGTGTCTGTCATGGTAGGGGTGTGTGTTAGATGCCGGTGGCATGAGTAACTTGCACATCTGTGAAGGCACCACTGATGATGAGGGTTATATACGCATTTTGGCGCAGCATGTACAACTCAGAACACGTAAAAATTACAAAAAGAGGTCTATTTTATCGGTGAAGTTGACTCTTGGATGTGAATTCCCAAGCTAATGCCGATGCACTAGTTTCACCTAAGACAGCAAGGTAAACAAAATAATGGTTAAATATTTTGACATGTTTTCTACACTTTTCTGGAGTAAATGCACTGTGTAAATTGAGTAGCCACTCTCATCTCTCTCATTTATACTGAGATTTCTTATTCCGTGTGAATTGGTCATAAACATTACAGATGTACTGCTTATTGTTGATCTATGATAATTTCTACAGTAGAATGGAGAATTCCACCTCCTTTCTCCTGTAAAAAATCTTAAGGCTTTTTTTCTTGGAGAATGATTTAAAATCTGAAATGACAGCACTATAAGAGGGACTGAAGCTTGGACAACTTAATCATTACCTGCACCCTGAATGCCATTCATGCATCCAACAGGTGTTCACCTCAAACAGTTCTAGTGAGACAGTCTAGTCAAACAATTCATTACTTTGGATGTGAATGTGGTTTCACTGTCTTATTTTGGCTCCCTCGAGTCTTTGACGAGTAATTAATTGTGACTTCTCTCAGAAAGAACATCGAAATGATATAATGTTTCTCCTTTTCCCTCACAGGTGGCATTTGAGAGATGTAAATACTGCCAGTTGGCTTAAAATGGATCCTATCAGCACAGGAAGGTCACAGAGAGGATGGTGTACCATTACTACATCTGCAATAGTTTGAGCGTTCAAGAAAAGCAGAAACTCAATTAGCAGCTTAACACTGCAGGATCCATTTCCAGTATGATTAGCTGATGTCTGTTAGCACTAAGAATGGGAGTTTTTTTATATCATTATTCAAGGTGAAGGACATCAGGCAGAGAGGATGCAGGAGAATGGTGAATGTCAGAACGATCCTGTTAGAAATGTTTTGTTTCAGGTGAAGGCTGTGTCTGATACGCTTAACCTTAAATTAAGGACTTTAACCATTGCTACTATGGTGGATCTATGGTTATAATGAACATGCATACTCACTTCCTATAGTAGTGCCACAACAGTCCTGAGAGTGAGATTTTCAAATTTGAATGCTAGGAAACCCCCTTGAGATGATGTATTCTGAAGGTGGGAGCAGCTTGTGAGGAAAATCTTTGGGGTGCATATGTGAATGCAGGCTGTCTGAAATTTTTATTTTTGTCACAAGGGTATTTATCAGCCTCTACATCTTTGTTGCTGTTAGAGTGATTACAAATGGTTGTTTGACATATTTGTGCAATACATGCTTGGTATTGTAGTGTACCCACCTTGACATCTAGCCAGCTCAGTGTGGGCAGGAGCAGCACAGTGTACACAGTGTACACTCTACATATGTGTACAGATATTCTACAAATTAGTGAACGGCCAAAATAAGGTTATCATACATCAAATAATAAAACACTCACTAAATAGTTAGCATATATAAATAATATAAATAAAAATATAAGAGAAAAAAAACAAAAAATAATGAACTCATTCTAATTAGAAGTAAAAGAGCTTTTAATAAAGACTAATACATGACACTGAAGCTCACTAACAGCAAGTCTGACATAAGAGAACCATCTTTTTTCACCAGGCAGGTCTTGGAAACCAGCTAGCTTATGGAACCAGATGGAAACCAGCTAGCTGCAGTACTGTGAGCAGGATAAGGACAAATGGTTCTGACCAGCGGGAATGGAATGAAATCTCGTGGGAACAGGAATAAAAAACTGGTCATGCGCAGACCTCTACATAATAGCGAGAGAACATTGCTGGACAAAAAGATGCAAAATCGTGAATTTTGTCTAACTGTTCAGACTGAGGGATGCAAAGCTGTGCTGTATAATACATTAAACCCATCACATATTAAATGCTACTCTTAGGCTGGATTGCCCTTTTAAATAAGGCATTTTGATAAAATATCTGAAAACTATGATCTCTGTAAATCAGACCTTAATTGAAAAGAACTGCATGAGACAAAACAATTTCTCCCTATTTAAAATGCCTTGTTTTAACATTCTTATTCATACAAGATGGAACTCTCATCAAGCATTGACCATATGGAAAGTTGTATTTTAGGACCCTTTGGAGAAAAGCTCAACAGCATGAAATAGAATGTTTTTTATTGTTTATTCTTCCTCGTTTGTAACATTGCTGACTTTGATGTGAAAGTGCATTAAGTCTACTGGTGACAGGGTTTGTGTGCTATAATTTGTAATTTTATCAAAATATGTACTTTGGAAACTCTGAGCCCTTCCATTCACTTGGTTGCCTATGCTAATACACTCTCCACACAGAAATGAAAACATTTTGTTTTCCCTATGTGGAATGTGGAATGCTAACACATCCAGTGCTAGAAGCTTCATATATTTGCATAAGACATCTAGTGTGTCACACTGCTATAGAATATTAATGGTGTTGGAGGGACTTTTGCCAAACGGAAAACTGTCACTAGCAAATCTGTTAAACTCACAGTATAACACTTTTCAAGTTTCGTTTCACAGCCCAGTCCTTAGAACCCACCTTACAGTTTTACACTTTTGTTCTAATCTAGTGGAATCTGGAATAAATGTGGAGGAAAAATATGAAACTGTAAGGTGGGCCCAAGCACTGAGTTGGGAAATTGGTGTAGGGCACATATAACCTAATAATATAAGATTAGAATAAGATTATTTTGCACATTATTTAGTCGTTTAGGCCTGAAAAATCATTACACCATAATGGACCTTTCTACTAACAATTTGTAATAATAAACAACTATTATAATGTTGTATTTTTTGTGGAATGCATATATGTAGTTACACTACATGCTGTAATAGGTATAATTTCTAAGTTCTTTATTTGATAGTTTGTGGTTACACTGTACTTTATGTTGTAATAAGGGAAATGTAAAATTAGGTGTTACCATACCTTAGTTTTCACCGCGACCCAGGAGGATAAGCGGTTTAGATGATGTATGTATGTATGTATACCTTAGTTTTGTAGAGAAGCTTTTAGTTTTTTTTTATTTTTATTTTTAGACTGTACCTTTTGGTTCAATGGAAGGTAGCATTCAGTTGAGTAGAACACATTTACACTGGTTTAAGATCAGCCTTAATCTTAAATTAAACCATAGCTGATAAACTAACCAATGAACAGAGACCCAACGTTGCTCGACAGTGCTTAAGGCATTCCATAGTAATGAGGTGGTGGCTTTCCTTGGGCTTGCAGATTTCCCTTATACTTTAACAAAGAACTTAAAGTTCTTACCATTAACTCTACATTGTGTTAATCCTCAGTTTGTGTTTCAGCTTAAACTGAAGGTTATATCTCACTGGTTTTGCAAGGCATCCACAGAGTTATAAGAAACCACAGACTCAAATTTCAGCTAAAGAGGTGCACATAAATTTCACCAAATTTTATTGATTGTAGGAACTGCATATTAAGTTGAAAAATGTACTAGTGATGAAGTCCTTTGTATTGTCCCAAACTATACTGACACCAATCCGACACCAAACAACACAATAATATGTTGTAACTGTATTCAGTTTCGGCTCCAGAGATTGCTCCACATGGTTTAGATGTACTAATTCAAAGGTGTCATTACAGAAAGTATATTCTCATCTGAATGGTTGGAGGAACTTTATAGAAGGAAAGTGGTTTTTAACTATAATGTACTTTAATGTAATTTACATAATTTTTTTTTTCATTCTGATTGAGGTTAGCATGCTGCTACTATCCTTTATACTAACTTGGGTAATTCTTATGATACGGAATGTACCTTTACTTGTTTGGTATTTCTAGCTCCACAGAAGCATCCTCGACACACATGAAGATGAAGCAGTGTGGTTTTCTGTAGCAGTCCTGTAACAGGCTGGCTCTACTTGGTGAAACTTTCATGCAGCTAGTTGCATGTTGTGAGTTGCCTGCAACATAATCAACAACATTCAGTTACTCCACAAATTAGCCAACTGAGCAGCTCATATTTTTTGATATACCATATTGTTCTTGTTATAGAGTCATCCTCAAGGTGTAATTTACATATTTGCAGCAATTTATTATCTCACCATCTCTTATTTTCTTTATCTATATATCTATCTTTTATTGATTTCTATAGCGTTTTTTACTATATACTTGACATTTTTGTCTGTTCTGTGTACATTAAGCATTTGAAAAGTAATGTTTTAAACAGCCATCATGGTTTTAGCCTACTTGATGTTTCACTCATCTGTCCTATAAGCACAGTTCAACATAGGTAGCATCTGTCTCTGCTTCTGTATTAATTTTGTTTCATGTAGGTTTCAAGCAACTAAAGTTGCATGAAAGTTTCATTAGGTAAAGCTAGCTGTACAGTTTATCCAATCCGGTGCATTTATGTAATCGACTTGGCGGAAGGCAGCTCAACAGAGATTACAGGGCATGATATCAGGTCAGAAAGCAAATAATTTACATATTTTTGTAGATTTTTAAATTTATTTACCATATCTGTCTGATTAGTGAAGCAGCAGCATGGCTTTGATGATGTTTTAAAAGCGAGTGAACAGAGAACGGTGTTTTTTCTTGCTGTTTCAAGTTCAAAACCAATGTGTCTCATCTGTTCAGAGTCCTTGACGTTGGTCAAAGGTAGAAAATCCAGTTCGGAGGATGAATAAAATAAACATAAAGCTAAGCATTACAGGTTCACCAGAGTAGTTGTCCATTCTCCGACAGTGCTAGAGTGTGAAATACTCATAAAGCATATCCATTACTATTTTTTACTTAAATTCATTTATTTTTATTGCATTTAATTTATTGTACTTTATGAATAGACCAGGAAGACTTTTTGTTCAAAAAACATTTTCTATTTATTTTCTTACAAACAATTTATCTTACAAGCAATTTATCTTACTTTATTAGTTGCATGGACTAATCATTAATATGATTAAAATGTAAAAATCTTGTTCATTTATGTTAGTTTGTTTATCTGGACCTTTTTAAGCAAGATATTTGTGCACTTTATTTTAAGGAACACATATTGACAGTTTATTAACGTCTTAATATTTGTTCAGTAAAGCCTAAATTAGAAACCTATAAATGGTTTATTCACTGTGTATTAAGCTAAACTCATTATGATGGGTATTAGTACATAAGAGAAGGTCTGTTATGTTAAAATCACTTATAACTGCATTATTAGTTGTATTGATGCACAAATAACACCTTTTCATGACATTGCCAATTATTAAGTGTGAATTAATTAACTAAATTTACATCTTATTAGTGTACAATCGGCAACATTTATTTCTAAAGGGTCTAGGTAGCATTAGGTAATGTCTGTAGTTTATTGCTTAAGAGCTTATAAGAGTTTAATAAGTCACTAATACTTCAAGATGATTAAAGGCATCACTTATTAGAGGCCAAAATGTGCTAAACAAATCCATTTGCATCCTATATTCTGAGGTAAACATTATTGTAATGCTTTATGGTAGCTTGCTGTGAGGCGACAGCGCTACCCACTGTGCCACCGTGCTGCCCCAGTTTAATTCAGTGTGTTTTTAGAATTAAAATATTGTGAATAGGTACTGGATTTGGAATGCAAATTCACTTTTTGAGAACTTATTTAACACTTTTTAGCCTTTACCTATAGAACATGGAATGTATGCGGTATTAGTGACTTATTAATCTTACTAATCTTGTATTAGCTCTGATTCAATAAATGCTATCCAGAATGTTTCAAGATAAAATGTTGCCAATTATACGCTAAGATGTATTATTACAGTTTAAGTATTAATGCAACAGTAATTTTTACACAACAGTCCTTTAACTAATTACTAATACAGGTTATTTTGAAGCTTAGCAAACACATGAAAAATAAAAACACAAATTTTGAGGTTAGCATGCTGCTGATCCATTATTCTTTGTAACCAATTTGGGTAACTCTAGTAATATGGACAGGGGGTATTGTACTTCTCCCTTGTTTGGTATTCGATATATTCGTGGTAGCTTGCTGGCCTAAGCTCATGTAGATCAATGAATTATTAATTCATATGGGAACAGTAGCTGAGGCCTCACCCCACAACTCGCTCACTCAGCCAGAGTCAGCTATGAAATGGGCCAGTGATGGCATAAGGAAAGAATGATAATTTCCCACATGAATAAATAATATAAACAAACACAGTGGCCAGCATGGAGAGAGAGAAAAAAGGAAGAAAAAAAGACCCATAGCAATTAACTTCACGAAAGTGAGAGGGCAATTAAATTTGTTTATCAGGAATGAACAAGTTCTAAAGGGGCCTATGAGGTCCAAAAAACACTTCCTGTATCTGCTTACGATCATTATTATGCATGTTTGTCATGATATGTTTGCTTGCTCTATTTCTCCTTAGCAAACTACATTTATTCCAAATTGGTGAATGCTAATTTTCACTGGTATTCCATAAAATGATGATGATAAAAATGTAATACTTTGTTGCGTGTCACTGTAATCTTTTACAAGAGTTCCTGCCATTCACAGAGTTATGACATGAACGGGCTCCTCTAAGACCGCATTTCTCAGTGAGCTCAACATCCATTCAGAATGAAAATGCACTGTAAATGTCAAGGAAGATCCTTAAAAAGATGAACTTGCACAGATACGAATGCAACAAGCTCAACAGACTTCATATGTGCTTTATAGGACTACAGAGGGATTTAGGGCATTTTCACACTTTTCTGGACCCAGGTCCATTGCACAAAATTTTGGTACATTTGGTACGTATGAAAGTGGTTTTCAAGACTGGGAGTGGCCAGTGGGCTGGATGGCACCATTAGGGGTCTGTTGGCACATTTATTTTTTTTAAACTGCAAAACTTCATTATACTACATCGACAACTAAACCAAAAATTGACAATATCACAACTGTAATTGTTGTGCATTATTTGCATTTTTGTTATGATAATTATTTACATCAAAAATACCTAAATATCTAAAGATCTATTAGGAGATGTAGAGTGATGCTACAGTCATCCGTGGCTGGGAGAGAGCACTACTGGTCTCACTTTCTTTGGGTGGGATCTCTCTACACGATACTAGCCAAGGCTGATGTCTGTCAGCTGATGTAATGGAACTGGCAGTTAGTGTTCTCCTCCAAGCGTGTTGAGCTGTACGCTCCTGTTGTGTTAGTGGCAGTTCAAAAAGATTTGGTGGCTGGCTTCACATGACTCAGAGCAGAGAGGGCCCAAAGCAAAATTCTACAAAAGGGCCCTGCTACCTGACCCATAAGCCATATAAACCATTTGCCATTGCCACACAGTCACATCTGACACCCAAGTACTCCTACTACAATCCGTACAATACATCCTTTAAAACAGTTTGCTCCATCCTTTAGTATAGTAAGGTGAAGAATAACAGCTAATTAACAGAAACCAACAAAACAGTTGAAAAGTGAAAGTAATATCAGTCAGTAAAGCACTCTCTAATTACAACTACTGGAGTTTCTAGGCCTACCATATTTACTATATAGTTGCCTGATACAATCAGACTCATTAAAGCTGATCGCAATTATTTTCCACAGTGGTGAGAAATGTTTGTTTATTTGCTGTTTGTTAATAACACTTTTAGAGAGCAGCAGTGAGTAATGTTTGTTTATGTGATGTTTCTTAACTTGTTTAGAGGCCAGCACTGAGTAATGTTTATATATTTGATGTTAATAACATACTAGGGCCGTTGTAATATTTGTTTATTTGATGTTTGTTTATAACATCTATAGAGAGCAGCAGTAAGTAATGTTTGTTTATCTGCTGTTTGTTAAAAACACATTTAGAAGGCAGCAGTGAACAATGCCTGTTTATTAGTTGTTTGTTAACATTTCTAGAGGGCAGTGGTGGTTTGTTTACTTGAGCTCAAGCTGTTTCTGTCATCAGTTGGGAGCTACTAGTATCAACAAGTATCAACACCTAGGAAGCAAGATAGCTAATCAGCTACTTTGGTCACTTCAGTCATTTTTTAATTGCAACTATTTATTTAGCAATTAACTGACAGCTAAAACAGGCCTAGGAGTTTAATTGTTGTGGAATTTTAGCTCCTTAACATTGATATCAACCAAAAAAGTGTTGTATCGGTAAAACACTAAAAGTTATTTGTGCCACCAAATATTGCCTTTAGTTTAAGAATATGATTAAAACAGGTAATATTTAACTTCATTTTGCTCTTAAAAGACCTGAAGATCTCTTTTCTGTAAACTTTCTATTGCACAATACCTCTCTAGACATTTAACACATTTCTACTTAATGCCTCCATACCTCTCAAGACACAAAGTAATTTCAGTAATTGATCAAGAATCCAATCACAATGGATGTACTGAGCGCTCTAATAAGTAAAAGCAGGCAGTACTGGGTCACACAGCCCATAGAAAAGTGTCTCCCAAAGCATCATAACTGAATTGCTTCAAGTGTTTGTGCAGGCAGCCTTATTCTTCCGTATTACCAGAGTAACCTTAGGGAGTTTCAGAATGGATTTGCCACTAGATGAGTTTCCATTAATAGCAGGTAGAAGAGAATAAGGAAAAGCTGTGGACGCTGCCTGGGGACAAACTCGTCATGCAATGCCACGTAACCGATCACACATCTTTGTCTGTTTTTCTAGGAAGTGCTTTTTTGAGTGAACACTGATATCCATCTCTTCTAAGAACACTGGAGTTCCCAGAGGGCAGATGGTTTCCCGTTGTTTTAAGACTCTGTTTTTTTGGTATGTGCTTTTCCTAACATGTGCTTGCCCAGCAGTAGAAGATTATTAATTCATTTCTCTAATGGCTGCTGGTGTCGTGGTCACTTTTTCATGTTTTTCCCTACCCAGACCTCTTTGATACTTGCCTTTGAGTTTGTTACACAATGTGAATGCTGGAAGGCATTTTTTAAGCATCATTCCACATTTTTCACCTGTAACCTAGCAACAGCCTACAGCATACGGACCATTTTATGAAACTACTTTTTGTCATAGAATGTAAACTTTCTTTGTTTATCAGTTTTTGTGTCATCATTGTCTCAAAAGCTAATATTGTACCATTGAACCTGTGATATAATCACACCAATACACCCAAGAACATTGCAAGGACTGTTATTTTGTAAATGTTACAACCTCACATTAAAAAAAAAATAAATAAATAAAAAATTTTGGATCTGCTACACACTTCCTGAGCAAGACACACTAATGTTTACTCCTGAGGCCTTCTGAGGAAACTGGCACCATAGGAGTAAAGAGAGAATGGGGTTGGTTTGGACAGTGTTAAAGGGAAATTTGGTCCCACATTAGATTAGCAGCAGACGTCTATTTACCTTTAAAAGACTGACCTTTATCGGTCTTTATTGGTTATCATGTTTTAACACAAGCATTCCACAGTAACTATTAAGAGTTATACTTTAAAATAAGTGTACTTGTTATGTTAAGTGTAATGTAGTTAAGTGTCAGACAGGATTAGTATTACATGAGGAGGTTTCGCAATGATTTTAGTCCCATCCAAATTCACTATGTCAGTCATTTTTTTGCACTCTGGCAACAGTAAAGACTTTTCTTAATTAAGAACTAGTCATAGAAATCATATGGAAAAGGAGTTTCTAAAGTATGGATGCTTGAAGAGTCTATTTGTGTTTTCTGTAGTAATTAATGTTAATAATTATATGTGTACAAAGTTATTGTATTATTTTTAGTTAAAGGCAATCAGCTATATATACATGTAATTTGAAAGCCAGTGATATGCAATGCTAGCTAGCTAACAAAATACACATTAGATTATTTTCTTTAAAAAAGTAACTGGAAAAGCAAAAAAATTCTTAACTTTTAATATAAGTTGATGTAAAAAGTTTTTTTTTTCAAAGTCATTTTTGACTATGTCTGTTGGTCAATTCACCATGAAATTCTGATGCAGTGTAAATGGCAGCTGTCAATTTCAAATTTTGTTACAAACTTTAAAACGACAAAAATGGAGATACAAGGCTTTGTTCCGACACTGATGATGATTTATCATGGAATATGTTAAATTCAGCACACATACTAAACAGCATACTAAAGAACACAGTTAGAAGTCAATACTGCACTTTGTGGCTGTTTATATTCATTTTGCATTTGAAGTTGTTCTTACTTTTAAGATTTAGGCCCTTGGATGAAAAGTGAGCCTGTTTCAAGAGAAAATAACATACATTTTGAACTATTTATGTATTAATTACTATTTTGCTTGAAATATCTTAACATGCCATGCTGCTATGCCATATTAAGACAGTTGCTATGTGCAACTTTCTTAATAAGTCACCAAGATTAGAGAATACCGAAGCACAAACATTTCATTACAATAATTATCTGCTTATTTTATTTGACTTTATTTATTTATATTTTTAGAGCAATTTATTTGGTATTTATACTTTTAGAGTTTTTTTTACTTTGAAGATTCTGAAGATTCTAGTAACTTTTCTGGTCAGTGCTACTTTGATTAAGTAATGGAACATCGAGCTATTATGTCTACTGTGGTCAACTAAACATGAGATATTTACATGTTTATATTCAATTGAGTGCATTTATTACCTGCATTTTAGATGCCAAAATTTCACTGTATCAGAGTAACATTACATCAGTTCATTTCTTCATTCAAGTGAAGGATTTATGTACTTTCCCCCTCACAGTGGAGATTTAGAGGTAAGCATTTGTTTTTGAAAACATTTTTTACAGTAATAAATAGCATGTCTTGAGCTGTCAGCTCAGATTTAAAAGAAGAGGCTTCTTCAGGTGACAAGTTAGATTGTTAGCTGGTTGCTTCTTTCTGTCAGAGAGCAATCATCGCAAGGAGAAAAAAAATGTCTTTTTTTGAGCTCTGATTCCACCACAGCGCATCGCAGGTTTGAACCACAGCTCTTAAAAAGCTTCCCTATCTACGGTCCCTATCTCAATCCCTTTCCAAATTATAGAAGACACTATTGCCTTCCCAGAGGACTTCTGTCACCATCGATAACCAATTAACCCCTGCAAGATTCCACGACCATAAAGTCAACACTTTGGCCTCTTGATATTTGATGTGGATCTGGCCTTCTACGGTGTCTTCTTCAAGGTTTCTAGCAATTTCAGAGCAGAATAGCGGAGGGTGGAGGGCCATCAGGAACATTGCAGTACATAAGGTCATCATAATTTGCTGTAAACATACTTACAAGCTTCTAAGGAGGGCATTCAGTTAAGGATGTTTTACATGTATTGGTCAAGTGAAATGATGCTTGCTGTTGCTTTAAGTCCCAGGGAACATAATGTAAAATATTAAAAATGTTAGTATACCCTTAAAAACAGGAGTGACTCCAAAGAAGAATCACTTTGTTTCCCTAAAGACCCTTTCAATGGTTGGTTCTTTGAAGAATCAGTTTGTAAATGAGATGTGCGAGTATGAAGAACCGGTGCCATGCAGTGACAGAATATCGTGCAAAGAGAAATAAATCCTGTGTGAACAAAAGAAGACAAAAGAAGTCACAGTTGTATGCGTGTGAAAGAACTTTCTCACTACATGCTGTGAGCAACATTTCCCAATTCTCCAAATCATCCCCTCAGTGTAGTCATGCAGCTAAACACCTTTAGTTCTAGTGTTTGTGGTAGTTGAAAAATACTTTATTACAAGTTTAAGATTGTTATATGAATATTTTAAAATAATTTAGCTTATTTCTAGACATTATTCCTTTAAGTAAAATGATTTCACTATATTGGCAGAGAATTTTGCTTGTTTTAAGAAATAATCCAGGAAACAAACACATGTATCAGCCAACATAGTGAGATAACCAGGTACACAAGTAAAAGTAATGAGTAGAAATATTATTTTTTCCAGGAAGTAATGAGTAACATAATCGCATTACATTTTGTACATTTTACATTGGAAGAAGTAATTAGTAACTTGTAATGATTTTTTTTGGAGTAATTCCCTCAACATTGAAGCTATCTTTACTAACATTAACACTAGCATTACGTACAGCATGTTGAGTCTCGGCAGCACTCTGTTCTGACTGAAAAAAAACGTATCTTCAGAAGTGTAGCAATAAACTTTTTGCTTTCCACCTTCTTTTTGCATTTTTCTGCTGTATTTGGATAATTTTGTTTGATTTTCCCTCTCAACATCCAGAGAATGCAGCTTTTCTAACACCAGCACTATCGACTCAAAAATTCATGTAGAGCCCTAAAAAACCTTTTAACCCCCACATACCCTGAATACATTGTCTCACACTTGAGTGGATGTTTCAAGAGATGTTTTGAGAGGGTTTTGGCCTAACACATATTTTTCAAAACACACTGAGGATTGGTATGTGCAGGGCCTTGTAAGGTAAAACCCAAAGAAAACATTGCAGATATCATAAATGTTCCCAAAGAAAACATTGCAACTCCTGGTTCCCATCACCACCGTTGTAAAGAAAATCTGAGCTGGACCGTTCCTTTACAATGCACCCAAACTACCCTGAATGACTTTGTTTACATCTCATGGGTTGAATTATGCAGGCATTTAAAAAGCAAATGCTGAGTAGCTTAGAGATTGGTGAGGGTGAAGCTTCTGTAAGCTTTACCTAAGATTAGATAGGTGTCCAATTTACAGCGACCAACACGAAGTGCTCAGAGGATCAGCATTAACCTAATTAGAAAGCAATTACTGATTTCAGTTCCCTGAGGCCTTAATGCAGATGATGGGAATTGGGTAGTGAGGTAAAGCCACTTTACTGGCTGGAGGTTCAGATCAGGGATTAATAGAAAGTCAGCATATGGGTGCATGTTAGAGAGGGGCTGGAGTGGACTTGGCTGGAGTGGAGTGTGGCAAACTATGCGAGGCTGTGGATGGTGAAGTAAATGGTTTATTGAGCTGTTTGGGAAATTATCGAGAGGGATTTGCAAAAGTGTTTATCCATTAGTTAACCTAATGGATATGTTTTTGCACAGTGGCAATGATTGCATGCAGTTCAATGTGGAAGGTTATTAACCCTGTCTTATGGTCAGCAATACATTCAGAGACTTTGGCTTTGCCTCCTTTAAAGCCCCTGTGTACTCATTTTCATGATTTTCTTCTTACCATTATCTGTGGTTTTTGTGGTTTAGTTTTCACAGGCAGAGAACGAATAATATTAGGAGGTTTTTGAACGTACTTTTTCCTGATGTTTGTTCTGTTTGATTTGAGTTGGGTGGGACTAAATTTGGCTTAGGTGACAACAGATGTGCCAAAGTACTAACCAAGAGTTAACAATATGTATACATCAGCTACTCGTGTTCCTCTTCTTCACCCAATGTGGCTGCTCTCCTGCTATTCCGAATCTCAGCCAAAACTCCCAGCAAGTAGGTTATTTGAGCTTTTCTAAATTTCTTAACAGTGCTTATTATGAAAATTTTTTGCACTGTTATTTGTGGCATAGCTAGAAGCTGCTTCCTCCTTGCATTAGCCACCTGTTGCAGGATCCTTCTATTAGTGATTAACTTATTTTCAAGAGTGTGATAGCGGTCCACTTTAACTGTAGGAATAAAAAATCTGATATTAGCTATTATGTGAGCTATCTCAACATTCAAATATCACAGTGTTTTCCCGTAACCGCACTTTACAGACGTGTTGCACATGAGAAATTTCTCCACAGTGTCCACAAAACGTCATCAGAGTAACAGTAACTGGAGTGACTGGAGAGTAACGTATCTTCCTACTTATTAATTTTCTTGCTCAAATGGTATTTTATGACACAAACAAAATATAAATCTATATTTTATGCAAAAGTTTAGACGTCCCTGGTCAAATTTCATTTTGACAATTTTCTAAGTGAAAATAAGTACACACATCCTGCACTGTCAGAAAAAAGGTACTGTGAACATACATTTTTGTTCGTCAACATACAAACATTATAAATGTACTCGTAAACTACAACAATGGTCTTAAGCTCCAACTGTGTATCTGTAGGTTTTTAGGGGAAAGGTACACATTTGTACCTTATCATAACCTAATGTTTTAAAACAGTACATAAAAAAATACCTGACGTTAATACATGGAGTATAGAGTCAATGTAAATTAAAACATAAAATTTCAATGGAATTTAGCGCAATTATTTTCCCTAACCAAAAGTACTGAAGATTGGGAGATTACAGAGACTGGAGGGGTCCCACCCCAAGTATCTTTTTTAATGAGAGTGTACAAAATTACTGTTTATTTGCTTATTTTAATATACATTAAATCTGGCCTGTGCAAAAGCTATGACAGATTTTACATTTTATGCTTTATCCACTATGTGTTCTCTGTAGGGGATGTGTTGAGGGGGGGTGTTCAAACCTTTGCACATGACTGTATCAGTTTTTTGCCTTCATTATGTCATGTTCTTTTCCTGTCAAAATAACTGTGACAGCAGCATTGGGAAATCATGTCAAGGAAGAAGAGCAGATTAAAAGCAGAAATAGATGCTTTTTTGGCCTTGGCATTAGGAGCTTAACTGGAAATTCAGCAGTATATCCCATTCTGCCTTCATGCTGTGCAATACTAAGTTTGGAAGCTAGATACTTACAAGCCTATATACTCCCAACCTCCAAACTAAATGCATCCCAGTGCTTCTATTCAGAAAAAATAAAAAAAATAAAAAAAACATGAATACCCACAGCAAACTGATGTTGGTCTGGCAAACAGTGGAATTCAATGAGCAGATACATGCAAATTATAGGAAAAACCTGAATAAATGAGTGGAGAAACATAATGATGATGCATGATACAGTAATTAAGCAATTAACATCCTACCATGCTCTGTGGCATGTACATAAAGACCAAGCAGCCCCAGTTAACTTTGATTTTGGATGAAGATGGCAAAAGGAAAAGATCAAAGTGACTCTAGGTTCTGTTCTTACTAAGGCCTTGTTCAGATAGGCAGGTCAAATCAGAATTTTTGGTGTGTCCAATTTAAGGACGGGCAGATTTTCTGTAGTCTAAACAGCAAAAATGCCACATAAAAACAGATTTTTTCCAACTGGATTAAAGCCAAATTCCAAGGTGATTTTGAATCTCCTCTCTGGATATGTGACTCCGTTTGACCCCTCGTATACAAGATTTCATGTGTTTTTTCCACATTTGGGACAGTTTTTAACATCAGAATGTGAGCCAAGTAATTCAGTGGTGCATATTCAAATATTACAGCTTACACACATAAAGTAGAAGCTTTTAACAGATGTTAAGGTAAAAATTTTTACCTTACATGCTGGAGTTTACAGTGACTGCTTCATTAAAAGATTTGCACTCAAAGTCTGCCTCTGTTTGTCTGCTTGTTCCTCTGATATCACTTGTTAGCAGTCTGTTGACCAGGTCAACCTACTACAGTCATGTTCTGTTCATCCTGTAGTTAATAATAAGTAAAACACTATTGTGAAATATAGTGTGATCGTTCTATTAACTAGTTATCATAGGTTTTTCCCCAAAAGGTCAGCATACATTCATCTGTACATTAATGCTGCATTTGTTAGAGTGGATTTTTATACCAGAAAACAACCACGTTTTTTTTTTATTATTTTGACTTAGGTGACTGTTCTATTACACATTTCGAGTCAAAGGTCATATTTTCCCAAGTTTCATGTACAATAGAATCTAGCATTATCCCAATATGATCTCTGGAAATGATGTCACTTCATTAGCTACTTCTGCTCTTTCTACAGAGATGACGAGAAATAAATCACTCTTCAAAAACCATCAGAGGCTTAAAAAAAGTAGTAATTATAACTAATGAGGCTAATTTAGTGTGAAAACATATTACAGACAGTTTGGCACGGCACTGTGAGAGATAATCGTGTACTGTTCTCTCAGTGATAAAGTATAATGGTGGTGGATATGATACATGTTGACCTTACAGATAAATCTACAGTGCATCTCTTGTGTGGCCTAGTCTGTCAGGCTAATTAACAATCTCTTATAGATTCTTGTAGGGAAGTACTTCGTGTAAGCAATTTGTCATGGTGGAGAGAATCTACTTTCCATTTTTCTTTACTAATGGAAAACAAATGAACCCAGAAACAGTAGACTCTTTATTAGAGAAGTTATTAAACTGTAATAGCGACATTCTAAAACTCTGTTGGGTTGTGTGGTGCCCTAAGGTTCCTGGAAATACTCTTAAAGATGATTCAGCACCTTGTGCCTAATGAGAAGATGCAAGAATTGTGTAACAGTAGCTAATATGTCACAGAAAATAGCCAGATAACCAAATGAGGTATGGGCTCAGTATGGCACTATGGTCATTATTTATTCCAAAAACCTGGAATGCTTTCTCAATTCGGAAAAGCGTGCTGAAGCACTGAAGTATTGTGGTAAGAGATTTAACATGATCTGAGTAGGAGTTGTTGGTACATACGAAATAGAATGAAGTGGCAATGTGGTCAATTTACACTAAGTGAAAATAGCTTTATGCGACTATAGCTCATCAAAACACTTATTTTTGCTTCCATTTATACTTTCCATACACAAATGAGGCATAATTAGGAGGAGCTGTTTTCAAGAGAGAAGTGGAAAGCAGGATTATTTAAAATTCAGAAAATAAATTTGAATTTCTATTCAGTACTCAATATTATATCTGAAACACCATCTAACAGTAACAATTGCTAATGGTCAAAAAGTTTTATCTAGGACAGTACAGTGACAGAGGTTGGATAGTGTAGTGGATAACATCACTGTCCTGCACGTTTGAGACGTTTGGGTTAGGCAAAACAGGAATTTGCATACTATTTCAGTAGTTATTCTTTTGGCAGTCTGGGCAGACTTTTAATTTAGAGAGTTTAAGTCAGGAGAGTATGTTTGTGTACTTCTTATGTTTTCTTGTGTTTTGTATTTCTTCACATCACTTTAAGTTGTTGCAATTAAAATTAAAATCCATTTCAAGTCATTTGGACACATTACATTTTTTTACATACATACAGTGGGGTCCCAAAGTCTGAGACAACTCCTTAAAGCACTTCTATTTTGCATTGTTTTCTAATTTAACAGAATGGTTTTCATTATAGTTTCTATTATCAGCACAACAATTTGATTGATCAG
Source organism: Colossoma macropomum (assembly GCF_904425465.1). Taxonomy (NCBI): domain Eukaryota; kingdom Metazoa; phylum Chordata; class Actinopteri; order Characiformes; family Serrasalmidae; genus Colossoma; species Colossoma macropomum. The sequence continues at coordinate 15,122,536 of NW_023494808.1, forward strand.
TAGAATTATTGAAATTTTAACATGAATTTCAAAATTTCATAGTATTTGATATGCCTCTATTTCACTTTAATGCCATGGGGCACTCAAGCTGGCATGGACTCCACAAGTTTGTGCAAAAGCCTCTCATGAGTAGAACAAATCCTCCTGAAAGTCATCTGAACATGGGCATTACTGGAAGAGAGACTAAAAAAGACTTTTTGTACAAAGGTCTTAACATGGTCAATTTTATAAATTTGCTTCAATTTAAATAGTGACCTAGAAATAGAGAAGAATCTCAAATATATTTGTCTTCATTTTACTTGTCATAACTTTTCTTTGTTTTAAATTTTTCAAAATTCAAAAATTTTCTATTGTATATTTCCAGGTTTAAATAAAAAAACAAACAAACAAGCAGATTTTTAATGTGGTCGCAGACTTCTGGACCCTGCTCTATTTATATATAAACAGGTGCACGTGTAAGAGATAGCAATCACATCATCAAACAGGGACAGTAACCCCTTGACAAGAATGACCTTAAGAACAGTTTGGAAAGAGAAACTCATACAACAGATTTTATTGCTAAACTATGAGGTAATACTGCTAAATTAGTATCAAATATTCTATAAAATAGCACAGAATTATGTAAGTATAAATAGCATGCTGTTAGTATAAACACTAATATGCTATTTACACAGCAGTGCTGCTGGGACTTTAAAACCTCAATGGTACTGCTGGGTTGAGAACAGTAGCCCCTGTAGATGTCACCACCGCTGTAAACCAGTGATACAAAACAAAATTTTACAGACAACTTAGGAACTTCCACTTTTACAAAACACTCAAGTGTAAAGATGGCAGACACAGAATGTAAGGATCTTCAGAGATACTTGTGCGGATTAATGATTGTGGGTCCCTAAGCAAAACATAAGAATGGAGGCCCCTTGGTTGCACATTTTTGAATTAGTTGAGATTTTGGGCTCCAGAGTGGCACAACTGTCTCCACTGCAAAAAAATGACAACCTGGAAAGTGAAATAATTCCGAATCCAATAAATATATCTAATATTTCTCATTTTGAGACTGTTGGAAGAATATTCGAAGTTTTTTTAACTGCTTCTAGACATGTCTGACTTCTTAATTAACTAATTGAAAGTGCAACATTGTCTACCAATACAGTGAGATAATTTGGTAGTGAGTAATGAGATTACTTTTTCCAGAAAGTAATAAGTAACATTACTTTTTGAGAAAAGTAATTACAGTAGTCACAGTAGTCGTGTTCTCTGGGCCAAAGAAGAATAGGACCATCCAGATTGTTACTAGCAAGAAGTTCAAAACCCAGGGTGTCATACAATTAACTAATTACAATTAACTAATTAACTAATCACTGCTTCCTGTTAGCATTTTGGAATTGGGGTTGCATATGGTGCTTTCTTACAAGACAGGTTAACCTCTAGAGATATATATTTAAAGATCAGCTACTGGTGATATATATATATATATATATATATATATATATTATATATATATATATATATATTATATATATATATATATGTATATATATATATATGTATATATATATATATATATATATATATATATATATATATATATATATATATATACATATATACCGATTAGGCATAACATTATGACCACCTCCTTGTTTCTATGTGCACTTTGTAGTTCTACACTGATGTGGTGGTGTGTTAGTGTGTGTTGTGCTGGTACTAGTGGATCAGAAACAGCAGTGCTGCTGGAATTTTTAAACACTGTGTCCACTCACTATCCACTCTATTAGACACTCCTACCTTGTCAGTCCACCTTGTAGATGTAAAGTCAGAGACGATAGCTCATCTGCTGCTGCACAGTTTGTGTTGGTCATCCTCTAGTCCTTCATCAGTGGTCACAGGACGCTACACACAGGATGCTGTTGGCTGGATATTTTTGGTTGGTAGACTATTCTCTGTCCAGCAGTGACACTGAGGTGTTTAAAAATTCTGATCCACTTAGACCAGCGCAACACACACTAACACACCATCACCATGTCAGTGTTACTGCAGTGCTGAGAATGATCCACCACCCAAATAGTACCTGCTCTGTGAGGGTCCATGGGGGTCCTGACCACTGAAGAACAGGGTAAAAGGGGCAATATGCAAAGAAACAGATGGACTACAGTCTGTAATTGTAGAACTACAAAGTGCACCTATATAGTAAGTGGAGCTGATAAAATGGACATATATGTATATGACACATACATATATATAAGTTACATTAGTTAATTTCCATAGTGCATAGCTTAATATTTGGTCCCTTTCAGCTTAGAATGTTCACTGAAAACTGAGCCTTCATTTCCATGCGATACTTCACCAAACCTTTTTGTAGTCATTTTCTGCTCTTGTTTGTGTTGAGAGGTTTCTGACTTCAGTTTTCATTTCAGTGAAAATGTGCTCTCCTGGACATAAATTGGGCATTTGGCTTTATAGGCTCTAAACTGTCCACTTTTCTCATTTGATGAGGTTCTTTGGCAATGTATTTTTATCTGTGGTAGAGGAAAAAACAGGATAAGAATCTTCAAAGAGAAATTTTATCTTTAAACCTCAATGTGAGTCCTGTTAAGACTGCTAAAGCACTCTGCTAGAGGTATAATTTACAATAGCTACATTGGTCATTGCTGTAAAAAGACTGCACACCATGGAATCACTGGTTTGCTTACACAATACATAGTCTACATCTGCTGTACAGTATAGTATCATTCACAGTATTATTTAAAATTCTCAGCAACACTGATGGACCTTTGCAACACACACTAGCATGTCAGTGTAATTGCTGTGCTGAGAATGATACATCACTCAAATATATCTGGTCAACAGTGGTTCTATACTCAGAAACTTTTATATACATACCTAAAAAATAGGGGTCCTATAAGGGTAGGTGGGCCACAAAAAGTGGCGAATGAGTGGAGGATTCCTTCATATGTGCAAAAACACAATCTAACAAGCAAATAAAATAATTTATTTTCAATGAAAGCTGCTCTTCTTACCATATATGAAACCTTTTGTAGCACAGAGTTGAATGACTGTGTTTACTAAGTCTTTTAGTCTTTTTTTACAAACATATTCAAATGTATGTAAATATTTCTGTAATTACACTGTAATTACAATGTGAGCTTTGCTGTGAAGTGGATCATATTCAGTTTACATTCAGTATCAACAGCTACAAGTCTGCACTTTCTTCTGTTTGTTTCACTGTACACTGTTAGAAATAAAGGTTCTGTGCAGGTACATTTTTTGTTCATCAATGTACAAACCATGTAAATGTTCCCTCAAAGGTACAACAGTGGTTTTAAGGTCCAAATGTGAAACTTAAATACATTTTTCCCAGGTGAAAAGTACATATTTGTACCTTTTCATAACATAATGTTTTAAAACAAAACAACATAATAAAAGCCTAGAAACGAGATGGTGTGTGTGGAGTCAATACAACTTAGAAAATTTAATTTCAATGGATTATGGTACAATTATGTTCCCTGACTAAAGGTACTGAGATGTACCCTTGAGGGAACCATCCCAGTGACAAGACAATATGAAAGACCTAAACAGAAAGGGTAAGGAGAAAGATGGGCTACCAACTGCTGCCACTGAGTCACATCATTAGTTACAGTACTGGTTCAGTATCCATAAGTGTGTTTTCACAATATATGTAAGCTATATTAAGTTATTAAGTTTAATTGCCATAGCATGTGGTCATCTTTACCAGCACAACATTGCAATGGCACCATGAGGACTGCCTCATTACACACAACTCATTTTCACTACTGAGAATTACTTCAAATTATCTCTGTCTTGAAAGGGTGATGAGACTGCTTTGAGCATTGCAACAATAGTTTAGTTTTGAAGAGCAAAAGTGCATGCAGAGTAGAAGGTAGTCTAAAGGCCATGGGACGCACCTCATCACAATGTTCAAAAATTCAAAACTACTGCTTTTAATGAAGGTGCCCACACTGCTGCCAACATTCAGCTTCGATGAGCGTGTGCACTCATGCAACTCTGAGCACTCAGTTTCTCAGTTTATCACAGTGCAACACTCTTCTTTTTGCCATAAATATGTTAAAATCCAACCCAGAATGAGACCACAGAAAGCCGTAGCAGATCATATGTGGCTTGAAATTTACACAGAGAAAGGTCTTTTAGATAAACAGACAAATGATTACATTACTCTCCTAGTCTTTTTTCTCACCTCATTCACCCATCATTTAACTTTAAGCTCCAAGCAGTGAGCCTGTGAAGACATAGTAAACTGATCAAAGTGTGATAATATATGTTGAAAATTTATTTAATAAAGTTTAAAGGAGTAGAGCGCAAAAATTTACTTGAAGTTGACATGATGAATGCATCACCAGCAAGACATTTAGTTTGAAGGAGTCAAGCTATGGGTTTGTTTTTTTGGGAATGTTGGGATGCTGAAAAAGACATAGATCCAGATTTACTACAGCCATTTATTATAATGGCTGCAAAGTTTCAGATATCCTGAAGTCTAACGCTAAATGCAAAGGCTGACTTTGTCTTTTAAAACAAAGAAACCAACGGCACTTTCCCATGCAACTTAATCACAGTGGCTCATCAAAGGGAAAAAACTAATTGTGGGTCTGGAGAATTCTAACAAGCCCTGTTAATGAGGGCCATTGATGGAGAGCACGGGGGGCTAAGCTGCGTTGCTCATACATGATTTTGCATTTCCTTTGAGTGGATACTTTGTGGCTACTTCAAGTTGCATCCCTTCAGTCTTTCTGTGATTTTATGCTGTTTATAGAGAAGATGATTTTATGCAGAGCACTTTCTGCACAGTAATTCCGTATAATTTCTTACATGGACTGAATTCATGTTTGTAAACAAGCACTTGCACATGAGACCGGATATGCCGGCACACTGGGATTATTACACAGTTGCCTTTTTTGAATGTTCACTTAACAGTGTAACTTGGTACTCAGAGTACAGGACTTCAACATTTTGTCTGAGCTGCACCTATTTCAAGTCAAAATGATCTGCAAATCTATTACAAGTAAAACTTTTTTTTTTTTACTATTCTAAACCACATTGCCCTGAAGGTTATTTGAGGCTGTTAAATTAGTATGAAAACATATTCTCTAAAGAAATGCTAAAATCTAGTCCGAGGAATATTGAATTCCAATAAAGCACTCAAAAATGTTATTCAGCAATTACTTTGAAAGACAATGCACAGGCCCATTTCAATTTTTTTTAAAAAGGCCCTTGCCCATTTGAAGTCATCACCCAGATGTGTGTCACACTTACGTTACCCAAATGGTCACTCATGGCAGAAATGGTGGATGAGACAGTGAAGAGTGGACTGTTCAAACAGAAGTCACTTGCCCATGGCAGGTTAGCTTCAGTGAGGTGATCGGCTAGCCATGCAAACTTTACAATGCAAAACATTTTTGGGACATTTGCGCAAAACATACACACAGTTTGTGAATAAATGCTTTGTCCTTTGTCTGGCTGTAAACGTGGTTTTGAACCATGGTGTAGTGCCATTCTTTTTTGCTGTTGTTAGCCGTGTAGCCTTTAGCATGCTAACTAGCCAGCTAGCTGAGGAAAGAAATTAAACTGTATCAGCAGTCAGATAAAACAGATGGGATAGTTTAAGATGGGGTTACTTTAAGGTGGACTAACTTAAAGTCTGGCAAATCAATTTAATTCCACAGGTGGCAATGCTGTGCTGCTTAAAGACTGGGCATAGTTAGACAGCAAAATTATACATTTTGCCTTGTAGGATCAATAGAGTACATAAAAAACGTTTGCACTTGAGCTACTAGGCTAATGTAGCTAACAAGTAATGTATACTTACAATCAGTTAGCAATACAAACTGCATGGTGCATGCCTGTGCTTGAGCTTGTTTAAACAATAAAGCTGTCTAGTAGTCTTCCACACGGAATGGCTTCCCTCAATAAAAATTGACCTGGGACTTTGGGTAATTACACCAGCTATTAAAACCAAAAAAGACAGTGGGTTTTAGGCTACTTCATATGGTTTAGCTTTAGTCGTTTTATCTTTTTTTTGACAGGACGGAATTTGTAGGCTGTAAACATGTGATTTATTAAGCCTATAGCAAAGTTAGCTTTGAAGTTTTTGACCAAAAACATGTTTATTTTCTCTGGTTTAAGGTGGGACAGGAGGTAATGAGGTGTTACCACATTACTTGCTGTACTGAAATGGGTTACTGGAGAAAAGTTCCACAGATATCGATTAAGAGGATCCTCAGTCTGTCCGTGTAAGGAGCAGCCTGCAGTCCAAATTTATGGCTTCTTTTTTTGTGCGCTCTTAAAAAAGCTCAGAATGTGTGCGCAGGAAAGTGGCGCTTTTTTCCCAAAAGCAGTGTGTTTTTTCTTTTTTGTTTTGTTCCTGTAATAGCATGAAATGGTCCATTACAACCGTAACACAGGAGTGGGGCTGCATTGAAATGGCTGAAAATAATTGCTGCAATTGCAAATAACAGTTATTTTCAAAATGTCTATACATTTAGAAACAGGTAATTCAACACAACAACACATACAGTATATCTAATTAGTATTTTAATGGCCCTCGGCAGTTTTCTACTTTTGCCTAATGCAAAGACCACCTGAGCTAAAATCAAAAACTATAAATACAATGATTTGTATTCAACATTTCACATACCACTCTGCGGTAATTCCAGTTAAACAGGACTAATCATGTTCTTTGTAATCAAACATGCTTTGGAAAGGCTAGAGTACTGACAATATCTATGATATGCTTAGAAAAGCATATTGTGACATACTGTCCAGCCCTAGAATTAGGCATCGTCACTCAATTGCAAATAATGAGACCAAACTAAAAACTTAGTGAATGTTTCTTGGACTCTTGTTGCCATCTTCATACACAACCTAGTACAAGCTAAACCGACAAAAATAAAGCATGTGACATTCTGGTAAGATCATGAATTTTTTTTTTCGTCATAATTTTGAAGATGTGCCAGCCACTGCTTTCATTAAAGAGCTTTTGTTTATATGTTTAGCATAATTCTAATATTCTGCTAGTGCCTATATGGACTTCTCCACTGTGTGTTAGCATCAAGTTAATGGTGTTGTTTGATCACTTTCCCACATAGGGCTTAATACTTCATATGGCAGCTGTCATCTGCCCTTAAAAGTATATGGTATGACATGCATGTAACATTTTTACTTCACATTTTGAAGTATGTTGGTAAAATCTTACCAATTTATGGGCAGAAAGTAAAAAGCAACTATGCTGAAAAACAACAACAAGCTGTTAATAATTTCAATTCTGGTCTGAATGTGCTTGTTCAGAATCTGCTGCACTGCAACAGCAGAACAACAGCAGAAGAGGCAACATTGTTGATCTGCAACATTGCTGATCTGGCAGTATTATCAGTGTTACTTGAACCAGCATAGTCCACTTTGCATTACAGTTGCATGGTCTAATATGTCAAAGACTTTCTATTAGACGCAGCCATCTGCAACTCTAGGAGGCCTGAGTGAATCATCAACAAAACATGTCATTTGACAAGAGGCACCAAAACTTTTGGATACAACTATAGTTCACCATACATATCAGTTAAAATGCTAAATCCATTTTACTTCCTTTGTAACTGAGCTTATCAGTTGTCTGTACCTGTCTTACAAAAGCACCCAACCTCACCATGTCTTCATTCCCATCATATTTCAGTATTTGATTTCCTCTATACTTTGTATTTGTTAAAATGACTTGTCATCCCTGTCTTTTAATCTTGTCCAGATGCTCTGCAAATCACAATAGCAAGCCTGGATTTATGTCTGTTTTGACTGACAGAACTCTGATTTATTACACTTCCTTTTGAAATACCTTGGCCCAACCACCGATATAATAGTTGACAGTCTCTTTAACATTTACTCTCTTTAATAACTGTTTAATTGATGGAGTGATTAAATACATTGTGGATTGAGTTCTCTCAAATCAAGCAGACAACAAGAACTGTTTTAACGAGTGCGTCCTCCTGTGGTGACTAATACTTTTATTGCATTCAGTGATGATAAATGTTATATGTCTGTTGTAAAAAATGACTCCATTTCATTCAACTGCTCATCATTAAACTTTGATGAGGTTGTAATGCCATTGTGCTGTTTATTCTAACGCAATAGTGCCTACATATTTTGTTCCCTGCTAAAAAACATACACAAGCAAGTAGTCTAATGTTGGTAAAACAATATTTTTTTTTTAATTACTTGTTTTTTATATATATTTTTGGCAATCCAAATTATAGTAGAATGGGTCATACTGAAAATCTTAGTGACTTTAAATGTGCTATTGTCATAAGATTCCATCTTCTCCACATGCCAATTTGTGAGATTTCTGCCTTGCTAAATCTGCCCCGTTCAACTGTAAGTGCTATTAATGTGAAATGGAAGCATTTAGGAGCAACATAAACTCAGCCACGAAGCAGTAGACCATGCACACTCACAGAGCGTAGTCGCAAAGTACTGAAGTGCACAGTTAATAAAAATGGCCTATCCTCTGTTGAATCACTAAATTGGCTCTGAAAGCAACATTGGTGCAAGAACTGCGCAGCTGGAGCTTCATGCAATAGGTTTCCATGGCCGACAAGCTGCACACAAGCCTAAGATCATTATGCACAATGCCAAGCATCGGCTAGAGTGGTATAAAGCATGCTGCCCCTGGACTCTGGAGCAATGGAAACATGGAGTACTGAATTACAACTTACTATCTCGTGGTCTAAAAAATGCCAGGTAAATGCCACCTACCAGAATGCACAGTGCCAAAAGTAAAGTTTGGCGGAGGAGAGATAATGGGCCGGGACTGTTTTTCAACCTTTAAAATGAATTGAAACATTGATTATGAGCCAGACCTTCTCGTCCAACATCAGTGCCTGACCTCACAAATGCTCTTTTGACTGGGTGGGCACAAATTTCAACGGACACACTCCAAAATCTTGTGGAAAGTCCTCCCATAAGAGTGGACGCTTACAGCCACAAAGGGAGGCCAACAACTTACTAAAGCCCTTTGTTTTGGAATGGGATGTTCAAGAAGCTCATTTGAGTATGATGGTCAGGTGTCTACTTTTGGTCATATAGTGTATTATTAAAGTGCTTCTTCACTGACGGTCATAAAAAGGAACACTCATAAAAATAAAGGTTCTTAAATAGTTCTTGGCTTAGATGTTCAGTTCTATGTGTTTATGAACACTGTGCATGGTTATGCTCTGCATACCACAAATACAAGTGAACAAAAAGTTGCCAAATGTATTACCATATACATTATCATACATGGTACAATTATAGTACCATATTAATATTACTAATTAATAAGGAATTAATTACTCTACTGGTAAAAAGATACTGAGTTGAAGGTACTCAGTAGGTACTTACACCACTGTCACCTGTACCTTCAATTTATTCTTCTCTATCACACAGGCTTATATTTACTCAAGCAGCTCAACAGTACTTGACATTACCATGTAACTTCTAAGCATTTAAAGTTGTAATCAACCTCGTATTTCTCACATTAGTTACTGTAATTACATATTAAACTAGTATACACTAAGGATTTATACCTTGTAAATACTACATGTTTACCACCAAATTCTCAGTAATCACTGCTGTACATATCTGGCACATACTAATTATTTAAGAAAATTACTTGAAAGAAATACGTATTTACCTACTAATACTAGATACTTACCATACCACAAAATTAAGTGCTAGGGTGGAGCTTTCTGGATGTTTTTTCCCTAACTATTGTATCTCCTGCTTAATGTGCGTCCAGGAATTGAGTCCTCAGCATGTAGCTTGACTATGCCTGTAATGTAGTCTGTTATAGTGCCACATATCAATGAACTAAGTGGTTGCTACCCAGTTAGTTTGTTTAAAGTTTGTCCAGAAGGAAAGAGAGTAGAGTGTGCAGAGTGCACATTAGCAGTATGATGATTCGGTAATGTGCGTATATTGTTATTTCTCATCACATTATAGGATGCTATGACACATTAAAAGTAGGCATCTTACTTTGCATGATGTCATTCTGTGTTGTGTGTAAAAGCAGCCTAAAACTTCAGCACCACCAACGTAAAACACCTTCCAATGTGCCTGACATCACAGATTTAGCAGTTACAAGCTAATTGCACATAACAGGTGGTGATACACAGACAAGAAGAGATTCAGAGACCCCCAGTATGAAGAATATTTTAGCACTGAGTTTAAAAGCAAGTCAGTGCGCCTCATATCTAAGGAAACCATTGAAATATTTAAAGAATATAGTTACTCTGTGTATATTAGCAATGTGTGAAAACGTAACGCTAACAAGTGTGAAAACGTAACGCTAACAAGTTGCAAATTTAGGTTCTTGGACCTTTAAAAAAGATTCTTCACACTTGTACATCTAATCTGCAAAAAACTGTCCTTAATCTTTTTTCACAGTAGCTACGAAAAATTTCACCTGTTTAGTCCCTCAGTTGTATTGTGCCTTTTTTTCAGTAAGATTGATGGAAAATTTTTCAATGGAGATTTTTTTGTGTTTAAATGCTTTTTTATTTTGACAACTTTTTGATATCAAGAAAGTTGTGTAGTTTTATATCGGCCTAGCTGTCTTTGTGGATGGGGTTTTCTCCCCTCCCATCTTACCCCTCATTGCCCACTATCAGATTAACGCAGAGACACAACAGTGTGATTGTATTAAACAAAAACAGTCAATTTCCATGGAATGGCCACTATGGGGCCTGCAGAAAGAGCTTGAAGGACTATCCACTGAAGGGTTCTTTAGGGAACCAAAAGTGGTTTGCCTATGGCATGGCTCCAACGAACTCTTTTTAGTATCTTAATTCTCATTTTATTTTATGTTTAGTTTTTGGTTAATTAATATAATTTTTTGGCATTCATTTTTTTTTAAGCACCCCATAATCCACTATATGACCTTTCTTCTCTCTCTCGCTCACCCTCTACCCTACACAGGTCATCTCGACACGGGATGATATGTAGACATGAGTAATGGAGATGGATGGGAGCCTTTTGCTCGTTTGCTGTTGCGCAGACACGCTCCTCCCTAAATGCCTGCCTGCCAAGAGTCATCAGTCTCCCTCTGATGGGCACCAAGATTGTGCCTAGCCTTGTGTGAGTGTCTGCCGTGTGTGCACACATGCAACATGATTCCCAGGCTCTTTGTCTCACTATATATAAGTATAGGTGAGAGAGTGATAGATAGATAGAGAGTGAGATAGAGAAAGACAGACAGAAGTTATGCTTGCCTGCATGCACTTGCCGCTTTACTGAATAGGATCTTAGTGCTAGCAGAAGAGTGAGAAGTGTCTTGCTTAATTAAGCCTGTGGATCAATACTCTCTCTTAGTTCCCCTCCATTTACGCATTGAATTCACAGCCTCTCAGGGTGGTCGATGCCAGTTCCTGGCCAATGAGAACATTCTTTTACCTGCAACTGCCTTCATACAGGTACTCAGAGTTAAACGTGCTTAGGTAATGTACTAATTCACTAGACTTACTTTGGCACATTTGTACTTAAGTGTTATTGACATGAAACAGTTGCACTCTGACTCAATTACATTTCCAAGAGGAAAACTGTGACATACATTTATTTCTTATATTTTAATGCATTTATTTTCAAAGTACTACTTTATTTTCTTGTTTTCATTAAAACATCCTGTCAAAATTATATCAATGTAAAATAAACTATCATAACTATGTTCATCTTTGTGTAAGGACCAGTACTGCTCACTAGTCACTGCATCATGCACCACCAAGAAAATATTATTTGAAATATAAAATTTATTTGTTTAAACATTTATTTTTTATGTTTACGGGCCATTTTATTTGGTACATTCACCTTGTATCTATGTGACCTTATTGTCCATTTTATCAGGTCCACTTCCCATATAGGTGCACTGTGTTTATTTTGGTGATCAATTTTTTATTTTATTTACTGTTAATCAAGCAACTCTTTATTACATATAGTCCACCAACCAAAAAAAAAAATCCAATCAACAGCATCCTGTGGTCAGAATTTTACCACTGATGAAGCACTAGAGCAGGGATCTGAAACTACCAGCCAGACAGCTTCGGTCACTTGTTTAATATCTACACTTAAATCATTTTTTTTTAAAATTTTTCTAAGACTACATGTTACATCTGGCAGGTAGATTTGCATTCCCAACAGACACTGTGGCTGGTTACCTAATATAAGATATATAATACTAGCTGTAACTTTATACCGTTAAAAGCAAACATAGAGCGTTGCACTCATGAAAAACCAATCAAACAAAATTTTACAGTAGTATGAATTCCACACACTGAGGGGACATGGCTGTAATTTAGCTGTAACTAACTTGCCTATTATACTATTTAGACCAATAGGTATTTAAATCTTCCTTCATGGATTCGTTCATGATACAGAAATAAGCAATGAATAGAAATATCAAACAAATCCACTGAGGGTGTCTATATATAAATATTATTCTATGGTTAATTGTAGGTTTACATTTATTACATGATATTTATCATACTATTGCTACCACTAATACTACTACTACTAATAATAATAATAACAACAACAACAAATTTTTTTCCCTGCTTTTTTTCAACAGGCCTGGCCTTGGACTAGCCCACCTGGCCAGTGGCCCCAAGGTAATTTGAGTTTGAGACCCCACCAACAATATAGGTGTCTGTAATAGAGTGGACGGTAAATGTACACAGTGTTTAAAAACACCATTTCATTTCAATTTGCCATTGCTATTCTGCATTTAGCACAAAGAGGTCCCCTTTAAAGGTGCTACATATTTAGTCAACTAAACACTGTCAACTAAACACTGTTCTACTGAACTTTCTGCCCAAGTCAGAGAAACCAAGAGATGTGGGGATTTTCAATGCACCTGTGGTTGTTCATCACAGCAGCTCCGCCTAATGGAATAAGGCTTTCACAAAAAATACGGCAAGCCAGCCCGGTGGGAGGCTTTGTTGAAAACAGGTGAACTCTGCAATTTACCTTAAACCCATGCCGCGCTCAAGACGTTTACTATAATGTTGGAGGATTTCTTCACAGGTTTTTCAATTGAATAAATTCCCAGGTGTGCTGACAAAGTAAAAAAAAAGGACAAAAAGTTCAAGCAAAGCAGAACAAAAACAGACAAAATTATTTTCAGTATGAATAGTTCTTGATTTCTGGATTTGATGATTTAAACATATTGCCTGTATCTTACCTTATTTGAAAAGCAACTTAATTCCCAGTTCCCAGAAGAGCTAAGTCACAAATATTGGTCAAATTACAGTCACAATAACAGCAGTAACATTTAAGAAAACCCACTTTATTAGGAATACTATACCAATACTGGGCAGGGACTTACTTTGTTCTCACAACAGCCTCGATTTTTCATAGAATTAATTATGTAAGATATTGGAAACTTTTCTTTTGACATTCTGATTCACGTTGACATGATTGTATCATTCAGTTTCTGTAGATTTTTCTGGTGCACTTTCATGCAACCACTCTCCCATACAACCACATCTCAAAGATGTCCCATTGGATTCTGATCTGGTGACTGGAAAGGCCATTGAAGAACAATGAACTCATTGTTACGTTCATGAAACCAGTTTGAGGTGATTTTTGCTTTGTGACATGGTGCATTTTCATTCTGGAAGTAGCCACCAGAAAATAGTAAATTGTGGCCATGAAGGGATGCACATGGTCAGCAAAAATATTCAAAGAGGCTGTGACATTCAAGTGATGATTGATTGGTATTAATGGACCTAAAGTATGCCAAGAAAACATTCTCCACCAGTTCCACCAAACATGACTATTGACACAAAGCAGGTTCAGTTCATGGATTTATGCTGTTGCTGCCTGTTTCTGACCTTATAATCTGAGTGTCTCAGCAGAAATCGAGATTCATCAGACCAGCCTACATTTTTCCAGTCTTCAACTGTCCAGATATGCAGCCTCAGATTTCTGTTTTTGGCTGACATAAGTGGAAACCAGCATGGTCTCCTGCTGTTGTAGCCCATCCACCTCAAAGGTCAGCGTGTTGTGTATTCTGAGATGCTTTTCTCCTCAACACAAGTGTACAGTGTAGTTATCTGAGTTACTATAGCCTTTATGTCAACTCAGTCCGGCCATTCTCTGTTCTCCTCTCTCATCAATAAGGCATTTCTGTCTGCAGAACTGCCGTTCTGTTTTTTCTTTATTGTACTACTCTGAGGAAACTCTGGAGACTGCTGTGAATGAAAATTTCAACAGATCAGATACTTAAAGCCCATCTGACACCAACAATCATGCCATAATCCAAATCACAGAGATCACAGAGATCACATTTTTTAAAATATATGGAGTATACATTACAGAGTTAACATTCAGATTAACCTGCATTCCCTTTCTTAAATTAAGTGGGTGTTCAAGCCAGCAAAGTTGCTCAAACTTTTGTAAATGAGAGGAATGTGTAATCAGCCATATATCCAAAACTTCCACTCATTTTGGCACGATACTCACACATCTTCTGTATGCATGAGAAAGAGAAGCGCATTCTGCATTTTTTGTCTATGTGCATGGCCCAGAAACTGAGAGCGGAATGCATCTGAACTGCATCTGAAAGTGCTGTAAAAGGCTTAGTACATCAGACAGTATATACCTTAGTGTATGGGCACAAATACACTAAGGCATTTCAGCATTTCTATTGTCATTTATTTATTTATTTATTTTGCTTTTTTCACTTTAGTGTGCTAGACTCTGCAACAACCATGCTTCTCCAATCATGATGCCTCTAGTTCATAAGTGTAGTTTAGATGTGTCTTATATGATACTGCAGTCAGTACATCGAGGAAGCAAATGGCAAAATGTAGAGAGTTTCATGCTGAATTTAATAAAAATTCTTGAAAACAAAACATTATTTTTGCATTTCCCTCAGTGACTGTGCCATATTGTCATGCTTTTGGATTGGACCAGAGAAGAGGTAAACGTACAGCCTACTTATCTTAACTGTGAGTATTTTTTGACCATTCTGTTACCCTAAAGAGAGGTTTTTTTCCCCCTTCTATCTCTTTCTATTCCTAACTTCAAAAGGACATGCTGACATTTTAGGACAAAAGAGGCTGGCAAGCTCGCTGGGAAGAATGCTGCTTTCTCTGGCTGGCGAACTGACACAAACAAAAAATCAAAAGCAACCCTCTAACCAACCCTTGTTCATTCCTCGTGTCACCGATACCTTTTCTCAGGGAGGAAAAAACAAAGAGGAGCAAATACGCAAGCCCAAAGCGAACAAGTTAACAAAGTGTAGTATGTATACATTGATGTTCCATATTTCAGAATCAGAAAAACAGCGTGGCAGAAAACCCTGCTGATGAAACATATTTATCAAAGTGGCAAGACTTGTTTATTTTATGCTGCTCGGTTTGACTGGCAGTTCGAGGTCAGCGAGAAATTCTTGACAGGATATTCACGAAACAGGGAGATAAAGAAATATATACGACAATGCGTCTTGTTCACTGGAAAGCCGTTCCTCTACCAAATCCTACATCATTTTTTGTTTTGAATGTGGATTCAGGAGGATTCAATACTATGCAAAGAAAGCAGGCTATTAAATAGGGGAGGATATGTGTGTATGTTGCGATAAGGCAGATGAGAGCAGTCTGGTACACATTCAAAGCTTATTAAAATTAAGCAGGCCGCCAAACGCAGCAAGCTTTCTGGAATTTGGAAAAGCTTGAAGTGAAAACTTTCAGAAGAAAAAATGTAGTACATTCAAAATGGATTATAAAATATTCAAATTTTAATTTTGCATGCATCATAGGGGTATAAAAATCATCATCTGATCAATCATGCTTTCACTGGCATTTGAGCTTAACTAAGAATGAACTAAATAAGCAAATGGCAGCATAAAATTCTCAGGTTATTTTTAAAAATAAATAAAACAACCAAAAAACATGGTGTTTCTTTTTTTTTTACTGTGTTAAAAAAACATTATTTATTAATGATGCACCACAATGAAAATTCAGGACATACTGGGCCAAAAAACAAAACTTTAAACCAAAAAAAGCTGACAGTAAATAAAAACTTACAAAACTTGTTACAGTATGCAACAGAGAAGGCAACAGAGAAGGATGCGTCATTTGCACTGTCATTTGTGATGATATTCTATTTTTTTATGCTATAGCACTTTTGTGGTAGCAGAGCCTTAACTTTCTTTTTGTGTTCGAGCATATTCTAACACACAAAATGCCTTTTCATTTCTAGTGAATGCCATTCTTCAACCTAAAAAAAAAAAACATTAAAAATTAAACTTGGTTAGTTTTTACACATTTTGTTAAAATTTGAGATCATTTGAGGGACAATTGGCTATGTTATTAGACTACAAAATGATGACACCCTGTACTTATTTTTTGTATTGTTTGAGTATGTTTAAATGTAGATAAAGTTTGACTTCCACTGAAGTACAGTGGCCTGGTCAGATTTTTTAGACTCCTATCCTGTCAACAGAAGCACATGTTCAGACATCTCTTATTTGGATTTGATCTACTCATCGGAGGCTTTTGCACAAACTTGTATGTCCATGCCAGCTCGAGTGTACAATATCATTAAAACAAAAGGGACACGAACCAAGCACTAAGAAATCTTTAGTTATGCAGATTATAGAATTTGTAATGAAAAACTCATTCACACTCGCACATTTTGCACATCAATTAATGAAGCAATCAGCCTTAAACTTGAAATACACTGAGAGAGACCTTCATTTACAATGTAGCTGAGCCAGTACAGAAATCAGGGATTGAGAAGTTGAATAGTAAAAACATATAAATGTTAAAAAAGTAAGAATAATCATAGTAGTGAAAAAATAAAAATCAACAAAGCAGTAAAATTATAATATAGCAACTAATTAAATAACGAATAAGGATAAAATATATAAAAAATGAAATAAATAAAAAATGACAATATATTGTCACTAAAAACTTAAATAAAAAGAATAAAAATACCTAAACAATACCTAAAAAAACGCGAAATCATATTAAAAGTTAAGTAAAACCAAGTAAAACAGTTGCAGGCTGTATCTGTACTCATTAACTCTTTCACTATCAGATCCCTTCAGTGTTGTGATTTTATAAATATTAAAATAAATGTTAGAGGCTCTGGAAAACAGCATAAATTTAGTTTTCTCAACATTTAAGACTAGTTTATGAATGTACAAAGCTGATTGTAAGACATTAAAAGAATGCTGCAGATTATACACTGTAGTACCAGTATAGTGAGCCAAGCAGTATAAGATGGTGTCATCGGCATATAAGTGTACTTTGCAATCAACAACTGAGGTAGCAATGTCATTAATATAAATATTAAACAATACTGGTCCAAGAATCAAACCTTGAGGGACCCCCTTAGTTATCCCTAACATGCTTTCTCTAAAACCAGATTGGTAGTTTGATAAGATTGAATTCCTATGGATAAATGTCGTGAGTTGATTGCTCACTAAGGTTTCGGCTAAGCATGACAATTTTGAGATGGGTCTATAGTTATTCAGATCAGAGTCTTCATTTCCTTGGTGAAATGGAATTACATAAGCTGTTTTCCAGATAATGGGAATTCTGCTTGATAAAATAGATAAATTAAAGATATATGTACTGTGTTCTAAAATAATCGGGGTCACAAGCCTCAGAAATAAAGGTGTCCAAACTATCCTCTCCTGTACTTTTTTTAGTGTTGATGGCGTTAAGTGCTTCGGCTACTTTGCAAGGAAAGTAAGCCATGGTGTCTGTCACCATTTCTTCTAGTGAGGACCCTTGCTAAAATGGTCTAGCACTAAATCAGTATCTGGGGTTTCAGACGGGTAGTGGATGTCAATGAGTGTCAAGTCATTTAAGAAGGCCTGGTCATTAAAATGTTTAAAATTCCTTCTAACTACTTTCTTAATTATGCTAGTGTGCATATTCAGAATATACACACTGTCCATGCACCAGTACACATCTAGTCCTCTAGTTTATTTTGCATTTATTGTCTATTGCCTATTTACTGTATTGTCTATTTATTGTTTTTTTGTACTTATTTTGTGTATACATATTGTCCGTCATCCAACTAGTACATGTTCACTCATGTGCAAACAGCCAGAACATGTTTTGTTAAACTGTACCTCCAATATGTCTATTATGAAGAAGTTGAATTGAACTGAATTGAATTGAATAGTGATCTCAGACTTTTGGACCACACTCTATGTTTTAACTCCATACTTCCACTTTTAATTAAGAAAGATTTTGGTAAAGAACTCATACTTTCACTTCAAAGTTATGCTCTGTTAGTACACTGTGCTTTTGGTACATCAACATTTAACAAGCATCATTCAGTCCTTTCCAATGAAAGGTCCCCAACCGAAGGCCATAACTGACTCAAGACAAGAGTACTTGTGGCACACCTGTGGCTGAAAAATCGTTACTGAACCTGCAGTCCATTATAAATGCAGCTGAAACACCACTTACCTCTAAATGAATGAACCTGCTGCTCACTCTAAAGATCATTTAGCCTCTTTCAGTATGACTAATCACACCACAGTTTTTCTTTAGGAGGTCAAAGATACATCACTTTGTAGGGCTTGCATTTGAAAGTCTGGTAGAACACTTGGGTAGCAGCAAGCAACCTCTTTGTTCGCCCCTTTCGGAAGGTGGGAAGGTCGAATATATAAGCACTGTTCTCCGATCCAGCATTGTCCCTCACCACAAGTAGGTGAGAATTATAATCAAGCAACACAGCGGCACTCAGCCCCAGCTCTATACTGCTTTAACTATGGGAACAGTACAATGTAATGAGTGGGAATGACTTTAATGTAGTTAGAGCTTGATTATGAAAAAGCAAACCTGAACTCACGTTTAATAATACTTCTAACAGTTTAATAATAAATCTAATAGTTCTATGTTTGCACAAAAAACTTTAAAAAAAAACAAGAAAAAAAAGAGAATGTGTATTTGAAGATGTTCTGTGGCAAGTTATACATCTATTTAGGGATGAGAATTAAATATTCAAAGTATTAAGACAGGTTTACAATGTATGATTTTCACCACAATAAAGTTGTCACAGACAAAAATCTCAAATTGTGAAAGAATTCTTTGATCATGCATCAAATTCAGTGGTCTCTGAAAGTTTAATATGGCTCTATGCTGGCCAAGTTGCCGCCTTTGCGACCAAAGACAGTCTATAAGAGGACAAAGAAGTTTACTAGTGTAAAAACTTTAACGCTTACAATTTATGCATTAGCTTTCATACGTTTGGATACCCAAGCCTTCAGTTCGCTTAAAGTGACCTGCCCTGAAAGGGCACAGCTCACTACTACTTGACGGACAGAAAGATTATCCTACTCAAGCTCACTTTGGAGAAAGGGCATTCCATGTTCCATGTTTTGAAAAAAGAAGGGGTAAGCAGATTCCCACTATTCTCTTGCACCATAGGCATACTAGCAGAAAATCTTTATTGTATAATCTGACCTGCAGTATAACTGAATTTGCACAATATGCATTGGAATTTGGGGAAGATTTTATTTGCAGCATTTGTGCAGTAGTATATGCAATAAACACATAAGGCTGCAGTTATTGCACTGTGTATAGCAGGTTTTAGTTCATTTAAATGGAAAGACAGAATGCTGAAAAGGTACAAATACATGCAAAGAAAAGGAGCCAATCCATTGTAAGGTAGCATCCTCATATGAAGTCTCACAATTCCATCTTTAAAGCTATAAAAATAAGATCATGTTTAAATTATTCAGAATACCAATTTACTGGGAAGGTTAAGGAGAGGAAAGTCATAGTGAACCTCCATCTTTAACCTTGAAAACTGTAGAAATAATATGGTAAGAAAACAAGCAAGTCTCAAAACAACAACCACAAAACAATTCCACCATGATTTTTGAAGACACATTTTGATATTAGAATCTGCTTGATGCACATAAAAATATAAATTAAATAATAAATACCTTTCATACCTGGGCCTCCATACACAAAACATCTAAATCATAAACAGTAATCTAATAAAACACTAACATGAGGATATCCTAATTTGCAATCTTTTGTTTTGATAAATAATTTGCATTTTCTTGAGTCAAAACAATCTGTATTGTGTATAATTAGAGCTCTGTAGAATAAAACTTTTTGTGCCATACATTTTAAAAAAATTAACAAAATCATGACCACAGAACAACAAAACAAATTGAAACTGAACATATGTGTGTCATTACACCACTAGTACCGAAGCTCAGAAGGAACAGTGTGGAGTGAAATATTGCATTCATAGGAATCGCTTCCCCAGTATTTGGGGGCGGTGGGAAGAAGTAAAAGAAACAATGTGGAGGGGGGGACCTCCCCATCCCCCTCTCGTGCTGGCCCTGGTTGCACTTGTCTTATTCCTTTCCATTCTGTTCTGTCATTCAAACTGGCTCAACTCCTCTCTCCCTCTCTCTCTCTCTCTCTCTCGGATCATTACACATGTCAATATTCTGGCGTAATCAGGACTGAGACAGTTATCATTTGGGACAAGCGCAGTTGTGACCTACGTGCTTTTCTCCTCCGTTCATTTACATTTAAATGATTCTCTATTCCTTACCAGAAGAATTACTGCTTTCTCCTTTTTGTTCTATGCCAAAGCCTTGATCCTTCCGCTCTGGTATGCTGATGCTAGTGCGCTGGGTCTGATAATGTTCCTAATGACACTCTTTAAAATGAAGATTCTTAAATGGTTCTTGGCTTGAACTTTAAAAACCTTTAATTGGTATAGAATCAGTGGTGGAACTACTGGGGTAGGGGCAATCACATATTTATTGGGCCCATTTATTTATAGCATTGTGCAATCACGAAAGAAAGATAGTTTAGCTTTCATCAACACGGTGCAAACAAACTTGATGTCTGTTTATCTCTTTCTTCATATTCATAATGCACCTCATTCATGGTAACCATTTTCAAATGGATTCTTCACAATCTGCAACATACTAAATTTATTATTTGTAAATCTAAAATCTGAAATAGGCAGTAAGATGCTAGTGGATGGAGTGGCATGCCTTTGGAGCATCACCTTGTTTTGATAAATGCTCATGGTGCCCATTGTGTGGACAAGGTAGGAGAAAAATGGTCAAAAATGGTCAACAAATGGTAATTCCTCATGCAATATAACTGCAGTCCATGTCCTGTTGAAAGATGGTTTCATCTTGTATCACATGATTGTCTGATTTTGATGCTTCAGTACACGTTCATCTGGTTGGTTAACTGCAGAAAAAGCACTTGCTGACAGATCTTGGTCAAGGTTAAAGTAGGTTATAAGGACAAACTGCCCATTTTTTGGTAATTTTTTAAAAAAAAATAAATGGCTACATTTTTTCATCCTTAACATACAATGCTACCGCTGAACCAATTATTTCAGACAAGTCTAGAATTAATCCATCAAAGACATGAGAGTGTGTGTCTGTGTGTCTATGTGTGTATTCCACTCAGTCAGAAGCCGCCTAGCTCCTGCTAATTATCAAGAAAATGAATCTGGGATATTTCATTAATGTTTTATTCTTTGACTCAGAATCTCAGACATCTAAATTATTCAAGTTAAACTTAACAATAAATTGAGATTCAGAATCGTATTACCCAGACACTTCAACGCAAGCATCTTCACAATAACTTAACAATGTGATTTTGAAGTTAAAAGCCTAAAAATGGAACTAGTCACAGTTTCACATCATCAGTCATCTCCCAAAATAAAGTCATGTCCCAAAACACAGTCAAGTAAAACCAGTGCAGAGGCAGCCATGAAGAGGGACACATCTGTAACATCCCTCAAAAAAAAACAACATTATGGGTCTAGAAATATGTGTAGCTGTCAAGAAGCTGTTACTAAGAAAAGGAAATAGGCTAGGGCTGCACGATAAATAGAATTTCCATCGTTGTCGTGATATGAGTTTTCACAATGAACGCACAAGCTATGATGACAAAACGGGTCAAATTATCTCATGTGCAGCGGCAGAGGGACAAAATTAGATTAAAACCAACAAATCCTTTCCTGTGTTTGAACGCTGCTGTCCCACATGGAGAATGAGTGACTTCACCATTCAGCTAAACAACCAATATAATAATAGACATGTGCACAGCTTAAAAACTAATCTACCCTGAACTACTAGCCTGTAAAAATGCTTCAAACGTGATGAATATTCTCAAGTTCAGTGTTCTACACATGCATTACCATAACAAGCTTTTTAAGGAATCAAAAAATACAAAAGAATAAAGGCTGCTTTTGTAGCCTTTATAGAAAACGTTCAGAGAAGACTGTACTTGTGGCACATCCAATAAGAGGCACATTGTGTTGTATATAACTTAATGCTTCTCATATCATCATTCTGGTATCCAACAGCTCCAAACACGGCATTATATGTCCACCTCGTGCAGCCCTAAAACTAATAAAACATAGGAAAATTTTCAGAACAAACAAAAAAGTTGAATGGACCATGAACTGGCCACCCTAGAATCTAGACCTCCCCACTGAATGTGTCTGGGGATCATTAGAAACAGAAAATGCAACCAAATTCTATGACTGTGGAAAATGATCCCTGCAGATATCTCTGAAAAACTGAAAGCAAGAATACAAGTTGTAATAAAGGAAAATGGTGGACATACTAAATATTGAAAATTCTGAAATTATATTCAGTTTTCGAGGCTTCGATGTAATTTTCTCTTAAATATAAGTTCTCTGGAATATTTTTTTCCTGACAATGAAATATCAGTAAGTTTTATTTAATGGCATTTAAGTGGAAATTACATTAATGAAGGGTGGCCACTGACTTTTGCAAAGTACTGTTCAGATACCCTTCTAATTTACCTTCTTTATAGGTGAATTCTAGTGATTCTTCAAAATTTCTGCATATTACATTTAATGGGGTGAGAGTAGAGAGTGACTTCATGGTGCTTTGCAGCGAAAATTGCTAAAACACATTTAGACTCAATGATTTCAAGTTATGTCTTAAATCTAATGTAAAACGATGTCTCAGGCATCATGTCATGTCTCATGTCAAGGCCTTTTCACATTGAGTTAGGTTTTTAATTGATGTGCAAGTCAGGTTTTCAAACCTGACTTAAATGTAAACGTAGATACATATAATAATGTCATCACTGATTCTAATCTCACTAATGCTCTTGTAACTGAATGCAATCAAATACTCACAGCAATGTTCCAAAATCTAGTGTAAAGCCTTCCTAGATCAGCAGAGACTGTCTCTATACTCTTGATTTCAGAAGAAACACTGGATGAGCAGAAGTCTATAAACGTTATACATACAGATACGTATATACAGCTATTTGGCTCATGACACATCCTTAATAAAAAATCTGTTGTTCTCAAACTATTATTTCCTTTCTAATACTGGAGTTACCCTTTAAAGAGCCTCACATAGCCCAGACTATCAGCCTTGCCCTGTCTTTTTCAGTCAGAGCAAAAAGTCAGAAAGATTTGAAATGATTTTGTAGGATGGAGGTGCTCTGGACTTTGATGTCAGCCGCTTCCTAAAATTAGATGGTGAACGGCGACCTGTTTGGGAAAGGTGCCTTTGAAAAATGATCTGGGGCCGGGGGTTAAAGTGGACTAATTTACTTTACTGTGACAGGCCTGACAGAGAGAGAGAGAGAGAAAGAGAGAGAGAGAGAGAGAGAGAGAGAGAGAGAGAGAGAGAGACAGAGAGAGAGAGAGAGAGAGAGAGAAAGAGAGATAGAGAGCGAGAGAGAGAGAGAGATGGGTGAAAAATAGATACACAGCAGCAGGAATGTTAATAATATAACTGCTTTAAATATATCTGCTCCTGCCTTTTATTTTACAAGGGCAAAATCGCTCTGGGGACCCACAGGTTTCACACTGTGACTTGATGTGCCAGTTAAAGGTCATGTGAGTTGCACTTTTAAAGTTTGAGCCAAAATGGCCTCTTTCCATTGGCCTGTATTTGTACCTCTTTGAAAGCTATCCTTGGTCCTATTAGCCTGTGGCTATAATTCTATTTTCCATATTCATATATCCTTAGAATTAATTAGGTTGTTAAGTTATAGCTCCAGTTGCAGTGGGTAAAGATAGAAAATGAGAAGAGAGAAGAGAAGGTGTAAGAATATGCTTCAGTGCTCTCTTACAAAGCACCTTTACAGAATCTGCCCACAAAGTTCTATTAAAAGTGTGCTTTGAGCCAACAGGTTTTCTGTTGCTAGAGAAATTTTTGTCTGTGGTAATTAATTTAATTCATGTATTTAATTAATTTCCAAATCAAAACAACCATTCAGTTGCTTTTTCAGGAAACATTTTTGAGAAGATTAGAGGTAAGATAAATCACTTAAGAAAAGATGGAAAGTCAAAAGAAAATATGTGCAAAAAAACAGAAGTGATCAAAACTGGAGTTAAAAATAATTTTAGAAGACACAAAGAAAACAGGTCTCCTAACAACCATGTAAGACCTGATCAACCACCAAAAACATAAACAATACCTAAAGCTTTCATCTTTGTGAGAGAAGAAAATTAATCTCCACTCTTGCTGATTAATCGTCCATCTTTCCACTGTGAGAAGACAACTCAACATGGAGTGTGAAAGGATGTGTAGCTGTCAAGAGGCTGTTACTCAGAAAAGGAAAAGGAAAGACAAAAAAAGAATGTCCTCAGAACAATGGACAATATATATATACATGGGTCATTCTACAGAAATGTCCATTTTTGTGTCACCTTCTTGAGCCATGAATTTTACAATATTGGTTTGTGAATCAATTATATAGAATTCCAAGCACCACAAAAGTGCTTGTTCCCACAGTCATGTGTAAAGCCTGAGTGCCATATTTTGAAGTTCCATATTTTTCTGCAATTTTAACTACAATAATCTATACATGATTTTGGAATATATAAATTAAATGACATAAAGAAAACAAATGCCAAATAAAAATGATAAAATATATGACGAAAATTGTTGTCCCCAGGAGTTATGTCACTGGTGTTACCGCATAACAAAAAATCTCTTATTTTGAAATAAAAATCACACTGATGACATCACTTGACTTCCTTTTACCTATTTTCTGTTCAGTTATCAGAAATTTTCTCGTTTAACTCATGATTTCATATGAAGTTTTTAGTTGATGTCACTGGTATGACCTTCTTTATTCTTAGACAATTGTGAAAAAATAGAATACAAGTGGATTAAATTACATATTTTAGTGGTTATTCCATGATTGATGACATGTGGTTTGATGCTCTGTAGCAGCCATTTTTTAAAATGCATTTTTCAAAAATGTCTCTGGTGTTACTGTCACTGGTGTTACCTTTCTTATGGGTAACACCAATGAGGACTGGTAACACCAGTGACACCTATGGATAGACAGAAAAGTGGACGTTTCTGTAGAATGACCCATATATATATATATATATATATATATATATATATATATATATATACACACACCTATATATATATATATATATATATATATATATATATATATATATATATATATATATATATATATATATATAAATATAAACCACTATTTATTTACAACTCATTAGTTAAACACGGTTAGTTATACATGTTCATGAATGACAGTTCATGTACAGTGACAATGACATGTACATGGCACTCCTACTGGCACTATTGGTACCCCTGGTAAACGTGAGCAATACAGGCTGTAAAAACATTCTTTATGGCTTATTCTTTTGATTTTTCATTCAAAATATTCACAAAAATCTTTCTTTGAAGTACAATGAAATTAAAGAATCTTAAATCAGGAAATAAATATTTTTTCTCAAATCTATGTGTGTCACAATTGTTAGCACCCCTTCATTTAATACTTTGTGCAGCCTAACTTTGCAAAGATAACAGCTCTGAGTCTTCTCCTATAATGATTAATGAGACTGGAGAACACATGGGAAGAGATCCGAGACCATTCCTCCATACAGAACCTCTCCAGATCCTTCAGATTCCAAGGTCCACACTGTGGAATCTCCTCTTCAGGTTATCCCACAGGTTTTCTAAGGGGTTTGTGTCAAGAGACTGGGGTGATCATGGCAAAACCTTAATTATCTGGACAGTGAACCATGGCTGAGGCAGTCAGCTTTTGATTTTATTGCTGCTCTACCTAATGGAGTCTGTGATACCATGTATCTGAATAAATTGTCCAGGGCCTCATAACAGCCACATAACATCACAGATCCACCACCATATTTCACAGTGCGGATAAGGTACTTATCTGCATGGCTCTTTCTGTGCACACCAAACTCACCTCTGGTGTTTGTTGACATCTATTTTGGTCTCATCTGACCACAGAACATGGTCCCCCTGAAAGTTTCAGTAACATTAGGCAAACTGTTGGAGCTTTTGAGTTTTGGTCGCTGACAGCAGAGGTGTTTGAGCAAAATTTGTGGTGTTTGATTGTGGTTTGGGAGATGTTCTGACCCCAAGACCTAACTAATTTCTGCAATTCTCCATCTGTGATTCTTGGAAATTCTTTGTGTATCACTGAGTGAGGTCAGCATACAACACGTCCTCTTCCTGGCAGATTCTTAACATCTCCACTTCTTGATTATTGCCCTGGGCATTTTCAACTGCTGTTTTCTTGTAGCCATGTCCTGATTTGTGCAGCTCAACAACCTTTTGTCCTACATCATTGCTGTATTATCAATTGCTGTATTAATGATGGATGACTGAGAAAATATGACCTGTGTTTAATCTTATATACACTGCTCAAAAAAATAAAGGGAACACTCAAATAACACATCCTAGATCTGAATGAATGAAATATTCTCATTGAATACTTTGTTCTGTACAAAGTTGAATGTGCTGACAACAAAATCACACAAAAATCATCAATGGAAATCAAATTTATTAACCAATGGAGGCCTGGATTTGGAGTCACACACAAAATTAAAGTGGAAAAACACACTACAGGCTGATCCAACTTTGATGTAATGTCCTTAAAACAAGTCAAAATGAGGCTCAGTATTGTGTGTGGCCTCCACATGCCTGTTTGACCTCCCTACAACACCTGGGCATGCTCCTGATGAGGTGGCGGATGGTCTCCTGAGGGATCTCCTCCCAGACCTGGACTAAAGCATCCGCCAACTCCTGGACAGTCTGTGGTGCAACGTGACGTTGGTGGATGGAGCGAGACATGATGTCCCAGATGTGCTCAATCGGATTCAGGTCTGGGGAACGAGCGGGCCAGTCCATAGCTTCAATGCCTTCATCTTGCAGGAACTGCTGACACACTCCAGCCACATGAGGTCTAACATTGTCCTGCATTAGGAGGAACCCAGGGCCAACCGCACCAGCATATGGTCTCACAAGGGGTCTGAGGATCTCATCTCGGTACCTAATGGCAGTCAGGCTACCTCTGGCGAGCACATGGAGGGCTGTGCCACCCCACACCATTACTGACCCACTGCCAAACTGGTAATGCTGAAGGATGTTGCAGGCAGCAGATCGCTCTCCATGGCGTCTCCAGACTCTGTCACGTCTGTCACATGTGCTCAGTGTGAACCTGCTTTCATCTGTGAAGAGCACAGGGCGCCAGTGGCGAATTTGCCAATCCTGGTGTTCTCTGGCAAATGCCAAGCGTCCTGCACGGTGTTGGGCTGTGAGCACAACCCCCATCTGTGGACGTCGGGCCCTCATACCATCCTCATGGAGTCGGTTTCTAACCGTTTGTGCAGACACATGCACATTTGTGGCCTGCTGGAGATCATTTTGCAGGGCTCTGG
Source organism: Colossoma macropomum (assembly GCF_904425465.1). Taxonomy (NCBI): domain Eukaryota; kingdom Metazoa; phylum Chordata; class Actinopteri; order Characiformes; family Serrasalmidae; genus Colossoma; species Colossoma macropomum. The sequence goes on from NW_023494808.1 coordinate 15,150,262, forward strand.
CAGTGCTCCTCCTGTTCCTCCTTGCACAAAGGCGGAGGTAGCGGTCCTGCTGCTGGATTGTTGCCCTCCTACGGCCTCCTCCACGTCTCCTGGTGTACTGGCCTGTCTCCTGGTAGCGCCTCCAGGCTCTGGACACTACGCTGACAGACACAGCAAACCTTCTTGCCACAGCTCGCATTGATGTGCCATCCTGGATGAGCTGCACTACCTGAGCCACTTGTGTGGGTTGTAGAGTCCGTCTCATGCTACCACGAGTGTGAAAGCACCACCAACATTCAAAAGTGACCAAAACATCAGCCAGAAAGCATAGGTACTGAGAAGTGGTCTGTGGTCCCCACCTGCAGAACCACTCCTTTATTGAGTGTGTCTTGCTAATCGCCAATGATTTTCACCTGTTGTCTATTCCATTTGCACAACAGCATGTGAAATTGATTGTCAATCAGTGTTGCTTCCTAAGTGGACAGTTTGATTTCACAGAAGTTTGATTTACTTGGAGTTATATTGTGTTGTTTAAGTGTTCCCTTTATTTTTTTGAGCAGTGTATATTCCCTAGTTAAACAGATAAGATAATCCTTTATTAGTCCTACAGGGAAATTCACAGTGCCACAGCAGCAAAGGGATAGCAAGGCACTCAAGAAAAGAAGTACCAAGAATAGAATTAACAAACAAATAATTAACCTTGTTAATTACTTAACAAGGTTACAGTTTGTTACTTGTTACTATATAGACAATATATGTTATAATAAAGATACAAAATATAAGATAAAAAATATAAACTCTATCCTTCACAGAAACTCTATTCACAAAAATTAACAATATAAACAATTATAAATATAAAAACAAAACATAATTACACTGTAAGGATATTTTACCCAAATTGCACATGGAGTATTGCACGGAGTATTGTATTGCAATCTTTACACTATAGAGATATTTTACACATATTGCACATGGAGTATTAATTATATTGCAAGCAGGAAATGATGATGAATTCACAGTTTATGTTCTGTTGGTGTGTAAAGTCTAACGGGGGTGGCGGGAGGGTTGTACTGGGAGCAGTGCTGGTTGTACAGTCTAACAGCAGCAGGAGGGAAAGACCTGCGATAACACTCTTTCACACACTTGGGGTGAAGCAGCCTGTCACTGAAGGAGCTGCCCAGTGCTGCCAGAGTCTCATGCATGGGGTGTGAGCTGTTCTCCAGCATGGATGCTAGCTTGGCCAACATCCTCCTGCTTCCCACCACCTGCACTTGAGATGCTGCTGCCCCAGCAGGCCACACCATAAAAGATGCTTGATGCTGCCACAGTGTCGAAAAAGGACCTCAGGAGTGCCCCCTGCACTCCAAACGATGTCAGGTAAACAGGTAGAGTCTGCTCTGGCCTTTCCTGTAAAGAGTACTTGTGTTATCTGACCAGTCCAGTCTATTGTTGAGTCAACTCTCTCACTCCCTGGATGTTCTCTGGTGGAGGAAGGTGACTGCGCCTGTGGAAATCCACCACTTCTTGGTCTTGGTCTTTGATCAGGTGACAGTTCCACAGACACCAGTCCACAAAATCCTGGGTCAGTTCTCTGTACTCTCTGTCGTCCTCATCTGTAATAAGTCTGATTATCACTGAGTCATCAGAGAACTTCTGTAGATGGCAGTTTGGTGAGCTGTACATAAAGTCTGCAGTGTACAGGGTAAAGAGGAATGGTGCCAGGACTGTTCCTTGCAGGGCCCCTGTGTTACTGACCACCCTGTCAGACACACAGTCCCATGCCCTCACATACTGTGGTCGGTTGGTGAGGTAGTCCAGAATCTAATTTGATAGATACTAACAATTGTGGCACACATAGATTTAAGAAAAATGTTTATTTTATGACAAGATAATTTTTTTTCTTTCGATCATTATACTTTAAGTAACGATTAGATTTTTCCTAATATTTTGAATGGAAGATCAAAAGGATAAGTAATTAAGAAAATATTTTTTCAGCTCATTTTTGTTTGTGATTACCAGTGATGGCACTGTATACAAATCATTACAGCATACGGCTGAAATTTATACATTTCTGAAGGTGACATAAGCTTTATATTTTGTTCAGTATATACATGATAACAAAATATAATTTGGCTAAGTAATTAGATAACTTATGTGAGAAGTTATAACACCTGCTAACAGATAGCAGGTGTAAAATATGTGTTCTGTCTTTGGACTTTTTTGCATTAGCTAAATTAAGGCTGAAACTATATACAACAATTTTAAATGATTTCCTTTGTCTTGTGTAGGACTGAAATGCTCAAAACAAGGCAGTGTCATTTAAACTAAGTAATCCAAAATCCTAACAATGCACATATAACACAGTCCACCATAGACGAGGCTCAACCTCTCCACAGAAACACAAAAAAAATGCTGTTTTTTGTTTTTGCCATTTTCAGCATTCAATACAAAAAATAAAGCATTAAAATGTATGCAGATTTTGTCACTGTGTCATGAAAAACATATGTGAGAAGGACCTGTCGTGAAAAAGTGCAGCACTGTAGTTTCTGTACTTGTTTGTCAGTGTCTCTCCACCTCTTCTCTTTCTTGACCTTGTGACCCAGTTGTGAAATTCTGTGCAATTTTAGCCCCGATTTTTCTGCCTTAAGGAAAGGTTTGAATATGTGATAAACTCCAAAGGTCAGCTGAAGAGACATCGCCAAATGAGTTCAGAAACTACAATAGTACATTGCTCCATTTTGCGGCAGTCACACTTCTCACCTTTATTTTAGAAACATGAACTAATTATGAACAGTTTCAATGTTAGCACCTGCAGAAAGGTCTGTACCTAAAGAGTAGACATTTTACACACATCCGTTAGCAGACATGCGTTATTTAACACATATGAGTTTCAGTAATTTGCTGTGATGTATACATGAACTCATGTACAACTCATTGTTTATTAGTGAAAGGGTTTGTTGTAAATATACAGAAAAAACACGTATTGCATTTATAAATATGAATACTATATTAAAAACAAATTCTGATTCACTAAGGATTTGTTTATGGTTTATTAAACAAACTTATTATAAGATGTTGCCTAATTTTCTGTTAAATATATGATTTTTGCTTTTTTCCCTGGTGCTGAAAAGTTAATAATTTGTACTTAATGTCCACTTTGACTGGGAATTCAATAAATAAAAAGTGGCCTCTTTTTGGGCACTGTACTGTAACGTCATGTAAGTTTATTTTGTTGTTAAGTTATACAATAAAGTGTGTACAGCCTTTCTGATCACACACACACACACAGATTTTCTTCTTCTGCATTGCTGCCATGTGTTCCATGACAAGAGTCCGACAGCATCAGGCAAGCCAAAGAATGCACTGATCTGTGCTCTTGTTTGAGTGGAAGACTGGAAAGGTCACAAACAGGATGAAAAGACTTTATTTCTTTCATCTGCACACAAGGCTATGAGGGCTACAAGTGAGGAATTTTATATTAGTGATCTGAAGAATATCACCTACAAAATATGCAGACTGTCCAAAAAACTATATTAGTAGGGATGAAGTATTATTTTCTCTCCTCATCAAATCTAATCTCAACATATATACTGAATGGCTATGCCCTAACCAATTCTGAAATATTATCTGGATGACTGTTTATAATATATGGTTTTGCTAAGGTTGTGCAGAAAGCAAAACATATGGTTATGTCCTTTGAATTTGACTTTGGGGCAAGAAGTCCCCCCAGAGAAGTGATAAAAGGTCTACCCCAACCAAAAAATGTACTTAAGTTTTCATAAAATGGTTCACAGGAGTTTCAGTTCTACCTTGCAACAGTGTTACATGCTAGCCTAGAGACCATTAGCTAGAATTAGGCAATATTTTTCTTATCAATAGTGAAGAAAGATGTCCTATTACAAAATTATCTTTCTGGCACTATAATTGACTGCTGTTCACATTTATATATTTAAGAACGCTTAAAGGTGCCATCGAATGGAAAACTGTATTTACGCACAGTTGAATAAGGAGAGTTTGGTGCATACCATGAACCTACAGCACTGTTGTCTCCTCCTTCAAACACAAATCCCGCATTTGCAGAAGAGGGAGGTAAAACAGGCCAATTCCAAGAACCTGAACTGTTATGTAACAGTTTTGACTGATTAATATTGATGCCCCTAAAATTTACATACCAGCCCACATGATAAAATAACAACAGAGAAACAGCAATGAAAATGGCAGACTGTGTGCAGAAATGTACTGTTCCAGTCTGTGAAGGGGATGTTGGCACTTTTCATACCTTTCTGAACTGTCAATGGGCATGGTTAATTTCATCTTTAAACAGTGGTGTCTCTGCCACAGAAAGCCTGGAGGTGCACATCAATGAAACTACACACAAACTTGATCCAAACACAAACGCCCTCCATCAATGAAATCACAAATTCACAAATTAACGTAACGTAGTGCAGGAGTTAGTGGAAGTGGAGACAGGAATATAAGTGATATGATAACAACATTAGATCTAACAAAACTAAAGGCAAGGAAAGCAGAAAAATGTTTTTAGCTGCACTCGCAGTTAGCCATGTTTTTCTCTTGAACCTCTCTGGATTGAAGGAGGAGTTTTTTATGTTGTTTTCATACTGAATGATATTGAAATCCTCTGGCTGGTGTGGTCCGAAACATTTAATCTCTAATTTCTGCTCTAATGGCAGGGTACCAAATTTGACTTTTATTACATTTTTAACTTGATGTATTTTATCACCTCGCTATTATGAGTGGCTACCACAACTGATGATGAACAATGGCTAGCTGCGTAGCAATGCCCATACCATAATCAATGTTAATAAATGTCTCGATGTATGTAAGTTTGCTGGACTTGCGCAGTGTTTTTTAACTGCTCATTTGGTTAGACGAGCGCTAACAGTCCAGCCCCATGCTCACCAAAACGAGACCGCTAGGAGAAATAGGTAGCCTACTGGCATTTCCACAACAGGTACAGGAAGATATTTGGAATATATATATGTATATATTATTTGTTATACTGAATTATTGATCATGTCGACATCTGGTTGGGCCAGGCCCCATCGGCCCCTTATGTAAAGACGTCACTGTCTTAAAATGAGGCTGAAGTTGGCTTCCTATTCACCAGCTTCCTAATTGAATGTTCCATTCCACCTTAAGTGGTTCAGCTTGTAAAGGCACCAGAATGCAACTGCAGCACCATTTATGATGGAACGAAGAATTTGCAGAACAAGCTGGCGAATAGGAAGCCAACTTCAGCTCCCATATCTTTAACGGGATCCCGGCCAACTTAATTTAAAGCTGATAGTTTGCTCTGCACATTTCACCACAGACAGCTTCTCAAACCTTGGACAATGTTGAGCATGCTTCAGCATTTGACAGTGAAGAGACAGAGGGGCAGTTCCAAATTTATTAGCATCACAACCCCAACTGCAGCATGTAAGTAGCCATGCTGTGTGAATCCAGATCATCTTAATCCCTTAAAATCCCCATAGTATTACACAGTAATACTACTGTGTAGTACTATTACTTATTATGTATTACTATTACTTAGTAGTATTGCATGCAAAGGCTTAATATTCAGTAAGTGCAGGGACATCAATGCAAACTGGCTGAGCTATTTGTAGGTTACAGAAGTATGTAAAAAAAACTTTAGGTCCATTGGTGGGCTCTGGCCATTTAAGGGGTGTAAATTGAAAGTATTATAGTGAGCCCACAACTTTAATTTGTGTCATTGTCAAGATCGAAAGCATGTAGCTAGTATAGGTAACGTTAGCTACTAGCAACTAGAATAACTAGAATAGCTAACTAAATAGTATGATGACCGGAGGTTCATTTTATTTTTCTGCCAGTGTATTTTGACATGTTCTTCCTGTGTAAGTGCTTCACTGTAAACAAGCAAATTGGAGCAGAGCTCATCAAGTTATTCTTGAGTCCAGCAAAAAAGGGAACATATCATAGGGTTGGAAATGTAAAACCACATCTGGGCATTTTTCACTCAAACCTTCAATGTAGACATCAGAGAACAATTTGAAATATTAAACAAATGCATTCTATGGCACCTTTAAATTGGTAAAGAAACTTTATAGTACACAAAGCTTTAAGTCACATACCTTCGACGTAAACATCAGAGAACAATTTGAAATATTGAATAAATGCATTCTATGGCACCTTTAAATCGATAAAGAACCTTTATAGTACACAAAGCTTCTTTAAGCTTTTAAAAGGTTATATATCATTTTAAAACATATATAGGGAGCCGAAAGTGGTTATTCTGTGGCATTGCTCAAAGAACCCTTTGTGGCAGCTTTTTGTAAGAGTGAAGTGTTACTTCTTGAAACAAGCTTTGATGATGCATTTCACTTCATAAAATTGCTAAACAGGTAAAATGTCTATATACCCAGAACCATCTGATAATATACTTGTAAGAATTTCATAGTCAGCAATATCTAATGTATTGCATACATTTTTTTGCATTGCAGTGACCAAACACAAGTACTCTAATCTCAACGCAGCCTCCGTTCATGCACATTAATTTGGAATGATTGTCAAGTGCATGAGTTTTGACAAAACTGCTTAAGCATTAGAGACAGACTGGACCGATGACGTCTTTCAGTTGAAGAGAACTCTTACAGTGATATCAATCATGCCAAAGGAGAACTTCAAAGGGAAAAAAAATAATTTGTCATTTTTATCTTGGTTACCATGACAATGTTGTTTTAAAAAGGTAAAGGCGAGTCTCAGGCTGAATCTGAAAGGCTTCCTTTTTGTATAGTGCAAAAGAGGTATAAACAGGGCTGGACTGGGAGCTAAAATTAGCTTTTTGACCAGCCACAACCACAGTGACCTCTCCCCTACTATGGCCCCCCAACTATAAACATAGTTTGTTTCTTTAAAATGCTTGAGCGTGAACACGTACACACTGTAGCTTAGCTTAGAACTGGAGTGACTGCTAGTTAGCAAGCTAATGCTAGTTAATTAGCTAGTGTTTGATAGTACATTAACATTAAGCTAGCTATCTGTAGCTTTAGTCTTCAAGTAGACTGAACGAACTGTCTAACTTACCCCTTCTGTTATTTGGCCCTATCTATCCTCACTCTGATATCCTAACAAATTGAATGGTGTATCTTCATTTCTTTGCAGCTTGTTTAAGTAATTTTCTGTTTTACTATCATGCATGCAATAGTAGGTAGGTCACATCCTAATATTAACATAGGATATAGATGGCCAATTTCACAAGGATTGTGATTATTAGTTTGATTTTTTTGTTGTTGTTATTCTGTTATTACAACAGTTATTTGCTTCTATTGTTGTAAAATATTCTTGAAGTAAAGCTGATTAAAGTAAACCTGATCTTAAAAAGTGGTTTAATTTCCTCTATTTGCTTATTTGTTTACACGAAGGGAGTAGCTATGTGGGTGGGGTTAAGGTTTCCCACTTGGACACCAGTTTTGCTGAAAAAAAAAACAGAAACCATTAAATGTTTCTGTTGGTTTCTGGCAGTTTTGTAATGTATTTTGGATTTTCTTAAAAATCTTGAAATCACAGTGTAAAGGGCCCTGATGGCTTTTTTCAGCAGGGAGGGTCCCCAGATTTTCTGACCTGATGCATTGTACATATTAAAAAAGAGTAGAACAGAGTGACAAAAAAAATAATAAAAATCATCCTGCCATCATATCAAACAAATAAGCAAGGCATTCCAATGGAAGCAGCACAAAGCTGACTATACAGTTTCCCAGCTTATTCTGCCATGAATAAACTGGGAAAGTCTGAAAAACACTGACTGTTACAGCCCACCGCAAAACTGTTAATCGCAAGGATGGGTCTATAGAAATGTACACAAAACTTGATAATGAAACGCATCCACCTTTAGTTGAACAGATTATGTAGAATTTATTCTACCATCTATTGCTTATTTCACCTTGATTTCTAGAGAAATGAGGAAGGTCTTTAAAATGAAACGAACTGTTCACAGTTTTATTATAACCCTGCAAGCAGTGACACTGAAAATGATTTTGCTCTAAGCCAGGAACTCAGTGTGTCTCAAAATACCACAGGATGTGCTGATTTCCTTAGCTGGCATTCTACTTCTGACTTTTTAGCATTTTACTTCTGACTTTTTTACCTTTTTAGCTGGTATGTAACAGCACATATTATATTATATTTAAAAACTTGAAATCACTTTTCATATGACTAACTTGTTATTTTTCAAACAATAGTGACATATACTTTAAAGATAATAAACAAGACACTATATTCTTATAAGTAGATGATTTAAAATGATAAACTAGTCATACTACTAATTAGTATACTACTAATACATTTATATGTACATCATTAAAAAAAAGTGAACACTCAAACTTCATACTTGAACATATGAATGGTGCTTTGCATGGTTAAATTTTTGTCTCTCTGATGGAAAAAGTGTTGCATACGGTTCTTTAAGCAGTGGCTCCCAACCCTGGTCCTAGAGGACCCACTGCCCTACACATTTTAGTGTTTGCCCTGCTCCCAGCACACCTGATCTAAATGACCTGCTAATTAACAAGCCACACAAAAAGTGCAGGACAGGGCGAGGACTGGGAGCCAGTGCCTTTAAGAACCTTTTAAAAATGGTTATATATAGTACCAAAAAGAGTTCCTCTACTGTCATAGAACTTTTTTGGCACTATTTAGAAGCCTTTTTAATAACTGTGTGGCATTGCTGGGGCTCAAACTCACAATCTCCTGTTGGAAGTGATGGCTAAGTCCACTGCACCACTCAGGAACACATCAAGCAACTCTGATTTTGTGTCTACAAATGTTTAATACACTGGAGAAAATATTTGTTGTTTTAACTTAACCTTTTCAACTCCTTGGGACCACTGGTGGTTCCAAAATGCACTTTGTCATATTCTTCATAACTTTCATATTTCATAAGCTACATTCAAAAGGTGGGTGTCATATGAGAGCTGTAACTGTCTTCTTTCTAGTCAAATAGATGGGTAATATAATTTTAAACCCTTATAATAAAAGAAGCTGAACTCAATTTTTTTTTCTACTGAAAATTGACCCATTTTTCCACAAATCTGGGCTATAAACTATAAACAGATGGTGTCTCTTCAGTGATATGCTCTGTAAAAACTATTTTTCTAAAAAAAATATAAAGAGTTTTTAAGATTTTTGGCTTTCAGCATAAAATGTAAACATATAGTAATATGCGTATGATCATAAAACATTTTCTGTTAATTTGAGGGGAGCTCAAATTAAATACAAATTTACATTTATTTCATGCAGTTCATGTAAATTCAGATGGAAAAAACAAAATATACCCTGGTCAATAATTAAAGCATGGCTTATTCTCATGTGGTGCGACTGTCTAAAGATTCATCCCAACATCAGGAGATGGTGAGTTTGAATCCCAACAATACCATAGCTGTCCATATCCGGAAGCCCAAGATTAAAATATGCCAGGTGGGACTGTGTGAGAGAAGGAGTGCCTGCTAGTGAGGAAATCGAGTAAAAAAAACATTCAGTTCAGCTTTGTTTATCTAACTGTGATGCAGACCTAGAAACAATAGCTGGCAGAATTGTTGACTCAGCTAAGAAGTTTGAGTTGGGTGAACTCTGATGTCCTCAAGTTGAGTCAACTCAAGAAAAGCCATCTAATCGTTACTATATTATTTTAAGTTGAGCAAACTTCTAATTTTTTACAGTGTACTTTTGTATATGTTTTATGAAAATTTTCAAATATTTTGGTACAATTTGAATATATCAAACAATAAATAATGCAACAGGTTACACAGTACTACCATAAAATAATCATTTTATAAATTTATCTGCAGTTTTTTTTATTGAAAACATAGAATTCAGACTTTTGAGCAGTGATTGGTAGCATAAATGTATTGTTTTACATATTTTTAGATGTTCCTCCAGCGTGTTTTTTGTTTTTTAGGTAGAACACTCAGTAAGCAACCACAAAACACTCTTAATAATTAAGATGCCAAAATAATTTTTTCGGGTGATAGTAACATTATCATATACAAATTAGACTGAGTGTCCCCAGAAAAAAAATGGGTATACTACAGCATCTCATTGTTCTAAGAACCTTAACACTGATCACAGTCATTAATGTACATTAATGTACAACTGACTAAATCCACACTGACAAAGGAGTTAGACAAGACTGCATCCTATCACCATACACTGAATAAATAAAGTGTTAAATTTGCTAAAAAAATGTTATGCCAAGTGGTTCCACACAACTGTGTTAGTTGGCTTCAAAGATACTTGGTTCAGTGATATGTACTTGACGAATTCAAGTAAAATCACACTAAAGCAATGAGTAAATTCTAATTAACTGGACTTATGCATTACCTAAAAATGAACGGTCATATTTACTTATAAATGTTATGCTAAGAGGTTCCACACAACTGTGTTATGTAGCTCTTAAGATGCTCAGCTGAGTAATATGTACTAATTAAAGTAATAGATTTAAGTTAGAGCTGCATAATTTTGTCAGGTTATTACTGTGCTACTGAACTGCTAAAGAATTACACTCAGCAGTAGGGTACATGGTAACTTGCACTTACAGCTAAACGATGTAGCCCAGGATGTTAACTATAAAGTACAAGAAGAATGCACACACAAGGCCCAGGAGAAAGACAACATGAAGAAGCTGAGTAAAAAAATGAATGTCCAAACAAAAGCCTCCGAAGTAAATCTGACAACTCACTTAATTTTAAATAATTAAAATAACACAACTAACTCAGTTTCACTGATTTACATGCATTTGTTAAGTAATATTAATAATTTCATATTTTCTTCAACCTGTATGCTGAACATAAAGAAGCAGGACTAATGTAAGGTGATGGCAGATTCAAGATTGGTGGAAGAAGCATCGATAACCTTTAATTTGAGGATGTCATGACATTCGTTGCATCAAGAAGACCTGAAGGCCCTTATAAGGAAAGTTAAAGAACACACTGTAAAAATTGAGCTTGCACAACAAAAAAAAACTTGGTACAGAATTTCCCTGAATTTCTTCTTGTTCACTCAACTTTTATAAATTATTTGTTACACTGACAGACAATTTTTTTTGTCTTTAGTTGAGCTAAGATGAGAATATTTGTTGTACAAAAAAGTACAACTATTCTTGAGCAAAGCTTTTTGAGTTCTACTGACTTTTATTTTTTTGTTTAACAAACAAAGAAATACGAGTTGTAGTAACTTTTTTTCTTTGTTTAACAAACAAGAAAATGTAGTTTCTGTAACCATTACATTCTCGCTCACTAAACAAAGCTTTTTGAAGTTAACTAAAAATATTTTTTGGAAATCAGTACTAAGGAATTTAAAGTTGTGCCATTACACTTAAAGAACACAGTTAGTGTCCAGCTCTACAGTAAAACCGTCACCGCTCACCTGTGTTCACCAGTATGTGGACATGAACTGATTACACCAAAAAGCATTTTGAAGCGATTGCTTTAATTGTCAAAACAACGTACACAGAACTTACAATTCAGACAAAATGAGTGAAATAACAATTACATAAGTAAAGAAACAGTTACAAAGGTGTTTACCAAAAAACTACAAACTACATTGGTGTTAGTGCTGTACTTAATTATATGTATACACTCACTGGCCACTTAATTACATACAGCTACCTTGTATCTATGCTAATTTCCAATTTAATCAGGTCCATTTAATGTATTAAAGTGCACTGTGTAGTTCTGCAATTGCAGATTGTGGTTGATCTGTTTCTCTGCATAATTTATTAACCTTTTCACCTTGTTTATCAATGATCAAGACCCCCACCTTGACTACCACTGAGCAGGTATTATTATTATTTTGTTCTCAGTGCTGCAGTAACACTGCATAGTAGTATGTGTGGTATTGGTACTACTGTATCAGATACAGCAATGCTTTAGTAAAAAAAAAAAAACAACATCTATAAGGAGGACCAACAAGGTAGGAGTATCTAATAGAGTGGACAGTGAGTGAGTAGCCACAGAGTTTAAAACTCCAGCAGCACTGCTGTGTCCAATATACCACCCAAATATTACCTGCTCTGTGGTGGTCCTATGGGGGGGGTTCTGAACACTGAAGAACAGGGTGAAAGGGGGCTGTATACATATGTGTGAGGGAGAGAGAGACAGCAAGATAATGAACGTCTGAAGCCTACCCTACTGTGCTAAACATACTCGTCCCTTAACAGATGTAAAGGTCTCCGCTCAATTCCTTTGTCACTGCAGCTTGTGAGGGTGGATTCTTCATGGCTGTATCAAAAATGAAACAAAAAAGTAAGCAAAATTAGTAATAAACACTCACCAGACAAAACATAAGGATGAGAAAAACACCAAGAAAAAAAAGACATATGCAATAGAATACAACAAGGAGCATGTTATTGTGACTAACAATGTACTATGTTTTTCACAACATCACACAATCTTGAAAGCTCGTTTTCACGCAACAGTTTTGCAAAGTAAAGAAAAAAGTAAAGCATGTGAGCCATAGTTCTAAGTACATCTTAAAATTCATAACATTGGCAATATTTTGAGCTAAAAGATGTAGTAAAACATATAATAAAATCTGCACTAATAATGCGAAGAGCAATACTATAAACAATACTATAAGTAAAAGCACCTGGGACAAGCTCTAAGTCCTGATCAGTCGAGAACCAGACAGATGGCTGTAGGTAGAGAGAACATTTGGTAAAGGTTTAAAATGCTAACTTCAGCAACTGAATCAGATGCAGGCATATTTCTCCTGACTAACTGAAGTTGTACAAGCATTCAATCCTCTCAAATCTAGTAAAGACTTTTCTTCCATACCTGAAAAATACAAATTCTTTTTTGTTCCTGACCTCTTCTGGGCTTTGATGGTCAGTGAGGAGCAGGGTGGCCAAAATACAAATACAAACTTGAGTAAAAGCAGCAATACTCTTGGTTAAATATTACTTCTGTAGAGGTATTCAGTCAACATTTGAGCTTGAGTACTTGCTTCTAAATTACAAAAGTATCAGAAGTAAAGGTTAGAAAAAAAGGTTATAAAAGGTTATAGAAAATGTTAATTTTGATAAATACTTTCTGTTAAGAAGACTTTGCTATAGACACAAACAGTGAACTCTGATGTCTGCAGCCCCACAGGCCTCCTTAACATAATATATCAAAATAATATAACTGCAATTGTTAATGTCCATGATCGTATTGAACACAATTCACATACATAAAACACTAAATTCTTGTGTCACCATTGTCTTCCATCTGCATTGACTTTCACAAATACATATATAAAATAATACAAAAATATACAAAAACATATATAAAATAAAATAAAAATTACGAATAATAGTTTTACACTTTATGATATCTGATTGACATTGACTTTAAAACAAAGAACTTCTGTAGGGAAAATCATAAGTAGAATACTTTTACTTTAACTCAAATACTATTTTATAAAGATAATTTCTACTTTTACTCAAGTTCAGAAGTTTTGTACTTTGTTCACTCCTGACGAGAAGGCTCCTGTAGCTACAATGTGGTGGGTGGGAGGGGTCTAGAAGTAATGGGAAAAGAGATTTTAGTAAAATTGATATTTTAAATTTTGGTTGTACAAGATGGGGATCCACTATGGAAGCAGATATATTAGTCATGAAAACTAGAGAGGTATAGAGTTGAGAAAACACAATCCGCTGTAGGCGAGTTCAGAAGTCAGTTTTAGTGATTTTAAAATGAAAATGAAAAATTCTGGTGTACATTAGATTAAACTACAGGAAAGGAAAAAACAAGTGGTTCAGTCAAACAAAAAAGTTTTATTACCTAGAAACAATGCATGGGCACAGTCTTCATTCTGAAGCTGGTCTGTGGTGTGTGAAGCAATTAAGTTACATCACAGAACCTGGTTAGTTTCTCCTTTTCTATCACTCCAACACCAGACACTCGATCTCTCTTGCTCAGATTTGAGCCTTTATTCGTCGTGGGTTAGGATAAGTTAGCCGGAACTGAGCCGGTCTTCCAGCTTAGCTATTAACTTAGCCTGCTAACGTTAGCTAAGCTTGTACAAGCACATTAGTTAGCTAGCTAGCTAGCTAACAACTCTAACAAGTGTACACACCAGTTTATTAGACATGGAATATAAATTCGACACAGTTCCAAATTCATTAAAAAAACAAAAAAAAAACCTTTCTCGTATTATTTTGTGAGAGCACTCAAAAGAGGTGACTCACTAGGCTACCACAGCAGATAATGGCGAGCTAGTTAGCTAGCTGACTGTTAGCAAATGATGCTCATGTTCGTTTCAACATAATAAAGAGTTCAACATTAACAAATTATAGTATTAGATTTGAGTAAATGTCTGACTGAAAGACTGTTGGTACGTCAAATAAACCAAGCATATACTTACCAGACGTGTTTCGAAGCCTTCCGAAGTTCCGTTGGTGACGGCTCGGACCTCAGTACGGGTAGAATATGCCTCAATACAAGTGGAATCTGCCTCAGCAGAAACAGAATCTGCCCGTGTATTTTTTCATGTAATTTGCCGAGTCTCGCCCGTACCCATCCCGATTCCGTTGTGCCAAAACTCTTAGCCGAGACTGCCGCACAGCAAAGGAGCTCGGGCAGACTTGTCATGTTGGCTGGGTTATTAGCCCGTTAGCATGTTAGCTAGCGTCATCTAGCTAACAGCCAGCCTGCTACAGGAATATAACGTTATATAACGTTATATAACGTTATATACTTAGTCCAGCTACAGAGAATGTACAATATAAACCACATAGAGTCTGCTAATAGCTGTTTTTTGTTAAGTGTTAACTTTTGCAGCAAAAAATATTTCTTTGTGTAGTTTTGTACACTAGGTTTGATATACTCTGTTGCAAAGCTCCATGTTCATAGAGAATCAGCTGGACGCTACTGAATCAGTTTGCTGAATAGCAGACCCGTCCAGGTACTAGTACCCATGTAAAAACGTTACATTAACTTGAAATTGTCACTTGATGCAGCGTGTGTGCTATGAGATGAGCCATGAACACTATTAAGAAATACAACAGGGAAGGTGCTTCAAAAGAACTTCAAATGTAATGACGTGTCTCCACAAAGAAAGATCATGGTCATGGCTGTAGTACAGGCTAATGTCTTCTTTGTGGTTCTTCATGGATGTAAAAACAGGGCAGAAAAAATATTAATGCCTTTAAACTTTAATGTTGGACAAGACTTTTAAGAGTTCCTCAGACTGCAAAGAAAACAAACAAATGGACCTTTGACCAAATTAAGCCTCACCTCTCACTCTAAGCCCCGATAACCAGACTAAAGTGCTCTTAGTTTGGATGTATAATGAGAAGAACCAATTATGCATGAAATGGTTTGAATATAAAAGAAAAAGGAGAGGATGCCCAGCAACAAGATGGACGGATATAATCAGAGGAATCATGAATAATCCATTAACAAGCCAAAAGACTCAAGTACAGGACAAGGTATTGGGGAGAAACATTATCTGTATGATCGCCAAAAGTATGAGGAGCCAGAATCCACTTGTGATTTAATAATAATAATAACAACAATAATAAAAACAATAATAATAAACAGACTAAGTGCTTTATCATCTTTGTCCAAAAAGTAATTTTAACATTTCTAATGATTCTACATGCCACTTTTTCTAGAGCCTTCTTGGAGAACTGCTCTGTTTTTTTCAGTAAGTACCCTGTGCTTTCAATGAAACTCATAGATCTTAAAACAATCCTAGTTATTTCATCAAAGTTTAGACTGTTTCCATACATCAAATAAATTGATCATCTGTCAAGCCCAGGAGGAGAGGAACACAGAGAGGACAACAAAAGAAATGAGAAATAGTGTTGTTTTGACTTTCAAAAGCATTATGGGTAATTGGATTTAACTTCCATGTTCTATTTTGGACAAGTATTGATTTGTCTGCGCTGTCTTCCACACCAAGTGCAATGGCAGCTCCAGTGTGGTTTCGTCCTTTCTGTTCTAACCTCACATTGACAGGGCCAGAAAAGTGAGGACTCATCAGTGCAGAAGTTAAATTAAGGGATTATATGGGCAAAAATTCTGATATCTTTGCATATCGCTGCTGTCATACCTTGTTATCTCTAAAATGGTAACTTTACAGGAGAAGTCAAAAAAGCTCCTAATTTTAATATGTGGTAATGTAATGAGATTTTATTCTAAGTAATTTTGAATCATTTCTATTGGCCTACTCATCAACATCTGAAGTCTTCACATAATTTAAAAGACAGCTGTCATTTCCAAATGATGCAAAAAAGTAAAAAAAAATGCATTACAAGCGAATATGGTGTTATAGTATATTTGAGATCTGAACATGTGCATGACTTCTGTACTAAATGTTGAGATTGATTTTTAATCACAGCTTAATGTTTGTTGGAAAGGGCTCATCAGGCTGGAAAACATTTTTGCCTGAGGCGTCAATAAATTTCTGAAGCAAATCACTGCACTTCCTCAACTGCTACAGCAAACGCTGCTTCTCTGTTGTTTGACAGGATGCACCAAATGAGTAATAACATCATCAGTGTAAAATAAAAAGTGTTGCATTTGCATTTTAACATTACCAAATTTTCTACTAATTCCATGGTTTCTGTTAAAGCAGAATTCCACAGATTTTTTAAAATTTCTACATATTCAGTTTTTGAGATGTAAACAGTTATTCAGAGTTCTGTGAGGGAGCTTTTGAAAGCATTAAATTCTTCAGATGTCTGGTTCCAGTCAACACCACTGTGAAAAATTCAGACTTGACATTCTCTAAAATGTAGAATTTCCAACCACTCAGAATGACACTGTTTACATCTGAGCCATTTACTCATGCAAAAATGGTGAAAAATCAGTGGAATTCCCCTAAATTTAAAGTCAGTGTGAATTGAAAATTGTAACATATTTTTTTCTTACATGCTGTGGCATATTTCTGAGGGAAGCACACTACAAGGGAGGGTCTCAGATGTAGCGAAGCATTGTCTGCTTGGTGATAGGTGGAGGTGAGGTGTAACACGATAGATATTATTTGGTTACCATTACTCTTTCCCTACCCATTGGTGCATGATGATGTAATCAAAAATCAGAAGATGTTTTATAGGCAGGCAAAAGTTTTTGAAGACATTTCTCTTTAACATAATGTGACAAATCGTGCTTATTATGACCAGGGACATACTAAGTGAACTAATGAGCTAAAAAGGCCATTTTGATTGCAGGTTCACTTTAAATAAAGAGCTGGGCTGCCCACTGTGTGGCCCTCGAGTTCAGTTGATTTGGCCTGCCAGAAAGCTACCCTCCTACCCACCCTCCTTAAGCCGCTGAGAGAACAAATCTGTTTTTATACAATTTACTGTATAACTTATCACTTGTTTATTTTCCTATTAAATTGTATTTTTGAAGTATTTATTAACAAAATGTTATGGCCCAGCACAGACACTGTACTTTGACCCCCCACGATACAAAGTTTGGGAACCCCTGAGACCCTGAGGTAAATTAAGTATTTACATCCTGTTCTCTTGTATTTTTACATTTTCCGTAGGGCATTCTAGACAACATTCACTCAAAAAGTTCAGTTCTGTTTCTAATGGCATTGTGTGATTAACAGACTTCATTTTGAGGTCTTATGATTGGTGATACTGCAGTAAAAGTTTAGCTGGGCTTGAATTTGTAATTTCTTACGTTTAAAGGCATCTACTATGCTGCACCACTTGCACTATAATCAACAAGCAAATTTTATAAAGACTGCCCTGACTGCTGTAAGTAACCAGCAGCATAACTACTTAATGCAGATGCTGCAATCTCATTGAGGCCTGTAGCACATGGTGACCTGGTCTCCTAACATCTATATCAGACCCCTTATTATCACTGATTGCACAATTTTGCACCCATTCAGGGCCGATGTGTGCCATTCTGTTGCTTTAGGTCAGGGGTGTCCAATCTCACCTAAAAAGGGCCGGTGTGGCTGCAGGTTTTCAATCAAACAAAGCAGGAGCTCACATGATCAGCAGTTTGTAACCAACTGATTAAACAAGTGGTCAGGTGTGCTCCAGCTTGTTTGGAGTGAAAACCTGCAGCCTCACCAGCTCTTTGCGGATAGAATTGGACACCCCTGCTCTAGGTGAAATAAAATTTAGTGCCCCCGACAGATTTGCAACATTACAACCATTAGGCAACAACACACAAAAGCCAATGCTCCACCCGTACTTACAAATTAAGTATTGTAGTACTAACATATTCATACTTTGTCGTGCCTTGACACACAACACTGGTTAAATAGACTAGTTATATGAATATCTAAGCAAGGGCCATTGCTATGATCTAAAGACATTGTGGCCTTAGCCCAGACTTCTTCTACAGGGGGGTGAGTAGAGATAATTTTGACTGTTTTCAGTCAATTTACACAAAAAGACCCTAGACTTCTGTGCAGCAAAGCACTTCACAGCAAAAAAGCTAACTTTCAGATGAAACAGGTACACTGTATATCACTCTTCGTTTTTTAAAAGCCTATATGTTCTGTGATTAAATTAACACTCAAACCAAATAATGAGTGTGCCTTGTTTTCAGCATACTGCTGTATGATTTATGCCATTCGGTATCAGCATCAGCAAAAAAGCAGATTACTTTTTTTTTTAAGCCCAATTACTTTATCCATACACTGAAACAACACAGATCAAATAAGTAGTTGTTTGGTGAAATGTATACTCACTTCACTTTCTGCATCATCTTCCCTGAAGTGTCATCCATCTCTCCTCCACTCTTCTTTCTTCTGCTCTAAAACTAACAAGAGAATAGTTTGTCTTTGATTTTCTGTTTGAAGACTGTTACCTACTTAAATCATCAATCTTCGGCCAATTCTTATACTCTTAAAAGAGCACCAAGCACATGGCTTGTTTCTCACGGAAGAAGGATACGATTGCATTAATACCCTGCGGGGAGAGAAAAACAGCACAGACCAGCATACATTCCATGCTAGTCTATGCTGGTCTAGTGCTGGTTTAGCTAGTCACCCAGCATGGTTATACTGGCTGACCAGCATACCAGCATCCAAAACACAGCATATGCTGGTTTTGCTGGTGACCAAACATGATGGTCTATGTTGGTTTGTCTAGCAGGTTCTTTACCTAACAGTTATTTTAGCTGGGGTAAATATTTAATGAGATGCAAGCTAACAACAGCTAGCTAGCTTGGATAATGGTATCACATTCACGTTCACGTTCACTAACGTTAGTAGCTAATCAGTGTTAGCCAAAGCTTTTTTTCAAATGACCTCGCTATAGCTATGTGCAGTAGTAGACAGCTAACGGCAGCAAGAAGAATGTTAGTAGTGCCTCATATGGTGAAATAACAAGGGATATCTGAGATTATAGGCTCAATCCAGGAGATACACAACTTAATACCTACCTAGGCAACTGGCTAATTTAGTTGACGGTTTCTCCATTAAATTATAGTAGCTAACAGTCCTGGCTCGCCCTTCATCTGAAACATGTAAAATCGGACACTCTTATTCTACAACCTCAGCCTTCTTTTTAACCTGTTTTTGGCAAAAAGCACATACATCTATGACTAAAGTAATGTCTAAATTCAAAGCCTTTGTGCTTAGTGTGGAGAGGGTGTCAGTAACGGCGGCTGAGAAGAGCCAACGAACAGAGCAAACGCAGAAAACATGCAACATGTAGTTCAGCCATTAACATACTGGAACGCGGTCTTATTTTATCAACTTGTCAATTTATCTTATCAACTTATCATTTTTTCCTTTTTTTGTTATTTTTTGAAACAGTGAACAACAGTACATAGCTTACTCACACATAATGAGATGCACAAGAAGATGTCCAATGAGAATAAAGGAAAAACAGAAAAAGACTGCTGGGGGTCAGATAATTACAGTCAATTAAAAACTTTTGAAATCTTTTTGTGCTTTACTATTGGTCAAAGCAGAATACTATGTAGATATTCTTTCATTTCTTGTTCAAAAACCCAAGAACAAGGTCGCTTCTTGTTAAATGTACTTTTGTGAATGTGAAATTTTGCAAAAAGCATAAGAAGGTTGATCAGATTTTGAAACATAGAAATAATACATCTTATTTTTCATCACAGATATTCCGTCCCCTTTGAGAGTCTTCCAGAAACATTTCTGTCGTTTTGTGACTGGCTACCTGTCTAGGGTGTATCCTGCCTTCTGCCCAATGACCGCTGGGATAGGCTCCAGCTCCCCCCGTGACCCAAAAGGATAAGCGGCTTAGGAAATGTGGTTGACTGGCTTTGCAGTGTTGCTAAGGTTGCGTGTGTTTTCTGTATTTGCAGCACGTTTGCCAAGCATGTGCTGCAGTGAAAACTTTTAAAGTGACAGTAGTGGTAAAGGAAAGTGTTTAATGAACACTAAACACTAATAAAGGAAAGTTTTAATAAACTTGAGATGGGAAAAAAAATCTAATTTCACTCCCCTCTCCGAATGCTCAGGAGAGTAAACATCCATGAATATTTTAGTTACATAAATGTACTTGAGTAAATGAAACTAGTTACTAAACAAAACTGAATAAGTTTAGAAAGACATGTCATTTGCGTTTTAGTCAGTGGCGTAATTGCATTTTGTCACTCAGCCAGCTTTTTTTTTTTTCTTGAAACAATATGTATTGCCCCACCATGTTTGGAGGTGTGGCACCACCCCTGGCTAGCTTGCTAGTGAAATGGTATGGACGACAATGATAAAAAGCATTAAAAAGGTGTTGGTCATCCTCTAATCCTTCATCAGTGGTCACAGGATGCTGCCAACAGGACACTGTTTGCTGGATATTGTTGGTGGGCTATTGTCAGTCCAGCAGTGACACTGAGGTGTTTAAAAAGTCCAGCAGCACTGCTGTGTCTGATCCACTCATAACAGCGCAACATACCACCACGTCAGTGTCATTGCAGTGCTGAGAATGATGCATGACCAAAATAATTCCTGCTCTGTGGTGGTCCTGTGGGGGTCCTGACCATTAAAGAACAGGGTGAAGCTGATAAAATGGACAGTGAGTCAAGTGGACGCGTACCATGCTGCACGACAAAGCAGATTTCACTTCATCGCAAACCATCATGCACTGCGCAAAGCAGCCCATTGAAATATACAAAATGTAGCGAGGCAAAGTTGATTGACACTTGTAGCTGTGAGTAAACACGCAAATTGCAAAGGTACTTTTCATAGGGGGGCCCATAAGATTCTAATTACACCACTACAAACAACCATAACATAATTGCCATGTGTCTTTTATACTACTCAGTGATTTGGTGCAACGATTTTGCAAATTTCTCCTTTTTTCCCCCTTCAGCCACAGCACAATGCTGGATGACTGTGCCACTCAAACTTGGACTGCACTCCCTCTTGGAACGTATGGACCTGCTCCCGTTTGACCTTGCCCCAGAAACTCAGTGAGGGTTATTTTTGACAGTTTGGCTTTGGAGATGGGAACACTTCCCCCAGAGGAAGTGTTGACCCTTGGAGTGAGCATGTCTGTGTGTGTGTTCTGGTTCTTCTCTTATTGTGGGTCACTACATTATATTTTAGCATCAGTAATTCACAAAACAATGGAAACTTTCAAGAATATAATAAAGTAAGTAAATGTGCATGCCTTCTAAAGATTTCTGACAAGGCCCGAAATCTTTACTTAAAGTAGCCTCGTAGTGTAAGCTGCTTGTAAAGTAGCTTGCTGAAACCTAATCATGCTCTCTCTGTCCATCCTTGTTTCTCCTTTGTTTCCTTCACTGCATACTTCTGTTCCTTTGGATTTAATTACACTAAAGGACACACTGTAATGCAGGACTGATCAATTGAGAACAAAAAAAATTATACATAAATATTTGTGTATTTTACTGTCTGTGCAAACACACTCAAAAAATGTCTACATTTACAGACAGAGTTGAGCAAAGATTACATTTTATCTGCAGTGTGAACTGATAAGCATTAGCTGTCATGTTTACCATAGCTTAATAGTAGTTGTGCTGATATGAAATAATATAGTACACTTTTCCACTTTTGTCTACAATAACACCTAATCTTATGTAAAAACATTTGCTCAGTGGAAGCTAGCATAAATGATAATAGTGTTCGTGTCAGCTTCCACACTTACTTATGTCACTCTATAAAGTAATAACCGTAAAAATAACTGGCAACACATCAAAATATCATTCTAGTTTACATTCTGGTGTGCTATATAAAAGATCCAGACAGTCATACCTCTTTGTGTAAATAATTAACATAAAGATGGGGCTCCCGAGTGGCACAATCTAAGTGTTGGCCCTAACAGCAGGAGATTGCGAGTTTAATCTCTGGTGATGCAACAGCCATTTTTGGCTGGGAGTCAAAGAGAGCACAACTGGTCTTGCTGTCTCTGGGAGGGTAGAATAGCCTCCGTTCTCCCCCCATCACTCAACGTGACGCTAGTCAGCGCAGGCATCTGTTAGCTGACGTAACAAAACAGGTGATTAGCATTCTCGTTTGAGCATATTCAGCTGTCCAAAATTGTTGCTTTAGTGGCAGTTCAAAAAGATGCAATGGTGCTTCACAGGTCTGAGAGGAAGCCAGTGCTAGCTTCCACCCTCCTAGCACTGGCAGTATCATGTGATTGGGTCACACGACTAATTGGACTATGACTAAATTAGGGAGAAAATTGGGAAAAAATAAACCAAATAATAATAATAAACTTAAAGATAATACTAAAGTCTCTTTTTCATCAATAGACCATAATCCATTTTCAAAATAAAATAGCCTTGGTATGACAGAGAATAGCTCAGCTAGAACAAGTCCCTATAACCTTCCTGATAAGCCACCTACATCAGTAATTACATATTTTTCTGTTATTGGTAATCAGGAGCTTACAACTGTTATAAACAAATTAAAATTGTCCACATGTGATCATGAGCCTGTTCTTACTTCACGTCTGGTTTTTGACTGTGTTGAAAATAATGTCTTAACTATTGTAAACTGTTCCCTGTCGACAGGTGTTTTTCCAGCTGCTCTTAAAACTGCACTGGAGGAGCCTCTTCTGACTCAGGCTTAGCACTGATGCACAGAACATCAGGCTTAGTACTGATACTTAAAATCCATCTATTTTGGTTTTAATGGATTATAGTGCAGCTTTTCCGTTTATTAAAAGATTACCAAAGACCACTGAATACTGGGTAGGCCTCTCATGCACAGTTTTAGAATGGTTTAAATAATATTTAATGCATAGACAGTTCTTGGTTTCACTGGACAATCATTCATGAAAAAAACTTAACATTTCTTGTAGAGTCCCACAAGGTTGAATTTTAGGGCCTTTGCTTTTCTCTTAATGCATGTTACCTCTAGGTGATGTGTGTTGAAAACATGTTATCAATTTTATATAGCTATGCTGATGACACAGAATCCATTTCCATTCCTTCTAAAAATCAAGACTCTGTTGACAGGCTTACCAGCTGTATGTCAGATATTTCTCAATGAATGTCAGAACATTTTCTTAGCTTCGTATACCACACCTGAAGTATGGAACCTGGGTGTAAGTTTCCTATATTACTGTTAGCTTTATCTTCTGTCTGTAAAGCACTTTGAGTGAAAAAAGTGAAAAGTGCTCTATAAATACAAAAAACAAAACAAAACAATAATAATAATATAATAATATACTCAATTAAAAGACAGCATATCAAATGTTGAAACTGAGAAATTGTACTGTTTTTTGAACAATATATGCCCATTTATAATTTAATACCAGAAACACATTCCAAAAAAAGTTGGGACAGGGGCATGTTTACCACTGTTTTGCATCACCTCTTCTTTTAACAACACTCCTTAAGCATTTGGGATCTAATATGACTAATTGCTGTAGTTCTGAAAGTGGAATGTTTCCCATTCTTGCTTGATATAGGCTCCACTATCAGAACTTCACTAAAAGAAAAGTTTGCGCACTAAATTACAGAACAGAAGCAGGAATTGATTCCTAAGCAAATCTTAATCTAAAGCAATTCCACATTTACAGATACAAGTATTTTTCGCTCGTAGTGCTAGCAGGAAGCAAGCACTTAAACCTGTGCTGAAACCTTACCATTCATTCTCACTGTCAACTGAATTTATTTGAACCAAATTGATCACGTTGTTCTGAATGAATGGAGCCCAGTAGGCTAAAAGAAAGAAGTAGTGGACAGTATTTGTTAAAAAGTTTCAGAGAAACGAAGGCCTAGTAGGGACTCTATTGAAGCAGTGGGATGGTTCAGGCTTGTCAAGGAGCTTAGCATGTGGCAATCATCAGCTATTCACACGCAAGACGTTGTGCTTCAGTCTCGCTACAGCCTTTGCTAATGGAGCCTTTTTAGATTTGGAGTGGCTTCCACTGGTGACATTATAGCTGGTCTGCTGATTAGAGTCTTTGGCAATACATTTGATGTCATTCATTTCACTCGGCAAAGTTTGAATTGGAACTGATTTGAGTTGAGAAGAACAGGCGGGTGCACAGGAGAGGAAATCTGCCAACGTGTAAAGAAGGCGATAAACATTTTATAAAGCTAATTGATCTGAGGCCATAATAGGAATCCAAACTAACGATTTACGACCAGTGTTTTAGAGAAGGGAAGTCTTCAGGGTGCATTAGCGAGGATTCCTATTTATTAAATACCTAAATAAACATTGCCATGTTTACCATCTGCAATGTTCAGCTTTTAATACAGCATATTCTCCACTGCCCAATTACTCTAAACTATTTCATGCAGATTTATCACCCATTCTCAGTCACAAAAAAATGATTTTTCAATTCCTTTTTTTTCCAGTCAGTTCATAATGACTATGTCCGTATGGAAGTTGTTCAGGAAATGCTGCATTACTTGCTGTTTACCTGCCATTCCAAACAGCTGCAATACGCATTTGAAGGCTTCTAGTGAGGTAAATTATCTTTGCTGAATTCTACAATATCATTTGGTGTTCAAGCTGTTTTTGCAATTCTGCTACAGATAAGAGCCACATTGCCATGCCTGAAAATGACCTATCGTGATTCATCGAATTGCATTTATTTAAGCTCATGGCACACCAGGCCAACATTTTCAGCAAACATACACATTCTAATGTTGCCAGTTGCCTTAGAATGTTCACAAAAAGAACTAGAAAACCTAAAAAATATAATAAGTAATATGCCTATATACAGGGATGTGGGATGTGGTGGTGCTGAGAGTGCTGCATCACCCTCAGATATTAGGATTATTTAACTACAACTGCTAAAAACAATGAAAAAACAACAAAACAACAGAACTTTAAAATATTTAAATGGAAGCTGCATCATACCACACAGGCACTGCCAAGACGCGACTTGCCCTCAAAACTCAGCTTGAGTAAGAAGGGGACTTGTGAGGAATCCACAGATTGACCAACGATCACTTTGAAGAAGCTACAGAGTTCAGTGACTGAGGCTGGAGTGAAAGTACACTGGTCAATGGTATCAAGAGCCCTGCATACAACTGGTCTGTATGGGAGGGTGGCTAGAAAACCATTACTAAAGAAAAAAAACACATCTGGAGTTTGCCTAGAGTTTGTCTGGAATAACCCAGGTTTTGTGGATAGATGGAACAAAAATGGTGCTTCTTGGCCACAATTCAAAACACTAGATGTGGCACAAACCTAACACAGCCCATTTCTCAACAAACACAAAGTATGGGGGTGGCAGTATGATGTTGTGGCAATGCTTTTCCTCAGCAAGGACTGGACTGGTTAAAACTGAAGGACAGATGAGTAGTGCAAAATACAGGGAGATTACAAGTTAAAGTTCAGAGCTCAGTCCAATCAAGAATCCAATTTGTGGCACTATTTGAAGCATCATTCAATCAACCTGAGGAACCTGGATTATGCTTCTAACCCCCAAATAGTGTATAAAGGTTGGTAGAAACAGACTTAAAGCTGCAGCAAAACATAAAGAAAAATGTGTTTCTACCAAAATCTAATCTGAAAGGACTGAATACGTATGCAAATAATGCATTTGGACTTTGAATTTACTTTAAGGGCATATTGGTTTGCAATAAAACTGCTGTCTGGAACAATCTGTGTCACTTGTAATCCAAATGAATCTGATGACTTTGAAGGGAGTTTAATATTTTACAAGGTTCTGTACATAGAGTACACTTGCACAGTCAAAACATGCAACTTATATTCAGATGAATATAACTGTTAACTGTAATACCTACCTTTTTAATCCCTTCATTTTCCTTTACATTCATCTATCATCTATTTCATGTATTTATTTGTTTGTTTAGTTATATATTAATTCTCATTATGGTTGTAGATGGGTTGTTATTGATGATGTTGCTATTGTTACTGTAATTGTCATTGTCTACTTTTTTCAGTTTGTTTTTGAGTGGGCAAATTAATCCAAGCAAATGTAACGCTGCACTGCTCTAACAAAGACTTTATTTAGCTTTGGTAAAGGAGGGCCAGTACCCAGCACTTTTTGGTGATTTCAACACTTAAACACACCTGCCTCAACTCATCTGTTAATTGCTAGGTTTAGTGGGTGTGTTTGAGTAGGAGAAATGCCAAACTGTGCTGGACAGGACAGGAGTTGAATACCCTTGGTCTATCATCCTCCAAAAAGAGGAGGCAGTGGTAGGGAGGAGGACTCCTATAGATCTACTTTTCTGAGCCTGCATCTGGCATGTTTCCAGACATTAACATACGTGTTAGCTTATTGCTGGTCCTCTTTTTCTCCATTGCCTGCTCTGAATTGATGTTGGTTCTGCGAAGTGCTGAGATTATATGGCCAAAAGTATGTGGACATCCCTCTTTATTATGGAATACAGGTGTTTTAGCCACTCTCATTGCAAACAGGTGTATAAAATCAAGGACATGTCCATGCAATCTCCAATTTCTGTCTGTTTAACATTCACAGTACTGTGTAAGGTTTCCTTTGGTGTCATTTTAAGAGAAGAGAACAAAACAGTTAAATCAAAACTCTATAAGATTTGTAAGACATTCAATTCACACAGAGTAGTAGTGCTCAGAAAGGATGGCTTCAACTTTTATTAATACAAAATATTGATACTGTGATATACAGTACGGTCGAGCACCACTACTACTCTAGCCTCAATCAGCCATCTAACACAAAGCCCACAGAGAGCAAACCAGCACCGCTCTTCTCTTCCACACATAACGCCCATCCAGTATCAGCACCATAGAATTGTGAACTCTAAGGAGAAACACAAAAGCAATCTAAATACATTTTGTGTTTACTCAGAGCCTGTGAAGGTAATCTTATTCAGCCTCTGCTTATCTCACGGTTGCTGTAAATATATAAATAATAACAGTAATAAAATCCATTGAATAACTTAAAGTCCTTTTGCTGCCTAACATGATGTTTGTCAGATATTTCTCTACTTGGACCAAGAGCCAAAGCAAAGAGGCTAATAAAACTCTGCGTATGGATAATGTGGTAACAGTGACATCAACTAATTATTATTTAAAATAAAGCGAAAAGCCATGAGCCATGAGAGGCCATGAACAACACAATTATTCCATGAACAACACAATAGTTTTTAATAATTAGTTGCATTAATACAGAATTTAATTTATGTATGTTACCATATGTGTGTATGTCAAGTATTTAACTATGGCTTTAAATGTATCTCAGTCCAACATTGAAAATTTTAGAATTACATGTTTTACAATATAAAATTAAAAATATAATTTGCGTAATAACACCACTAATAAATTGGATCACAATGAGACATGATAACATCTCTTTAAACACAATCTTGCATTAAGCTCCGTATTTGTAATACAGTGCTGACATTCTTGATCTCTCAGGATTGCAAAAATAGGAATGTGCATGAGTCAACTTAGATAAGAGATTACAAATAATTAAAGTTATTAACTTTATCTTACCTGACTGTAGCTTTTATTACGACTGTTCATTTTAATACTGGTAGAGCTACATATGTTAAAAATGTAGGTAACACTTTACATTAAGGGTACATGATCTGCCGGTAACTAAGGCATTTACTTATTAATAATTTATCAGAAGGTAATGAGTCATTAATCAGGAACAAATGAATATGTCATATATTAACAACCACAAGATTAAATTACTAATGCATGCAGTAATGAATGAAGATGAAGGTAATAAAGGCTTTCTTCAGCATCTGAATTTATCAGGAATTCATGTGTTAATTAGGCATATAAAAAGATTGTTAGTACATATTGGCGTACTGCTCGAAGCTCTGTTAGTTTTATCCTATTCATGCAATTTATGATTACCTGTGTCATACTGCAGTGTCATACTGTTACAACATAAACATAAACTGTTGTATGTTTAATAAACTGTAAACTAGTTTATTTACTGAAAATAGGCATTTGAATTAATTAAAACTGTGAATTATCTTAATATATGCCACTGTTATAATGAAAATTGGATACCACTTTTAGAAAATGAAAATGTTTTTTCCATTATACGTCCGTTATTCTTTTAAAAAATGTGTTGTATCTATTTTTTTAGTAATGGAAACACAGCATTTTGGAATGAAACTCTTCAACTGTTTCCGCAGCTGGAAATCACAGCTATTTTTCTAAGAGAAGATTAAAAATAATTTTAGATCATTTGAAAATCATTTAAATAATTTAAAAAATGTCCAACATGAAAGCATTTTTCTTACTTTTACAGGTGAGTTATGCATGTGCATACTGGATTATATACGCAATTTGCATCGTAGATAATGTTTACACATGGTATGGGGTTGTCTGAGTGTTGTGAGTGTTTACTAGTTTATATTTTCGTGCCTCACATCTTTTTACACTAACATGTAAAACATGCAGCTGTGGTCAAACAATGGATTTTCAGATGCTGTTATTTCTGACTTTGTTGTAAAGTAGCTTAAATATTTGGTTTTTTATGCTTTCTTATTTGCAGTAAACCTTTTTGGTTTTAAGAGTAGTAAGGTGTTTATGTTTCTCACGAGCATCGTGTGATTCTATTAATATGTGGCATCAGGCACGTCTAATATGTTTGGTTTAAAAATACATGTTGATTTTAGGCTGCTTGGTTCATTTGTTATGCCTCCTTTGACAGGGACTCTTATTCTGAAGGGCTGTGTGGGCACGGTGGCAGTGCTTGTAGTAAACAGACAGTGAGAGGGCGCACTAACTGTGTGCTAGCCTAGCGCGGTATTCTCCTCTTTTCATTTGTACCCCGTTCTGAGTTTTTCAGTAAAGCTGAGTCATGGACTCGAACTTGTGTGAGTTCTTTGGAAACACTGCATGCTGCAATATGAATATATTTGTGAAGTTAATTGAATTCAGACACTGAAGAAAGCCTTTATTACCTTCATCTTCATTAATTAGTACATGCATTAGTAATTTAATCTTGTGGTTGTTAATATATGACAATAATTTGTTCCTGATTAATGACTCTTTTTTTGGATTAGTTATTCATTGGTAATTGCCTTAATTACTGGCAGATTATGTACCCTTAAAGTAAAGTTACCAAAATGTATCACTATGCTTATGTGAATTTACACAATACATGACATACATCATGATAGTTAATTTTTTTATAGTGTGTGATAAGGTGGAACGGACAATAAAGACCCAAAAAATACTTTAAAAAAAACTGAAGATAAAGTCAATATTTCACACACTGCACTAAATCCAATTAAATAGGACTAATCATGCTCTCTTTGTAATTAAACAAAGCAGTTATCAGTGTTCTTCAAGTACTGGCAATACCTACAAGAAAATAACCGACAATATCACAGAAAAGCGTATTGTGGTGTAATGTGACATAATTTATCACAATAATGATAAATATCATCATCTTATTCACGCCCACATTAAAACTTTTGTAATCTTAGACAATATCAAAAATAAGATGAGTTCTGAATGGGGAGATTTCCTTTTTCTTACTGCAGTCACCCTAGCTTATTTTTGTCATTACTGAAAATCAT
Source organism: Colossoma macropomum (assembly GCF_904425465.1). Classification (NCBI taxonomy): domain Eukaryota; kingdom Metazoa; phylum Chordata; class Actinopteri; order Characiformes; family Serrasalmidae; genus Colossoma; species Colossoma macropomum. Next base: position 15,180,135 of record NW_023494808.1, read on the forward strand.
GATCAAAAATTCATTTTAGCTTTCTTAATTTTTACTACATACAGTTGCAAATATTATAAAATCTCCCAGTCAGATCACATGTTTTGTTGGTATGCTAAGTGAAAATAAGTTCTCCTCTCCAAACGGTTCAAAGTGTTAAATTGAGCAAATAAACAGTATTTGTGCTCTTTAGAGTAACTTATTTTTACTCGAAACGTCAACAAGGCATGTTATTTGACTGGGGCGTCCAAACTTTTGCATATGACTGGAAGTGATCTTTTTCTTATGAAATAAATAGACATGCAAACAACTTTTTAGTATATGATCTCTAAGATCTACAGACTAGAACTGGATGTTGAAGAAATAGTAATTCATTACTTTTATTATCGTGCTAATCTATGTTAAAACTGATTTGTCCTTTGTCTTTACGGTACATTCAATGATTCTAATTTTTTTCTCTTTTTCATTCTCTTTTGTCTTTGAGGCCTCAATGACCATTTGCACTCTACCTGGGTTGGTGTCTGGGACAACATCACATCTGTTATTGTAATCCGCAATTTCTCGTTAACCTTCATATCCCAGTCCGCGTGACCAGCATGCATATTCTAGGCTGTCTTTTGTCCAGAGTGAACACACCCACTTATTCTGGAAACCTCTTTGACAAAAAGCTTTGATGTCTGGCTACATGCTGAGAAAAATAATACTCTATGCAAATAAATGTTTAGGCCATCCATCCAATTACAGACTCCAGCACCTGTCCTTTCGTTTCCAAACCAAATGCTGTGTAGAGAAAATGTAATAAGCCCAATAACATGTTATGTTGGGCAATGCTCTATAAGCTATATTAGGTCAGTACTGCACCAGGAAGAGCTTCCAACGTAATTGCTGCAATGTGTGCTAAACAGGGTAAGAGTAATGGCACAATTGATTACATTATAGATAAGATGAATTTACTGCTTATCACATTAGCTACACTTTAATTACATTACTGAGGTTGATTTCCAGCTCACCAAGGGAGATCAAGGTTGAGACACCTTTTTTGAAGGTCATTATAAAGTAAACTATACACAGCAGGGTTGTGAATCATTTATCTGGCAGAGAGTGTATTTGATTCACCATAGGGCAGCTCGATTTGGGGACAATGTCTAATTGCAATTTTTCAGACCAGAAATGCAATAATGATTTAAAAGTCATTATTTTCTGTAAGTTTCTAGCCTTTTTTCTTCTCATGAAGACCACCACATCCATTTTTGTGGGCTTGAGGCTTAAATGCTAATGTGCTTCTGACCCCTATGCAAAAGCAGATGAATCTGATAACTGCACTGAAAGAGTATTTTAAGAGAACTCAGTCCAAACGTGTGTGTCTTCAGAGGATGCACGTGAATTATCTACTATTGTCATCATATCGTCTTCAGTATAATGTTGATTTTTCATTTGAGCTTGTGTGTGATGTTAATTCATAAAGATGTAAAAAAAAGTAGTATGAAACATTCCTACAAAATCAGACCCGACACTTACGACTTTTATTACATAAATCTTACATAGTCGAGCTTTAATACATGTTCATGCAATGTTAAACAATGTAGATTTACTGCATTCTTTCAGATTGTGATTTTGATATAAAATTATTAATTGTTCAGCCCCATTTCATGACTTACTTTTGATTCACACAGTTCCCTTCGTTTTCAATTTGATTTAAAAGCAAAATGGTGATTTGATTCAGTGGTTCAGGCTTCTTTATGAAATATTACAGTGCATTAAACGTATTCCTAAAAGAATTCCACTAATCTTTCTCAGCCAAATCTGAGATCAAATCACTTCAGTAGTGTTTATTGCAACAAATGTGAAACATGCTCTATATAGACAAAATTTCCTGGACATACATCAGAGATGATAGGGGAAAATCTGCTTTCCCTCCAAACATGCACTTCTTTCAGGAGAAACATCTGCAGTGTCTATTCACTGCTAAAGACTTGGCTAAGTCAGTGGTTCTCACCCTAAAAGTCACAGGATCACATACTGGGGTCGCTGGGCTGTTGTCAGGAAAAAAGTGTATATTTTGGCACACGTATCTTTGAGTGTGATTTTTTAAAAATCTCTCCTTTTTCAATCCAGCAACTATATCTTGTAGAAATACTTGTCATGGTGCACAGAGGGGGACACTGCTTGCAAAAGTTTGTTTCTCATCAGACAGATTAAACCTGGTGCATAGAAATGTATAAACATAAAGGATGCACAGATACTCAGAAGGTAACCCTCAGAAGAAGGCCTAGAAAGGCCTTCACATAAATAAATGTGTTCAAGCTAGAACTGCAAAAAATGTTTATATGAATTGCTGTTAGCTTAATGCTAACATATTACTAGAGTCTCATATGGATGCCAGTAGAGTTGGGCTTTTTCAAATTTTTGACTGGGTTTTAACTTAAATTTAAAGGCCTAGCTCTAATAGTCATGGTATGCCACCGCCAATAGTTGGGGCCAGCTCAACATAGATATCAGGTGCTCCATGTATATGTGGGCAGATGGTGACACTATCAATGCTAAAACAGAAATATAACTGACAGGTGAGTGATGGCACATGCACAGAGCTGTAGCAAAAAAGTCTCTTAACTGGTGCAGTTGAGCAGCAGCACTTAGCCAAGCAGTGTTGACTGATGGAGTCATTGTAGAAGTTACTGAGTATAAACTACACAGAGTCATGTACTTTTGGGAAGAAGGTTGGATTTATTAGAAGGCGTCCTAATACAGAGATGTTAATAGGTCAGCATTTGCTTCTGTCTCCGAGCAAACACTTATTATAGAGAGTGTTATCACCCTCAACTGGCCCAAACAACCTCCCCCCTAAGTATCAAGTTTATCTAACAGTGATAGAGAGGCATACAGAAAGTACAGAACATTCTAAGATGATCTAGGAGAATCAGGCCATTAGAGTCAGCATGACTACTCAGATACAAAAGTTACAAAATGAACCACTTTCCAACAGCAGTAATTTCACTACCTTCCATGTGTGTCATTACAATGTGATTATTACCTAACTGCTAGCTATTGATTAGTTTATCTGTGATCAGCAGTGCTATACAGGCAGTGCTTGGGGAGTGGTTTGCCAGTCTTAGCTCTGCTTCTTATCAAATTGACTGCTACTGGCGGTAACCAGGGGCGCTGGATTGATCACAGGCCTACCCAATCAAACAGGGAAACAATATTTATTTAGCCATTTTTTAAGAAATTGAAATTTGATTTGTTTTCTGTGAGTGCTGTCATTGTATTATGGCCAATCAAATTATTACACTCTCCACCAAGCTCCACCTTATTTTCTCAGCCCTCCAATCACTGCTCAGCAGCTGTTGTTATCCACCATTGCCTCAAGCTTTCAGTTCATTTTCAGTGCGCCAGTGTTAAAAGATGTAACTGGGGTTGATAGAAAGTAAGATTATGTCCTGTAGAGTATGTCTTTGTCTACCCATCCAAAACCCCCAGAAAATCGTTGTTGTTTTTCTGCAAATTTAGTGCTCACAATGCTCTTTTACTACACAGGCTGAAATGGGCTTTGTGACAATGCCAAAACAAAAATCTACTGTTACTTCAATTCCTCAGAAGTAAGATATAAATGGATCATTTTGGCTTGGATGATTAAGCTGAGATTTGTCACACCTAAAAGTCCAGACCAAGGTCCAAACCAAGGTTCATGTTTTTGTTACATTGTACACAATTGATCCAGTTGGTTTTGGTTTCACATGGCAATTTAGCGAGCGCACTAAAAAACTTTGCATGACACACCTACTTCCTGTCATCATCACTTACATGGGCTGCGTCTCCCCATACTAAACATTGATTGGTTTGTAGAGGAGTGTGCATCTGAAGTGTGGTGATTTGGCAGGTAGACTTTTTTGTTTGAATAGAGGAAAATTGATATCCTTTCTGTCTCATCGTCTCAGAAAATAAGGTATAAGTTAAGCTATTTTTATGTGATTTTTCAACTTTTTTGTTAGACCAAATAACAATTAAATAATTTGTCTCCTCCTCCCTATGTGCTACTGTAGCTCATTTTTACTTCTCTTTCAGTTCTTTTTTGTTCTTCTATTGTTTAATGGGTGATGACAGCCTGCATCTTTTTCCTGTAATTGGTGCAAAAGTCTGAATCATCCAAAAAAGCATTTTCACATCGCAGACAAAACGAACTATGGTTCAGTTTGATCTAGACCGAGACCATCTCTTTTGGTTTGGTTTTTGCACATTTCAGCTGTTTGATTTTATCTCAGTCATGTCGTCTTTGGATCTGCCTACTGTGCCAGTATGCTTTAGACTAGACCTTCATGTTTTAGACTAGACCTTTGTGCATCTCTGCTGTCTGATTTTCACTCAGTTATGTTGTCTTCACTGGGCAAACTTGCTTGTGGTGACCAGACTGATGCTTTATGGTCTTTATAGTGAAGGATGAGTTAAGGTGATGACTGTATGGCTGTCAGGACCAGGCTATATCCTAAGGTAATGAAATTGTACCTACCAAGTCAACAAACCCACTTTTTAACAGGCCTACCAAATTATTTATTTCTACCTACACCACAGGTTGTAAATGTCTGCCAAGATAAAGAATATACACGAAATGGAATCCACCCATGAAGTTTGATGTAGTTTCTGTCCTACCACTCCACTGTGTGTCTGCTCAATCTATCTTCTGTGTTGTGACATTATAGACACTCAGCGCTTTGTTTGTGCCACATGCAAAATCAAATCTCACAACAAAGAGCAGTTGCATTTGATAAAATGTGCATAGGTACAAAGCAGATGTACCATATAAACTGGCAATTCACTGTGTCTGTGAAACAGACATCAAACAATTGTTTCATAACTCTGTTTTCATGAAAGACTGTTTCCTCAAGCCGAGTCAGAGTTTCAGAGAAGCTCTCTCAGGCCATAATTGCCAAATGACCATCTGACTTGACCAAACCAACCCCTGGTCTTGCCCTAATCGGAGCAGATCGAAGGAGCTGGCACTTTCCTGTTTTGCCTACCCATATTCTTTCCTGCTTCTGACTCTCCTTACTGACCCATCATTGGCCCGGATAAAATAACTGGTTATGGAGCTCGTTTAAGACTTAAGTGCTGCTGTAATTGAGAACATCTGTATTGATTTCCTATTGAAGTGGCTGACTCAGACCCATCCGCTGAGCAACACCTCAGCACGGCTCCGGGACTTTCATTCCATCTTCTCGCACAACTCTGAGCTCATTGATCATCCGGTGTTATACTGCATTTGGAAACACACTGACACAATGCAGTTGCATCTGACACAGATACAGATATTATCACTGTCATAAGAAAAACTCACACCTCTGAAATGATAACTTCATTTTAAAATACAATAAAGGGGGCAGATGTGATTTCATAACAAAAATAGATGTCTGGAAACAACTTATTAAAATTTAGTGCTGGATTGTGGTGAAATTCTACAAAAACAAACATACGCCCCCTCTAGAACCCAACTCAAATTTAATAAGTCTGTGCTATTTTAATGTCTATTGTGCACAGGATAATTAGCTAACCAGCTAACTATTTTGTTAGCTTACAATCATTCCTCAGATTTAATGTTTCAAGAACACGAATTAATTTCATTTTGTCAGAATTGTGCCTCATGCACATTCCATGAAACCACATCAAATATGCTAACTTATGTTACATCCATGAGCTAGAAACTGGCTTGTTGCCTGAAGGACATTGTTGATGAACGCACCATCACCCCTTTCTTTGACTTACAATTTCACTTGATTGGTTTTAAAATTTTACACTTAGTTTGTTCCCACCCCAATAGGTTAATGTTTCCACCCACATTTAGCTCAAAATTTAATATTTATTACTGTCCCCAGATGTCTTTGTATGAGACCACGTCTGGCCCATTGAGGCTACCCACATGACAAATAGCAACTCGAAATCCCAGAGTTCCTCTGTTATCATGTGATACAAACAAACTGGACCATACTTTTGTACTTTTATGTACAATACGAAAACAGAAACACAGATATGACAGTGACAGCTGGAGAATATTCACTACAAAGTAGCAGCTGACATGAAACTGTAAAGAGAGTGAATAACGCTTTAATTGGAGTGCTCTATTGTAGATGATTAATAAACTCTTAAGATTATCAGTATCAGTGAAGTAGCAGTAGTGAAACATCTGAATACATTGAGGTAAATTTCTTGAAGATGTTCTGTTGATACATTCCTTACATTAAGTAGATGTATTGTTAATATGTTACTTCCATTACACAAAACGTAACTTTTCTAGTCTGTTTTTCTTCCTCACTGCCGGATCATCCATGTTGTGAATTGCTTCTGGCCAAGCTCCTGAGTTGGAAAATCACTTCAGATTGTGAAAATTTGTCAAAATCAAGGTTAGAATTGGGCTAAAAATCATGTAGTGTAGGCCCAACTTAATGTGACACATTTAATAGAAGGCAATGGGTAGTTGTTTTAGTACCTTCCCATTTCGTAGTGGAGTAAACAGATTTCCAGTTCTTGTACATATAGTACAAAACATTGTCTGTACAAACTGACAGCATGCTACAGCTGAGGCTAACAGAGATTACATTGAAAAAGGAAGGAGCCTTCCTTTAACGTATAAAGATTATTTCAAGTCATTTTAGATCATTTCTATTGGCCCATTCACAATAACATGTTTACACAATATGAAGGGCAGCTGATATGTTCAAATGCTGCAAAACAATAAAAAACAAAAAAGAGTTACAGCGACAATATAAAACCAAATGTTCATGTTGTAGTCATAAAACGTGGCATAAAGAATGTTTTATGTAACTTGGCACCAGCATGAGTGAAAGGCCTCATTTCATTTCCAGAAAATGAATGGATTTACAAAATGCCAGAACAGAGTGTCAAACATATGTTTGTGTGATTGAAATAGTGAAATATGGAAATTACCTCTTAGCTCCCTATTGATAGGTATTTGAATGTTTTTGTGGGAAAATAACAGCTTGAATTTGACGCACAAATAGCTAAAGGAAACCTTCAATTTTCTTGCCTAGGCATTTGAATAAAGGCTCCTGTGGACTATAAACACTGCTACACCTGGTTTGACTGACACACCATGTGTTTAGGTAAAGCACGACTTGGAAGACAAACGGTTAAATATCAGTCTTTGTAAATTGAAAAAGGCACCCCCCACTCATCTCTCATGCTAAAATGTTTTTAATACATTTGTGACAGAAGTTTTTGAAATAAAAGAAGTTCTTTTTTTACCTTGAATATAGTTGACTGTTTTGAGCTATGTACTTTTTTTGTAGTGTGTCATACAAGGTTAGAGACCCCATATAGAAATATATTTTTAAATGCATTTATTTCGTTATCATATTTTTCAATTTTATGTAGTATTAACAAAGTTTACAGATATAAATAATTGTGCATAAACTGAATGAATGGACTGACTTTGCTTTTACTATTGTTTGTATATCAAATTGCATTGCATCAGTCTCTGCAACACTTGCATTTGCCATATTAAAGGTTCATTTGCTAATATTTAAAATTAAGAATACAAATTCATTTTAAAGGTATTCCAAAGTGCATTAGACATGCATTTTTGCTATTTTTATACATTTTAAAATGTATTTGATAAATATGTTTACATACATTTATTTTTTATGGTACATTTCTATGTGAAATATTTTCCCATACATTTTAAAATAATTGTACTTTAAAATATATCTAATGAATATGGCAATGTATTCTAAAATATATTTTACTGTTTGGAGTGTATTTCAGCAAGGATTGCAATGTATTTGAAATGTATTTCAAATATATAAAAAACATATGTCCATTAGTATTTTTTTAAATGGGACCACATAAGCAAGTTTATTTGAGATTAAGTAACAACTCTGTTTGACATAAGTATGAAACAATTTAGGAATGTAGTTTGCACAATGCTAACTATTCAGCATTAGTATATTAGCTGCATTAGTCGTGTAGCTCCAGTGCAAAACTAAAGAAGTCAAATTCAGACACAGATCAACTACATTTGGGGGAAAAACCTGTGTAAATATAATTTTCCATCAACTTATTCCTGTAATATTCCAGCTCCTAACATACCTTAGGGCAAAATTACCAATTTACGTCCTAGGGCCACACAATGTGCACTGTTTTGTGTTTTCCCTCATCTAGCACACCTGATTGAACTCATTAACTAATTAACAAGCTCTTCGTGTGTTGGGTCATATGTGTTAGTGTAGTGAAAACACAAAAACGTGCAGAATATGGAGCAGTATTGGCTTTGGGAACGCTGCCTCAGTGCATTCAAGGCTTCTGCAGTACTTTGTGTAGGGGTCAAATACAGGCCATCTGGGTACAAATGTTTGAAGAGCCCCTACTTGGGTGCTTTTTTGTAGTGGTCAGGGAATTTTTCTATGATTTTCCTGAAGTATTGTAGCATTACATTTTTTGCCTCTTGACCCACCTCTAGTCAGTAAATAAAACTGAATAAACCAAAATTTTATAGTTGGCAACTCAAGCCCATATGAAACCAAAATCTCGACTGCATGGGAACCCCTAAGGACTGTATTCAGAAGCTCTGGCCTATGCCAGACGTAAATGATTTGTGTGGTGATTAGAAGAAACTGCATGCTTCTGTCTCTGAGGATCTTCATCCTTCCTGGAGTCAGCATCTACGCTAGTTGTACTGAGCAAATATTAGCTTCTTACCTGGAGCCTCACTGACATTTCTCTCTGTTAAACTTGAAACACGTGCACACAGCCAGCCAACAACTGCAACAGAGCATGGAGGTAGGAAGCATTCAATGTTCTGTCTTGCTCAGCCTGTAGGAATGTCTTTGCTTTAGCTATTTTTTTGTTTGATCAACTTTGCAATAGTACAGTTTAATGCTGCTATGTCTTTTCAACAACTGAGAAATACAGGTTGATTTTCTCTAACCATGTGAGAAATGTGATTTATGCCATCCTTCAGATGGTATAAACTTGTCGAACTGTGAAATGCTGAATCCTGTGTGCAGATGAACAGATGACTCAGAGAAAAATTGTTTTCTGAAGCAATGTGAGACAGCAGGCAGTTGGACAAGACTAGCCAGCACATTAGCATGTCACCCATTAGTGAGCGCGTTTGGCCTTTGTCAGGCCGAACAGACTCGTTAACAGATTGATATGCAGCAAGGTAATTAGTGAGAGATGCTTGGAGTCAATGAGAAAAAAATCTATTCCAAATATTCAATATAGCATAGTCACAGTCATAAACAAGGCCAGGAACTTGCACATCTGTGAGTAGTTTGATACTTAAGACACAATGAATATTCTTATTTCTACATTATGAGGAAAAAACATGATTATTTGAGGCAATACAGTCAATCCTTGAGTTACAATGGCATTAGACAATATTCAGACTGTTATGTATGGTACATAAAAAGGGACATAAATCAGGGCGTGGACACCTGATTTTGTGTAGAAGTGAGGGGGCAAAGGTTACTTTAACGTTAGCTCTAGGTAAAAAATGTTCCTTTCAGTAGAGGCAGAATTTACACTACATTCAACTAGAGCTCTTAACTTGGAATTTCCAACTTCTAACTAGGGAAAAAAGCCCCCTCAACAAGTAATTCCAACACAGAAAGTCAGGAAGATATTCTCATCTCTGAGTACAACATATGAAATCAAATCAACATGGTTCCTCACACTGTCAGCAGTAACGGTTTTAAATGACATTATTTTTAGATTAAACATACAGACACAGTAGTTAAATTTATAACACTGACCATAAGTTTTGCTGCTTTGAGAAGGTAAATACATGATAAACATGTACATAAACATTATCACTCATATCACTTATATCAATAGCTAACATTATGTGGGTAGCTTGTTGCTAACAATACTCACTTTCATGGAGGCATCAATGTTTTTTCCCAACTTCCGAGTTAAGTAGAATGCATCAGTACAGTAATTAGTGGCATATTAGTCATAATAAGGAAGAGTATAAGATGTAAAATGTTTCATAATTTAAACAAAATGTCCCCCGTAAATAGCTTCTTATGCCTTAAAATGATAAATAATCCTAAAAAATGCTAGCAAAATGAATTAAAGCTATAGCCAATGAAGGTAAAAACTACATTGCATCAACTAGCTATCCAGCTAGTGTATCTTGCTAACCCACTAGCATGTTCAGCTTGTTGCTACCCCTGCCCAATTTGCATGGTCACCATTGTCACACATGCATACCGAACATCTGTATGCATCTGTACATACATACAGAACCTGATTTGTACCACATATGTGTAAGAATTTTTCAGCACTTTAAAATAATAGTTGAGCCATAAGAAAATGACCGTATTCTTCAGCAGTCATTACATGTGTATTTTGCACTCAGTTCTCTGCTCAGTTAGTGAGTTAAAACAAGTGAAAACACAGAGTTTTAAAGTGTGCTTATCTACCTTAGTGCTTTTGCTTTGTGTAAGACAGCACTCTTAGCCTGTAACATGAACAAAACTAGGCAAAATATAGGCCCAATCTCAAATAGCATCCTAATCCCTGTGTAGGTCATCATATAAGGGCCTCTACACACTAAGGTACAGGTCCAGTAGTGTCATAAAACGTAAAGCAGTGTACATAGGTGTTGACACTGGCGTCCATGCACGGTGCAAATCAGGGAGGGGGCACATTACTCTAAATATAAATCAATTTATACAGTATTTTTGATGGTGTTTCAGTCCCACTATGCTCTGTATTTCTATTGAGTCATGACTCTCCTCCTGCATGGTGACATAAAGCCACTCATTGTTGAAGCATCTTCACTGCTTTAGTTCTCGAGGAGCTTCATTATTCAGGTGCCTGTGCAATAACGTGATGTGTAAAGACTAGTGTAGTTCAGATAATCTTGCTCTTTTATTTGACTCTGACAGGTTTCATCTAATATTAAATCTTTTTCCATCCAGGAAATGTGAAGCTTTACTTCATTTTGAATTTCTTTTGACACCTACCATGTTTGTGCCATGCCATCAAAGTGTCACTGATACATAAGCACTGGGTACATGGAGTGTGTTGCAATAGTATATATATATATATATATATATATATATATATATATGTATATATATGTCCTTGTACTTTCCCTCAAAGATTAAAATTGAATGAAATAAAAAACAAACAAAAACACAGTGTTAGGTGTTTTACACATGCCTTAGGATTTGACTCAAGCTTCATCCAGCCATGTCTTGAATTTCTTTCGTGTTCCCAGCATGTTTATGCCACACCATCAAAATATCACTGACAAATAAGTGCAGTGAAGTGGAATACTTCAGTTAAGGGGTCCCAGGCTCTGATACTCACACATGCCATTACATAGCTTTCACTCTATCCTACCTCTGATTCTCGCTCCCTCAGCAGGTGTTCAGGACCACTACAATTAGACCCTGAGTGCCTGTGCCACTCTACCTCAGAGGATGGGACATACGACCCAAATGTTATTTGCTTGCAAATGAAATTCTCTGCTCATTGAGGACATGTGGAAAAATAACCTACTGGGGAAAGGTGAAAAGTGTGTAAACTACTTCAAAAGTGTGTAAACTACTTCAGATTTACGCCTGTATTCATTAATCTGTTTTGCATATGTTTGCCAAATATAAGCATAAAAATGAGCTAAACATTAGATGCCTCTGTCCTTCAGAAGGCACTTGAGGTTGAGAGACAGCATTTATCAGCATTATTAGTAGCTGACAATTTTTTTTTTCAACCTCAATTTAAAAATTTCTCAGTGTTAACGTGCCATGGATGAGGTTACTACATTCATGAATACCCTTAGGAGACCCCAATGGAAGTTAATGTGAATGTCCTCCAACCTTCAGGAAGGCTTAAAAATGTGAGGAACTACAAAGCTTCTTCAATACACATTGTCAATGTAATATCGACACCTTCTTAACTTGAACTCCATTTCTATTGTTTCTGTGTTGTTTGAAAATGCCAGCTGCCCATTATATTGTGTGATGAATCTCATCACATTAATATGTTTGTATATTTTTATTTTTATGTCACTGATGATATGTTAAATGCCTATATCATGGTATACTAAATATTAAATTTTTTCCAAACTCATATTGACTATATTGTAACCCCTGAGAACTTCATACTAAGGTAATGACCAGTTTAAATCTTTCTCTATCCAGGAAATTTCTTTCAAGTTCTTAGCATGATTGTGCTATGCCATGAAACAATCACTGACAAATAGCATGGTGAAGTTAAAGGGGAAGTCCACTGCAGTATTCAAAGTTTCTGCATAATTCCATTGTTAGGATGTAAACAGTCATTTCTTGTGTTTTTTTTTTTTGACTAGAGAAACTTGACGAGTCAGAACTGTTCACAGTTGTGGTGATAAGAGCCAGACGTCTGAAGCATTTAATGCCTTTAAATCCTCCCTCATAGAAAACTAATATGGGAAATGGCAATAAAATTGCTATATACATGTTGCAGACATTGTAACCCCTGGTTTTTTATTCATTGTTTTTATGACAGCACACAATTCAGTGCATTTACATATACCCCAATACATGACTATTCAGAGTAGAGCAGTTTAGCCAACCCAAGTTGTGATGAATGATTTAGACAGGACTGCTGTTTTAACAACACAAAACACAGGGTAGCCAATGAGAACAGAGCTCATTTACATATATCAGTCTTAAAGGCACAGTAACAAAACAGCCTGTTTAATTATAAGGGATACAGTGGTAAAAATGGGTTGTTATTATTACAAAAATCACACAAACATCAGGAAAAAATTAAATACAAGAAAAATGTAGGATATGGGCCCCTGAGCGTTCTGAACATATGTGCAAAGCTCTGACTAAAAAGCCTTTCTGAGTGTTGCGAAATGTCTCAGACATGGATATGAATCCATCTGAGGGAGATGTCTACCACATCACATATGATTTATTGTGCTAGTTGGTGCAGAGGATTGGGCTGCATGTAATATGCGTAATATGTCATTCCTCCGGCTAATGCATCAGCTCGAGTCTTGCAAAAATGGAATGTAACTTTGCACTGAGTGGTGAGGTTTTAGTTTAATTCTCAGTACAGGCATGAAAAAAGTAGGGCGGGTGGGTGAACATCTATCAGACTACAGGTCGCTGGATGACGGATGGCGATAGCTGTAGTAGATAGAGCGTGACTAGAAAGCTTGAAAGATGTTTTTCTGTTTCATAGGTGGTAGATAGGTGGCAGCAGAACACACTGCTGTGTTTACTGGTCACATATTAGTATTCAACAGTAGTCTATGGAATCAAAGTCTCTCATTCACAAGCACAGTCTTGTAGACAACCTCAAAAGCAGACCAGTCAAACAAAAGAGAAAGGGACTGGTTGAAGACAGATGGAGGATTGCAATAACATTCCTCTCTCAGACATCATTTATTTAGCCTTATTTCACATAAGAGATTGAGGTTCTAATATCCTTGCAAATAAACGGCAAATGTACTGGAGGTTTTCTTTTGCAGCACCTTGTTAGAAGTGTCCTGTGACATATAAAGGCCAACAAGTAACTCGTTTTCACTGCTTTAACAGTACCTAGTTGCATATTAAATCGATGGTATTAATATGGAAATATAGCAGATCCACACAGATGGGCCCATTAAGCAGTACTTGTTAGTATCAGTGTAACCTTTGGGGATTAATTTCTGATTGTGTGTCTGCGCATACAAGCATGCATAGTCTGTTCATGCATGTGCAAAATTCCTGACATTAATGAATAACCATAAATAAGAACTAATATCATATTCACTTTCTCCTAATTGCTCAGTTACATAATATATTTAGCCAGTTGAATTTTTTGTTATAGGCAAAGCAAGTTTATTTAAATGATACACTTAAAACCCACATAATTAAATGTAGGCTATTTTACATAATAAAAGAAATAAAAGAAAGAAAGAAAAGAGAAAGAAAATAAATAACATATATAATACTGTGCAAAAGTCAGAGACCACCTTTCATTTAGTATGCTTCCAGTCAAAACAGCCAAGTACAAGTTATTCATTATTGAACATCAGAAAATGTTTATGGAACTAACAGGAAATTACACCAAAGCTTCAACAGCTAAATACTATATAATTTGTCAGTGTTTAGTGTGTCCGCACTTTGCCTTTATTACAGCTTCCGTTCTTTTCAGGAGACCTGCTTTCAGTCTTTCTAGAAAATCTGCAGGGATATTTTTCCACACCTCTAAAGTTCAGTGCTAAAGTTCAGATACTGAGGTCTGGACTCTGGGGTGGACAGTCCATTGTTCTAAGAACACCAGCAGCTTCTTTTTTTCATTTGCAAGTTTTCTTAGCTTTTGTCTATTTCATTTTCTTAGTAAAGGCTTCTTGACAGCTACACATTCTTTCTTTGACTTTCTGTTTCCTTATACTTCATTTAACATCTAATGTTCTCTAATTACACATAATAACACATCATTCATAATGTCTACAACTGATAATTGGCTTATGCAGTCTGGATATCCAGCAGGCTTGTACACAACTGTGCAGCATGGATTTGTTTATAGCGTTATTAACGTATGATGTGATAATGCTATTGGCTTAAAGAGGAAAAGGGAAAAAATAGTATATATATAATAAATCTTTGCCAAAATGCAAACAGTCTATAATAAATGGGAATTCCACAAATTATTCAGAATGTCTGTTCTATTCATTCATTAAGATGTAAATAAAGTCATTCAGATTAGTTTGAAGTAAAATTCCCCATTCTAGAGAAACTTAGCAAGTCAGAATTGCTCACAGTGGTGGTGATAGAACCAGATTTTCAAAGCCTTTAAAGACTGTAAAACCTTCCTCACTGGAAGTTATTACATGAAATGGTTATGAATATGCCACCTGAGGTCTGGAACATTGTTTTAGGATAATTGTGAGAAAAACACAAGTTTTAGGTACACTAAAAGAAAAAACAAAGAAAACCATCATCAGAATCACCTATAATAACTCAGAAGACGTGTGTAGGTTCACTGATTATTTTGGATAGTAAACAAAATTGTAAAAGTAATGCAATTTTCTTATTTGTAAAAAGTATATATCACTAGTTCAAACATGTCAAATTGAAATCAGGTGCTGATAATTAGAACAGCATTAAAGAATATCTTTGTAGGAACTTGTCTTAGTGAAACCTCAGATACCTGGCCTGGTTTGCTCTTTGTTATTGGAGTTTGTGATATCATAATGCCTAGATCAAAAGTGCTCTCTGAAGCCTTTAGAAAGAAAGATGTAGATGCCTATGAATCTGGAAAGGGGTTTAAGAAGACATTCCACTGTCTAGAATATCATCTACAAGTCAAAAAGATTTAAAACCATGTCCAGGCCAGGCCACCCCAGCAAATTTAACCCACGAGCAGAACATAAGATGCCAAAAGAAGTGTTCAAGAACCCCAAAATTTCATCACAGGGTCTTCAGGTAGCTCCTGCCACTGTTATAAAAGTGTATGCGTCTACCATCAGAAAAACACAAACTACCATCAGACTACACAAATCTGACATACAGAGGTAAGCCTTTCTGTCTACTGAGAACATCAGGACAAGACTAAAGCTAGGACAAGGACAAGACTAAATCAACTAGGAAGTGCGTATGTGAAGTTGTTCCAGCCCAAGTGCCCAAGGACAGTACTAGTTACCGAAGCCAAAGGTATACTTATTTATTATTTTTCAAAAATGAAACCTCAGTTAATTTTTTTAATACATCATTGCAAAGTCAATATTTCATTGTTTTTTTTTTTTCTATTATATAATGTTTATCTATTTACACTGTTTCACTGAATATCAAATACTGATATGTCCACATATATCATAAAAAGAAACATTTCATAGGGTGTACTTACTTTTTCACATGATTGTATATTACAAAATTATTCAGGACTGTGCAAAGGTCACATGTTAGCAGTAAGTTAATATATATAACATTACAAAAATATAAATAAACATACATATTTTAAAGCATAACAATAAAAAATTCTATATTAATATCTTGTTTAAAAGAAAACAGTCAGAAGAACACAAGTTTGGTTCTTGACTTCTCCGTGGTCTCCAGCCATTGCATGGATTTGTTAAATTGCCTTAACAGCACAACTGATTTAATTTAATGAAGGACTGATTACACAAAGCAGGTTTAGGATGGTAGCTGTTGTAAATACTAGGCTCCTTCAATTGGTTAAGCTAACACACACACAAAATCACACTGTATTGTGTTTTTCTATTTATGTAAATGCTTACTGCAGATAAATGACTTCGTGTATCATTTTCTCAGATGCCTGATATTTTTTGCCCAGTACTGTACATGCCTTTTATATGTTCTAGGCTGACTGAGTCTCTGAGGGAGCTCGGCTGGGGTGGCTGACTGTGTAACCTAAGCCTCATGTCCTTGAAGAACTTGCCTATTGATCTAGGACAGCATGGGTTAGTAGTGTGGATGAGTCGGTTAATGGTCACAATGGCAAATGCAGACCTTCGTTGGTTTTTGCACCTGACATCGGCATCTGAATGTGTTGCGGTAGCTCTGGTGCAGCTCCTGAGGAGAGTCAGAGAGAGAGATAGTGATAGCGAGAGGCAAGGCATGGCATCTATACAAAGTGATCAGATGTTTCTTTGTTTCTGAGAGATCTTTTCTCTAAAATGTAAACTCTTTCTGAAGTTCCTCAGACAGTAGTAGCATATCTTGCCCATTCGTGCTCCAGTGAGGACATATGACTGACTATACTTCATCTTGTCAATTCTGTTCAATTACACGTAATACGAAGTGTTGACAAGCGAAGGTGTCCAATATTGGGAGGCAGTAGCCTACATACAGCAATTTAAACATAAAACTAAAAGAAAAATGTATGGCTACATTTAGAGTCTTTTTATATTTGTCAATATTAAAACCTAAGTACAAACAATATAATGAACAGGAGTAATAATGTAATGTATCTTCTGATACATATTCAGTTTTATTGCCTTTTATAATACATAAATAACAAACTTTTTTTCTCTCCATTTACTTCCACTGCAGTTCTTTGTCTGATTTGCTTGTTGCTGTAAAAATATTATATTAATGTTTAATGTTCCTTATATCAACAGTTTGGTTTTAATTAGAGGTTTAAAGTGTATGGGAATATTTGCAAATATCGGTTGAATGTTTTTCAACTCAGCGATATATCTGTAAACCAGGGCTGCCCAAATTGCAGTCCACAGGACAACATTCACTCGTGAGATTTCATTCCACCCGCCAGAAATTTACCGTAACCCCACCCTCCTCTCTGTATAAGAGAACATACATTTTAATATTATATACTATCATATATTATAGCACATATTTTTTTATTTTTTCTGTTTAAATTGTTTTTGACATATTTTAGTATGAAAATAAATTGTTATGCAATGAAATGCATTTTTAAAAACTTGAAACCTACCTGAACCATTCTACTGATTTGTTAAAAAACAATTACGTATTCAGACCTTAAAAATTGCAAAAATTATATAAACATAGTAAGAAGCTAATTTTATACAAAATTATAATCTATACAGTACTTTCTACTGAGAGGTCCCAAACCCTAACCTTTAAATTTCAACCTTTGAAAATAATAATTGCATTTTTTCGTTAATTTTTTAAAATTACTTTTAAGATTTTTTTTATTTTTTGGGATGATGTTGAAAGATTTAAATGTATCATGAGTTTAATTTTTAAATAATAATAAAAAAAACTTTATTAAAAAACAATGCTTCTTCATGTTTTCATGTCAATACCAAAACACAAGTTTTAGTCCATAGGTGGAGCCTTACTTTAGCCACGCCGCTGCATTTTAGAGAGGTAAGTGAGCCTGCATCTCTGTCCCTCATAGCCACAGGGTGAGCAGTTAGATCCCATTATTATGAAGTAAATGTGTTCCAAAGTCTGAAAATCAGTGTGTAACATTAAAAATGGTCACCACCAAAACACATATTTTCTGCAATTAAGTAATTTTTGTGCTTTAATAAAAATATTATGATTTTATGTGTGTACAACTGTTTAAAGCTGTTTTTGCTAGTCATGTAACCACAGAGATATGCAAAAAATTAGCTAAATTTGTCACTACCGAAACAGTCACTGCCAAAACATTTGGTGAATTATCAGAGGTGCTACGATTGCTTTGGAAGTGTCAAAATAGAATTTTAAGTAATCTATTTTAATAAAATAAACATAATTAAGGTATAGGGTCACTTAAAACAAAAGGTCTAAAGTCCAAGTCAGTAAAAAGTCTGAAATGTGTTTTAACTCTGACTTTGTACCAGTTCAGGAGAATGATCCACCTATTGTCTTTATTGGTACATTGTGTTGTTTTGTTGGCCGCTCCAAGACAAGATAGCCCCTGCTATGAACCAGATAATACTAATAGGTCTGTTTCAGATGGCATACTTTTTCTGACTAGGCTGCTTCCTATGAGTTTACAGCGCATAGAGATATTAATAATGTAATCTTGAAAAAAATGAATGGTAGTGAAGTTAACTCTTTAACTAAGTGCCGCTGCATATAGACAGATTTTAGCCAAAATACATGCAGCCATTGTTTTTCGGCTTGCGATGGTGATTTTATGGAAAATTTGTTATCAGAAATACAAGCTATGTATTTTGTTCAACAACCGTCTTGCGAACCCTAAAATGAGGCAATTTTAAAAAGCAGATGCACTAATGATGGCAGAGAGTTCATACACCCTCCACCCCCATTTACACAAGCCTGCTGACTGTATGAAGGAGTACTGGTTGTTGCCGTTGAGCCCCAATACTGTAGCTGAAGTAGCACTCTAGGACTCTACTGTGTAAGTAGTCTTCAGGGAAACATAGCTCTTGTCTGCTGTACATGTATGTCAACAATCACTGCTGAGTGGCACCAATACCTTCTCCTGCAAGAGTCTCAGTAGATTTTGAAGAGTTTGAGAGAGTCTGGGAACAGCACCAGGGATGACCTTCATCTCTTCTTTGAAGTGGCTGATATTAAGCGAGGGGGGGTTCTGTTTTTTTCTAAAATGATTCATTTTAATGAGTGCTCAGCCAAACTGAGGAATCATCCGCAAGTGCTAACTGCAGGCCAAGAGCAAAAACCAACCATAAAGTTATTCACGGTGAGAGAAATAAGCCTTTCTTGGCCACTAACACCAAGGCATAGGGGGAGGTGGCTGCTGCTGCAAATCTCTCCACAGCTGCCACACTGACAACCACTCTGTGCATGGCTTGATTCAGGTTACATTTCAAACTGAAGCCATGGAGAAAAAATATAGTGACAGTAAAACACTGGAAGCTGTTTTAACTCATGTCCAATGACATATCTTAGTTAAAAAATATAGATGCCAAAATGTCATTATGAGGGTAGAAGAACCACTTTTTGTTCGCTAAAGAACATGTCAGTGGACAGTTCTGTAAAGAACCAATGTAAATTAGATGTGTGAGTGTGAAGGACCTTTCCTAAAGGTGAAAGGACCTCCACATAATGATAATGTTCAATATTAATTAAAGGCATCTCTAAGAACAAAACATCCAAGACAAGAATTATTCTGGATTTGTTGCTTTCAGTTTGTCAAAGAAATCTGCAGGGATGTTTTTCTACACCTCCAAAGTTCAGTCTTAAAAGGTGGTTACATTTTCTGTTTTTCACAATCCGACTAATCCCAAACATGTTTAATGATACTGAGGTCTGGGCTCTGCGGTGGCCAGCCCATTGCTTTGAAAACACCAGTAGCTTCTTTGTTTGATTTGTAAATGTTCTTCTTTTTAACCTATTCCTTTTTTCAATAACAATTTCTCACAGTGGAAGAGTGGACAGAAACACTTGTGGACCTTTTCAGATCTGAAATAAGAGTGGAGCTGGATTATCTCTCAAAGATGAAAGCTTTGAGTACTGACCTGATGGGTACTTTAAGTACTTTATCTGATTTAGCCATTTTCCGTTTTCTCTCAATCTTTGACTAATTGTTAGGAGTTTTGGAAACTCCTGTTTTTTCACTTATTTTAATTTGACTTTCCCCTACCTCATGCAAGTGGATTATCTTCTATCTAATTTCCACAGAAATATATCTCCTGAAATGAATAAGTTGTACTTAATGGTTCTTTTGACTGGGAATCAAATAAATTAAAGGTGATCTCTGACTTGCACAGTACTGTAATTACTAACTTTGCTAGATTCTAATATTACATTGTCATTTGTAATGAGAACTATATTTTGCACATATGGCATGCAAAACTGTTAACATCAAGTGGTTTCTCTGCATTTGCTTGGTTGGAATCCAAGACATTGTAACCAAACTGGTACATTGGTCCCTTCTTCTGGACAAGGCAGTCAATTTTACTCTTACATACCCAGTTTTATCTGCATTACCTATAATGTCTTGCCAGACTGAAGAAATATGCTATTATCTTGTGACATTAAAATTATGCATGTGTATGCTTAATCAGTAATGTTCTGTTTGTATAGTGTACAATTTAGTGCAGTCTTTTCTATTATATCGCTGTTATGGGGCCATTTCTTTTGGTTCATTCATCATGAAATTTACACACAATGTAAAGGACAACAGATTCTTTCAAATTATGCCAAAAACTGAAAATTGACAAAACTGGAGATTCAAGGTTTTGTTCAGACACCAGCGATATGCTTTTTTTAACTAAGCACAGACTAGAAAGATTGTACAAAGGCATTTGTTAAATCAAGGTGACCCAATAAAAATATTCACATGGCATGTGAAAGAGAAGGAAAGAATGATTATTTGCATAGAGTTGGCACTTATCAAAATATTCAATGATATCAATTATTGGCCCAAGTCTAAAGGGAACCACTATGGCCAAACAACACCAGTGATAGGCTGCTGCATGGAATTACATTCCTCAGTGAACTGAAATAAAGACTGCCTCCAGTTTTCATCCATCTTGGGTTCTTCAAAGACATCTGGATCAACTTCACTTTCAATGTATAGTTAAGTGGAGTGAAATCCTATTTTATTCACAGGAAGATGTGCAATAGCATTCAAAACACACTTGGGTGGCAGAGCTAAAAGTCTATATCTTGTTTAGCTTGCTAAATGCAGAAACACTTAGATAACTGCCCATGGCATGATATAAGTTCCTAATGAAAATGTATTGCCATTCTTACTCCCACACATAAAAAATGTCTGAAAATTGATAAAGCTCAAATGCTCCCAGCCAGACCCACTTCTCAACAATTACTTATTGTCCATTCAACCTGAATCCCCTAGCCATGATAAATTGAGCAGCTGCTTCTTACAGAGGTGTCAAAGCAATTACAAGAAGGTGGTTCACTTACAAAGTGCTGGAAGCGCTACTTGAGCAAAGTGGGATCCTGTGGCCTAGTAATTTTACATTATTAGAAATAACTGATGAGAGTTTAAGGGGGGGAAACAGTTCTGGATAAGAGCAATAGAAAAACCTTGGTTGTGGCCCCAAAGTCATTCTAATTCTTCACTCCAGCAGGAAAAAGCCTTGCAGTTCATTATGTACTGCATGAGGGACATTTTACTGGAAACCAGGCAATATCCTTTTTCAACATGTCAACTCTTCAAGTTGAACAGATAGACTTTGTTGTGATTGTATGCTATCACATTTTGAAATGAAGTAGTCTGAATAAGAATTTTGCATGAAGCGCAAAAAGCACTCCACTTTGTCAGTACATATTTTACAAGGATAGCCACATTTATTGATTGTCCAAATTTCATCATATTACAAATATGTATTTTCTGGGAAATATTGCAGGGTTAAAGAGTCTCTTTTTCTTGTTATAAGAAACGTCTTCACTTTTCCTGATTGACACCTCAGAGTCAACAAACTCTGAGGGAGCAATTTTTCTTGACTGATATTTTTAGTCATTTGAGCCTTGCAGCACTCTAAGTGTTGTATACATCAGCAGCTTTGTTAATTAAACCTTAACTCTGTTTAATTTTACTTTGTGTGATCCAATATGCAATAACTCAAATGAAAAACTGACAACATAGGCAGTATTGTAGGTCTACTATTAGAAGACCTGTAAAGGTCATGTATTGCAATATGAGATTTTAATGTATCTAGAAAGAATTACATTTTAATAACTTTCTGGCAAACCATTGGCAAAAGCATGTTAACTTTGTTCATAATGAAGCACTGTTTTTAAAACACACAGATCCATCAAATCCACAGACACCAATGATTATTGACTGAACAGTACTGTGTAGACAATCCTTGTTAAAATTGCTGAAGGAACAACACCATACAAAAACATCCAAATTATTAACTTTTATTTAAAGGGGAATACCACCACTTCTTCAAAATGTCTGCAAAATTCAGTCATTAAAATGTAAACAAAGTCATTCAGAGTGATTTGATGGTGCATCATAGAGAAAATTATCAACTTATGATGTCTTTACAGTGGTGGTGATAGGAACCAGGAATCATGATGTCTGCAACACAAATATAGCGATTTTATTTACTATACAAAATCACCATTAAATCGTCTTCTGATTTTTCATATGTAATATTAATGATGGTAAAATAGTGGTAAGTCTTAAAAATATGTTTTCTTTGGGGAATATTTACAATGTCTTGCATGTACCACTCCTCCAAGAATGGCCCTTCAACAGATTTGAGGCCAAAAGCCTCAGCCTCATAACTATTATAAAAGAATGTCCTAGACATAAGGCAGCATATTTATAATCATTTCATGTAATAATGTTCTGTTCTGTTCTGTGAGGTAGGTTTTAGAGACACTAAACCCTTCAGACGTCTGGTTCCTATCACCACCACTGTGAACAATTCTGCTTGGTAGTGTTCCTTAGAATGGAACACTTCATGTCAAACCACTCTTAATAACATTGTTTACATGTTAACCATTTAATTGTGCAGAAATTATAAGAAATTGGTGGAGTTCCCCTTTAAGTAGATACTTCTGTAGAAAGAATACATCCATTACACAGAGAGAAAACCGTGTCAAATTATTCTGCTCTACCCCCAAAAGACAGCATGGGATAGATGACCGTCTCCTGCAGGTTTCTCCTGATCTTGAGAAATGATGATCTACCACCATCAGCCAGCTTTACATCAGCTTTAAAAAGTGTTCACGCATTTTCTATTCCCACCTGCATGAATGATGCACTGATACAAGAGTGAAAAAGACAAAAAACAGACAAAAATGCAATGAAGTATTGATATGTTTTCTCTGAATGTCCTGATTATCACAGTGGCTCAGATTTGGCAGGACCTTTTGTCTAGTTTCTAGTTATTGTTTTCTTCTCATTGTTCTTCCTTTCCTTGACCACCTAGTTTCACCTGCTCTTCCTCTGGTCATTGCTTGATTATTGATTTGACCAAAACACCAGTCTTTGTTATGTTTTCAAACTGAATTAGTTTTCTTATTGTTTGATTGCCCCTCTAGAGCAAGGTTTGTGTGTGTGTTTACCTTCTAAAACAGAGTACTTCTGACTTGTACTCCATAATTTAAGAAATGTTCTGGTAAGATATCTTTACTTTTACCAATGATCTGAGCGTTTGGAGTATGAGGGGCGTGCTTTCAAGTGAACATTGTAATAGGCTCAATTCATTAACAGGGAACATCAAATTTAGTGACATTGAAAGGGATCAGCCGCCCATTTCCCCAACTTCTGTTCATTCTCCCCATTCCCCCTCCTCTTTTCCTCTCCTCGATTCCTCCGCATTCTTCTGGGGTAGGAGAGGAACAGTACGAAAGGAGTGAGAGGACATGAGCAATAGCAAAAGTTTCTGGCTGCAGCCATGGTTCCTATCTGAACGCACCTAACCTAGTCATACCACCGGATCAAAACGTCATAGCCTAGACGTTCAATTCAGTGTTAAGACTAGAATAAAATACAAACAACAAAGCTTTAGGATAAAGGAACTGTGCCAAGAGTTCCATTTTAGCGGTTAGGCTGATCTCCCAGTCGCAAAAAACAGGTGACAATTATTGATGACTAATTATAGAAGGAAATTTCCTCTGGAATCATTACTTAGCAGACTTGTAAAAACTACAGACATAGCAGATTCTTTTTGGATTTAAATACAGATCTCTTTGGTAATCATTCAAAGTATAGTCACATAATAGGACATTTCCCCCTCAACTTAATTCCACTGTCCAGAAATTTTTGGGCTTTGCTTTACTTGTGACATTTGACATTCATGATATTCAAAAAAGCCTCTGAGGATGGTAGATGAACTATGCCATTAACCTGACCAACAACCAAAAAACAGTCACCAAAACACAATCTAACAATCTGATATTTATTTAAAATGACAATGGGAGGGTTTTGAAGTGTTACTCTATTAACCCCTTAAACTCTAAGGCCCTTAGAGCCCTTAGAACTCTAAGGTCAGTATGCCAAAAATCTAATTTAACCTAATGAGAAATCGTAGTGCACAACAAGTTGTTTTAGAGTGTTATTAATTTCACATAATGTTTACTCTGTATGGGTGTGAATGATCCAACTGTTAGGATATATTGGGTGGTGTTTCTTGTGTCATGTAATCTCACCCAGCCTTACAGATACAGCAAGAATCTGTGATTGAATCATCTCCTAACTTTTATTGTGTGAGTTATCATTTTTTTGGGGGGGTTTAAGATTTCTGCCTCTATTTGTCTTTGTGATGCTGTCGCAGAGCAGACTGACTTTATTGATACAGCTGGAGGCAAAACTATCACACTTTCTGTTTCTGATGTAATGTTGGTATATATGGCAGATGTAATGGGAAAAATGTTTTAGTCATCTTTCTTGCAGCAACTTCAACAGGAGTGCACAAGTATTCTCAGAGTTCTATGTTGCCATGTGCCCTGTGTTCAAGGCCCATATATTTCCTCAGCTCTTTATGTACATACGTCATGTCTCATTATTATACATTAAAGTAGCATATGAAAGGGTTCCTCAGATCATGGTTAAGACAACAAAGGCCGTATGGAGACAACAAGGTGCTTATTCCAGGTAGTTTCCATTGTTGGTACAGATGCCAACTTGGGCTATTAATATTGTAGTTTGTTATTGTAAACAAAAATCATCAGTAAACACATTTCAATCCTGCCTATCGCTAAATAGATTCTCATTTAACTTAAAATCAACTCCAGACCTTTTATTTGCTCGCTCGGTTGTAAGTGGAATAATGAGGGAATGACACACCTGGACATGAAACAACTGAGCAGACAATGTCCATTTATTTTTTTAAGGCCCTAAAATGGGGAGATATGTATGAAAATTGTTGTACTTTCTATTCTGTTCATCCAAGTTGGATGTAAATACCTTCAAATAATTTAATTTCAACTTCAAAATGCTGTGGTAGACAGCTAAAATAACAATAACTTTGACTTCCAAATATTTATGGACCTGTATTTTATCAAGCAATTGAGTTTGAATAGCAAAACAAAATAATATCTGCTAAATTTTGAGGGTTAAAAGGTCCATATAAATGGAAGTATTCCCAGAGGAGTGCTACAAAATACTTAGAGACTGTACTTGGTGTTCATGTGTGACATTTTCTATGACCTAAGCTAAGAGAGAGTGATCCTCTGTTTAGTTTTGTGCGCTTACATCCAATTTGTGTGGGAGTCTGTATTCACACATCTCAAGTGTGCTGCAGCCTGTCACTTTTCAATTTGCACATCTGTAAGGGAGTACTCGTAGAGAAAAAATAAATAAATAAATAAATAAACATTGCCTAACAAGCAGAGGTGTGCCCTGTGGCTCGTATCAAATCCCAGCAGCACCATTTGCTGTGACTCCTTTGGGAATAGCAATTGGCCTCACTCCCGAGAGCAGGGGTTGTTGTCTATAGGCCGCTGTCGCTCCTTTGAAGAGTGACATACATGCTTTTTTGCTCTCATCCAGGCCAACTGACACTTGGAAGCGCTGCTCGGCTGCTGGCTTGATAAGATTTGGTGGCAGACCTTAGGCACATATGGACTTACAGGAGAACATGTTCTTATTTAAGCAATATTGACCATTTTTTGACATTTTGGTTCATGTAAGCTTACAAATTTGTACATATGTGCATGCGTGTCTCTGAATTACTGTACCACAAACACTATCATGCCACTCCCATTGTTTGTATCACAGCTGTGTCCACCACCAGGCATTTAGGAGCCAAGGGGGACTGGGGGGGGTGTGGGGGGTTAGTTTGGCATGTTCCTCCTAATATTTAAATAAGCTACTTATGCCCCCCCAGTAAAATAATCAATACCAAGAAACTGAATTAATGTCTGTAAAAGAGTAAAATACATTATTCATGTTAAAAATGCATTTGGCAAATTATTAATGACAGTGGGCGTTGCATTCCTTGTTGTTGTTCGCAGTTTAAAATTTAAGCCCTGAAAAAAAGAAGATATTCCTATTTTTTTGAGTGAAGAAAGCTATGGAATTGTGTACTGTTGTATACTGCTATACAAGATCACTAGGCGATTCCTGATTTGGACACACTGAGGCTGACTCAAGACCTAGACTAAGTAGTAGTTGAATCCAAGTCAAAAACAAGACCAGATGTTTTTTTTTACATTATAAAAAGAAAAAAAGTTGTAGCTCATTGTACATTCATTATCATTCATCATACATTATATATATTTCTACATACTATGACATTTTGTAATATTATTAACTTAATACAACTTTGCATTAAAACTTTTGGAAGCAAACGATGGTGAGGTTCTTCTCTGACACTTCTTCTGACATCTGACACTATTCAGAAATCACCGTCTAAACTCAACTCAATATAAACCTAACAGCATACATCTCTTTTTATAATTAAATGAAAACATGGTAATAATAACCTTCACATCCCAAGGGGATATTTGAATTTTGGAATCAACAAACATCATCAAACAAATAATATTCAGTTACTCCATCATTTAGATCCTCAACCGACAGTTACTATAGAAAAAGAGTCCACCTTACCCCGAGACGGAGACAAGACCGAGTCCAAATGTTATTGAGATTAAGGCAGATACCATTAATTTATAGTCTCAAGACCCAGACTGGACTAAAGTACTAAAACATTACTATTGAGTCTTATTAAACAGACATTTGTATATGTTGTTTTCCCAAATTTTTTCCCCAATTTTGGTCATATTCACTCAGTAGCTAGGTCTCCCCAGTACACAAAAGCCAAACAATATACAGATGACTACTGTATAGCAGATCAAGAGCAACACATTCAAGAGAGAATCAACAAGTGAGCCACATTTACGGCAAATCAACAACGGTCTTCTAATTTAGGAAATCTGATGATTTATCTTTCTGCAGCACACATGCAAGCCCTCCTATGTTAATCAATGGCCTCTTAAATGGGGCGCACACCCAATAGTTTAACTTTATAAATTTTTTACAAAAAGTAGTAGGTTTGGATTGCCCTACTAAATGACCTCTGACGCTGGGCCTGGTCTGGTTTAGTAAAATCATGTTCCTTGTGTCTTTCAAAATCAGCTCAGTATGTTGATAGCCAGGCAGAGAGAGTAGGAAGAAGAAAAAGTCATTGGGTAAGCAATATCTTAAGGGAACAATAGCGTAACAAAACCACACCTTCACAGTTTTTTAAAATAAGAGCACGTAAGACTAAGTTCCAAAAAGTACCATTCATATATGGTAAATAAACTGCAAAAACAGCATAAAACAGTAAAAGCAGCACTTGCATTACTTAAGCAAGGTACAATACAGGGCAGCCAATCGGAGTGCATCTACATATATCAGTTTCAATGGCACAGTAATAAAATAGCCTTTCTAATTCTATGGGATTTGGGAGGTTAGTAAAAGGTCATGTAAAAATGAATTACGGCTGTTCATTTAATGAACTTTGATTCATGATTCATTTGCTGATATTTCTGAATCTCTGTTATGATTTTTTTTAACTACTCCCTATTCCCTCCTAGGCCCTTGTCCATCACCTAAATGATATCTTGTCAGTGGTGATCCTGTGGTGGTCCTTGCCCATCAATGGACATGGTTGAGGGGGCTGATAAATTAGGTGGTCTACGGTCAGTATTTTTAAACCTACAAAGTATAACTATATGATAGTCATTTCCGATAAATTGGCCAATGAATGTAGGTAAAAGGTACCTAATAATTTGGCATAGATGTTCACATGACTTTCCACAATATTATTATTTTTTTCCTCACAGTGACATGATGACATGTTGATTACACATTCTCATTTTGTCAAAATGAACAAAACCTTCCAATTCCTGCCAAGGACACGTTCCAATCATCACAGTTGCACCTCAAGCACAACACAAGCTGTTTCCTCCCACCAGTTTTATCGTAGACTGTTTTTCTCATAAGTTTCACGTGAAATGGGCTTTATTGTTTGCTTCATTAGGAACATAGAATATAATTATCAATAACGGTCTTAACTGTAAGCCTAAGGAATATTCACATGAACATGAAGCAAATTTGAACACTGTAGTGCAAAGCCAAAATCTAGGGTGTGAATTGGTACTCTGTAAGATCTGAACCCTGCCACTTCTTCCCTGGAGAAGTTAATATTTCTCCTCCTCCTCCTCCACAAATGGACAGTTGTTATCAGTAGCTGCACGCCAAGGGCTTATTCGACCAAACTTTGTTTAAGCAATAACAGTGGTCCAGATAAGACTGAAGAAATTCTGATTCTGGCTCAGAGAGAAAATTCTCTTTGCTGAGAAAGAAACACTGGCATCTGAAGAAATCTTCACTCACTCTGGTGTTCTGTCTTTCACTCTCTATCATATTTTTCTAAGAACATTTATGTAGTATTCTTGTGTATTCTTGAGGTGCCAGTTTATAAGGTATCTTGTAGCTACACTCACTGGCCAGTTTATCAGAAACACCTACCATACACAAGACAGACAAAGGAAAAAGCTGAATGAATGAGTGGATGCTTTCCGAAAGGTGTACTGCATGATACCATTTATGCAATTAACATTCTACTATGCTCTGTAGCATGTATAAAAATGCTAAGCAGGCCCAGTTGATGTTGATTTTGGATTAACATGGCAAGAGGAAAAGATCAAAGTAACTTTAAAGGAGGGTTCATCATTGGGGCATGGATGGCAGGAGCTTCAGTGTTTCAATTGGAAAAGTGTTTGTGCCATATACATTTATATCTTAAACATTTATATCTTAACCCTTAACCCTTGTGGAGTTTGTGGTCAACAGCACATATTCAATGAGCATGACATTCATACAGTTGTGCAATATGTAAGAAAAACATAAAAGCAACTGTTCCTCAGGTGACTGAGAATGTGGCATGAGGGATGACTGAATGGCTATGCTATGGCCTTTGCAGTCTCCAGATCTCAACACTTATGGGATATTTTTGATCCATGTTTTGGACGGCACTCTTCACCACCATCATCAAAACAACAATTGAAGGAATGTCTTACAGAAGAATGGGTAGACTTGTAGAATCTATGCAAAGGTGCATTGAAGCTGTTCTGGCTGCTCGTGGTGGCCCAGTGCCTTAATAGGACAACTTATGTTGGTTTTTCCTTTCATTTGTTGTGATTACAATTATGTATCTGTTGGTGCCCAATTTATCAGCCCCCACTCTACACATCCATCAATGGAAACAGACCACCATAGGATACCATATTATTTGGGTGGGGGACCATTCTCAGCACAGCAGTGACACTGACATGGTAGAGGCATTTTTCAACACCCCTGTCACTGTGCAGGATAAGAATGGTCCACCAACCAAAAATATCCAGCCAAACATGGTCCACTGTTTGGAAACTGACCTCTAATGAAGAGCAGCATTTGATGACGATGACTAACCAAAATTGTGTACAGAAAAGATGAGCTACAGATTCCAACTATACACCTACATGGCATACCAACAGGGCTGGTATTTCTTAAATCCACAAGAAACTCAGCTGTCACTCACAGCTTGCTCATTAGGAGTCTGAACCTGGAAGCTAGCCTGTAACATGGTCTGTTGTAAAATAGCCTATACCAACAAATTAATTTGAAACACCTCGTAGCATTCTTTGCTACTTTGGTTTCACCTGAGCTTAATAAGATAAAACCAATTGGATTTAATAACTAATTACAGAGTTTTACAGTCCTCTCCTCAGATGCCCTTTATGGTAATTGCAGTAATTATAAAATGCTGAACTGGTGTGTGCTACAAGGACAGATGTCGCTAGATTCCAACCAAGATAAACGCCGCCTGGGAGAAGAGTAATGAAAGCCAATTAACTGCAATACCTGTGCAATTATGTACTACACTGTCCACGCAGTGGAACATAGCTACAGTTAAAGACATGCAGGTCCATCTGCTTGTGTTTCCTGCAGTTCTATTCTGTTAACCTGTTGGACACTGCAGCTGAAGGTCATATAGGGGGTTGCCAACACTTCCAGCTTGGCAGAGCTTTCTTAAATAGCTCAGACAGCTCAGAACATTTTAGGATTTTATTTTCAAAAGAACACTACTCTGAAATATATTAAATATATATTATATATACATTAAAGAGTAATAAGAATTGTCATTGGAAATGTAGACTTGTTTAATACTTGTGTCAATGGGATATTTAGACCATATAAATGCAGGGATGCAAAAAAAATAAATATATTGATATTTGATTATTCCTAAACATGTGAAGAGCTGGAACAAAAAATTGGCATTGTTCTGACAAACCAAACTAAATTATCACCAGAGAAAAGAAACATGTGGCACATTGTTAAAGCCTGACTATGCTTTTGAGCTACAGTAAGAAATAAGACACAGCAGTGCTGCTCAGACACACCTATCTTGTTGGTCAGTCTAGTACACGACAGCTCATCTGTTGCCGCACAGTTTATGCTAGTCATCCTCTAGGCCTTCATCAGTTGTCAGAGGACGCAGGACACTGTTGGCTGGATATTTTTGGTTGGTGGACTATTCTGAGTCCTGCAGTGACACTGAGGTGTATAAAAGTAATGCTGTGTCTGATCCACTCATACCAACACAACACACCACCAGTGTCACTGCAGTGCTGAGAATGATCCACCACCCAAATAATACCTGCTCCTTGGTGGTCCTGTGGGGGTCCTGACCATTAAAGAACAGGGTGAAAGGGGTAACAAATTATACAGAGAAACAGATGGACTACAGTCTTGAATTCTAATGTGCACCTATATGGTAAGTGGATCTGATAAAATGAATAGTCAGTGTGTGTGACTACTTAGTGCATTTAATACTGCCGATGATAATATTCTTTTAGACAGACTGGAAAACTGCTTTCTGGAATGTTTTTTAGCTGGTTCTGATCATATTTGAAAGATAGAGCTACTTTACAGCCATCGATACAACCACAAATCTAAACAGGAAATGCTGACCTGTGGTGTCCCACAAGGATCCATTTTAAGGCTCCTACCATTCAATTTTTATATGCTACCACTGGGCCAAATCCTTATAAATAATGAAATCCTACCATAGCTATGCAGACAACACTCCGATCTATTTAATGACTACAGTTCCATTGACTCCTTAGTCAATAAATAACTAGATGAAAGAAAGTTTTCTTCAACTAAATAAAGAAAACAAGGAGGTTATTGTATTTGCTAGTAAAGAGCAAAGACTTGAGGTTAGTGCTAATGTCGACTCCAGAGCTTTGAAGACTAAAGATCAAGTCAGAAGTCTTGGCATAACAAGCAATTCAGATCTGAATTTCAAAAACCATGTAAAAGAAAATATCAAAAACAGTCATTTACCATCTCAAGAACATATCAAAGTTGAAAAGAATTTATATCACAATAAGACCTAGAAAAACTAATCCATGCACTTATCTTCAGCAGTCTGCGCTACTGCAATGGTCTTTTTACTGGCCTTCCCAAGACCACCGAATGGCCTTGGTCGAAAATACATTGCTAATCTGTTTGAAATATACAAGCTCAGTAATCCACTCTGATTACTAGGGACTGGTCAATTAGCAGTGCCCAGAACCAGAACCACACAGGGTGAGGCAGCATTCAGTCATTATGCTGCTAACTGCTGGAACAAACTCCCAGATGAGGTAAGTCCAGTTTAAAGATGTTCTTGTTTTCTCATGCCTTTGTTAAGCACTGCACTTTATTTTAGCACTACAGTATTTTCATTTCTTAGTTTATTTTCTATTTTATTGTATTTTATCTCTGCATTGCACTTCAATTGTAATATTTTTATAACTACTTTTGCAAATACCTTTCTGAGATGCTAAATCTCAGGACATCATAAGCATTATTATTTAATGTTTTTATTTTTCTCTGTTTGCGTGAAGAAGGCCCAGATCATCCATTGGGTTTTATGGGCATGTGCCCTGGGGCCCGAACCACTAGGGGGCCTCTGCAAGCAATTGTGAGAAAATCCAAAAGACTGTTTTCACTTTTTTTTTTGTTTTTTCTCACTGGAAAAATGAACTAACACTGTGTCCCAACAGAATGCAACATGACCAAGAACAACAAAAACATAATACTTCCATTATAATCAATGAAGATGTCTCCAGCAGCTGCAAGCAGCAGAGTGTGCAACAGGCCATTTCTGTTTATGATCACGTCACTCTGTAATTCCACCTCAGAATAAAGGAGGAGAAACTCATTCAGGAAGTGTAAGAGTAAATAATTTGGAAAGAAATTGCCAGAGTGCTAGAAGATAGAGGTGTTAGCTAGTTAGGTTAGCTAAGTAGATACAAGTTACAAGTTAGCATAATCATGCTGCCCAACAACAGTGTTGCATTGGTTGCTGGGTTTATGTTAACCTGTGTTCTTATTAATGTGTGCCTAATCGCTTCTCGGCCTATTGGCTAAGATCAAGTGTAGTATCTGTTCTTATCAGTTTAATGTCTGATGTGTCCTCTATATGGGGCATTTGTGGGCTAGATGTTAGGGAACCAGCCCTGTGACCAGAAGGTTACCGGTTTGATCCCCTTGGCTGACAGTCCATGACTGAAGTGCCCTTGAGCAAGGCACCTAACCTCCACTGCCCGCTAGTGTGTGTGTTCGCTAGGGTGCATGCTTGTGGGTGTTTCGCTGCACGGATGGGTTAAATGCAGAGGTCTAATTCCACAGTGTGCAAACACAGTTGGCTGATGGTTCTGAATTCAAACTAATCTTGCTACTATTTTGTCAAAATTGGAAAAAAAATAGTAGTTACCTTATATTTTTTTAGCATGGCTGTTTTGTTGCTTTCTGTTATTAAGCTCTTTCCAAAAGCTTTTTTAGACCAGTTGCCATCATAGAAATGTGTTATAAGATGGTATATTTGTGATAAAGGCAGGATATGTATGCAGTTTCCATGTTTTTGTTATTTTAACCATGATGGAAATACAGTTCATCCTGTATTACTGTAACAGAAGTTACGTTATATTCATCAGTTTGACCACAATGAAAACACATGCACAATATGATTCTTAAAATGTAGATATTGACATTTATACACTGCTGTATTCGCTATGACTCATTGTTACTCAATCTTGTCATTTTTGCACCACCTTTTTCACACTTTTGTAAAGATTCCAATCGTGATGGCAGTAATCCCTAAAACAGACTGGCAGGTGATACTGTGCTAGCATATAAGCAGGAGTTGTTTCCTTCCAGACATCTGCTTGTATCACCAGCATCTCTCAGCAGGTTTGTTTACACACATCCAACCACCTAACATCAGCTGAGAGGTCTGGGATAGTGTTGTGGATTGGAAAGGGCCTACACAAATGAATGTCTTACATTTACTTGTTTCTTTAGCCAAGCAAGATTTGACTTTTTTTTTTGTTTTGTTTTCAGAGCTGCTTGTTTTTATTTCTTTTGTCCAAAGCTGAATCTGAAGATGAAAACACCAGGCTGTCTGAGACTGAGACCAGAGGTCTCAAACTCATTAGCTATAGGTTTAAAAACAATGTAGAATGGATTGCGTACAAGTCTATAAAGGCAAAACTATTTGAATATGTACAAAAAAAAAAATAAATCAGTCAGTTAAACTCTGTTTTATCTTTGCATCTTGAAAAACTAAACCAATGTTTGAACCTTTTAGGATTAAAGAGAGGACCTCCAAGCAAGCTGAGCATTTTCACTCAATGAAAACAGAAGACATTTTTGAAGAAAATCAGGGGTCTCATATATCAAAGTGTGCGTAGTTCTTGAATTGTGCATAAGAATTGTTAGTACCATGTGTATGCATAGCTGTACAAAATAAACAAGGATAAATCATGCATGGCCAGGCTCATTTACATGAAGAAACACCCTTAAACTGCTACATGGTTGTGTTTGTGCATTTCGTAATGGGTTTACCTGCAATTACACTTTTTTACCTCTATGGGTTTCTGCATATGCATGCTCATAAATATTTCTAAATATACTAACATTCTCTCACACAAGAAAAAATGGTAAATGCATGACAAGCACATATGAGGTTTCAGCATCAAATGCTGCAAACACACTGCTGATAAATGAGAGCCCAGGATGTTGCCTTTTAAATGATATGATCTGATAAACCACCATCAACCAGGGACATGAAGTAACAAAGAGAAAAAGAAATAGAAATCATGAAATAACTTCACTCTTTGATAAGGTTACACACTGCTCTGTAATGATTCTCTGTAAAACTCTATGGATGCATACTGCTTAGACACCCAAAGTATACAAGGTCAGAGGCTAAAATCTGAACTGTAACCTGTCACTTGTCTAAGTCTTTCATAGCTTCGCTGTAAACACCTGATAGCCCTAATCACAGTACCTCTGTCCACTAGGATACCATTGTTTTCATTGTCTCACTTTTCCTCTGACCAGTCAAAGACCATAATTTCAGACTTACCTCTGTGGGTGGTGTTAGAGTACTCTGACATCTAGTCTTCCACCACAGGGCCTGATGGAAGCTATCATCTAAATGAGACTTTGAGGGCAACTAGCTAAATCGTTTTCTCCACATGTGGCAGGGTTGCTGGAGCTGAGCATTAGGTTTCAACTGCAGTGTAGTTCTATATCCTAAACAGTGTATGGCCACAAAGAAATCAAAAAGCCTCCACTGAATCATCTACACTTAGCACTCTCAGCTAAAAAGTGCAAAGGTCCAATTACTTCATTTGTCAATAGTAAACATAAAACATTATGCTACCCAGTAGATATTATTCTACTAGTGGAACAACAGAATTCAGAATTCAAGACTTATCTAGTTCCTGGCTCAGTAAAATGACTATCATGCTCAAAACAAGAAACAAAGCTAGACAAACTGGGGATTGAGACCTTTGGCTTACATTTAAGGAATAAATGTACTTTCACTACAAAGTTCAAATCAGATTAGTAACTTTGCCTGATTACTAATACTTCTTCAAACTCTTACAATTACTGGGGGGCAGTAAATTCTCCAATGATTTTCCATCCATTTTCCATTCTGACTCATACTAGATGAGCATTCAATTTCTAACCAAAATGAGCTCTGCCAAGCTTTCAGTGCACAGTTCTCTCCTGCTGGACACCTCTTTGATAAAAGTAGTAATTTATTGATTTTTATTGCATCTGATTTAACACTTTGGCAGAGTAGAGGATGCCTGTTTCTAAAGCCTAATGTAAAATTTCACCAGAGTTAAAGAAAAAGTTTGAGGCTTTATGGGCTTTATGGCCATTTCTGCTGTCCGATTTCAACTGATAGCATCTTCTTTGGGGTAAATATTACTTGTGAAGAGTGGATGCAGGCTTTATGGGGAAATCTTGCATTGGTTTTTGGGTTTATGTTAACCAGTGTTCTCATTAATGTGTGTGTAATTATAATATTGTTTTGCCTCGATTGGAAAAAATGGCAATGCCAAACACTGCAGTTTGTGTGCTGCCATTGAGATGTTGCATAAGTCTGTTCTAACTTGCTGTGATGCAAAAAATCACTAGCCAACCAAAAAGAGTAGCCATGCAGGGGCCCACCAAATATTTGATGTCCCTGGGGCCAATAACTTGATGATCCAGGCCTGCTTATAATAAGCTACTATTAGGTTTCTAGCCAGGTTTTAACTACTGTCTGTAATTTCACTGACTGTGCACTAGTCTGCCATTAAAGAACCATCACTGAAAGGTTAATTATGGAACCAGAAGTGGTTCTTCTGTAACAAACAACTCTTTTGTCATTTTTATTTTTAAATATGTGTAGAAGGTGTCATTCTAAATAATGAAGCATTTGTAACGAATCACTTACAAGTCTTGACACCTTTTAATTCAGTTCTTCTATGTATGTGAAAGTCTTGCATACTGTGATAATTAACCTGGCCTCCCCAAATGACTTGTCACTGCAGGAATTTAGCACAACAATATATCAAACCGTGGATGTGAACAGAACGACGTCAGTAAAATTAACAATGCATTTCTTCTTACTTCTCTTGCAAGGGTTCATAGACTTTCATAGCTCACCAGGAACCCTCTCCAAGCTCCTCACCATTTCTCACATAATCTAGCCTTTGTATGACTTCTACCTCAATTAGAAAGCACATTAATTACTCATCCTGCCATCATTTGCACTGTCAGCATCACAGTCTGAGCCTCTGCAAATGGCTTGTCTCAAACAATTAAGTCAATAAAAATGAACTTAATTTAATTAAGTGAAGTGACGCCTCATGTGTTGGGGGAGTTTATTATAATTAAAGAGCTTGCTGCATGGAGGTTATTGATGTCTGTCCTTTCAGAGCTGCTGGACCAGAACTGGTGAAGCGTGGCAGGTCAGTTGTCATTTAGATAGATTCGAGGAGAGTGACATACTCTGGCATCTACATGTGCCAGCTTTGCGCCAGTGGGATAAGATTGGACAGACGGCAATGGTGATGAAGCATACCCCTAATCAGACCACCACCTCAGTACCATCTGTCTTCCTCCATGAGTTCATACGGATGCTTTGGCACCTTCATCAGAACTCAGCAGAGCAGACCTTTGATCAGACCTGCGAATCCAACCTGACTCCTACATTTTCACCCATTGTTCACTCATCAGCTGTTTACATCCACACCTGCCTTGCTATTTCTGTGCGTTCACACCCCTGAGTGTCACTGGGAGACAATGTTTCGACTATTTGTGCCCCATGGTAACGGAAAGTCCTACACCATTTGATGATTCACTTGTTCAAACAAAAAGATGTTGTCTGATTGTTTTGTTCTATCGTTGACTTTGGTGTATTCAACTCAAACTTAGGCTTCTTGGAAAGTTGGAAGCCTGCTGTGGTTTTATTAGTTGAAATACTTTATTCTGATATTGTAGTGTATCCCTTAAACCTGTATAAAACTCATTGACTTCATTTGCAACTATTTTCAATACTTAGAATTTATAGTTATCGACAGTACTAACAAAAGTATGATGTGACTCAATATACATCTTTTCTCAATCACAGCACACAGAAACCATCAGAGAAACTGTGTAGGAAGTGTGGGTTCAAAACTATTAACTGATACCACATTTGTGCTTGTAAGTAGAAAAAGAGATATTTAATTATGATTTGAATTTAACCAAAAGATACTGTCGAACATGAACATAAAACATAGCTTATTTTGTAGAAAGAAAAAACTTCACTGTGGGAGTAAAGGCCAAATTATTTTCGTGATTTTTTTTGGTAGCATGCCCGCTGCACACAGACAAAAATGAAATCACCTCGCATAAGAAACATGTATTTAACTATGTCTGTGAGAATATATATAACGTCACTGTCCAATGAAAAACATGTATCTCCATTTTTTGCGATTTTTACTTTTCTGCATCATTTGAGCTCAGCAGCTGCCCTGTACATTGTGTGAAAATTTCCAACTTCCTAAAGAAGTTCAAAATGGGATAAATTGCTGTTGCTGCTAATGGTTCATTTGGTAGACATATACTATTAGATTAGGTAAACTTTATTGTCTGTACAGGAAATCAGACAAAGAAGTGCATTTCCTCCCCTACTATATACTATATACAGTTTGGAGGCTCTGAATATTAGACTTACTGTCTCTAGAGGTTGACACTTATATGGTAATGACAATTTTTGTTAATGTTTACCTCAAAATTGTGTTTACTGAAAAACTGAAGTTATAATAAACAAACAAACAAATAAAAAGTTGTATGGACTGTATAATAGGTGTGAGTTGGTGGTTGCATTGACTCCTGTCATGTTTGGTGAGTGATAAGGCTGGATGTCAGTGCAAGCTGGCTTTATTGATGATAATGAACTTAGACAAATACCCAGAATAACATAAAAGAACATACTATATGACTTTTCAACAAGACTCACAAAGAGGAAATCAAACATAGGGTAGACATACACTTGACACAATGGGGAACACCTGGGAGAAGGAAGAGAAGAAAACCACACAGGCGGGAATACTAATGGAAAGGTGAGAACAGGGCAGAGAAAAGGACCTAAACAAAACAAATGCACATGGCAGAAAAGCACAGGACTACGACAGAGAGGCAGAAACAGGTACACACAGGCAAACACTGGGGAATCTCTGACTCCAAGCTCCATACACCCTGTGTTGACTCCAGACTTTTTATTTTATTATCCTATTTTAAAAAGTAATTATGATATGAATTATGAAATGCTACAAAATGTGCACCTTCTGAGAAAGTGAATGTAACAGACCTTTAAAACATTTTAAGGTGCACATGTACATAAAGTCCATGTTGTACCTTTTAGAATGCATTTACATGAACAAAAATGTACCTGTACACTACACTTTTAGTCTGACAGTGCATGTATGTGTGAGAGCTAATCTCTGTAAATGTAACACAAAATCAGCTGTGATTAATCCTTGTGTGTTTGCACATGAAAGCATGACATTAATGATGAATATATAGTTGCATGAAACACAAGGAGGAGTTGCTAAAGAAAGAAAAAGAAGTCATACTGCCTAAATATGTAGAGTAAAGCATTTATAACAGCAAAGAAAAGCAATGTCGTCGCCACTGCCACCAGTGTTAGACAGAACAAAGGGGTGAATGGTGCAGTAAAAAAATGTCAGCATGAGAGATGCTAAAAACATTGACAGCCTTTATGATATTCAAGGTGTTTCAGTACACATTTGATTAAAATACAAATTAAAATAAAATCTTATATTTGAGCATTCAAGTGCATGGGGTGTCAATCTAAAACAAGTCCAGGTCATTTAGGGATCCAAGAGTGGGTTCTCATGGCACTGCTCCAAAAGAAAAAAACCTTTTTGGCACCTTAACATTTAAGACAATTAGATAGTAGCATGACAAATACTGTATTAATATGCATATATTAATGGCTGACTGAAGGCATAATTATTCTTTAATTTAGCTTTGAAAATGTCTTCAATTTCAAATCCTTAATGTAACGGCCTATCGTCAGTGCAGATTGCAAATGTAATTCAGTTTGTAACTAATTATGTAATAGTGGTTA
The DNA here is from genome assembly GCF_904425465.1 of Colossoma macropomum. Lineage (NCBI taxonomy): Eukaryota > Metazoa > Chordata > Actinopteri > Characiformes > Serrasalmidae > Colossoma > Colossoma macropomum. The sequence continues at coordinate 15,219,400 of NW_023494808.1, forward strand.
TTTACTTCATAAAATCCCTGGTCTGATTTAACCACATGCCACTGAGGTACTTTTTTAGGCCTCAGTAATACCATGTGCTAATGAATGTGCAGGAAAGATATGAAAAACTTCGTTGGCAACGGCTGATGCCTCAAACAAATGAAGGCATTCAACCATGTTCACACAGTTCTGTCAAAATGGCACATTTCATGAGGGACCATGTGATGACTTGAGAAATACAACAGAATTACTAATTTGACAAACTAATAGGAGCCAAAGTCTTCCATGCCTTGCTCCACATGAAAGCAGTCAAAACACTTTTTGGAAGTGCAATATACCTCCCTCTCCCTCAGCACTATCATCTGAAACACTTAGGTTGGGTATTCACAAGTTTCAGGCATGCTTTCCTGTTCACCTGTAAAGCTAGAGATGACAACTAAAGGCAGCAAATTCTTTCTGCCTTTGACGTAAGTGTTAAAGTTCTGTTTTGTCGTTCTGTTTGTCTGTCTCCAACTCCTGCCCTGTTAGTAGTTGCCAGGCAACAAGAGAATGATTTTAAGGAGTCAGGCTATCATAGCCTACCTTAACTTGTCAGCACAGTGAGTAGTTGGGGGAACTGGTGGAGACCTTTTGTCTTTAATAATTCTGGAGGCACTATATTTGGTCTTCATCCTCAAAAAAGGAACTCTTACATGCTTGGGTTCTGAATTTGTCTCCTTTAGAAGGTAGGTTCGCCGTGTGTTTTTACAATGTAAATGCATTTTGAAGACCCTCCTCTAAAGACAATACTGAAGGTAATAAGGTAACACCTCTATTTGCTAGCTTACTCTTGACTTCTTACTAGTCATTTAATTTTTCAGCAAACCTCTATGCTTAAACATGCCCTTCAGGTGGCAAATACTTGATGAATTCCAGTTTTCAGTGGAGTGGGCACCCTAAGTACAGTACAGCATACAGAGGTGAGTAATGGAGTAAATGTAACTGGAGAAACGGCTACTGCACACTATAAAAAGAACTATTTTCACTGTCAATGTATTGCTAATTTTTAATAGCCAAAACCTAATTTATTAAAAAAAAAGTTGAGTGCATGTAAATAAACCATGCTTATACTGTATTTTAACATTTTTGTTGTTAATTTACATGAATAAATTGTAAATTCACTAATATATTATCACATATTTTTCATAGATATTAGTGTTTATTTTAATGGTTACTTACTGTAACTATTATGGTGAAAAACTCTATGCCAGAGGAACTAGTTGAACTAGCAAAAGATGAATTACAGTAAAAGGTAGTATTTCTAAGGAAGTAAATGACTGTAATTTTACACATTTTTACAATCATTGAGAAAACATACTTTTACTGTTAATTAATGGATTTGCATATAGATGTCAATGAAGCTACAGTCACAACAGTGTGGAAGATTTTTCCCACCTGCTTCTCAAGTTCTAGAACTCTAGAGTTCAGGTGAAAAACAAATTGCAACAGCTGATGGGATATCATTGATGTAATAGACAAAATGGTGGAAATATTCCCTATATAAATTTGCTGTGTTGTTAGCGCCAAGCTAGTGGAGCTACATGTTCTCATTTTATGCCAATTCTAGCTTAAGCATGGGCATGTGTCGCTCGTAATATGCATCTTTTTTTATTGCATACACAGTTTTAATATGCTGTAAGGGGAAATTAATCTCAATATAGCATTGACATTTCTTGTATGTGTAAGGCCCACTCCCAACAATGTGTGTCATTTAAAAAAGTCTTGAAAGTGATTTATAAAGTGTACAGTGTTTTGGAATGAAATCCCTTCAAATTTAAATATTACATATCAATGCAGTAGCCATTTATCTATACGCTCTCCAGGTCAAAATAGACTCCAAAATATTAATACATCCATTACCATGTTGGTTTGTGGTATTTGTAAAGGGATTACTATTGTTGAATGTAGGTTGAAACTAAGCTGTGCAGCAAAGTTTGAGGAGGGTTCATGACCACTCCTTTACTTATTACTTTCTGAAGAAAGTAAATCATCACTCGTCTCTTTACTTCTACATTACTCTGTAACCTTGTAAAAGGGAACATCCAATTGTTCTTTCCGCACTTTCTTTAGAAAGAAATAGGCATGTCAATGTTTCTGCCTTTGTTCAGAACAACACAGGCAGTTATGCTTGATTAGAAAACCTAGAGCCTGAACCAAATAAAGGCTGCATGTGCAAAAGCATAATCTAATTCTTTAGCAACAATTCAAAATTAGCAGCATTGAAATAAAATCTTTTTGATCAAAATGTAAAACTTTCAGAGCTGTTTCTAAAGGCAAGTTGAGTCTGACTTGTTTACATGTGGTTGGTTCTTTCTTTTCTTCAGCACAGATTTATCCATCAGTTTCATTAGCATGATTAGCATGATATGAAACTCTTCTAGTTCACTTTTTAACTTTAAAGTTTTGTTTCCCTTGCTACACTGGTCACATTTACAATCGAAGTGTAATCAGCTGAAATATGATGTGTGTAAATTACATACGTCCACATATATAGTCTGTATACAGACAAACTGTATGTTTAAAATGTGTTGCACAAAATTCATGTTGTTATGAACACATTGTTTAACAGCCAACATACAGCAGTAAAATGGACATGAAGTTAAGCACTTCTCCATTCTCAGAACATTCTGCCATCACAGGTGTGAACAGCCTTGAACTGAAGCTCGAAAGCTGATGATTTCCAAAATTAATTTTTCGTTTTATTTTTGCACTCTGATGGTAATAGCAAAGACTGTTTCTTTTCATTTTCATTTTATTGCTGTTTGATTTTTTTTAAATGATTACTTGATCGTCAGAGTTCAAGCAAAATATTTAAAGGATTTATTAGTCTGTGTCTGAAATTGCTTTCAAAGGCATCACCTTTGACTAACAGCATCACCTGAAAGCTCTGTTGCTGTGCTGTTGTGCCATCTAGCCTCTTGTTAAATCCCCGCTGGGTGTCAAGGCCTGGAGCCCAACACCTGCATTTAGCTCTGCTCGTGTTAACAAGCAGCAAGGCTGAAGGGTGCGCATGTCTGAGAGATATAACGAGGGAGAGAGAGTGTGAGAGAGAGAAACAAGAAGAGAGGGGAACAAAGAAATACAAGAGAGAGAGAGAAAAGAGACAGAAGAGAGTGAGTGAAAGAGATTATGTGATCGAGGGAAATGCATAGAGAGGGGGAAGACACAAATAGAAAGAGAAAGAGAGAGAAATACAGTTGCAAATGCTGAAAAAGGCTAAATGAAGTGCTCTTCAGATTTATTGAGACTATTGGTAAATGCAATGCAAATGTTTCTGGTTGCCTTTTACCACCTAGATCTTACATTCCAGACATTGTAGGCCTTCATTTTCAGAAAAACTCTTCAGTCACGGTATCCTTAGGCTGACTCCACCTCATCCCTTCTCCATTTCATCTTGGCTCCTATGTCTAATGTCCTATGTCTAGTCTGCCCTATGATCACTGTAGTCACCTGTGTCTGGTTATTTGTTGTGGTTGTATGTAGTCCATGTTTGTTATATGCAGCTGAAAAACTTTATACTACCATAACTCATAGTAAGTTAAAATAGCACGCCAGTTGTAGTAAATCCAAATACACAAACATAACGGAGAACTGGACGCTTTACAATTTCATAAGGCCATTGGGGTCATGTTTCGAAAAATATTGCATGATTGCATTTTTAAAATATAAGTAGCACTAGTTAATAGTTCCTATATTAGTTAACATTCATAGTTCCAATGATTGTAACTGATTAATAAACAATCGTACAGTGTGCTTATACAACCTAGTATAGGGGTAATCACTTTTTCACATTAGTGGTATAGGGGTTGCAAAGATTCTTTTTCCTTCAATAAATGAAATGAGTATTTAAAAAATGTGTGTTCTGTTTCCTCATGTTTCCTCACGTTATGGGCTTCCATAATTTAACTCACTGTAATACATGTAATAACTTCCACTGCTCACAAGTCTCTTATCCTAACATCCAAACTAAAACAACCGTGCATTGAATTGACAAGACTGAAAATGTTATTTCATGAAGCGTCTGATACACAATTGTTCTGATGTTTTTGTGCAGAAGCAGTTTTGAACTGAGTGAGTGATGCATCAGAGGATTGACATAACTCAAATGTGATTTTTACACACTACACGCTTCAGCACTTGACTGCCCTATTAAGTGTCTACTGCTTTGGGACTGTCTGGGAGCTGTTGTTACTCCGAGTTGCTTCCATTTCATAATGATAGCAAGTGTAGTTGACCAGGGCAGATCTAGCAGGTCTGTAATTTAACTTTGACTTGTGGCAAAGGTGGCATACTTTGAAAGTGCCATGTTTAAAGTCACTGAGCTCTTCAGTATGACCTGTTCTACTCATCACAATGTTCGTCTATGGAGACTGCATGGATATGTACTTGATTTTATATGCTTGTTAGCAAAGGGTACACCTGAACTCAGTAATTAGGAGGGCTGTCCACACACAGTTGGCCATATAGTGTATTTCATTTGTGTGGGACTGTCATGTCAATTCAATAACATCCATTCCTTTATATTTACATTATTTTTGCGTTGAATGATTGAGAACTTCATGTTTTTGTTTTTGCTGGTAAATCTGACTTCTAAGGGTTTAATGAGCTCAAGATTACCATGATTTCCAGCTAAGGGGAAATTTCATGAAAGCATCACTTTCAATTAAAGGTCTTTGAAACTAGTCTGGTAAATGATCAGTTGAAAGCACATAAATAATGTGCACAGTGTAGTTAGCATATCAAGGTTTTCAGTCATCCTGGTCACTGAATTGTGGTACAAACTTGAGGATTAAGGATGCAGACAGCTTACGTCTCCCAATAAAAAGTATAAATAAATCAATGTAACAGGACTGAACAGTACTACAAACCTGAATAAAACATGGATGTTCCCAAACAACATACAACATTTTACTTTTAGTGGCTCTGTTAACTTCCTTGTGCCAGCCTTGACTGAAGGAAAGAGTCGGCCGACATGAAATGATTCCTCATGAGTGCTGCACTAACTTTAAGAAGTGCAGCCTAGATTGCTGTTTGCCACCCACGGCCTTAGCTGAACTGTGACTAGTCGACTGAATGATAAAAGAAGCTGACAAGTAGAAAATATTTGGGATGATTGAACATTTTAATCATTTAAACAGTTGAGGCTGTGGTTACTCTTAGGAGTTAAGTTTTTGCCAGTGATAACTAAAGCATGTTGTAATAATATAATAATATTATATTAATTATATGTTTCCCACTTGTAGCTAATTGAAACAAACCTAAAAGTTCCATCACAAATGCAGATTCTAAACTTTAAATCTGTACCTCATTTGTGTTTGTAAGCAGCAGAGAAGATATTTTATTATGATTTGAATTTGATGTAAAATTATTGTGGTGCATGTTTTGTAGAAATAAAAAATCATTCTTTACATTTTTTTGTAAAGATGTCATAATACGCATATAAATATATATATATATTTTTTCAACATAGGGTCACAAGACGATATGAGTGCAAATAGGTTTCAACAGGAGCGGTTTCTATAGTTCTATTTAAAACAGTCCATGATATTCCTAAAAGTGGTAACTATAGACATTAAAGAACTCCACAGCTCTCAGAACTGAGCTCTCAGAACTGGAAAAAAACTGATTTGATTAGCCCAGCTTGGATGCTTGGTTAGCCAAGCTGTTTAAAATGGCGTGGTTTCTCAGTCAAGTACAATAATGACAGGCAAAAAGTGGTAGACTGAATGGTGACAGAGTGTCGACATTGTGTAACATGAGGATCAAATACCCATGCTAATATTTTAAATATGCTAACTTATTTGTAAAGACAGCATTGAAATGTGTAAGTTACCAGATTGAGGGGAAAACAAGAAGCTAAAGTTTTTTTATTTTTTTTATTTATACTATAATGTAATTACAGATAATTATAATGATTCAACATTCCACACACTGCACTGCACTAATTATGGTTAAATAGGACTAATTATCCTTCTTTTAATGAACTATACAGTTGATCGCTGTTCCTTAGGTACTGACAATATACATGATATACTTAGAAAAGCGTATTGTGACATATTGTCAAGTAATTTAAAAATATTTTAAAAAATAAGATGACTTGAGCCTAAGTTATGACACATTTTAAATTTTATGTTTAATTTTTTTCCAATTTGTTAAACTCTTGTGCACTAAAACCTGCAGAAAAAAAGCCATATTTAGGTTTCCTGTAGAGCATGTTTAACTTATTTTCACCTAGAAAATAAAAAAAAAACCATGGAATTTGACCAGGGGTGTTTTATGTATGACTGCAGGTGTATGTCAGTTGTCATGAAAGCCTCATATAGGCTTATATGGCCTACAGTAAAGACACAGTAACTGCAACTGGCAGCACTATTTGAGCAGCATTGAGGAGACCATGACAAACATAAAACAATGGGAATCATTTCGTGTGGCTAAACAGTGTGAAAAGGAGAAGGATTTTTTTTTACGCTTTGCTGTTTACAGGTTCTGGGGCTAGATGTGTCTGAGAAGAGACGACTGACCTTGAGAACAGATGGCAGTTCCAATAATATCTTTCTCAGAGTCAGTCCCTCTCTTTCTCTCTCTCTCTCTCTCTCTCTCTCTCTCTCTCTCCAAGCAATTAGCAGCAAAGCAAAAGTGTGCTTGAGGGAGATATTAGCATGTATAATACATGGGTCTTGAGGCAGATAACTCCATATTTCATCTCCTTTATTGGAGTATCACTTGTGAGTGCCAAAACCAACCTCTACAATCTAAATCATTCACTTGTCTTCTTTAGTTTGTGAGGAAACCTGTTTTTCAGCATAAAACACTTAAACACTTTTACCCTTTTAATTGCTGCTTTTTGTTGTTATCCTATATATATATATATATAGGATATATATGTGTGTGTGTGTGTGTGTATGGTAGCAAAGCTTCATAGAGCCTAGCAGTAGACAGTGCCTGTGTTCGAAATAGCCTACTACATACTGCTTGCATACTGACTCTGCCCAAAAGTAGTAAGTAGTATGCAGTATGTGACCAACATGAATTTCCCCAGTACAGCAAAGATACCCAGTAACTCAGCCATGCAATATGCTCAGCATCGGCTATTCAGGCTCCTGTGTGGAGTCACGGCTTTACAGAAAAAATATGGGTCGAATCCCCCATGAGCAAGCCAAAGGCAACAGTGGCAAGGGAAAAACTCCCTAAGAGCAAGTGGAAGAAATCTTGAGAGGAACCAAGAATCAAAAGCAGAGAATAAAGTTTGACCATTAGTATAAGATATGGAAAAGAGGAAAGCAGGAGAAGCAATGTCTATGATTAAAAAATGCAGCAGTAGCATCAGGAGGGTCAGTTCATGCAGGTAAGGTTTGCACAATGTTGTACAGCAGGAAGGTCCATGGTGGTCGAACTGGTCCAGAAGGCTGGCGAGCTGTAGGCACCCGATCAAAGTAGATGAAGCAACAGCATCAGGCCGCACAGGATGGGCAGTTGCTCAGCTCGGCAAAGAAACACACAGGCAGTTAGTTCTGTTAAAAGAGACTGATTACAGTATACAGTATAACAGAGCGCGGCAGGGACTCCAGCAGGTCTAGCTATTATAGGCTAACTAAAAGGGAAAGCCAGAAGGTAACAGACATGAGGGCTCCCTGAGATGTCAGCAGCCCCTCCACTCCACCATCAACAAATTTGAGTGAGCGCGTGAGAGCAGCAGGACAACAGCACCAGCACTCCCAGTTTACCATAATACTTGATGTGTCAAATTACCAAAAGCTTGACTGAACAAATAGACTTTCAGGCTGTGTCTGAGTCCTGAGGCATGTGTCTGTGTGTTGCAAAAGTCAAACAGGCACATACCTCGACCAAAACATAAACGTACACACTGAAAAGTGGCTAACAAGGATTGCTAAGCAGTGATTGGACTGCTGAAGAAAATAGGGCAAGTCTTGAGGTGGTCTGATTGGCTAAGTGCCCAATGTTAGCACTCTAGTCGTAGTACGGCATATGGCTTGTGTCATATATTAAATAATGTTCAGTACACTGCTGATGAACAGCCGTATTCAGTATACAGTACACAGTATGCTATTTCGAACACAGCCAGTGTAGCTAGCCTGTTAAAAACGTGGACGAGAGTTAGCCGATAACCTGATTGTTTCCCTGTATTTTGAGTTTTTCCAAGTAAGGCCGAGTTATGGACCACATCTTTGACCAGTATTCTTATTTAGTTCTCTTTGGAGAACCCCCAACCCAATAGAGAGACAGACAGATATATGCTAATACACTAAACTGCTTTATGGTCATCTTATACTTTTTGCAAAAATGTCTTTTTCTTTGGTTCACTTCAACATGTCCGCTTGTATGGCCGAACCCAGATGCTCTGATTCACTCTCCACCAGTTGGCCTATTACATCTGGCTTTGACTTAATAGAAGTCAGCAGGTTAAACAGCAGGCATTAATTAGCCTTATTTGCTTCCTGCTCTGCTACTGCTAGATGGGGGAAAAAGCCATAATTGCTTTTAAATCAGAATAATTCCTAACACAATACACCCTTGACCTTGCTGCCTGCATGACGCTTAAAATGTGGGCCTTTGTTACAATGGGCTTGCAGAGAAAGAAAGTCCAAAGTGCCTGTTTTATAATTTGACGACACAATTGGCTCTAACTATGCCCTCAGTAACTGAAGTGGCCCTGGAGAGGCTTGGAATATATTTGCAGCATGTAAATAGAGGCCACATCGAGGCTTGGAACACTCTGGAAACTTTTGGCATAAGCCCACTATGGTGGTCAAAGAGCATCCTGCCCTCAAACTACACTCAAACTGTCCTTAGCCCCATTTTCCAAAAGCTTGGACCACAAATATCATTGTAAGATCAAGAGCAGTGCTCCGTGTAACATTTTGTAGACAGGGTCCAAGCTTATTTAGTCATTCATGTCGTTACATTAACATTAGAAATCACAGTTATCGTCGCTGTCCAAAGAAAAACGTTTCTGTTTTTATAATTTTTTTTTCACAGTTCTTCATTATTTGAACACAGCAACTTTCCTTTACATTGTGAGAAAATTTCATGAATGGACCAACAGAAACACTCAGAAACTCTACATTATCTTACATTGAAAATAAAGAACATTTTTGCCCTCTGACAGCAATGTTATGGTTATGTAACTAAACAGCATCATGACTTCATGAGTAGCACACAACGGCCGCTGCCACCATTTAAATAAGCCGCGCCACCCTAACTCTCCCCTCAAAACACACTATATAAATAAATAAAATACTTACATGTTCATTAATTACAGATATCTAGGTTTAGGCTCTTCTTGAATCAGAGCTGATTAGCATTTCATGCACAGCGAGGGTGCGTCTGGATTAGATTGCTTTCTTTTTCATCTGATTGGCTCATGAGCAGGCAGTAAGTCAAGCGCAGACTGCCATGATTCATGTTATCTACACTTTTGTCCTTGTGCATTGGTCAGTGGTATGTAAGAGGAGTTATATTTAGTTTAGGTTTTCCTGTTTATTTAAACATGTTTTTCATTTTTATGTAAAAGAGCATGATCGGTTTCCAAATACATGCAAATATGAAAATATATGTTGTAAATTATGTTAGTGTTTCACTAATATATCAATATCAATATCTGAGTAGCACTTATATGTTTCCCTGTGCTGATCTTTCCAGTGCTACAGAGAGTTGGCAAATGAAGAGAAAGAGAAACATTCTCAGGTTTTTTATTGGGGAAGAAAAGGAAAATCGAAAGAAAGAGGGAGATTAAGAGGAAAATGCGGAAGAAATGGTTGAAGAGGTAGAACAAAATGATAAAGACCTGCTGAAAAGAAAAGAAGGTTGAAATGAAGGGAAAGGAAGTTGGAGAGGAAAGGAAAAGAGATTGATGTTGATGCAGAAGAGGTTAATGTAAATGTAGAATTGTGCGAGGAGAAGAGCAGTGTCAAACCACCACCAAGCTGTGAGGGACCACCTTGTATGCTAATCTCTTTGTTTCTATAATGCACAATGTAATGTAATGTAACGCATCAGAATTAGTATTCAGAAATACTGAGAAAATATGCCAATGCTGTGATTTCATTATGTAGTCATGTAGTACAAATCTAATTTTCTGCAAAAGCATTTTTTGGTCTATTTAATTAGGTTGGGCATCTCCTTAGTGTGCTTTGACCCCCCAGTACCATCCCATGTCTAAAATCTTGGACATACCACTGTTTATTTAATATTTCTTGTTCGTAGTTCTTAGAAAACCTGTCAAAAAATGGGATTTTCAGTCTTTTTTTGCAGAAATAAAAAAAAACATTCTTTATATGTTTGCCATGTTTTTGTTATTTGCTGACCTTGAAACAAACAAAAAGTCATAAGTGCAGATTGGAAGCTGTTGATGCAGAATATAAATGGAATGTAAATAGAATATGTCTCATGATAATGGAAAGTTTAATTATGTAGTTTTAATGTAACTGTGAAAAATTAAACAAGAAAACAAAACAATAATGATAATTTTAAGACTTATAAGGGAAAACTTACTTTAAAGTTCTAAATATCTGGACTCCTTAGTGGCACAATGTCTGAGCGTTGGCCCCAGGTCTGGCTCTGGCCTTTTGTGAGCCCTAAGCAGGATTTTTTGGGGGGCTTTTCCCCCAGGATTAATCACACCCTGAGTGGCTAAACCTGGGTTAACACAGGAAGTTGTTAAAACCCAAAACAAACAACATACTTTTACCAAAAGCTGCTTAGGTCACTTATTAGATAAAGCTTTGGCACTGGTTGGCCCTCTGGTCCAGAGCTTAATTCCTGCTGATGCCACAGCCATCCATGGCTGATATTCCAAGAGAGCGTTTTTTCAGGATGGCCCTCTTTCTTCCCCCGTTGCTCAGCACTGGCTAATTATGCAGACATATGTTAGCTAACGTAACAGAATTGGCAGGTAGCATTCTCCTTCAAGTGTGTTGAGCTGTCCAATGACATTACATTAATTACAGTTTGATAAAGATGTGGTGGTGCTTCACCAGCCCTGGAGAAAGCACATGCTAGCCTTCACTAGCAAGGGGCAACTTAGTTAGCAGATGGGACTTGGCAGTTACTAAGTTGTGGAGAAAATTGGCTTAAAATAACCCCCGAAAAACAAAAAATCTTTCCTTCTCCTATAAAGTTTCCACTTTGGAGTTTTCTTATGATGTTAATGGACAGCCAGCCCCCTCAGTCAGTTGTCATTCTTTGCCAGTCATCACTACAAACTAATCAAAGAATTTCCAAACACTCTCTTAGATGTATTTCCCAGAGTTAAACAAGTGGATTGCAGCTGTTGCAGTGAAGTAGGAATTAAATATGTGCAGATATTTTTAGTCATAATTTGCTCTCAGATGACCTGCCAAGGTGTCAATACATATGACCTCCATTCATACTGCCCCCAATCAACCCCGTCTGGGACTAAATAATGTCTTCTCTACTTAAAACCTCAATCAGGGGTTTGTAAAGCAACTGTGACTCATCATGGGCCAGAACAGAATGCTTGTGAAACCTCATAATTTAAACTCTTTAGTCTTTGAATGTTCTTTACAGTACTGGCTTTCATGTTGTGTATCTCAAGCTCGAACCTATTAAGTTTTAATCAAAAAACTTCTCCACAGCTTCACTTCTGATAATTAAATAATTAAATTAGGTTTTTAGATGTAATTATACGCCGTTTAGTTCTGATCACACAGTCTAAGGGAGTTTTTCCACTTCACATTCAAAAAACAAGAAAGACTCAAAAGGGAACCAATGAATTTTTTTAGTTCATTTTCCACCTTTCCACCATAGTTGTACTAAGTCTAAAGCACCTAATTTGACTAATTAGCTACTTTTCTTGTTAGCTTAACATATTGACTAACATGAAAAACACACAAAAAATGGCACAAAAATGTCCATATTTACAAACACTCGTGTAAATTTGGGCAAAAATCAATTCTTTTCTCTTGAGAGTGTAAATGATGCTTTATCTATCTTGTTCCCTACTTAACTTAGCTTAACTCTAGTCATGCTAACAGAAAATATTATAGTGTGTTTTCTGCACTCACTCACACACACACAAATGTCTAAAATTGCACAGAATCATGTGTAGAATCAAAGTTTTATTCTGATGAGTGTGGAAATATGAGCTAAACAGTTGTCTTGTGGAGGCTTGCATGAATGCTAATAACATTACAATTTTCAAAATTAATAGTTTCTGTGATTTGTACCACAGTAGCCATTCTGTCAGTCCAGACCAGTCCACTGCATCCGTGACCCTTGGGTGCCCAATACCCTTTTGGTGGTTCAGTTTGTTCCTCTCACCGCTGCTGACTGGGAACACCCCACACGCCTTGACGTTTCGGAGATGGCCCAACCCAGTCGTCTGCCCGTAACGATTTAGCCCTGATCAGATTTACTCAGGCCTTCACGCCTGCCCATTTCATAGAGTCAAAACCATCTTGTTGGTCCTGACATTGTAGATTAACCTGGTTTCTCTCAGATTATCCTACAAAGTCAGGCCTTTCTGGTCCACAAAATGTACAAAAACAAGCATGTGCAACTCACACACACACACACACACACACACACACAGGAGTCAGAGAGCACAACACACATCACATGGTCCTGGAAGTTAGATGGGTCCTGGCTTATCACTCTTTCACAGTAATTACAACATTCTCCTCCAATGCTAACGAGGAATCGAAGCACCAGCACTCCAGTGGCAGTAATTTATGACTCCCACCGATCCCCGTTATTTATCTGTGAAGGAGAAATGGAGCAATCTTCTCCCTCTCCTGAGACTTGCTCTCTCACCTGTTCAGATACTAACCATGCCGGAGGACCCCTGCAGGTATTAGAGTTAAACTGCTTCAATTTTGTGTGTTTATGGACTTTTTGTGTGTTTATGGTGTGTGTGGAGGGGATTGTTTTCAGGCATTTTAAGGGCAACAATATCTTAACTGTAGGAAAAACAAAGAGAAACAAGTTTAACCTACATTGTCAGGACCAGCAACATGGCCCTTAGTTTGTAAAGTGTTTCATTTGTTACAATTGAAAGGATTGAACTATTTCTTTTTGGTTATTGAGGTTAAGTGTTAGATTTAGGTTCCAATATATTTAAAGCTGCTCTATGCAAGTTTTATTTTTTTAAGAGAAGTAGCATCACATGCTATAATTTGGGGGCTGTGTGCTGCTGCATGTCACCTTGTACAGCCTGAAATAGCCAGAAGTGACGGTTCATTACATCTTTATGAATGAACATCACATGCACAGGCTCATTTTCTCAGTAATGGCTTCATGACAGTAACACATCCTTTCAGACTTAGAGCACTGAGTCATCTTCTCACAGTAGACATGTGGATTATTTCAGATTTAAAGCAAGAGTGCAGCTTGATTTTCTCCAGGACTGTTTATCTTTTAATCATTTTTTGAACTTGCCTCTTTCTTATGCAGATTATCCTATACCTAACCACCTCAGAAAATGAATTACTCGTACATAATGGCCATATTGACAGTAAACTGAATAAATGAAAGGTGGCTAACTTCTGCACACTATATTATTATGAGCTATAGGATTACTACATATCAGCACTTAAAATATATATAATACATATGGGACATACTGTTACATATAAATACTTACATAAACAGCTAATTCACACAAATATGTGTGCAAATTTGTGTCTATGAGAGAAAACTGAGTGCAACAATTTTTTTCTTACCATCTGTGGAACCATGTTCACTCTGAGTATGTGTTTGTTTTTTCTGTCTGAATCTAATTAATCCGTGTTTACATATGCAATATCTCCAAATGTCAGTGCAAAAAGGGAAAAAGGGCATGGCAGTAGCTAATTCTGATGAAATTAGATATGCATATGTTTGAAGTAAAATGTAATAAACTTCCAATAATGAACTCCTGCTACTTTCATTATCCAAAGGGCACGATTCCTCAGGATTCATTTGGACTGCTAATCCCAAGGGTCATTCCTTAAGCAAATGAACCAATTATAACTGTCCATTGAACAAAGAGGGTTTTTGTTCGAAGTTTAGTGTTCCCAGAAAACTATCAGGTCAATTCAATGGATATGCTTTTTTGACCCAGACAATAGAAGCCACTAGCTTTAGTTTGAGTGGCAGCACGTGGGCCCGACTGTAAAATGCCATGTAATTAAACGTGTTTGTATGTCAAAATAACAGGATGAAACATTCAAAAGGAGTTTAAATGCCTACATCAACACAATGCTGTCTGATGCAAATGATGTACACATTTGTATCAAGTACAGTACGGTGCAAAAATCAGAGACCACCCCTCAGAGTCCGCCCCTAACTCCTGTTTTTTCACCTATTTTCCTTTGATTTCCCCCTTTCCTTATGCAAGTGGTCAGTCTTATATCTAATCTCCCCAGAAATATCTCTTGAAATTAAATTACAATGAAATGAATTAAATGAAGGGTAGTCTTTGACTTTTGCACAGTCCTGTATAGATATCTAGCTCCTAGTTTATCTAATAATCTATCCTTCATTAAATTAAGTGAGGTGTTCTGCTAATGGAATTTAACAAATCCATATAATGACTGAAGTGCAGCTAGACCTCAGGACCCAAACCTGTGTTCTTCTAACCATATTCTTTTGACTGACCTGGTATGTCTTCCCTATATAAACCCAATATAGCATTTGAATAAATACATAAATACAAATAAATTTCTTGGCTGCACAATACTGTATATTATCACTGACATAACTTTGACAATTAATTTTGTTTTTTCATATATATATTTCAAAGCGCCATATTTTTTACAACCGTGAGGTGCCTAGGAAGCAATCACATACCAATTGAAAGAGGGGGTCATAGAGTTTCTGACTGTCAGTATGGTAGTGAACCTCCAACAGCTCAGAGCATTTGTTATTGGTACCAAAAGTTCCAAGAAAAAGGTGACCAGTATCACCAGATCTCATGCTGTGTGACTTTTTCTTTTTGTGGGAGTACATTAAGGATTCTGTTTATGTGCCACCACTCCCAACAACACTGGATAATCTCTGAAACGGCATTGAAAGAGCCGTGAGTACAGTATATATATATATATATATATATATATATATATATATATATATATATATATATATATATATATATATATATGTGTGTGTGTGTATATGTATATATATATATATGACAATTCTTAATGTTACACACTGATTTTCAGACTTTGGGACACATGGGTACAGTATATATGTGTCCCAAAGTCTGAAAATCAGTGTGTAACATTAAGAATTGTCACAAATGAAACAGATTTTTGACAGTTAAGTAACCCATTTGTATATATATATATATATATATATATATATAGTGACTATTCTTAATGTTACACACTGATTTTCAGACTTTGGGACACAATGGAACCTAGCTGCTCAGCATGTGGCCATTTCCGAACATATGTATATATATATATATATATATATATATATATATATATATATATATATATATATATATATATATATGTGCAGAGAAAGAGAGGGAGCTCAGCGACACCACAAGTAATAGTTTCTGCCATTTACTCTCAGTCTCATTCAAAATGTGTCTGAATCACGGGGCAGGTCAACCATTTTCTGGCACAAAGGCTGTAGATTTGTGTTATTGTGCTTTTAGAATTACAAGCCCTCACTGCGAAATAAGCATACTGAAACGTGCTGACCTTAACAAATCTAACATTTCAGCATTTCAGCTTTCATCAAATACATCTGTCAGGCTCTTCTAAATGCATTTTCATGACACTTCAACTGTCTCTACATGTAAAAAAAAAAAAGCAAACAGCAGCGGCCTGTAATGTCACAACCGATGAAAATCACAAGCTGATTACTCCCCCCTGATAATGTTAAAATGAATGTAACTGCCAGCTGCTGTCTTATGTGTGTTGCACAGTTGTACAGAACCGGACTGACAGTTTTCTGGGTGGAAAATTTTGCACCGAAATGTCAAACGTGTGTAATCACATTCCATAGTGTTCTGCAGCAGATAAAAATACGCTGCCACTCGATGCCTCTGGTTAAACACTCAGTTCCAGTTTTTGGCATTCTTACAAAGTGAATGACATTTCTGTCCTTGTCTTACATGTCTTGGCTGCTATGCAGCGTTTTTCAAAGCAGGTGAAGCATATCGCATCCTTTTCTCTACCATGCTCTGTCTGTTCAGAAAGTTTTGTGCTTCATGCATATCAATGTGACTTATGATAATATCCAGTACCACTAACTCAAAGAAAGGCTAATAACATTTAAAAAGTGGGCACAGAATGGTGAAAATGACAAGAAAGCTTTCAAGCATTAAGCAAATATTGTCAGCTCCTG
This sequence comes from Colossoma macropomum, assembly GCF_904425465.1. Classification (NCBI taxonomy): domain Eukaryota; kingdom Metazoa; phylum Chordata; class Actinopteri; order Characiformes; family Serrasalmidae; genus Colossoma; species Colossoma macropomum. Next base: position 15,235,741 of record NW_023494808.1, read on the forward strand.
TTCACACCAATGAATCATTCAAGTTTCCCTTCTCTTATTTACATACTCTCTCCAAATGCTTGAAACACCATGGTTTGATGTCAACAGCAATATTGATTTTAGCTGTTGTTTTACGTCTTAAGCAATTTTAAGCCCTTTGTTATTTGGGTGTTCTGTCCATGCACAATATATTGTTTACTAGTTGAAAGAATAAAAATATAACTTTATTGGGAGATTTTGCAGATAGTACTCAAATTAAAACGTTGACACTTTAAAAAAAAATAAAGGTGCCAAAAATGGTTCTTTAGGGCAAGGTTTAGGGTGGATGTTTCAGTAACACTTTCTATGAATGTCACCTTTGTAAGCATCTATAAACACATTCATAATATGTTATATTGCATTCATAAGGCATTATAAACATGGCTTTAAATATTTATAAAAATGCATTACACGTTATAGCCATGCTTATTATGCATTATGAATTGTTAAAATAATACATTATAAGTATTGATCATAACAAATTATAAGAGCTCATAAGTTGTATTTGTCCGCTCTAAGTAAAGTGAAGCATACAGTACTAAAGCCTCCTCCAGTGTTAAGAGTAAGGCTTCAAGTTGAAGTATTTACTGAAGGATTTACTGAAACACTAAAATATACATAATAAAGCACATTACAGGCTTCAAATGTCAGAGTTTAAACTAGTGCTGTCAGTGTTTTACCCAATGTGGGAAAGGTAATGTACACCACCATTAGCTTGGTATTTGTCTTTACTTTGCAGTCTCCAAGCTGGGACTGACTTCTTTGGCACTGACAGTATAACATGTTATTTACACTACTTATAATGCATTATATTAACAATTCATAATGTATAATAAACATGGCTATAAAGTGTAATTCATTTTTATAAATGTTTATAATCATGTTTATAATGCCATATGAAGGCATTATAACATGTTATAAATGTGTTTATAGATGCTTATAAACGTGACATTCATAGAAAGTGTTACCGATGCTTCTTTAGAACAGTTTCCCAACCCTCATCCAGAAGGCTTACTACCATGCACATGTTTTCTCTGCTTTAAAGCTCCAGAAAACCTATTTTCATGTTTTCTTTCTAAGTAAGTTAATCTTGCTCTTGTGGTCACACAATATACATGTACAAAGTACAAACTCTTTACAAACTTTTTATAAAATGCAATAAAAACAAGAACACATGATTTGTTAATTCTCTTGAACCTTTATTTAACTGAAAAAAGTACAAAGAAATGACTTTTAATGTTTGGCTGACCAACTTCAATGTATTTTGTAAATACAGAAAAAAAATGAATTTGATGCCCACAACATACTCAAAAAAGTTGGATTGAGGCAGAGTAAGAGTGAAAAGTTTCTAGAATATTCAAGTTATACTGTTTTAAAACATTCCACCGTAAGCAGGTAAACTGGTAACAGGTGAGGGGATGATGACTAGGTTTAAAAGTAGCATCCACCAAAGGCTCAGTCTTTGCCAGCAAAGATGGGTTGTGCCTCAAACAGTTCAAAAAGAATATTTCTCAATGCAAGACTGATACCGTACAAAATACTATGAAAAGATACAGGGAATCCAGAGAAATCTCAGTCTGTGTAGGGCAAGGCCGGAAAACACTGTTGAATGTGTGTGACCTTTGAGCCCTCAGATGGCACTGCATGAGAAACCGTCATGCTACTGTGGTAAATACAGCCACATGGGCTCAGGGGTAATCCAGAAAACCGTTGACACTCAAAAAAGCCTTACATCAATACTATGCAAAAACACAGGTGATTTCTCTGGACCTGAGCCCATATTAGATGATCAGAAAGACAGTGGAAATGAATGCTGTGGTCAGATGAGTCCATGTTTCAGCTTGTTTTGGGGAAAAACAGGCATCAAGTTTTCCAAGACGAAAGGGACCATTCAGACTTTGTTACCGAAAGGTGCAAAAGCCAACATCTGTCATGGTATGGGGTGCATCAGTGCCCACAGCATGGGTGACTTCCATATATGTGAAGGTACAATTGATGTGGAGGTGTATACTGGGATTTTACAGAGACATATGCTGCCATCAAGACAATGTCTTTTCCCAGGAAATCCATGGTTATTTCAGCAAGACGATGCCATTCTGCGATCTGTCTCCTACTGAAAATGTATGGCACATCATGAAGAGGAAAATCATACAACGACATCCACAGACTGCTGAGCAGCTGAAGCCTTGTATCAAACAAGAATGGTCAGAAATTCCACTTGCTAAACTGCAACGATTAGTATACTCACTTTCCAAATGATGAAAAAGTATAATTAAAAGGAAAGGTGATGTAACACAGTGGTAAGCATGCCTCTGTCCCAACTTTTTGAGAGTGCTGCAGGCATCAAATTCTTAATTTGTTTATGTTTACAAAATATAATTAAGTTGGTCAGTAAAAACATTTAAAATCTTTGCATCTTTTCTCAGTTAAATAAAGGTTCAAGAGAATTTAAAAAATCACAGATTCTTGTTTAATTGCATTTTACAAAATGTCCCTATTTTTCCAGAAATGTGGCTTGCATGTTCTGTGAATGACTTCACAATGTCCATTTAATGGCAGATGTATTTTGCCTAAATTAAACTGGACAGTCCTAATGTTGGGTAGCCCTTCCATAATCAGTGCTCTTGCCAAGCACAAGGCTGTTAAGGTTTATCCCACTCATACAGCAATATAACAAAACTGGATTCCACCGTGGTCTGTTTTTGTTGGAGTCAAAAAATAGAATACTAACAACCAAGTGAAAGCTAGCCTATCAAGCAAAACAGCAATATTCATCTTCATATCGTCCATCTGTTTGTCCACTTGTTCATTCCTCCATCCATCCATCCGACCATCCATCCATCCATCCATCCATCCATCCATCCATCCTTTCATTTGTTTGCCCATCCAAATTTTAGTTCATCCATCTGTCCGTTCACATTTGTTTGTTCGTTCTCCATTTGATCACACATTCAACTGACCATGCCAGCATTCCCTGAATGCACAACCAGAAGTAATGTACATAAGAACCTTACTTTCTTGAAGATGTAACTATTTAAAAGCTAGATAATGTTTTTACTAAGCGGGGTCTACAACACCACCTGTGTATATAGAGCTCATTTCACCCATGTCTCCCCACTCATGTTTTGTTCTGCTTTAGGCTGGCAGTGTTGGACAGAGGTATTTCAATTATATATGCTCATCAGAATATCAGGACCACACCCAGACTGCTCTCAGACAGATCTGATCATCGTTTTTTAAGCAATGTTTTATTATATTTCTGGTTTGTTTTCTAATTCAAACTTTGCTGGATGTTTAATATAACACTCAATTTGAATATCATACAGACATTTGTAGTATTATGTTTTATATTCCCTGGGACCTTAACACACTCAAACTCAGTTTGAGTATGGAGTTGAATCAGGTGTTTTGTGAGCAGGGAAAACACTAAAATGTGCAGAGTAGGGGGCCTTCAGAACCAAAAAAAAATAATTTTAAGACCTTTAACAAAATGTAAAGATTTAAAGAACAATCCCTACTTCAGCATAGGATCTTTACATTGCACTAAGGTTTTTTAAACCTTTAAAAGCTGACACACATGACAAATCTCTTTTTCAAACATGGTTCTTTGGGAAACAAATCCTCCATGGTCACATTCAAAGAACCATCTGTGACACTTTTTATTTATGTATTTTTTTTGTGTGAGAATGTATGGTCTTACAGTGTGCGCAGTAGACTTCTGTTGTAGCGTGTTTTGTAGTCAACAACAAACCAAATAAGACTCTTTCTCTTGAATGTCACTGGGTCATTTGAATAACAAGGTCAGTATTCAGTATGAATAGTATTACATATATGCTAAAAGTAGGTTATCATTGGTTAATCACCGCATGCAATAAAAGTTTTCACAAACAGTTTAGATCAGGAGTCTCAAACACCACATATGACAGCTTCATACAGCCCTTCACATATGTACAATTTATCCGGCCCACAGACAATTTTTTTCTGTTGCTAAATCTTTATCTTTATCTAATAGGTAGCTTTTGCTTTAGCCACTACTACTACTAATAATAACAATAATGACAATAATAATTCTTGTTAAAAATATTATATTATTATTATGTTGTTATTATTATTAAGTAAATGAATGCTTCAGTGAGAACTATTAACATACTTAAAATAGTAGGGAAGCAGGAAGTGGGGGTAGTAAGTGTGCTGAAACAGCCCCTACTTTAAGAATTGCTTTTACTGTTCTGTCACATTAAATTAAATAAAGCATGAAATAAAATAACTTTAAACTATCATACAACCCTGATTCCCAAAACATTGCAACAGTATGTGAAATGCTAATAAAAAGAAAACAGTGATTAGTAAATTCTTTTGCCTTGTATTACATTAAAAACAGTAAAAAAAAACACATTAATTTATGCCTTACCTTATGAACTTAACATTTTTTGTAAATATACACTCATTTCAAATTTAATGCCTGCAACACATTCCAAAAAAGTTGGGACAGGAGCATGTTTACTACTGTGCTACATCACCTTTCCTTTTAACAGCACTTAATAAATGTTCAGGGACTGAAGACAGTGACAGTTCAACTGATCCAGTTTTGAAAGTGTACTTTTTTGCCATTCTTCTGTTAGTCTTCAGCTGGAAAACTGTACAGGGCCTACAGAGTCATATTTTGACTTTAATAAGACACACATTTTGACAGTTCTGGACTTTAGCCCAGAGAACAAAATGTTTATTTTTCCAGAAATAATCTGAAAGGTGACTTATGTCACTTACATTATATACATTACATATGTTGTCTTTGTACTGTTTTGTACAGGTCAAAGTAGATTTATAAATGACTGCTTTCTGATTTTATTTTCATTTTACCTACGATTATGCAAACTTTTTATGAAATTGGGTTGTATTTTCAGCATAGAATATTCATATGCATGTCTACTGTAGTGTTGAGTTTGTTTTTTGTTATGTTTTATTTTGGCCCTATAATTTTTAATGCTGCGTTAGCTTATTACACTTAATGTCATTTGTGATTATACAGTCACATGCTGTAGGGCTTCCTTGGTCCTCATTGTCTAGCTGTAGCTTAGCAACTGTAACTAAACACAGGCACATCTGACATGCTGGACTCAAATGCTTGTCAGAGTAGCAACAGTAACCTAGGGGATGAGGCTTAGCAAAGGATCAAATTTTCATGTGTCTGCACATTTTAGCAACAATATACTATATACTAAATAGTCATGATTTTCTTAACGTGTTCTGTTTGATGTCTTCCTGTTTTCCTGCTTGCTAAAGGATGTATGGCTGATCAGCTTCAATAATCATTCTGGTTTCCAATGATATCCACCTTAGGACTGTCCAGTATTCTTCAACTTGCCTCAGTGCAGCATCAGTGACCCAGAATTGCTCGTAGTCAAGCCATTTAAGCCTCTGGTGCGAACAAGCGTATTAATTAAAAGAAGCTTAAGCTCCATTCAAAAACACAGATTTAACTGCTTAGATTTCAGTTTTTGTCCTCTAAACCAGCTGTGTCCAATCTTATGCACACAAGACCAAAGTGGCTACTGGTTTTCATTCCAAACAAGCTGGAGCACACCTTATTCCACTTGTTCAATCAGTTAGCCTCAGTGTGTTCAAATAACTGATCATGTGAGCTCCTGCTTTGTTGGAATGAAAGCCTGCATCCACACCAGCCCTTTAAGATTACACACCTCTGCTCTAAACTTGCATCAGTGTGGCTTTAGTAGGCCAGAATGAACCTGCATGGCTGTGTGTACAGATGTTTAGGCCTACTCGCTAAGCTAACTAGCTTCTATTGCTAACGTCTAGTACTGCAGATGCTTGACCATGCTGTTTGACCCCAGTGGCACTACAGTAAGATGTGAGGGCTGAGGCAATAGGGGGAGGAGCAAAAAGTTCTCTCTCTCCCTCTCAACTAAGGTGCTCATGCCAGTTGATGCTGGCTTAGCCCTAGCAACGTGCATTCCAGCCGCTTCCAGTGGGTATTGCTCCCACTTGGGCCTCAAGCATTAGCCTCACGAAGTTTCTCATGGCTCTCGAAAGCACCTGGCACATCCTCTCATTATCATATTTTACTATTTTAGATTGTGATAGGTTCAAGTGCAGTCGTAACATACAAAACTGAGAAAGCCTGTGTTTTCCAAGGAACTCTGCACTTCGGTAACATATTTGATACAAATCAGTGTATACAACCATAATAATTCATCCAAGTTAATCATGTCAAAACACACATTTTTGAGTGCAAAGGGTCTTTAAAAACAATATTAGGCTGCTTAGGGGCTCAGAACTAGCCTACAACAATTCTCACTTCTCACATTAAATTAAGACCTATAGGGAATTAAGTCACACAAATGAACACTGCATGTGTGAATTTTCTCATCCACGTGAAGCCTAGCGCATGCTATTCACTGCTGTATTTTCTTCTTTTCAGTTTCTGCTTGGATTTCTCGTTTTTCTCAGTCTGAAATACAGTGGCCACTGTGCTTGTAGATGTCTCAGTCTCAGGATCTTTCCTTTTCAAAGACCTTTTAACCTTTTTTGTCCAGGGAAGAGGGCCATCTGATTGAAAAGTAAAACGTTTTAGATTGATTCACACTGAAAATATAATTAAAATGTACTAGTAGCATGACACGGTCATATTACTGAACTAAATCTGTCATGGCAGCTTATGACTACATATGGCAGGAGTGCCCAGTTCTGGTCCTAGAGATCTACCACCCTGGAAAGTTCAGATCCAGCACAGCTGGCTCTAACATTCAGATGGCCTTGAATGCCTTCATTACCTGGATCAGGTGTGTCAGAAGGAACATGTTACCAAAGATTCTTCTTTTCTATTTTATGTCTATTCAGTGAGCAAACCAAACTGACAATCCATAAAGCATTACAAAGAAAAGCAAGTCAACATGAACTGCCTCTAGCTAACAGCATATTAGAAATGGGTGTCTCGACTGAATTTGACATGCTTGATCAATTAAAAAAATCTGAAATAAATGATTTGGTCCTTAAAACAAGTTTTATTTATAGAGTCTGGAATGTGTTTAATTTGTTCCCACCTGTTTCTCAAATTGAAATAAACATTAGTTATTCTACACATCAGTCCCATTCGCACTTTTCATTTGCACTTTTTCCTGTCTTTTCCAATGTGTGTACACAAATTTCTGAGAACAGCAACACTCATAATTGGTTTGAGAATTGTTCGGCCCACTGGGAAGACTGAACCTCATCAATCTGAGAGGAATACTGTAAGTTTTAGAAAAGCAGAAACATGGAAACCTCAGGCTGATTTACTTTGGAAGCTAAGAAATTATCAAGAATTGAACAATTTGATTTAAAAGGAACTGCGTAGTATTTTAGTATTTCAATCAACACTGTTATTACTGAATTAAAGAACAGTAATTAATAATGTGATAAACGATTCCAAATATATTGAATAAAAGTGCATTTCTCTAAATTAAAACATACACCATGTCTATATATTATGTGAGTCTGCCCCTTACATGTTTTGCGCATATGTGTGCTACCTGTGCCAATTGACTATGCAACTTGGATTGTGGGTATGACCACTGTAGAGTGAACACGGACAAAGACGAGACTGAATTAGAGGTGGGCGACATGGCAAAAATGTTTTCACAATACACAATAGGCTATGATTTATATTTTTCTGACATGAAACAGAAAAACTGTAATGAAGTGCTACATTTAAACAAATACTATCAAACTATGAACATAGTGATTTGCATTCAGCCTTTCACATACTGGGCAGCACTATTTTGAATTAAACAGGACTGATTATGCTCTCTTTATATCGAACATGCTGTTGGGAGGTATTGATGACGTCCACATGCTCACAAAAACATATTGTGACATATTACTAGATAATTTACCACGATAATGATATACTGTCCTGCCCTAGAATGAAAATTACAAGAAGTATACTCTTATTATTTCGAATTAATTGCATGTAATGATAAATACATTGTGAGCAAGTTATACCTAAATTTGAAACAACTTTTCACCACTGTAAACTCGATATCCTTTCACTAACACATTTAAACAGAAACTTCATGCTAATATGAAACAGCTAAAGATCCCACTGCCAAAGAAAAAAGTCCCAATCTCACTGGAACAGGATGGACTTGATTTTCATTCATCTTTCCAATGATGAAGTGTAATGTAAGCAATTTACTGTTACTTATTGCTGAACCACTCTAACAGATGTTTTTGGGCAATTTGTTTGTACTGACCAGTTTTTATGTTAGCAAATAGTTAGCAAAGGCCCATGGCCTATTTACTTGGTTACATGGTTGCATAGTCTGTCCTCTACAGGGCCTTCACTACAGACTATAAAAAATGGTTTGTCAGTTCAAGCTAAAAAAAAATGCAGTACCTTTATCTAAATAAGAATGAACTGCATGTATAATTACCAAGTTATTCAAAGAAATTATATCTGTATCTGCTGATACGCCACTTAATTAGAACGCTGATATGCATATTACACTATTTTGTCCTGTCATCCTCTGTTCCAGCTCTCACCTCCTTTGCTACCGTTTTGTTGCCCCTCTCTCAGCTGCTTTAGTCTTAAGCTCCTCTCCACTCCGCTACCCTCTACTGCCACAACATTAAATCAATTACTTTAGCTTAAGTATAAGTTCTTAAAATTTTCAGTAGAATGGGAGTACCTAATGATCCCGTAGTGTGCTAGTATGAAGTTCTTTCCCATGTTCACTTTTTAATGCTACTGTTCCTCCTTCTGTTCTTTTTCTGGCACTCTTTGACACATTGAAAAACAATTCTGTAGCATTATTTAAAAAATACTTAGAACTAGAACTGGAAGAAAAATGCATAAAGTAGTAGAGGGATACTTAACTAGCCTGGCTTACTAATGTCAAGATTAATTATTATTAATTATTAGCAGTTATAGCCAGCCAACTTTAGCACAAACAAAAACAAGTTAGCTAAGATAACTGGCTAATGCACCAATCATTGAGCTTATGTTACAGAAGTGTTTTAATATTAGCCTGTAGCAACTTCATGGGTAAAAATTATTAGTGTTAATGTCATTTAGAAAGTGACATACTCTCTTGGTAATGAAATCTCAGTTTTACATGTCCCCAAGTTACATCTTTTGACCATTCATAACAAATTGATAACAATGGCTGCCTAAGCAGAGTTTGGAGGGCTGAGAAAAATAAGGCGGAGCTTGCCAGAGCGTAATGATTAGCTTGGCCATAATGGTGACAGCATCCAAGAAAACCAAGTCAAATTTCCTTATCTAATAAAAGGTAGCTTAATAAATATTCTGTCCACATTTGATTTGAAACTAAAAATCTAAGGAGCCACATAATATTCATTATATAGCACTTTTTGACAAAAACGTTTTTGCTCCCACCCGATTTCTTCTATTTTTGCTACACATTCAGATGTTTCAGATCATCCAACTAATTCTAATATGAGATAAAGACGACACAAGTTAACAAAAAATGCAGCAATGATCACTCCATTTATTGAAGATAAAGATTTTTTCAAAACCTCATGTGAAAAAGTAATTGTAATAAATGTTTTGAGTGAAGTATGCCTTGCCATCTTAGCACAAACTTAACCAATGCACCTTTTATATTGTGGCAAACAGAGTTTGGTAGAGTGGGTCATGATAATTGATGACCCTCTGACACTGGGCCTTCAATGGCTTCCATTAAAAGCTTGTTTTGAGTCAATTTTCTGTTTTATTTTAAGGATCACAAAATTCTTACTGATAATAATTGACAGTATACAGATGAGACAAACAGAGTTTAGGTTGAAAAACATTAAAATAACCCTTAGATTTTTTGCACATTACAGTAGACTGTGACTAAATGGTGAAAGACCGTTTATAACAGGAGCCCCAGGGAATGGGTGAGAACAGGTAGAGTGTGGTGGAGAAAGAGAGAGGAAAAAAACACAGAGAGAACGATATGTGCTAATCACATGGAGAGGCAGCAAATCCTTCACCTCTTTATCATGTTCACGGTGGGGCTGTGCTGACATTAAGCACCATCGCTGTCAGCGTCTCAACAGGGAGACAGCATCTATCAGCCTGTTCCAGAACCTTCCGAATTACCTCCATTCCATTTTTTTTTTTCCATCACACCCCCCCACCCCACTTCCACCTCCTCTTCTTCTGTTCTCTTCCCTCTCCTCACCCTGGACCACTGATATAAGAAAATTCCATTTTTCCCCCACTCTTTATAGCTTCTGAAGAGTAAAGTAGCGCAGTTTCATCGTGTCATATTAAAGATAAGAGAGCTAGTCTGACAAAGGTCAGGTTGGCATGACACCAGAGCGGACTGATGGGGCAGTGAAGGTCACACAGATGGAGGATGAGATCAGGTTTGTGGAAATGACACCACTGCAGCTTTAAAGTTTAATTGGGTCGCCTTAATCTCTGGTCGCTTTTCCAATTCACTGGATATTTTTTGATCTTTGTTGGGTCAAATGCTTTGTAACACCAAAGATCAGACTGGATTTTAGAGTCTTTTGCTGTAATTTGTCACAGACACTGAAATCCTGGTTTTTCCCAAAAGGAAAAAAAGGTGAAGAGCAAGATGTCCATGTTAGTATTATGTATATGTATATATATATATATTATACACACACACACACACACACACACACACATATATATATGACTGTAGATCCTGTAGATACAATCCTTACAGTACCTTGCTTTTTTAATGTAATGTCTGCAATCCGTTGATGATGATACACCCACTGCACCAGCTCATGGGGCATGTTCCAAACTTTTGAAGTCAGGGGTCACCAACAAAATATTCTACAGTCAGCAAAACTGTCAGTAAGACTCGCACATCATTTCCACTCAAACACAGACCCATAAAAATGCTACACCAAACCCAAAGATGCTATCAACATGCCCAAAATGTAGGCAGATGTGTTACTACCATACAGCATCTAACCTGACTAACATTAAAGACACAGGCCACCCAATAATTTGTCACCGTTTTCTTGTCTTGAAAATTAAATCCATATTCTACAGGATCTTTTCCACATGATTCATGTTTCTTAATTCTGAATTAATAGAAAACATAGTCACTGTAGCTTGTAGGCTTTTGAGCCTACAGATTGAGTCCTATCTTATCCATTAATTTTTATATTGGAACAAGCACAGAATCTACAATGTGTAATGCTGAATGAGATGTGGAATGCCTTATCAGTAACCAACACTTTATTAAAAGTCCTAGCATATTAGTTGGGAACAGTGGGGTATGATTGTTGTGCATCCCATCAATTTCTGAAAGTACTAATTGCCTAAATATCTGTTATGATGGCACACATCTTTAAGTGCAGCCACGTTTCTAACTCACCTCTTTGCTAGTAGGTCTGTTCACTGTCCTTCTGACCTCCTCCTGCCTTCTGACTGTCATCCTGCCTCCTCCTGCTGCCTTTATACAACAGCACATAAATGTGAAACTCACCCACACTATCCTGCTCAGTATTAAGCCTGCATGACAATCACACAAAATACAGGCTGCATCATCTCTATATACTAATTCTTACAAGTTTCAACTTTTTTTTTAAGCACCATAAAAGTACCATGTTCAAGAAAGCAGTCATACATTTGAACTAAGACAATTACTCCTCCAGCAAACATTGATTTTAAAATTGTTCAACTGCCCACCTAGGTAAAGCACCTGAATTCCTGAATGAAAACAAAGGAGGTACCTGCCATAAAAGCTAATATCAAAATGGCAAATGACTAACTACACCACTACAGTCACAAAAAAAGTCTATTAAAATGAAGCAGTAAGCTCTACATTGATCTCTACAACAACTAATTCTACACTGTCTCACTGCTCACGACTGAGCACAAGTGTTAGCTAACATTAGATAACATATGACATTTTCTATAGGTAAAGAAATTCCAAGCTGACACTGGAAATTAGCTGGAAACGAGCTATCAGCTAGCTAATATTAGTTAGCTAATGTTAGGTAAGGCAAACATTAGCTTTAGCAGGCTAGGGTTAGATAGCTAAAACTGTAAGTTAAGGCAAAAATTATTATAGCATAATCATAGCATAAGACACCAGACAATCTAATTGTGAAACTCTGAAGGTACGAAAGTAAAGTGCATTAAACAAGCTAGACAGCTACCTACTTACACTGACCTACAGCAGTGGTTTCCAAATTGTGGTACGCATACTTCCAGGGATGTGTTGAATGACATTGAGAATAGGTAAAAAAAAATTTACACTAATTTAATTTCTTTTAATCAGCACAATCAGACACACAATTACACATTTTCCTGATACCAGTAATACAAACAGCTTCCGGCACATGACTTGTGCTCTAACAGTTTGGTATTTCACACTTTTATTACAAAGGGTTGTATTAGAGGAGAAATAGTTTCACTCCTGCTGCACATTCAGGAGAAGTTTCAAGCTGTGTCTACAACTGTCCCCTGTTCACTATCTAGTGCATTATTTCAGGGTCCTGCCATTTTGTAGTAGTGTTCGAAAACATGTGTAGTGCAGAAGATCCAGTGCACTCAAACAATCCCACAGTGCACCACAATAAGTAGTCTACAACCGAAGTTCCATATAACAGTGTTCAATATAGTGATCTACATTTTCCAGTGTATAGTGATTACAGCATCAGTTTATTGTGCGCTGCTGTGTGTGTAAATGAAGTGAGCATACTTACTAACTGCTTTTAAGGCCTGTATGATGTTTGTTAGTCATGTTCTCGAGTTAGTTTCACTTTCACAGGCGTGGTTTAGTTCACAGTTATTCATTTGTAGCTGCATTTCGTTTATCTGTTTGTAACGCTATTAAACACTGAGTGGATGATATTACTGTGATATTCACGATCTATAGCTCAAGTTAGTGAACATTTAGTTATTCGCAGTTCATTTTACATCCACAAAATCTCTCTCTCTCTCTCTCTCTCTCTCTCTCTCTCTCACACACACACACACATACACATATGTGCCCACTTATTGATGCTGCAGCCTTTACATTGTAAGCCCAAATAAGTTCACATAAATAAAAAAAAAAAGAATGAACCTGTTGCCCCAAAAATATTAAGCATCAGTGAACAAACCAGCACATTTAAAAGCCAGCCTCTGTCATGGTATGGGGGGTATGAGTGGAATGTCTTTTTCAGGGACACTCAATGCCTTTTTCAACATGAAAACACCATTCTGCATGTGTTACAATGGCGTGGCTTCGTAATCAGACCGTGGAGTGGGTCAGTTTGGTGTCTCCAAAAACTATTGATTGTTGTTAAAAGGAAAAATGTAACACATGCAAAAACATGTTTCAGGCAACAAATTTAGAATGATGCCTGCAACATCATGCTTTTGTTACTGTGCCTTTAAGACCTCTGTTCATTCAATAAACAGTCCAACTTGAAACACTCCTTATAACTTCAATATGAATGGGCAGAGCTAAAGTCCTGTAAGTGGAATAGATGGATAACTGTAAATGTGTTGTTTTTGTTTTTTTGTCAAATACACAGTGAATTCAAAACAAGATATTTTTGAGGCTTATTTTCCATGTAAGGAATATATGCACAAGAGAGATTTTTGTCCTCTAATTTGAATGTGGAAACCTTCACCTGCTAGGTTTCCCACCATCACACAATGCTACCAAGCTGGGAGGAGAGCTAGCATGTTCTTCCTCTGAGACATGTGAAGCCTTTTTAGATTTGCCACTAACACAACATCATTGGACAGCTCAAAGTGCTGGAGGAGAAAGCTGACTACCAACTCTGATACAGTGGCTAACAGACGCCTTTGTTGACTAGCATCAGGTTGAGTGATGGGGGGAAACAATTTACCCACCCCAAGAGCGCAAGATCAATTTAGATGCTCTAACAATATTCACATATCACTTCAAACTGTTCTATTTCAAAAAATCTATGGAGGCTTTAAGCAATAGAGTCTTGGGACAAGGTTTGTAAGAGTGTAAATCAGTAGCCATGTTTACATGCAGCCTAATAATCTGTTAATAATCCAACTAATAGCTCAATCGGAATAGAATACGTCCATGTAAACACCTCAATCGGAATAGACTAGTCCAATTGAGGCCATTCGGAATACAATTTCTATCTGATTGAATGAGGTGAGTAATCCTGTAAATAATCCATTAAATAGAAGAATAATAACCACGTAAACGCCTGTATCCGATTACATTCCCAATTGGAAAGTTTAAGTATGTTCTGCACATGTGCATTCACATCATAGCGAAAGTTTATAACGTTCAACATGGCGGGAGCAGAAACTGGTCTGCAGAAAGGATGAAGTTTATGCTTTGAGCTTTAAAAGATGGTGGTGGGACGGGCAAACATGACGTCTTCTTCTCGCCGCTTCCTTAAGAAGTACATGTGAAGTACTTTTTTCGGAGTCTGACATAATTTTAAAAGAATTAAAAACAAAAGCGTGCCAACTGAAAACTCATCTCACTCTGACTGGACCTCACGTGATGCTCGCTGTCATGGTAACGTCTACACTAAGTGGTTCTCTACACATGCGCGTCATTTTGGATTGGATTATTTGCAGTGTACATGTAAACTGAGATTTTCCACCAGATGTTGAGTAGAGTGAGCATATAAACACCTCAGTCTTAATCTGTAATCGGAATATTCAGTCGGATTGGCAAAAATCTTTGCATTCAAACACAGCCAGTGTAGATTATGAGAGTTTGTAGTATTATGAGAAATATTACAATTTCACAAGACTGTAACTGTCTACATATCCTTTTAGTTACCCAGAAAGAGATGCATAGAGATTGGACTATATAAAACGTATTAGATTAATTCAGTGATTTAGACAATTTATTCTTAGTGTGTGTGTGTGTTGTGTGTGTGTGTGTGAGTGAAATTCCTTATCACTCATGCGCCATTCAGTTAAAACTTAAATATTAACACTTTCATATAAGCTCATCAAACTGTTCATTTTGAAACATAAACTTAACATGAAATTGTTTTCTGAGTAAAAGTGTTGTGGTTGGAGGCAAAGTGTTACCACTTAGGTAGAGTGAAATACACTGGTGCCACTAATCACTCAGTGACACTTTTTTATTCATTTAGTGTTTGTTTGTAAATACAAATGTGCTCTCTAAATACAGTTGAATACACACTACATTGATTTACAATGTAAGATGTTAAACTAAAATGAATTGAACAACATTAGAGGTATGTAATATTTCTACCAGCAAAAATCGATGACAAACAATACTCACACAGAGCACATAGAACAGGACTGCATTTTTTGCAAAGCTTTTTTTTTTGTGATCAATTTGTTTCCTGTTAATCAAGCAACATTTTATCACAACATTACAGAACTGCAGGAAATCAAAAAACAAACAAACAAAAAAAAAAACAACCCCCTTACCCACCCCATCCCTCCCCGTCCCACTGGTCCATCCATCCCTATTTCCTGTACATACTTTATACTATTTACTAAGTAAGATTTAGTGCAAAGGATGACATTTCAAAAATAAAATGAAAAAGAGAGAAAAAAGAATGTTAGCTTACAAGATGTACCTCATAGCCTTTGTTCCAATCTTTTTGTCACATCACAACAAATCTGTTTCCATGTCTCAAGAGTAGATGTTTTAACTTTATTAATCCTAGCTGTGGCCAATTCTAACATAACTATGTCATGCAGTTGAAATAGCCAATGTCGTACACTTAGATTATGTGGGTGAAGCCACTTCTGTGAAATAATTTTTTTAGCCGATGTTAAACCAGCGAGCCACATCTTCCTTTGTTTGCCTGTGAATGTTAAAACTGGAGTCATCATTTAGCAATAATACAGCTGGATCCACGGGAATTTCTTGTCCAACCAGGGCAGATAATATGGTAGTAACCTTTATCCAGAAGTCATTAACATCCCCACATTCCCACACCCTGTGCAAAAAAGTTCCCATTGGTTGTTGTGGACAATAGTTGTAGTAGGGATGTACTGCACTTTTTGTAAGAAAGCGTTTTCGTGGTGTCCAATATAACCTATGACAATATTTAAAATGGATCCGTTGATGATTGGGGTTCTTTGATGCATGAAATATATTTCGCCATACTATGTTCCAATCAACTGAATTAACAGATAGTTCCTTTTCCCAGATAGACTGAACTGGGAGCTTCTTGTACAAAGTTTCAGTAAGGTGAGAATATATAGCTGATACAAGACCACGTGGTGGCGCATTAACGACCCAGCTATAAATTGGATGTGGCTTGAGGCCTGTTCCCCATGGAATTCCGTATGCTTTAAGGGCTGAACGTAATTGTAAATACAAAAAGAAGGAAGATCTTGGTATATTAACGTTTGTTACTAAATTTTCAAAGCTTAACATCCCCTCTGAATTAAATATATCATAAAGAGTTTTAATATTCTGTCTTCTCCATTGCTCCGATGTAAAAGGTTTGGTACCAGATTCTGTATTCCTATTATGCCAAAGTGGGGTTTGTAAATGACCTTGGTCACTATAACCAAGATATTTTTCCACGGCTTTGAAATTTGTGATAGTGTTGGTCATAATGGAACCAAAGTTTAGCAAACAGAATTTTATGGACAATCCGGAAAACAATACATCTTGAATTCTGACAGGCACACTTAACTGTTCTTCAGTTTGTCTCCAAGGAACATGAGAGAGTGGGTCGAACCAGACCTTTAAGGCACGGAGTTGGATAACTTTATGGTACATTATAAAATTAGGTAAGGATAAACCTCCTTTCATTTTAGAATAACGCAATGTACCTAATTTCATTTTAGGTTGCCTGCCGTTCCAAATAAACTTGCAAATTACTGAATCAAGCTTTTTCCACCAGATTACTGGGGGTGACAGAGGAATCATTGCACTTAAAAAATTAATACGTGGCAGTATATTCATTTTTATGGTCGCAATTCTAGACTGTAATGAAGGTGGTATATTTGCCCATCTAGCTGTATCATTTTGAATTTCCGTCAGAGTTTTACCATAATTTGTATCAAGAATACCTTGCAGAGAGGCCATTATGTCAATCCCGAGATAAGTAATCTGACTCTTTGCAGGAATTAATAAGACCAATGCTGGTGAATTTCTTTGGCTTTCTTATTAAGAGGCATTTTTTTTCATTCATTTTTTGCAAAGCTGATGAAACCATGGCCACTCCAGACAGGCTCATCAATTGTTCTCATCTTTACAGATGTATTTCCATGATTGGCAAAACTCCACTTAGTGAACACGACTAGCAGATTGTTAAGCTGCAGTCAGCTAACACCGTCTTACCATCGTCATAACCAAATACATTTCACAACTGTACAGAATCAACAGTGGATAATAAAAATAAAGAGGAGGGATAAAGTGTATAAATAAGTATGAAAAAATAAAAAATAAAATGCTGAAATGAAGTGTGATCCACTTGGAAGAGCCATCAACCTGACAAACTCAGGAGAGAGGTTATAAAAATTACTGTCCAATCACAGTCCTCTGCTGAACTTGGTAGTAGAGTTATAATCACTATTAAGTCAAGCAGGGGGTGGGTATATTCACTGTCCAGTCACAGACCATCACCCAGCATAGAGTGGGGTTATAATCATTGTCCAATCACAGCCCTCTGCTAAAATCAGGGGTGGGGTTATAATCACTGTCCAATCATAGCCCTCCATATATGCATATGTTCTGACTAGAATTTGGTGGTCACTGATGTTCACACAGTACAGTAGTATAAACCAGTGGCAAACCACAACTATTTGACATAGGCCTTCAATCAAGGCCTCAAATGTCAAAACTCGTCAAATCATGAGGACTTCCAGAAAGCTTAGAGTAATATTTATTTCTAACAAAATTGGTCCCACCTATTAGAAATCAAAATGTGATTTATTGTTGTCACTTTGTAATTATGCTGATGGTTAATCTAATATGTTAGGACTTCTCTTCAGCTCTCAGAGTCATAACCAACGTAGACACAATGGAGGAAAACAATTCCTGATTGGTCAGTTTTTCACTCGGTGGATCAAGAATTTGACTCTTATATTTTCATCCAAAACCCGATGAATGGTGTGGCCTGTACATTTGCCGGACATGAGCCTAGTCGAGCATTTTTGATGTGGCGGAGTGGTCCATTTGCACCCAAGATCCTGCACCTACAAATACCACGGAGCTGTGGGTGGCTATCCAGACGGTATGGCTAAACATCCCCCTAGACATCTTCCGTCCACTTATGTCATGTGAAGGTGCTGCACTTCACCGGGCTAGAGGAGGCCCTACGCAATGCTAGCAGCTAACAGAAAAATTAACATGGCATTCCACAATAACAACGTCTTACCAACAGTCAAGCATGGGCAACTTGCCATAATTCACAGATCCATTAATTCTGCTCTCTACCACAGAGGAGTATGTCTGGTCATCAGTCCATAATCAAGTTATGCAGCAAGAAATGATTTGAAGCACAAGAGCAAGTCCATATATGTATGTATGTATATATATATACATATGTGTGTGTGTGTGTGTGTGTACAATAATGAATAAACATATTTACCACACTCTAAGCACCCTGTTTAATCCTGATCTAATAAACTTGCAATGAAAGCTTATTATCTGAGGAAAGTCAGAGTGGTTCTGTCTGCCTTCATTGCCTAAGAATTTTTACAACATGTGGGGAAATAAATAAATAACCAAATAAAAAGAATAGTGAGGTTTTTCAGAGCTTGAATAGATTAGCACGCACAAATGCACAACCAGGTGCTTATCTTGCCCCACACCTTTAGTATTAACTTTACAGAACCAAGTGCAATATGACAGACTTATCTTACAGCTGGTTAGCCTTTGGAACGTTTTGGTAAGTCTTTTTCTCCCTTTTTATCCTAAGAGGAAAATACAAACTTTGAAGATGCACTTGCTTTCTTGATGCAACTGTAGAACAATTCATGTAGCACAAGTTACTGAGTGGTCAGCTTTAACTGTAACACGTTTGCATTTGTAACTGTAATGGTCGTAAACTGGGTTGAAAATTTATAGGTCTTATTTACTTATTTATTTATTTATTTATTTATGGGAAAATTTGTCATTAGAATATACCTTTTTTAATCAACCAACAAATGCATGAATGTAGTGAATTTACTGCACTCAAAATAAAAAGGACATTTTCTGTTAAAGTCAAAAGCTGAAAGTTTGACTGTTTTTTCTTAGGAGCTTGAGTTTTCTTTAAATCAATGTCTGTCCTTTTTTGCTAAAGCTGAAGGAACAAAAGCACTGAAATTCTGCATATTGCTAGCAACAGTACTTTTGACTGATTCCTGCAAATAAATCAGCTTAATTGCAACTTAAATCTCAGTGCTTAAACCAATGTATTTGTCATAGAGAAGAACAGAGTAGGAAAGTTTATTAATAATTTATTAAGAATTTAGTTATTAAGCAGCCAGAAAAAGGGAATGTACATTTTAAAAACCTAACTGAATTGGTTTATACACCATAGGTATTGCCATTCTCTAAAAGATAAACAAACAGCACCCTATAACAACATGCCTTAAGGTTAATACCAAACAAGCTTTTCATCAGGCTGAGTAAAAGGACTCCGGCAAAATGTCAAATGCTTGTCAAAACATCTACTATTGCTGCAACGATCACTGCAATGCTGAGGAGAATGATCCAACACCCAAGTGACACCTGCTCTGTGGTGGACCTGTGGGGGCCCTGAGCATGATGAATGGGGTAAAGGCTAGCAAATTGTGCAGTGAGAAATATGGACAACAATCAGTAATTGTATAACTATGTATATATATATATATATATATATATATATATATATATACATATATATATATATATATATATATATATGTATGTGTGTGTGTGTGTGTGTGTGTGTGTGTGGGGGGGGGTGTGTGAAGTGAAGTGAAGATACAAAATAGGGGTATCTAATAAAGTGGCTGGTGAGGTTCAGGCTGGGTTCGGGTCAGTTTTTCCCCTAAAACATCAAAGTCACGTCAGGCTTGGGTGGGATTCAATGGTGCATCACTTGTAATCACACCATGGTAACTATTTCTGAGGAACTTTAGCTCAGCAGGGCTTACAGTTGATCAGGGGAGGGTGGATGCTGTTCTCTGCCAAGTACAGTCAGAAACACCACAAAAATGTGCTCCTGATAAATACTGTTAGTGTATTACAGATGCATAAAATACCAGTTTGATCAAGTGTTTATTAAGAAAACAAAGCACTATGAAACTGTGTCTGCGACAATCCATCTCTAGGTTAATGTTTCAAATTTAGCATCATCAGTCGGGCCTGGCAGGGTCCAGTATCAAAGTCGTGGTTTTAGGTTGGTTTTGGGCTTCATGTCCATGCAGACCTGTAGAGAATGTAATTAGGCTACTTTATAACTGCACATAACTTCAGTAATTAAACATACCAACCCACTGCACAACTTTTCTGTGATTAGCAATTTATTTTGTGCATTGTAATTTCTTCTGTGTTTCTGTTGGAAATTATGCTGACACATGTAACAAGAGAAAATCCTTGTACTTGGTGAATAAAAAGATTTAGTGAATCTGAATGTTCTAAATGCAAATTTACAATCTTGTTTGTTATTGTTCAGCATTGTATTACTTCATAACCCTGGAATTCATAACCCTGGCCTCTTCCATCTCTTCAGGACAAGTTGAGAAGAGGAAATACAAGGGCATTTTGCTACAAATTAAATGAACCATGAGTCTCAAAATGAAATAAAAGCAGAAAACAGTATTTAATTCAGGCTTTCAGCAGCTTTTTGGCTTTGAGCTGTGCCAAGCTGCATTGTGTTCTTTCTTGGCTCAGACCTTCACTAACACACATCTCGGTTTCATACTGGATTATACATCCGACTGAGATAAAACCACACACTGAAACAACAGCCATCGGAGTCCATGCTTTTATGATGAGCTTACACATTTTTGCTAATTGAAATCTTGTGGGCAAGTGTTACAGTACACAGTCTGGAGGTCTATAATGAGGAAAAATATTGATAGATTTGTTAGTTATACTTTCAGTGATTTCAAAACTAATCTTTAGTGATGATTTTTAATGTTGAACATATGTGGGATACTTCCACACAATGACTTCACTGCATAAAAAAGCCTAAAATCAAAGGAATGAAAATTTTGAAATAACAGCTGACGGTGCCCAGGGTGATTGTCATTAACAAAAACTATTCCCAAAAAGAAAACCAGCAAAAATATTTACTCAATAACTGAAATAAACTTCAAAATATCAATTTTCAAAAATACAAAATCTTAATCCTAATGCAACACCTAATGCAAAACTTCCTTTTCCCAAAACTAAAAATAATAATGCACTCTTCAAACTAACTGAAACTAAATGCAAATCAAAATCTAAAAAAGTAAGACTAATGAAGTTTACAATTTTCACATTTTCAAAACTATAATAATGCTGTTAGTTGAGAGGTATAAAATCTCTCTATTGGTCAATATAAATGCAAAACCACTTATGTATGTAACATGATCTCCCCCTAAATCCCTTTTCCCTACATGCTTTCTCTATTCAAACACCCTTTAAAAGAGGTTCTGCAGTAAGGGAAACAGTTCCATATAGAACCATGATAACTCAAAAGAATTTTTGAATGATTAATGGTTCTTTGCTCTTCTCTTCTTTTTTAAAAAAAACTTTTTTTAAAAAAAAATTCTATATAGGCCAAAAAAGCATTCCATTATTTTTACAAGAACCTTTCTTTAGTACTATATAGCAACCTTTTGCTAAGAGTGTATCAGCTTCAAATAAATACTGACTCTTAATAACCATTTCTTTTGAATCATGTTGAAATATTATTACTAATATGAAAAGAACCAAAAAACCTAAAAGTATTGCAGTTCTGGGTCATTTAAAGACTGGTTGAGCAGATTTGGGTGAATGGAAAGCTCCTCAAAATGAAGATGAAGAAGAAGTGTTTTTTTGGAGCAATTCCATAAAAGGACCATAGAAGACCCTTTCTTAGACTCTACACTTTATTTTAATTTAATACAATGCTTAGGTAGCTAAGTATGTACACAGATAGGTATGTGAATTTATCAAACTGCTTGAAGCACATGTGTCAGGCTCCAGTCCTCGCAGTCCATTAAACATACCTGATTCAGCTCATCAGCTAAATAGCAAGGCCTCCATGAACTGAATTCAGAGTGTAGATAAGGGTAAAACACTTTGGCCTGGAAGGTCCCCAGTTTGACATGCCTGGCTTAAAAATGGAAATTCATCAAACTGATTAAACAATGTTTAAATAACTGCCAGGTAGTAAAAATAGACTTTTGGGCCAGTTGTGTGTGAATGTGAATGTGTCATATACCTTTGTATTCTCACAGTTTGCTAGTGTTATAGCAAACAGTGGGACACAGGTGGCATTTCCATTTTCAAATTATGACATTCCTGGCTTTGCTCCTCTATAACCTTTGTCCCTGATCACTGAAAACAGAACAGACCCTGAAATTGTACATGTGTACACATGCAGCTAGTAGCAGACCACACAATACAATACGTGCTTGCTTCTGTCCCAGTTTCCTACAAGTCTCAAACTGATTGTACATGACAACTTATGGAACAACTCATTTAAAAGACTATTCCTGTATTATCAATATGAACATGTCAAACAGCGGCCATGAAACATGGACTTGAATTGGAGCCTGAGCTCCTCATGAGTCTATTTGCATTAGTGTTTCGCTCTGTGGTTTGGTGATCCTCCTTAATGTTCCCCACTTACACAGAGAATGATCTTTCCATTTTCCAAGAAATGATATGGAGTGGGATATGGATTGTGTACCACTGTTAACAGATAACATTTTTTTTTGATTTTTGCAGTACTGATCAGCATTATCTATTGTGAGTTTCTGGACACTACTTCAACAAAGACTGTACATTTATATATAGTACTGTGCAAAAGTCACACAAGAAGTTTAAGAACACTATATAACACTAGAACACTAAAACACTTTATGAAATTGGAACAAATACAAATAAACATAAAACAGTAAAGATTTCTGTTTGCTTTTTTTAAGTTAATATCTTGCTTAGAAGAATATAATTAGAATAGTACAACTTTGCTTCCTGTCTTGAAGGACTGATTTGATTAGCCAAAGTAGTTATTGAATGGTAACTGTACATACTGTCGAGGACAGCTTTGAAAATGATTAAGCTAAATCACTGACACAAATCAAATCACCATATATTTTTTATATGTATTTCTCCTAATGATAGAGGCTTTCTGCCCAAATAAATGGTGCAACATCATAATTTCCTCAAATAATTGGCTTAACGCAACAATTTCCTCAAAACCACAGTACTGTATTCATTAAATACTACAAGGCCCAGCACAGTGGTTTCACTTCTTACTCAAAATCTTCACCTAGTAGCAAGCCTGTGATTATCTGCATACTTTTGTTTTAGTGCAACATGTTTTGCACTGACAAGTGCATAAAATGACTTCTGAAGGTTTAACATCCTTTTATACATCACCATCCACAGCCTAACAATCTAACCCTTTTTCAGTGAATCTTTTAGCAAATACTTCAGCTTAACTATGCATAATATTGGATGAGCCTGTTATCCTGCTGGCTATCTGATGAGCTTCTTGATAAATAAAATCATATTCTTATGCAGTATTTTTAGTATGATTTTGAAGCATTTCACTTCTAAGATGAGTTTTGATATGCATATGTATTTGAAAAACCATATTTTCTTAATGCTCAAACATGTAATTTTAAATTAGTGTGATGCTATTTCCAAGTGAAGCAAGTGTTATATGCTAGTAAGTAGGAACATACTCTACAGAAGTGGAGTATTGTGTGTTTCCAGTTCTGTAGGTCCTTGGTTGTTTGCAGCAGACACAATTTGGCCCACTTGTACCTGACTCATGTTGTCTTCTAGAGTAAGAGGAATTGCAGAATCAAATGTAACTCCTTTCACCTACAAATTACTCATGTTTGTTTGTCTCCTCTTTTGTGGACTGAGACTTGTGCTTGAATGGGTGCATAATGAGTTTTTGTTGAGAATAATGAGCTTTCCATGAGAAAATCCTTGTTGGCTCCAACCTCACCCCCTTGCTCCATAAGATCAATGATACCTGACAACACTGTGATCTTATCTGAAATTGAACATGTGAAAGGCTTGGAGAAACTCCAGGGAGACTTCTGAATGTTTGGTGAGAGTTGTATGTAGAAAAAGTACCATATGGCAAATGATACTGAATGATCCCTTTCAGTAACTCACAGCACAGTTCTAAACCAGCCAAAAACATTTATAGCAACATTTTTGAAGCTGCTTAGAAAGGTTTAATTTTACCTGTTCCTGTCTAGATTGGAATGAAACAAAGAGATGTCCAAGTGATGATTATCCCACTCCCTCTTAAAAGACTCATTTCAAATAATTCAACCAGATCTTTCTCATTTAAACCAGTTGCAGTGTACAAAGAACATATAAAGAAGCCATTTATGAGCTATAGTTTGCAGCATGAGTTAGCTGTTGTCTAAGCAGTGACTTCTAACCCCATTTCCAGGGCTCTTATACACAAGTCTGTGTTTAGTTCAACAGATCCCTACAAAACAGTACAATGCTGGGCAGAAAGGAATTTGTGTCTGGCAAGCAAAACCTACTGAACTGTCTTTGAACTGCTGTCGATCTTTGAGGATGTTCCTAACCTTTCCCAGCGACTCCTCAAAATTACCTGTTCAATAAAAACAAAAAACAGAATTATCTGTGGGTTTTTTGCCCTCTCATGAGATGTGAGGGAACAACTTCAGGGCAAAATATAGCTGAGTTAAAGCCAGTACTGTATCATTTTAGTCTCAACACTTAGTAAAGACAATGGTTCTGTATAGAACCATGAACACTCAAAGAACCATTTGCATGTTTAAATGGCTCTTCATATTGATGGAGAATGTGTTGCACATGGTTTTATATAGAACCTTTTTGAAATGGGTTCTACATAGCACCAAATAGGGTTCTGTTGTTGTTATGATGTCAAGTTTGTAGCAACAGAAATGTATATCTCTTTAGATGGGTTCTGGTTTTGAGCTAACATGCAAACCAGCTAGTTAACACACCAATTAACATACACACCTTTAGCAGCACATAAAGTGTTTTCTTTTTTTCTTTCTTCTTATTTCCTTTAATCCACATCTGATTTCTGGAGTGACCTAAGCCTTAACCTCTCAACACATTTCTGTCAGCTCATTTACATATTTCTGAGCCTTTTCCTTACTGTATTAAGCTCAGTTAAGACCATTGGTTTGCTGTTTTGACACAGTGTTTTGCTTCTGTGTCAAAACAGAATCAGTTATTACTTGTGACCTCAATAAAAACAATGTTATTACTTGTGACCTCAATGAGCATTTACCAAAGCAATGCCAGATAGTTGGCTCATTTCATCTTATTGTGAAAACATTTGCTGTTGTCATGAAGTGAAAGTAAATGTAATGAAATATACAACCAACACAGAATGCAATGATGTGCAAATCATTTACACCCTATATTTAATTGAAAATTGTTCAAAAACAAAACATCAACTGTTGAAACTGAGAAATTTTATTGTTTTTTTTATTTATGGTTTTATTTTCAATTTGATGCCAGCAACACGTTTTAAAACGTTAGGACAGGAGCATGTTTACCACTCTGTTGCATCACCTTATTGTCATCTGAATGGCATCATATGTTGCTCCAAAACCCGTGTATATCATTCAGCATTAATGGTGCTTCACACATGTGCAAGTCATTGTACAAGTGCACTAATGCACCCCCAAATCATCATGTATGCTGGCTTTTGAACTCTGTGCTGATAACAAGCCAGATGGCCCCTCTTTTCTTTAGCCCATAGGATGCAGCATCCATGATTTCCAAAAGGAATTTCAAATTATTAATTGTCTAAACATAGTGGCGGCGTTTCTGGATCATGTTTATATATTGTTTCTTCTTTGCATGGTAGAGTTTTAATTTGCATTTGTGGATTCGGTGATAAACTGTCACAGACAGTGGTTTTCAGAAGTGTTCCTGAGCCCATGCAGTGATTTCCACTACAGAATCACATCTGTTTTTAAAGCAGTGCCACCTGAAGGTCTGATAATCACAGCCAGCCAATACAGGCTTGCGGCCTTGTCCTTTGCATACAGAGATTTCTGTGGGTTCTCTGAATCTTTTAATGATATTATGTATTGTGGATGATGAAGTCCTCAAGTTCTTTGAGATTTTACGTTGAGAAACGTTATTCTCAGACTGTTGCACTATTTGCCTGCACAGTCTTTCACAGAGTGGTGAACCCCTCCCCTCCTTCACTCCTGAAAGACTCAGCCTCTCTGGGACGCTCTTTTTATACCCAATCGTGTTACTGACCTGTTGCTAATTAAACTAATTATTAATGAGATGTTCTTTCAGGTGTTTTTTAACATTACACAACTTTACCAGTCTTTTGTTACTCCGTCCCAACTTTTTTGGAAACATGTTGCTGGCCTTGAATTCGAAAAGGGCATATATTTTTTCAAAAAACAATACATTTGATATGTTGTCTTTGTACTATATTCAATTAAATATAGGGTTTAAATGATTTGCACATCATTACATTCTGATTTTATTTACATTTTGCACAACATCCCAACTTTTTTGAAACAGGGTTGTAAATAGCATCTCATGCAAACTGTCAAACTCAAAACTGCATAATGACTGTTACTCAAAATTGCATACTAAGAATCTGCCAGCCAAATAAGGGTGTAGAGAAACATCAGCTTTAAATTATAGCTGCTCAGTTCAGGCACTACTTTTCACAACTGTGAGAAAATAAACATTTTTTTTAAAGATGTGGCAGCACATTTAATGTTATAAAACCCTTTCAAGATACATATGTCAAAATATTACCCAAATGCAACTTATAAGCTATGAAAATCTTTCACAAAAACTCTAGCAAAAACTCAAAAACTGAACTTGCTACCAGTTGAAGTATTTTAAAACATTTCTTTTAACTGGGTAGCTAAGTTAGAGCTGTGCACAATGGATAATTGTGTATAGAAAAGCAAAAGGCAAAGGATATAACAAACAATAGCAGTAATAAAATTACACTGATTATATTCTGGAGTAAGAGGCAGTTCTTTTGTTGAATGTGCAATTGTTGAGGCAATTTAAGAAGATAGCTTTTTATCTAGATCAAAGAGACTGTTGAATGCTAACCTACTTTGCAGCTATTACCGATTTTCCTCCAGTATGCCATTGTTAATGTCACAGCATCTTCAACTGATTTTTCCACAAATGTACTATTACTCCCGTCATTGAAAAAGGAGAAAATTAAATTCAGTCAAAATCTAAACAAGGAGTAGTTCTGAAAGGCCAAGTCAGAGGGGGGGAAAGAAAGAGAACAAGAAAGCAAGAAGAGAAAGGAGAAGACCCCTTAATCTTCTTGTAGGCACCTAACAATGGAACATAAGAGCACACTGTTGTGGAGCCAAGTCACAATGCCACTACAGAGCAGGGCCTGTCCCTAGGAGGCAGATGAAGAGATAAGAAAGAAGTGTGGCGAGAGCGAGCCAAAAAACCCTCCACAATAATAATTATCAACTGTTATAAAGGAGAGAAGGTTGCCAAGGCGACAAGAGTTGAGTTGCCTGAGCAATGGTTTCAATGAGGTGCTGTGAGAATCCCCTGGGATGCTCTCTGATGATACTGTCAGTTTCCACTAATAGCCACTGCAGAGAGTTTTTTTTACCCCTAGAAGCTTTTCAGAAGTTCACACCAATCACTCATAAATTCCCATTGCTTCTTTTCCTCCATGTCCTTTGTCTTACGCTCCCGGGTTGGAAGAAACCCTCCAGGAGCCCCTGACATCTTGTCGGTTGCCTAACAAGTTGGGCGTGTGGCTAAATTGGATCGAACATCAGGTAAACACACACCATAACCCAAGGTTAATCAAACTAGACCCTAAGTAAAGAAAAGAGAGAGAGGTGCAGGCAAACAAGCTCTGAGATTTGGGGAAATAAGGTTCAGGAACAAATGTTCAGTTTCCCTCAGGCCCCCAAGCTGGTTAGTGAGGACATCTTCCAGTGCCTGGGCTGTGCTGGACCTGCACTCTTAAAAATCAAGGAGGCTAAAAGGGTTCTTTGGAGTGATGTCATAGAAGAACCACTTCCAACTGATGATTCTTTAAAGAACCATGTTGCAAATTAGAGGTGAACATATGAAGAACCTTTTTAAACTTTAAAGAACCTTCACATAATGTAAACCGTCTATATCAATTAAAGTTTTTTTTTTTTTCTCCTAGAAGTGTGTGTTCAAACTAAGAACCATCAGCAACCTTAATTTTAAAGAATGTGCTCCCTCACCTTCACTGTGCACATTCCGTACTGCGGTTAAGATGAAGGCTGACTGAATGAATTTGACTCATCTGTGTCCGCAAGACTGCCTTTGACGCACACCTCAGAAACGCTCACTTTAAAACTCCATGCAATCAATTACACCACTTAATCTAAATTCAGAAGTATATCGTAATTAGCATAAATTGGTCATGTGTGCAGTGGTCTACAGGAAAAAAGTGTTCAAACTGCCAAGGCAAATGAAAGAAATTCAGTTCTGGCCACTAGGGGAGTGTCTCCTTCCAGTCAAATTAGTGTGTAAGTATGAAAATGCCAAGACTGGAGCTGTGCACTGGTCAGAGTCTGGATCATAGAATGCAGTCTTGTATTGTACCAAAACTGCTTTTGCTCACATTACTGGCATCAGCTCAGCAGAACAGATTTCTTGAAGTCTCTACTCTTTTCTGGCTTTCTTGGCATATACTTTAAGATCCAAGGGCAGCCAGACTTGTTCACAAATCTATAGATGCTGTTCAGTGGTCAAAAGTGGTCAAATGAGACATTTGCATATTACTACCATGTATATATATGTTACTACCAAGATGCATCGACTTTAAGCTCCTTGATCAATGTCTTACAGAAATTACATTCACATGATTATCTACAAATAAAATTTGCTTAAAGATCAGTGGTGACTTTATGGGACATTGTATGTTTCTTGAACAAGTGGCTATGCAGTCCACACACAAAGACACATGAAAAGTGAAAGACACATAACTGGGACTTGTGCACCCAAAGTATGTATTTGGGACATTGAACATAAGGTTGGGTTATAATGTCAATGGCTAAATGTAACTAATTTTTGTCTTGTGCAGCTCCTTATTACACCACTTTACATGCCTCTACAATGTTTTTTTCAGTGTCATTGCAGGTTATGTGTTATTGCACTGAATGATATACCCAGTGTTGTATATCCATTTAAAAATATGTAGTATAAGGCCAACCTTGTTTCATAAAATGGATTTCACATGCTCTTTCTGCCCACACCTTCAAGGAGAACAAATAAAAAAAATGAGATAAGCCTAAAATGTATTTGGCCTAAAATGTATTCTTAAAAATCCATGCAGGGCACTGTAAGCAAAACAGTAGCAAAAAAAAAAAGTTCATTGGTCATTTTGGGGTAGTGGCATTTTGGTGCAGACAACACGACCCACGTTTCACCACAGTCATTTCTCTACAATGCCCCATTTTACATCAAACCACTCTGAATGTCTGTTTACATCTCAATCGTTTAATTATGCAGAAATTTTGGACAATTTGTGGACTTCCGCTTCTAAGCTGTGCTTTCAAAATGTGGATATAAATGTTATTGTTATCACATTAACTGAGATGCTTTTTTGTGAAATTAATGTCTGGAAACAGGAAAATTGAAACATTATGACTATTAGCTAATGTCAGTCACAGATGAGAAACCAAATTATCACAAAAAGAGCAAAAATGATAACAAAACACACATCTGCCGCAATTTGTTTCTTCACAGCTTTCGAAAAAAAATAAATAAATAAAAAAAATAAGCCTATGCTAAAGTACTAAAACACTTTCAACCCTGCGACTTATGTACGCAGATTTTAGAAAAGAAGTGTAAACAACAATAACAAAAAGCAAAACAAAACAAAGAAATGAGATATTGATCTTTCAATATTCAAGCCCTCCTTAGTTTCTCTGATAAACTTTGTTTCTCATGTTTAAAACGGCAGTAAACCGAATAGGAGAGGTAGTTAAGAAATTCTTAGTTGTATCAATAAACAGGAAGGAGAACGATAACTTAACATTAGGGGCTCAAGCTCCTCAGGCTAACTAACGTTACCGTACAACGCCAACTTTACAGGTTACCAAGCCTTTCCACACACGGGTTGTTTTACCTTTTTTAACACTCTCGTCCATAAACGAATTTAAAGTGAAGTTGCTTTTTTAACGTTAATAAATTCGCTGGGAGTCTGCGAAACGCGTTGTGGAAGCGCTTTCTCCTCAGGTGCTGCATTGAGGCGGGAGTCTCGCGCTGCTCAGTAAACACGCGCGGGGAGGGAGTCAGACCCTCACAGTAGAGAGAGAGAGACCCTCATAGTCGAACATAGAGAGAGAGAGACCCTCACAGTCGAACATAGAGAGAGAGAGAGAGAGAGAGAGAGAGAGAGAGAGAGTGTGCTCAGCGACGTCGGCTTAGAGCTGGTTGAGATTTCAACTCGCCAACACGGCAAGAGGCTGTTCGTTCGTCATCTCGAGCTGAAGCTGCTGAAAATGCTTCTCAAATCCGTCTGTTTGCTTGGATTGCTGGTCTGCGGCAGCCAAGGTAAGATAAGCGGAACAAGTTGGGCTTGTAGCGCACCTTTTTTTTCCTCTTGCTTCATGTCTTCGATTAGGAAGAAGAAGCAGAGATGTGGTGGATATCTGGATGGCAGGCACCGGAGGAGAGGGCAAAGGATTGCTTTGCTGGTACTTGGAAGTTGAGGCACGTCCTTCTCAGGAAAATGTATGGATCCCGGGGTTTGCTGTGTCTTTAGAGGGGGTGTGCTAATTGCATGTGGGTATACTCACCCAACACCGGCATTTACATGATTGATAGACAGACTGTGACTTTTCCACGTCTTTAAGTCTGCACATTCGTTTTCATTGTCAAGTACTGCAGAGTGTTATTGATGACAACATAAACTGAAGCTGTTCTTTTCTTACGTGGAGATGTAGATTAGAGAGGACTGTGGAATAGTTAGAAATTCATGGCTAATGCATTCAGTAGGTTGGTCTTGCAAAATTGACTCATGTTGTGAGTTGTGAATCATTCCCACTACTTGACAAGTTGGTGTATACTCTATTGGCTAAAGTCAACAAAAAGATACATACATGTTTCAAAGAAACACACAAGCATTCCTTGTCTGAAATGTAAAGATTCCTAAGAAATGTATAGAAGGTTCTCACTACACCACAATTGCTCCCACAGTTTTTGTGGAGAAGGATGTTGCCCGAGAGGCATCTGTCTCCTCATTCCATGTAGTGAGACTGCAGAGGTTGGGATACTTTTGTTAGGCTGCCTTGCTTCTAATTCAGTTGGCCGAGCATCTTTGCCATCATCAGTTGGATGCACTTATTTGAGGTTCTTGGGGATCTGTAGAAGATGTTTGTTCAGATGCAAATCCAGTTCCTTTGGTAGAACAACAGGTGGTGGTAGAGTGCTGCACATTGATTCAAAGTGGTGGGAGTACAGCTGATTGCCAGAGCGCAGTGCAATCAGTCTTTTTGTCTGGAAAAGCAAACGGCACAAGCCACAAGTTTATGTCACAAGTTCAGGTTCATTGTAAAATGTAGGAATCAAGGTATGTAAAATGGGCTCGGTGTAGTTATTTGGTAGCATGCTTGCCACCAAACAACTATAATTCTGATAAGAATCTGATAAGAATCAGTTCTTTTCATTAATTGGTTGCGGTAAATGTGACAAGATGTGAATCTTGTAAAATGTTACATTCCTGCACAAGCTTGAAAGGAGTGGCTGTTTTCTGATAACCTTTCCTGGAACACTGTTAACTGAAACGTTAAATCTCAAGCTGTATATTTTGCCATGTCCATTCGTCAGTTTACAATACGTACAAATTACCACTCATATCATATACTTTAATGTTGTATTATCTCTAAACCACCTGAGCATTTAAATGAATGATCATTTGAGTGCATCAGAAAGTAATATGAAAAGCAGCTTTGCATTAACAAAACAATGTTGAGGGCAGGCATTTTCCATAGAGTGCTCAGGACTTAGCACAGTATGTGTGTCGATTTGTTACCTGTGCACAATCCTTGGTCAAAGCCTTGTTCCATTCCATGCTTTCCTTCTGTTTACTGTATGTATGGGACAGAGTGACTGAAACAGTTTGTACCCAGTAGCTGTAACTGACTTTAAGGCCATGATGCATTTTGTGCATCATTTGTGCAAGTATTCAAAGTTAGCAGTTCACTGCAGCTCTATCTTAAAGCTGATTTTACTTAGGCTGTTGTGATTGACAGGCACTTTTAGTGCCTTTTTCATAGAGCAAAGAACAGTCTGTCACTGGTTCTTACTTAGTGTCGCACACCAGATTTCTGCCTGTCCTCAGTCTGATGCATTTTGCTGCTCGACGTGACCAAAAACTGCCTACTTTGACAGGAAAGGGCCTTTTGACTAACATGCAAATCGACCAGTCACAGATTGTTGTGTTTGTAAACATGTTAAACATTTTTAAAATTAGCAGCAAAAACAGACCCATGGGAAACAAAGTGGTATGTGTTGGACGACACCCAAGGATATCTCACTTGTTAGCTTCTAAATGCTTCAAAGACAACACTTGAATAAGTTTCAGAGATGCCATAAACTTATATCTTGCTACCAAAGATGGCATGGGATGCAAAATGGGTAACTCCTACAAAAGTGTGTTTCCCATTAAACAGCCTAAAACTGGAGCAAGGAAGTGCATCAACATGCATTTGTACATAGCAATCACAATGGAACTGACAAACTTCCAATAATTGGGGCCAGCTTAGTACACTCCTGTGGGTGGTGCATCTGAGCCTGAGACTATTTCCTGCTTGACTTTTTTCACTGAATGCATCTGTCACTTGGGGGCTCACTCTGTGACCTGCTAATACTCCCATCTCCGGTCAGATCACATATGGACAATTTCGTTTTCCTCACTTTTATTGATGTACCATGAAAACACAGTTAATGCTTTAAACCGTATCTTTCACTCTTCAGTTCATACATGGGAGCCAAGCTGCCTACAGGGCAGCCAATCTGAACAAAAGGTAATTAACACATACCTGCCTTAAAGGCACAGAAACAAAAACAGCACATTGAATTCTAAGGGATAAAGAAAGGTTGGAAAAATGTATACATATATCATAAGTGGACTTCAGGCGAAAGATAAGAAAAATATAGGATATGGCTTCTCTGAACAATAAACACATAAAAACTTCATATAGTATTACTCAGTATTAGTCATTTGTATACAATGACTTGTTGAATAGATATGGGCATCAGGTCTGCTTAGTAAAGTACTTTAATGAGGTGAATGATCCATGAATCTTATTTTACCTCATGGTTTTCTCTTCTGTGTTAGAACATAGAAAAGCATCACATCTTGTTCCATCTGCTTCATGGTTTGGTGCTCTGCCTCTCAGCTGGTCTGAGAGTACGCTGCACCTCCTTGTGGTTTAAAAAACGACTATAGTCCAGTGAGTTGATGGTAAACGCATAGTTGGTTGTTTATTAAGGGCCTTACCTTTGTTCTTGCAATAGGTTCCTAAATGGTCCTTGGCTTGGATGTATAGCTCCAGGAAAACCTTCAATTGGTAAATAATCTTTACATTCTGTGAAAGTTTTATTAAACTTCTCACACATCTCATTTACAAAAATGTCACTTTAAAGAGCCATTAAAAGGTTCTTTGGGGTACTTTTTTTAAGAACATCATATATTTGTTCATAAAGCTTCATTGAATGGCAAGGCTAAACTTAGGACATTTAGCCTAGCCATTTAATTTTAGAGCCACATTCATGGGTTTGTTGTCCAACACGCTTATGTAAATCTACAAGTATGATACAGTGGGCGTGCATAGCTTTAGTTAATCTGCTGTTGTTTTCTTTGATTAGAAACACATATGTTTCATAAACCATGGTGCGTATTAGTGGAAGATAAATTGCTTATTTCCATGCCTGCAGGATTCTTGTTAATAAGGGTGCACATATGAAAGGATTTGCTTTTTGAATTCCTAGCAAGTAACACTGGAAGATATTGATTTTGCCAGTTTTTGGACTATAATAGGAAGCATTACTCCAAACTGTACATCTGTTTTTAGCTTGCGATCAAGGAACTCCTGGAATAAGGCAGCTGAAGCCTAGGCATACACTAAAGAAACTTAACATGTTACTTTTGGATTTTTTTGTGCAAAAAGAAAAGACCAAGAATGTGATGATGTGAGCTGTCTACTTGTTACAAATTGTTGTGACATTCCAAAAAACGCTGTCAAGGTAGCAGTGATTAGCTGATTTCTTTCTAAGGAAACCCCGTAGTCATTTTCAGTGGCAGCTTATCATGTGTAAGCTTATCTTTTGAAACAAAAAAATCAACTGATTGTGCTGTTCTGACAATCTGACTGTGTTTATTTTCACTGACATGTAGTGTCCTTGCAGGTCAGTGATGTGGACTATGAAGGATGTCTGGTTGACTGAGCTGCATGTCATGGTGCTTGGAATGTTGGGACGTTGAAGGCATACTAATAAGCTCTAAATAAGGTTATTTGGCTTGTGCTAACATTAGTGATTATGTGGAAACCATAGCCTTGACTGTTTATTGGAAGAGATCACAAGGGATCCGGTAGTCAAGGTGTGGGGCCAAAGATCATGGAACACCATTGATTGTACATTTAGTACTGTCAACTTAATTCACTGCCTTTGATTTAATAGTTTGCAGAAGTATGGATTTTCAGAGTTCAAAAAATGTATATCAGCTGTGAAAGACTGATATACATACAAGCATGACAGACTAATTCATATTAGATTAGCAGTCAAAACTGGTATTCCTGCAAGAGCATTGTTTAACCATAAAGATTTAGGTTATATGCATTACGGCAGTGGTCATCAACCCTGCGCCTGGAGATCCATCTTCCTGCAGAAGATTAGCACCTAACCCTAATTGACCACACCTGATGCATCTAATTATTGCCTTCAGAAGTCCTCGCCTGTGTTTGAAATAGCATACTGTGTACTGTATACTGCATACTGCATCAGTATATATATATGTATATACATATGTATTTGTAGATGTGCCTGTTTGACTTTTAAAATACACCTCATACCATGACAAAGGG
This sequence comes from Colossoma macropomum, assembly GCF_904425465.1. Classification (NCBI taxonomy): domain Eukaryota; kingdom Metazoa; phylum Chordata; class Actinopteri; order Characiformes; family Serrasalmidae; genus Colossoma; species Colossoma macropomum. Next base: position 15,270,932 of record NW_023494808.1, read on the forward strand.
CAGGACGTTGTTTTATACCCCTCTTGAAAGCTACAAATAAACATTAAAAAAATGTCAGATGTCAAAATGCTGATGTTGAGTGCATTGCTTGGCTGAGTTACTGTTTTATCCACATTACACAGAAAGTTAACTTTTAAATAGACAAAGCAAGCAAGCTCACCTCATTTGGTAATTTTTTTTCAGTTTGCCATTTTTAATGCATAGAAGAAAAGTGGAATCCAGAGCTATATAAAATATCCAGGCAGTCAAGTCAGTGTCCGTAGGACAAATATTATTTCTTAAGATTGTCTCAGAGAAATAAAGGAGGTCTCAATAATATATTAATGAAGGATCACTGATTTCTGAATTGTTTCTCCTAAACCCCCCTTAGGAGAAAAGAGGAGATTAACATCAGCATTTCACTGTGAGAAATTCTGGTGATGAAGGAGAAAAGCATGAGTTCTTCTTCAGCACTGACAGATGACGATGAGATCTTAGACTTGTCTTATTCAGCTGAGACTGGGGTGAGACGAGTCAGACACTAAAGACTTAAGCCACATGTGTGACAATATTTTGATCAAAGTGAGAAAATCTGAGTTTTATTTCTCCTGGGCCAAATTTCAGAAACAGGAGAAATGGCTAAAGTCTCACTCTGATTTCAAACTGGACTTAACTGTGTCTGGGAGAAGTACCTGAGATCAAGAGCAGATCTCATTTAGAATATTTCTTTCCTCTGGGTGTTTTTTTTTCTGTGCAATATTTACAATGTTTTTATCACCTGAGCACTTTATCACTATTATATATAATAAATATATATAATATAAATATAAATATTTCTTGTTACACTGTGCAGTAATACTATCACTGAGAACAATGTGCAATATTTTTTTCTATGCAACGTGCAGTATTTCATATATATATATATATATATATATATATATATACATATATATATATAAACATGTCTATATATATATATTTCCCACTCTCTATATTGTATGTTTTACCTGTCTGTGCTGTCTAGTATGTCTGTATGCAGTTGCCTTTTATGTTATATTTCTGTATATTTTTGCACATCGGAGCTGGAGAAATGCAATCTCGTTCAGCTGTGCACTGCTTGTTGTATAGTCTGACTGACAATAAAAGTTCACTTTGACTTTGACGTCCCGCCGGAACGGCCACGTTGCATTTTGGGATGCAGTATATCACGGTGATCGCCCTGGCAACATACTGGAAAAATTTCCCATAGCAATATGTCATCTGAGTATCTTTGACGTACTGAAGAAACTCATGTAGATCACATACACTATTTACTACTTTCCGGGCTGAATCGGTACGCTAGCAGTAGTAGTAGACCATTTCACACAGCCCTTGATTAGCTGAATAATATATGTTACATTTGGGCTGGAGATGAATCTTGTCTCCAGGAGCAGGGATGATGACCACTGCATTACAGACTGAAACCATAATAACATATGTAAAGGCACAATACAATATAGCATGAGCCTCTGTGAACTTCCACATTTTTATTTGAGTATTAAAGGATTATTAATTTGCACAATTTTCCTCTTACCCCAGATGCAGTCAAACACCCAAGGCATGTTTGGTGGCAAAATCTTGCTCTTTAGAGTAATGCAGGAGATGCAAGGCTAACACTGCTAACAAATGCAAATAATTTAATAGCAACCCAATCGTTTCCATAAATACATCCCCAGAACTCCTCTGAACCTGCTAAAACTGCATTCAGGGCTTCATTAAGGTTGTGCAGGCTTGCTAATGTGGCTTAGGACACAGTATGATTGTGAAATATAAAAATGAACTGAAGGTATATGTTTATAAATAGAAACAAAAGAAATCATAAACACAGTCTGGCATCCATATGCTTGCATGATTTATGTGCACACAAAGAGAAATTAGATTCTACAAGGTAGTCGGAATTTGGCACAACACCTGCTGGCTAAAATGGCTGCAACACAGTGAAGTTTTCTTTATTTTTATAATTCACAGTAATTCTGCATTGCTTCCATGAAGAGCTGGATGCGGTTTGAGGTAGTTTTGGTGATGTATTTACTGGAAAGATTTGGGTGACTATTGACTTCCAGTGCTTGTTAGCCTCATAGTGCTAAACTAAAGAAGCAAAATTTGGACACCAAACATGTCTTGATTGATCAGTTATATTTGGGCTAAGTAGAAAATTGTGTACATTTTTGACCAAACCATTTTATTAAATAATATTTAGTTTTAAAACCTGAAAATGAAGTGCTGTTCTTAGTGTTCAGGCAGATGCTTCAGATTATTTTATTATCACAGTATTATATGCTGCTGTGGAGCAGGCCATTGAAATCATCTATTGACTTTTTTCTCATCAGCCTTTTGAATGTCACATGTTGGCTGAAGGAGCTTCTCAAGAACGTCCAACGATTCATTCTCCTCAAACAGCATCAACATCCTGCCTCACTCCCTTTTGTGTCAGATTGCTGCTAATGTCCCCTTGATGCTTTATGTATGAGTTCCCGCAGCTTGGCGAAGTGAATTATGTGCTCAGTGGCTCTTGGCACAGGCCATCCAGCACTGTGTTAAGTGCCATAATTAAGAGATTTCTCTGAATTGCGAGGAGGAATGTCAGCAGCAGGAGTGTTAAAAGATTTATGCAACGGAGCGGGAGCATACTGCTTGTGGAGAGAGTGCGCCTCCAAAGAGACACACATACACACAACCTGGAGACCGGAGACGAGTACTGAGCAGAACGTGTCTTAATGGTCGAGTGTGCAAGTGGCAAATGGATGCATGTGCGCGCACACACACACACACACACACACATACATACATATATGTGAGCATGTGTACATACATATAGCATATACACTATATTACCAAAAGTATTCACTCACCCATCCAAATCATTGAATTCAGGTGTTCCAATCACTTCCGTGGCCACAGGTGTATAAAACCAAGCACCTAGGCATGCAGACTGCTTCTACAAACATTTGTGAAAGAATGGGTCGCTCTCAGGAGCTCAGTGAATTGCAGCATGGTACCGTGATAGGATGCCACCTGTGCAGCAAGTCTAGTCGGGAAATTTCCGCGCTACTAAATATTTCACAGTCAACTGTCAGTGGTATTATAACAAAGTGGAGGCGACTGGGAATGGCAGCAACTCAGCCACGAAGTGGTAGGCCACGTAAAATGACAGAGCGGGGTCAGCGGCTGCTGAGGCGCATAGTGCGCAGAGGTCGCCAACTTTCTGCAGAGTCAATCGCTACAGGCCTCCAAACTTCATGTGGCCTTCAGATTAGCTCAAGAACAGTGCGTAGAGAGCTTCATGGGGTGGGTTTCCATGGCCGAGCAGCTGCATCCAAGCCTTACATCACCAAGCACAATGCAAAGCGTCGAATGCAGTGGTGTAAAGCATGTGTTCTCTGGAGTGACGAGTCTGCTTCTCCAACTGGCAATCCGATGGACGAGTCTGGGTTTGGCGGTTGCCAGGAGAACGGTACTTGTCTGACTGCATTGTGCCAAGTGTAAAGTTTGTTGGAGGGGGGATTATGGTGTGGGGTTGTTTTTCAGGAGTTGGGCTCGGGCCCTTAGTTCCAGTGAAAGGAACTCTTAATGCTTCAGCATACCAAGAGATTTTGGACAGTTTCATGCTCCCAACTTTGTGGGTACAGTTTGGGGATGGCCCCTTCCTGTTCCAGCATGACTGCGTAACAGTGCATAAAGCAAGGTCCATAAAGACATGCATGAACGAGTTTGGTGTGGAAGAACTTGACTGGCCTGCACAGAGTCCTGACCTCAACCCGATAGAACACCTTTGGGATGAATTAGAGCGGAGACTGCGAGCCAGGCCTTTTCGTCCAACATCAGTGTCTGACCTCACAAATGCGCTTCTGGAAGAATGGTCAGAAATTCCCATAAACACACTCCTAAACCGTGTGGAAAGCCTTCCCAGAAGACTTGAAGCTGTTATAGCAAAGGGTGGGCCGACATCATATTAAACCCTATGGATTAAGAATGGGTTGTCACTCAAGTTCATATGCATGTGAAGGCAGACGAGCAAATACTTTTGGCAATATAGTGTATATATACTTTCATCCACTGAGCCACACAAATCATGTCCGTATTAGGGATGTGCACAGGTACTTGAGTACTCGGTTAACCATTCGAGGTGCCAGTATTCGAAAACTGAAATCACTCTTCGGGTACTGGTTTCGTTTCATAGCAGGAAACTGGAAAAATAAACAGGATAACAATTCATTAATACACCGATGTTATGTTTTAACAGGACTGTAAATGTGACAGCTTTCCATATAAATATATTGTACATTGCTACCACAAAACATGAGTGCCTGAACGTGAGCGTGCTACCAAAGATGCATTGTTAAGGACGTGACTGGGAAAGCACAGGTAGTGCAGCCGGCTCTGACGTGGCTTTTTTTGCTAACTAAGCTAATCATCAGGAGATCGCGAGTTTGATCCCTGGTGATGCTACAGCCATCCGTGACCGGGAGTCCAAGAAAGCACAGTTGGCCTCGTTCTCTGGGTGTGTAGGATGTCCACCCCTCCCCCCATCACTCAGGCGTCTGTTAGCTGACGTAACAGAACTGGCGGTTGGTGCATTCGGCTCGGAGGAAGCCTGTGCTAGCCTTCACCCTCCTAGCGCTGGTAGTATTGTGTGATCAGGGGAGTCCTAACTAGCGGGTGGAATTGGAGACGACTAAATTGGGGAGGAAAAAAAAAAGAAAGAGGCAGCTTTCATTATTTATTTCCTATTCCCATAGCAAATTCCCTTTGTTATTTTTTGTGTAATAAAATGTGTTTTCAAATTTTAACCTATCTAAAAAGTAAGCCCACAGCTTGATGCTAATTTTGGCTGAAGTCTGGCTGAAGTCTTGGCTGATTTTTTCTTATTTTGTTGTTGCTTTTTCCTTCCCTGCGATTAACCAGACATCTGCTCAGTAAATCTTACAGATACTGAAATATCAGAATTCATCTCTAGTCCATAAGTGGCACTTTATGTTGCATATCCACTAGGTATTATTTAACCGTTAACCAACAAATAAACAACAGTTCGACCAGTGCTATTGGTTAAAAAAATCATTTCCAATAAACAATTTATTCACTATTTGAATAAGTGGGGTGTCATTCAAGTTGAGGAACATTTTTTAAGAAAGTCCAGCTCTGCTAGGTTGGCCTAATGATAAATCAAGCGCACAACTAAGCAATAGTATTGTTATAACCACTTTTATAGAAGATGATGGCTCAACACAGAACTATCATATTGAAAGAAAATGATAATCAAGCAATAAGACAAACTATTTTGTCTGTGTTCTCTGTGAGAAAATGCACAGAGGTGTGGGGAAATCACACACGGGTGGGCAAAATTATGTGGAGAAGGACATGGTGGGCAGTAACTTTCAAGAGCTACTCAGGTACACTGAGCCAAAGCTATGCCTTGGACTTTGCTAGTAATTTGTGCTAATATTTTGTCAATTTTTGGTGCTTGGTCATATAATCATGAACATATTTTAGCGCCTCAGTTCATATAAAGGGTATGTTTAATATGGCTCCATGCTGTTTACTTCATATATGCCTAGCCGCACCTATCAGTACTACATTCTATGGTCCATACATACATTTTTTAATGTCTCAGGGCATTAATACAGCATTCACTCAATGTGTGCGTATATGAAGTATTCTACAATGGCCAGTCAGCTTTTACATCTGGAAGCTACTGTTTTATAATTGATTTTGATAGCTCAAGTCCTTTAATTCTTTTTTCCTGATTAATGGCTAATCGCTGACCATTGACAGTTGGTAATGTTCCCCAGTACTGGGTGGTGGAGCAGTGGAGCTGCATTCTCTGGAGTGATGACCTTTGTGGTGAGTTGGAGTGGCATTTGTGATTCAAAACTAATCATCCAACAGATGATCTGACCCTCTAATGCTCCTGTGGCTGAATGCAATCAAACCCCCACAGCAGTGTTCCAACATCTAGTGTAAAATCCTTTTAAGACAGGTAGAGGCTGATATTTCAGCAAAGGGATGCAAACTCTATATTGATATTCTTAATTTCAGAAGAAATGCTGGATGAGCAGGCTTCTACAGACTCTTGAACATGTAGTATATGTAATCAACTGTTATTAATATGAAAAAAGTCCTGATATTTATACGGTTCCACTTTTTAAATATTGTATTTTGGTAAAAGCTTAAAACAGTGTTGTGTGTCAGTATAACAATTTAAGATGCTTAAGACTAACCTGTTTTTGCAATTAGTAGATTGGAACCATATAAGAAGCAAATTTAACAAAATGAATTAAATGTGAAATAATTTATTGTGCAAAACAGTTAAAAACAGAACTAAACAATATATACACTCACCGAGCACTTTATTAGGAACACCTCCTTATATCTACACTCGTTGCGCATTATATCCGCTCCACTTACTATCTAGGTGCACTTTGTAGTTCTACAGTTACCGACTGTAGTCTGTCTGTTTCTCTGCATACTTTATTAGCTCTTTCACCCTGTTCTTCAATGGTCAGAACAGGACTACCAGAGAGCAAATATTATTTAGGTGGTGGATGATTCTCAGCACTGCAGTGACACGGACGTGATGGTGGGGTGTTGGTGTGTTATGCTGGTACAAGTGGATCAGACACAGCAGTGCTGTTGGAGTTTTTAAACATCTCAGTGTCACTACTGTACTGAGAATAGTCAACCAACCAAAAATATCGAGGCAGCAGCGTACTGTGGGCAGTGTCTGGTGAGCACTGATGAAGGACCAGAGGATGACCAACACATACTGTGCAGCAGCAGATGAGTTTCTATCCCTGAGGGGACACAGTGTTTAAAAACTCCAGCAGCACTGCTGTGCTTGTAACAACACTACACTAACTACACTACACTAACCTGCCATCACTGGGTTTAGCCATATATATGTATATGAAAATCTATTGAATTAAATCTATTGAGAAGCACCCTTAATATTGATTTAGAAGGCTTGTTAATTTGAACTGCTTTTTAAACAAAAGCCAATGTTTGCAGAAGTTTAATCTGCCACCACTGAAATATACATACTTTATAAAATAAGATTCCATAGCTGTTAGTCTGTTAGGTCTAGAATTAGGGCAAACCAGTAGAATACAGTATTTAAAAATGATACCAGAATTTAAAAATTATGACGTCAAATTTCTATTCTATGTCTGAACAGCCAAATAAACACATTATATTTTTATTTCAGGGGGGCTCAGTGATGGGTAGTGTGGGAGCTCATCAGGTGCTGATAGCAAAGAAAGAGGGGGGAAAAATCAGAGCCAGGAAAAACCTCAGAAAATTAAGCATGATAGCAGCTCAGTGACAGCTAAAAGCTAGACTCACCATAGAAAACATTTATTTTTGGCACCAGTCACTTGACTTTTTAGCATCAGTTAGCTGGAACCAAGCCTGAACTGTGGTTTGTGTCACATTTGGCGTGCCAACTAAGCATTCGTTAACTTAGCCAAAACGCCAGTCCCAAACACCACAAAACAGACAGTAGCTTTTATCTTCTACACCTGTTTCAGCAGAGCACCAGTTAGTCAGAATCAGACCTGTACTGTGGTGGGTAGCACTGTTTGGGTCTGTACCCTGCTCGGTAAGGCTAAGGTAAAAATTAAGTTAGCCAACCAAGTTACAGATCCAGATACCACTGAACTGAGTTTTTAAATTTCACCCTTTTCTTGTCTGCTGGGGAAAAAAAGACCTCATGTAGAAGATGATGAGTCCTTATCAGAATCCAGCGTGATGCTGGTTAGCTCTGTTAGCTTATCTGGAGAGTCAACATCTGTTACTCTTCTAACATGAAAACCTCATATGCTTTTATCCGAACATCTGGTGAAAAACTCTAATTGTAAGTAATAGTCAGACACAATATAAGAGGATTTTCCTGTAGTTGTGTTTGCTGTTCATCCCTCCTTTTATTTCCTGTCCTTCTTCTCTTTTTTAATGCTGAACCCAAAAGAGGATTTGATAATTCAGTTTCAGTAGATGAAGAAAAAAAACAGATTTAATCTGGACCTCTGTGTCAAAAGATATTTTTCACTTCATCCAAGACCACTTATTCAACTCAGCACATGTAAAGAAGCATTTTGTCAGAACATTTATGGTGTATATATATTTTTGCTCTTCATAAACACATCCACCAACAGCCTACACAAGTTTCAATTAACGGCTTAGCCGCTGTACGTAGGAGGCAGCATTTCAGATCTTACAGAATCTGCCATTTCGTAGTCGCATTTATTCTAAACATTTGTTCCACAGGTGGTTTATGGCATTTAGGTGCTTCTCTTGCAATAATTATTGGAAGCTGCAGTTGCTGCAGCATCAAACACTAATATACCACTCTAAAAAATAAAGGTGCCAAATTCAATTAATAAGGGTTCTTTGGAACAATGACACTGCAGAACCAGTTTTCGCTACTTGAAGAACAATTCAGTGTATGGTCCTACAGATGTGTGATAAACATTTTTTCACATAATCTAAATGTTCTATACAAACTAGAGTTTTTGCTTATAACTGAATGTCTGAGCCAATAAACATTTAAGAGCTTTTATTTTTAAAACTTTTTGGAAGCATTAATTGAAAACCAACAGCATTGCCTGATTAACCAAGTAAGAAGTACAATAAATAATGCAGTAAACACCAAATGAACAAAGCTCCACTTAGGAAAACTAATATACATTTTTAAAACTTTTATTTATTTATTTGTTTATTTATTGTTTTTGTTGGATTGTCCCATATGGGTTACGTTGATACCAAGCAGTATGCGTGTGTGACCATATACATAGGGCATAATGTCCTCAGCTTTTCAGTCAGTGTATCAGAGTAGTAAACATTATGTGGCGATTGGACGGATTAATAATTTATGAATGTCAGAGGTTTCATTGGTAGCTGTGTTGTTTCTCATGCAAATGACAGTTCTATCAGAGCATTTATGTCTGTTTTAAAAAGACGATCAGACATTAAAAATGGACTTACCTCAACAATAACAAACCATGCATAGCCTTTCAAAGATTCTAAAATATTTAATTGGAAAAAAATAATCAAGAAAGCTTTTAAATGCCTCATTAAAACACTGTTTCTTACTGTAGGAGAAATTATGCATTGTTATAAAATATGCAGGCACATTTTGGCATGTACATTTTGGCAAATTATTTTGATCGATAACCAACTGTCATTAGCCAGCAATGAGTCTTTAACCGGCAAGCCTAAAATCAAGGGTGTGATCAGAATATCAATTATAAAACGGATAGCTCTGGATCTGAAGTCTGATTGGCTGAGCAGTGTTCAAAGCCATTGTAAAACAAACCAGTATTAATGCACATATCAAATCTGTATTAATGCAATGAGATATTAACGTGGACTGTAAAACGTACTACTGATAGGTGGGGCCAGGCATAAGTATGAATATGAACATAAAAACACCCCGAGAGCGTATTAAGCATACCCTACATAATGGAACATAAATGCCATGATGGGGGCTAGATTTAGCTCGTAGCTCAGTAGCTCTTTAAAGCCATCGTCTGCCACCATGTCCTTCCCTGTAATTTTGCACCCCAATGGACAAAGTATTTGTTTGTAGAGCTGGGCGATATAACAGAATACAATATCTGGATACAATATGATGCAAGGATTCAGTGATTTTCATGAGCTTTACAGCTTTTTCTTTTTTACATCTGATGAGATGGAATGGACAAAAAAGAACCAGTGGCACCACATTTAAAAAATACTTTAAAAAATATGAGTGCAGTGATTTTTATTTAGTGTTTTATAAATTACACCACACCAAATCCAACTAAGCCAGATCAATTATGCTCTCATTGTAATGAAAAAGCTGTTGTATATTGTTCTAGAAGTACTGATGTATTCACATTATACTCAAAAAAGCATACTGCAACATCATTTATCCCAATTACAATAAATGTGGTTACATTGCCCACCCTAGTTTTTTTCTGTCTATCTTTTGACAGATAGATAGAGAGATGGAGAGACAGATGCAGAGTGGTGCATATCATTATTCATGTAGAAAAATACCTTGCATCCCCAGAAGCAACCTTTTGAATCAGGTTTAAATCTATTCCTGTCCCGGAATTTTGTGTGGGCCTATCACAGTGATGCTCCCCCTTGAAATGCATTGACTCATCAGGGCTTTATGTCTCATCACTCCCTCACCAGCCCAACTGCACGTCAAGTCATGGAAACCTCTTTAATAGCTACAGCAGGGATAGTGGGAGTTTGGGGGGGGTTGTTATCTCAGCAGCTTGGGACGACAGAGCGGAGTTCTCTTCAGCACCACAGAACCACAGACAGCTGCAAGTGGGCGTCCTAGCATGGCCAGGCAGGCCTTCAAACAAGCACACCCAGGCTGAAGGGACTGCCAGTCTCTTCAGTGCTCCCTCACTCTCACTCCCACCGCTTCTCACTCGCCCAGACCTGCCGGAGCTTTCATGGACCATCCGAGGCATGAATAAATTGTGCAATTGGGGACATGGCCTGGCTCGAGTCGTCCTGAAAAAAGTTGGTCCTGGATGACCCAGTTTGACTGCTACTTGCGATATTAATAACTCTTCCAAACTGCGGCCTTGTAGCAACAAAGTTTCAGACCCTCAGATGTAGCGGCAAAGTGGTTATTGAAAGATTGATCACAAGCAATAATCTGTAGACCGTAGAGGAAGCCAAACAGTCTTCATTTAAAGAGGTGGTAAGGTGAATTTTTTGAAGCTGGTCATGCTAAATTCATTGCATAAATTGTCCTGACATGTCGAATTGAGAAGAAGTGGTGGCTCTCTCTTGGCATGTGAGCGCTGAGCTGGATTTTTTATGCTCTTCTGCGAAACCACCTATTTCTTTAATGCTGTGTCATTAGGCCCAGCAAGGCTTTTCATTCTGTGCTGCATTATTAAGACTGAGCGTGTGACTAATGGCAATAATAATAACAGCTGTGGGTAGACAGTAATGAGGGTGGTGTAGGGTCTTCATTGATTTCCCCTTCACTTTATCATACTGCTGGAGCTCCCATGGTAAAAATAACTCTGGCAGAACGTGTAATACCGATAACAAAGGCCTATGATGAATACCGTATACTGAATACTGTCAGACAAGCAGGCTTGAACAAGCTTTTAATCTATTTGGCAAGTTACTGTTTATTACTGATCTACAACCAATTCTGCTGTTTTTTTTTTTCAAGTGGCAAAGGTACTCTGAACTGTTATTCTCGGGGGAAAAAACGGAACGGAGTTGTGGCCCAGGGCTTGTCAACAGTACATGCTCGACGGCCACTGTTGTGCAATTTGTGGAGCGATACAAGAACTGTGGAGTAGAATATGTATGGTTGGGTGGTCAGCAACAACATTGAAAAAAAAGTATTTATTAGGCCCTAAAAGATAATATTGGCCCATATTATAGACCCGCGATTTATCAGTATCAATAAAACACCAATATTTTCTGGCTCATTTTGCATTGAAACAAACCCTTCTGGTGTAAGGAAAGCTGTTTACTTCATTGAGACTGCCAAGCTGATAGTCAGCTCCTGCGATAAGAAAAAAACTCATAAAAAGGTAGTTTTACAGTAGGAGGAAAAAAACAGTTAATTTTCATTTCACTCTTTCATATTTCATTGTATGTTAATGTAATAAGATTTTATTTTAAGTAACTTTTGACCATTTCTGTTGGTCCGTTCATCATGAAACATTTACACAGCATTTGCTGGTGTTTTCAAATTATGTAACAACAACAAAAATTTACATACAGGAATACATGCAGATATGGCTTACAGTCATATGCAAACGTTTGGGCACCCCTGCTCAAATGACAAGTTTTGTTGAGTTCCCTAATGCTGTTTACAGAGAACACATAATTACTGTTTATTTGCTTATTTTAACATGTTGGAAAAAGAAATACAAGATAAAACAAAAACATGTAAAATACATCTAAACCTAACCTTTAGCATTGATATAACGTTATAGAGGTGGGTGACATTGCAAAATTACATATTTTTTACAATACTTGAAGCCATTTTCACAACATGATATTTATCACAATCTTTAGGTTTGAAAGTTTTTTGTTCCGTCTTTCAAATAATACATCACAAAAATCCAGATAAGCAGGACTAATAATGCTCTCTTTGTAATGAAACATCCAGTTAGTGTTCTTTAAAAACTGATGATATCCACGATATGCACAGAAAAACCTACTGTGACGTAATTTATTACAGTAACAATAAAATGTCTTCAAATTGCCCACCTCCAGTTGTAACACACAGAAAGAAAACACTTTTTATGAAGAAAACTGATTCCGAGTAAAAATAATAAGCTGATTAACCAACAACAAAGCTGCTAAGGCTACAATATTAATGTTATTTAAGTCTTTATGAGTTTCTGTTGTTTCAGTTTACAAAAAATATGACAGTGTGGCACTGACAATCATGCCAGTCAGTGAAGCACTGAGCTAACACTTTTGGGGCTGGTTGCCCAAATTCTGCTGATCTTAGACTAAAAGGAAGTTTCACTGGTGATTTACCATAAGCATCACAAATTAGTCCAGGACTAGGCTTAATTTGTCTCCAGGAACTTAACCCTTCAGTTCATTCAGTTCATACAGTTCATTTTTCACCAAAAATATTGCCTAATTTTATTGGTTATCTCAATTTTCTGCTCCTAAAAATTGATATCTCAGACATGAATTTCCAGTCAGTGGAGCCCTGGAAAAAGAAAAAAAAAATAGAAATAGAAAAGAAAGGAAAAAATAGCTTAATAGAATGGTAAAAGCAATTGTAAAAAAGTGCAAAATCTACCCACTGTTTATTACAGCAAGCTTAATATGCAATTTAGTAACTTATTGAGGAATACAGTCTTGCACATTGAAGCAGCAACCAATCAATACATTATTAACAGTTTTGCACTTGAGTCTTGAGGATATAATTTTATTCTTCCCTGAAATTTTTATTGTTAACGTGACTTAATACACGCAATTAAGGGTGTTACATCATCAAAAGGAAGTTGATTTCAGCAAATACAGGAGGTGTGAAAGCATTAATAAATCAAAAGTGATCTACATCATTACCTGTTGGCTGGCATCTTTGAATATGCTTTGATTTCAGCATAATGGACACACGTCACAGACTTGTTGGAGGAGTATGGAACAGATGGTGCTGGAGAGATTGTGTTTGAAGTATGATCATTAGTTCTATTAGTGCTTTTCTCTCTTTCCCCAGTATAGTCATTTCTTGTCTTATCTCCTCTCCTCTTGCTCTCACTCACTCTTCCTGTCTGTAAAGGAAGCTGGAAATGCAAGAATCAACACTCAAGAGAATAATAGAGTATCACGTTTAAAGGTTCTGATAATGTTTATATTGTTGACAAACAGTGGAATCATAATCACCACTGTGTTGGTTTAGAAAAGTAGAAGTAGGCACTGCTCTACAAATGACCAAAATGAAAATGAAACTTTTCCTAATCCTTGACCAATGACACTGTGCTGGTTCTCAGTTAATATGCATATGACGTGTTCTGTCCACTGGCAGTTCAGCAATCCTATAATTTTATGGATATTAAACAGTACTTAGGGGAAAATTAAACAAAGATTTTGCACCTTTCGTGGAGGATTTCCTTTGCACAAGGTGCAAAACGTGTGCATATATAAACTTACTGACAACAGAGAACATAAAATACCTTGTTTATGGTCCAGTCAGTACTACCCGAGATAAGAACAGCATTGTGTAATTCGGGTTATTAGTTATTTCTCACATGTAGCTTGTTTAATCAAGCTTTATTTCTGTTAAAAGTACAGATTATAAATTTTCAATTAATACCACATTTGTACAGTGCTGTTTAAGTCAGAGACCACTTTAGGTTTATTTAATGTCCACTCAAAGCGGAAAAAGTACAAATTATATATATAAATTTTTCAGCATTAGGAAAAAAGCAAAAAACATATTTAACAGAAAAGTGCACAGAAGCCTGAACAACTATATATATATATATATATATATATATATATATATATATATATATATATATATATATATATATATATTTTAATTTGCCAATATTACAGCTTCCATTCTTCTTGCTTTTAGTGTTTATAAGAAATCTGCAGGGGATATTGGTTGGTTGCATTTTCAGTGATTGTTGAGGTCTGGACTCTGGGGTGGCCAGTCTGTTGTTCTAAGAACACCAGCAACTTTTTTTGATTGTTCTGTAAGTGTTTATCTTTTTTTGTCTATTTTCTTTTCTCAGTAAGGGCTTCTTGACAGCTAGACATCCTCTCAGACCCATAGCGTTGTCTTCTCACTTTAGAAGGATGGACAAAAGTAATCATTTTGAAGGGTTAAAAATGTGCTCCGCAATCAGAAAAAGAGGCATAGTACATTAAATAGTTGTTCCTTCATCTGTATAACATGTTTTTCTAATGGAATTTAACCGTTACCCTTTAACACTTTAAAATCTTAGGCTTATTACCTCTTAAGGCCTTATTATTCAGTAACTGCATGGAAACCAGTGCAAACTGTCTGAGTTTTACTTTATTTATAGAACTATGTAAAACAAAATTAATCTTTCTGTCCATTTATTATTAATATTAATATATTCTTCTGCTTCTACTTTTCACTGGTAAATGGAAGATGTGGAATTTTAATCATACTGCTGCTTATAAAAGCTCAAATATCAGATTTTGGGCCAGTTTATTTATTAACGATTGCTGACAGCTACCCAATCCCTCTTTTTGGGTAGGCTACTTCTTCTAGTAGTCCAGCTTCCATTATCATGTCCTGCTGTATGAGAATGGTTATGATATATTTTCATTCATCCTGCCATCTTTTCTGACAATGATTAGTTCTGTGCTCCAACTTTAACAAGGTGTGGCAATCAATGATACTGCATCAGTCTTAAGAGTGATATACAAGTGGCACTTACTGCTTTTCGGATTATAGATATACCACTTATTATTGATGAAGGCTTATGACCTCTGTTCACAGGGTAATGACATCAGTCCTTTACATTAACTCTGATGCCCCAGAGCTTAGATCTTTTTTGGGTTCCTCCATGTTCTAGCCAAACCTCTCCATAGAGGTTGACGCTTCCTCAGAGCCTGAAGGCATATCTGGTCTAATGCAATAAGGAAAAGCTTTAAGATTCAAGTGAGTTAATGTGATTAGGCCTGAGTTCTTCTTTCTGCCTCTGCTCTCCTGACAATTATGACTGGAAGATTTGGATTTTAGTGAATGCACTTCGCACGCCCCACCAGAGAGCCTTCAGTGCTGGCTTGCAACAGTAATGAAGGAATTATTAGAACCGTGGGAATTGCAATAAGGCTGGATAATATAAAAATATCAAGCTGCTTTAAGACATATTCAGAATACACACAAGTTTCATGATATTTAGTTTTTGTGGGTTTTGCAGACAATTTGGAAGAGACAAAACACACCAACAAAGGTAGTG
Organism: Colossoma macropomum; assembly: GCF_904425465.1. Lineage (NCBI taxonomy): Eukaryota > Metazoa > Chordata > Actinopteri > Characiformes > Serrasalmidae > Colossoma > Colossoma macropomum. The sequence goes on from NW_023494808.1 coordinate 15,286,384, forward strand.
CTACATTTAGAAAAGACAATTAAAACTGTCACACAAGAGGAAAAATCACAAAATCGGTAATAAGTAAATTAAATATGTAGGATAATAGCATTATAGGTTGACTACTAGCATTTAGCTAGTAGTAGTGGATGGTATATAGTTAAAATTCTTCCTCAAAAATGAGTTTTGTCATGTTGATTTCACCCATTTAGGGTGAAACAGAAAATTAGACTGAAAATTAAACTGCCAAAAATGAAGACTACTTCAGCCTGGACCTGCGAGACAAGCGTTAGAAAGCAACGTGGGCATAGGTTTATCTAGTTGTTTAGTTTGGTTTTTTAATGTCTTGCACAATAAAAATGTTTCAGATTTACTTTGGTTTGCTGATTCTTACACTTAAACGTAGTATCGGTATTGGCGATGGGGGTACCAATACCCATGACCGACAGTAGAGGTTGCATCGCTTTCTTTTGCAATACATTATAGATACACTAGCAACAAATATCAATTTATTTATTGAAACATGTATGCTATGTAAAAGCTTTAAATGGACTCCCCCTCCAATTTAGTTTACCTACTTCACTACTTCATGACTCCACATGGTGCGCTACGGTGCTAATTAAATCAGGTAAACCTGAGGTGAAGAAAAAGAAACTCACAGGGGAGAAATGGTGGACAAGGGCAGGGGCAGCGTCCTCTTTCAAGTCGAAGGTTTGGGCCACTTCGGCTTTTACAGCATTGAAGGGACAAATGAAATACACCATGTGATTTGCAAGAACTGTCTTGTAAAAAAATTAGGTACACGTGCAACACAAAGAACATGCATAGCCACCTTCTCTTAGCTATCATCCTGATCTGGTTGTTGAGAAAACAGCTAACGTTGCCACAACTCATAGCTTACAATTAATACAAAGCAAAACTTTCTTTTACATCCCCAAGGACTCCCAGTATTACTACTTCTGTTGCTGGGTTTATTTGCAAGAACCTCCACCCATACATAATCTAAACCGCTTATCCTTCTGGGTCACGGTGGGGTGCTGGAGCCTATCCCAGCTGACATTGGGCGAAAGGCAGGATACACCCTGGACAGGTCGCCAGTCTATCGCAGGGCAGACATACACATTCACACCTAGGGGCAAATTTAGCGAGTCCAATTAGCTTAACTACATGTTTTTGGACTGTGGGAGGAAACCCACGCAGACACGGGGAGAACATGCAAATTCCACACAGAAAGGACCCCGGTCGCCCGGCCAGGAATCGAACCCAGGCCCTTCTCGCTGTGAGGCAACAGTGCTACCCACTGCACCACCGTGCCGCCCTCCGCCCCTACAGTGTAGTTAAAAATGAATGAAAATGAAAAGATTTCTGTGAGGCACAGTTGTGTTCTACCTTTAGACATTTTAACCCCAGAACTGTTCTGCTTTCTGGCAGTCTATGACTATTTTACATTGTAATGATGACACACGCAGTCAGTGTGTGTGTGTGTTAAAGAGGCGTGAAGCTAAGCTATGCGCTTTGTTGTATATTGTTTTATATTGGTTGTCAAATTCTGACACTAATACATAAAACATAATTCATATAAAATAAAATAATACATTTATACATAATTCCTGCTATTTGCCTATTTAGAAGTATTTTATTTTCTTCAGGTACACAGATATCATGATGTATCGTAGATGATTGTCTTGCAATATATAGAGTATATTCCCACCCCTAACAGACACCACAAAGCATTTTCTGACACGCACACGCCGATAGGATCTGGTATCGGTATTGGAAGGGAGAAAGTAGTGTTATTGAAACCCTAATGAAAATGTTTCTTATTAAAAGCAAAGGAACATGCCAAAATAACAGTAATAATACAAATAATATATTTGTGCCATTTTATCAGGTTCATTTACCGTGTATGTACATTCATAGTTTTATAATTATGGACAGTAGTCAATCTGTTTCTCTGCATACTTCGTTAGCCCTCTTTTGAACTTTCCTTTTGTTTCTGCCTCAGGCTATTCAAGCAAAACTGAAGCCTTAGGGAATGACACGTGATTGTGCTTTGTAAATGACACATCTGTGAATTAAGAGTTAATGGATTTCATGAGAACAGTGCTAGATGCTAATGCTGTTTATAAGCATATGTGGAAAATAGGCTAATGATGTTTGTCTAAGACTTTTAAGTGGATTTGTTGGGTTTTGTTATTTTACCAGAAGCATAGCTCTGACGGAAAATGTAAAATCAATACATTTGCTGTGTTTACGGGATGGCAGTATTTATCACACTGCCATCATGCTGTTAGACCTGGAGCAATTGTGTGTTTTCTCCTGTGAGGTGGGGTTTGCTAAACAGAGGTAATGGTGTTTATCAGATGCTGCAGTGTTAGAGGAAGGTAATGGTGTTTGTTTCTCACTGAACTGGATCCTCAGAGAGAGGGACTAGGGGGGTTGTTTGGGGGGAGTAATGAGTCGATGGGTTCATTTATCAGAGCTGTTGTTGTGGTGAAGTACATGAGGCACAAGTCTGTAATGCTCTCTCTCTCACACACTCTCTCTCGTGCTCAATCTCTCGCTCCCTCTTTCTCCTCAACTTTCTATGACCTGTCTAACTTTCCACAAGCAAGTTTTTTCCCTTCCAATTTGGCTCACTGCTATCCTTTATATCCTCATAGATAAGTTTTATAAGAAGAGGTGGTAAGCAACATACTGCACAAATTTGCCCACATGCAAATCTTTGGATTTCTCAGATGAACTGTGGACATTTTATTAATTGATTATATGCATCACTTATTTTTTTTCTTATTTTTTCTGATAATTGTACTGTTTTTTGTCTAGTGTCAGGATAGTGGCAGATATGTATTTGTGAGGTAAACAAACACAGATGGAGTGACAATCAGAGGTGCATTTCGTGTCATTAAACTACAACTACGTAGTTAAATGATAGAGAGAGTATCATTTTGAACACTCTCTCTATGGTTACCACAGTGGTTGCTCAACACTTTTGGGAAACCCAGTCCAGGACAGTGGCTAGTGTCATGACAAGGTAGTGAATTAGTCTAGTGAGATATTTCAGGTATTCACTTGTAGAAAAAGATAGTGTTGTGATACTTTGGGTGAAAAATTACTGTTGATACATGGAGACCCAACTAATTGGTTCACGCTGGCCCTGAGAAGTTTTTTTTCAGGCAAGATCAAGTGGTGGCTTTGGTAAAGAGGTTGGATAGCTCCATCTCCAAAGATTTAATTACATATCCAGACAGGAAGGCTACTGCATGTGTGATGAAGTGTAAACTTTTATAAAATATAACATTTTCACTTTTTTGGGATTAATTATCAACATGTTATTCATTAGTTGGCCGATAATATCAGTTGATATCATTAGCCAGTTGATATATCACTCTTATCCCAGTATCAGTATACCAAAGTATGCTATATCGCATTACATGGCGTATCACAAATCTTCTAGGAATGTATCACATATTGTATATTATTTTGGGGCCTGTCAATATTCCCATGGCTACTTTAGGCCTCTTCCTATGTTTCTGAATTTTAGCAGAGAGAATGCTGGATGCACGTGGCGGACACTTGTCATGGGTGTTTGTTTCACTGGTCTCTTCAGCATTGTGTCTAAAGCTTTTCTCTGGAGTGCTCTTTTTTGTTTGCAACTGCTGCTGCCTTTCTCGGAATGTATTGTCAATAAATGCTGCTTGTTTTGAATTACTTTTTTTTCTCTGGGCTCTTTTTTCTCCTTCATGTGCTGTACTCTGGTGCACCAAGCAAATTTTGTCTTGGCCTGTCTGCCACAAGCTCTTTCCTTGCTAGCCTTGAGCCATGTCAGTCAAAGTCTCAGTGAGTGAGCCTCTACTCTTTCATTAAACTGTGGCCAGTTCTTTTTCTTTTTTAGGATGGATTCCCTTCTCTGCATACCACAGAGACAGTGCCTAAATCTAAAGTACACAGTTTTCCCCCTCAGTCAACCAATACAGGCATAAATTTACTTCTGTAGTTTTCCATATACCTGCAAGGTTAATGTAGCTATGATGCTACAGCCCCAGTTAACATTGCATACTGCATACCTGAATTATCACAGTGCTTCAGACCATACAGTGTATCTTGCTTATGTGGTTGATGATACGTTATGGCTTTCTGGTCATTTGAATTTGCACTTTAAGAGTTACTAAGGACCTCCTCCTCCTCTCTGCCGACTCTGGTGCTATTAACGTTCTTCTGCTGTAAGACTTCAGAGAAGTATTTGACACAGTAAACGGTATTAACCTTCCTCATCTCTTTGCTGTTGTTATGACACTAGCTGGCCTTGCTTGGTTGACTTTTTTACTCTATGATATATTTATTTCAGTTTTGTGCTAAAGGCAATGCTTAGTGCACCTTGCACCAAAAAAGTTCTCCAAAGAAGGGTCTCTTTCTTTCATGATATACTAGTACATTTACATGAAATCACTATTTTTAACAATCTAAAACCAAACTGTTGATAAATATATAAAATGCTTGTATTATGTAGCTACTTTACAACTTTACAACTATGACACTGGAAAATAAAAGTAAGGAAATGTCCAAAACAGTTCAGATGCTGAATGAGGAAGCATGGTTATGGTTGCACTTTTCCTAATTCCTAACTAATAACAACTCCTAAATACAGATTTATGTAAATGCAAATGAGATATGCAATCACTGGTAAAGGTATAATCATACACCCATTTAGGTGTGATGTGTTTTTTTTTTTTATTCTGATTTATTCAATTCAATTTTTTATATTCAATTTATTGAAAATGTCTTGATTGCATATAACTCTAATTATACAAACCCACATGTTTCAACTACACACTTTTATTGCTCTTTGCATATATATGCTTATTCTAAATTAGATGCCTGCATCATGTTCTAAAAAAAGTTGGGACCGGGCCATGTTTACCACTGCGTTACATCATCTTCTGTTTTAACAACATTCAGTTATCATTTGAGAACTGAAGACACCAACTGTTGTTGTGAAAGTGCAATTTTTTCCATGCTTGCTTGGTATAATACTACACGCTACACGTTTTCAATAGGAGACATGTCTGGACTGCAGACAGGCCAGTCTAGCACCTGCACTCTCTCACTATGAAGGTACAGTGTTTTAACACATAATGTGGCTTGGCGTCATCTTGCTGAAACAAGCTGGGACATCTCTGACAAAGACGTCATCTAGATGGCAGCATATGTTGCTCCAAAATGCATATGTACTGCTTAGCATTAATGGTGCCTTCACAGATATATAATTACCTATGCCCCTGGCACTAACACACCCCTACCATGATAGACTAAGTATTAAATTAATAAACAAAAAATCACTCTAATAGTAACAATTGTTAAAGGTGAAACATTATCTAGGATGAGAGAATGATGCTAATTGGTATAGTGTAGTGGATAACAGCACTGCCCTTTATGTTTAAGACTTGGGTTTGATTCCCCATCATACGTTTCCAGTTCTGTGCTGTCTCCACACAAAGAGTCTACCATCAGTCTGATGTTGTGCTAAAGGTGTTTTTTTTTTTCTGAAGCAAACCTCATTTTGTTAAACATTTTATGAATTAACCTAAATAACAGTAAAATTTACCAATGATTAAATGGTTAAAATGCTCAAATACTTTTTGAAATCACTGTAGATTCTGAATAGAATTAGTGTCGTCATCCTTGTTGCATTGGACAGAGATATTTATGAAAAGTTTGTATGCATGCAGGCTTTGAAATACTTCAGTAGAGGCAAAACTCCTTGGAGGCAAAAATGCTGATAAACATGGGTATACATATCTGTAAAGGTGCAACACTGTCCTCCCCGGAGAAAAGCAGGTGTCCAGAGTGTGTAGTCTTTTCTTCCCTACTTTGAGACTGCATAGCTGAATAATGAGGACTGTAGGGAGATGACCCAGCCTTCAGTATGACTCTGTAATACAGGAAAAGACATCAGAACAAGGCAGTAAATAAGGGATATAAAAAGGGAAGAATAAAGGGAATCCTTGGCCATCACCCAAGCAACACTTCCAGCTGTTCAAAAGTGAGTGAAAGGAGGAGAAAAAAGGAGACATACATATACAGAAGTGGAAAAAAGAGCCTGCATAATAAAAGCAATGGATTATAGATAAAGGCTGAAGAAAGGCTGATGGTGGCAAAGAGCTTGGCACGCTGCAGTAGTGGGCTGAAGCCAAGAGACCCTTGCCTTTAGAGCATCAGACACAGTTTAGTGGAGGCAGCAGATGAGGTCCACCAATGACATGATTCAATATATTGGGCCTCAGAGTGTATTTCACTAATGAGAATTTGGCAAGGATGGTCCTTTTTAATGTATCCTAAGGGTGCAAGATGCTACTGTTTAAATAACGTAAGAATGTGCTTAAAAGTTCACTTGTTTTGGGTAGCAAGCCTTTTTATATGCGCATTTATATTGCTGTTATTTTCATTTGGCTAATACATTTTCAAAATTAGCTTCACTACTCGCTAGATGAGTTTTCATCTAGTTGATTTTGAGATGCATACTTTAGTATATATATATATATATATATATATATATATATATATATATATATATATAGCCTTGGACTAGCTGCCCACCCTACACTGAAGTTTTCATGAACTCCTAACTATTACTACTACTACTACTACTAGGATGGGTCCCCCCTTGTGAGCCTTGGTTCCTCTCAAGGTTTCCTCCCCAGCTCTGAGGGAGTTTTTCCTTGCCACTGTCGCCCCTGGCTTTGAAGCTGCTTTGTGACAATAAAAATAAATTCTATAAAAATAAATTTAACTTTATATATATCAGAATCTAATAATAAGGATTTAACGTCTACAAAACTAGCTGTGTTTAAATGCAAAGTTATTTATTTTTCAGGAAATATTTCTGACAAGATTAGATTGATGGAGAAAGTCAAAGGAAAATAAGTTCCACATGTGTTTCTGTCTGTCCTTCCAATGTGAGAAGACAACACAATGGGTCTGAAAGGATGTGTTGCTATCAAGAAGCTGTTACTAAAAAAAGGAAATAAACATAGAAGAAGATGATATTATAATTAGTTGTTGAGGCGTCTGTGTAATTTTGTTATAGGTTTTTGCTTTTTTCCTGATGCTGAAGAATGAATGTCTTATGATTAATTGCTGGGTTGTCTAGATATTAAATAAATGAAGGCTGGTCTTTGACTATCACACAGTACTGTGTAAAATACTGTGAGTTGTTCATATGAGCCCTTCTAAATATACCACTTAATTTGTAGTCTCAATATGCTTTCTGGATACTTGTGCCCGACTATTGTGACGTGACAATTCTCATAGATGGAGCAAACAAGCGAATGACATTGCAGCACCTGTCACCTCATAGAACTGATCATCCTGTCAAAATCCATGAATCACAAACATCCCTCACTCTTTCTCACATAAATCTCAGGCATAAACACGCTTTTAACATTTTAATTATATTATGTTCTTTTTTTGTTTCATTACATTGCTTATATTTCTTTCATTTGAAGCCACTGTAAGTTGAATTTTGGTCACTATATGACATTAAAAATGTGTTTATGTTTGCATTTGCAGTGTTTGTGAGTAAGAATGTAAAATAATTCAGAGTTATTCAGGTTGGCTGTCAGGTCTTACATGAGAGCTTACAGTCGCAAGTTTAGGCAACCCTGGTCAAAAGACATGTTTTGTTGATTTTCTAAGTGAGAATAAGTTAACTCATCCTTTACAGAACACACATCTGCACATTGTAATGCACAACTATTGTTTATTTGCTGAATGTTACTTTTGGAACAAAGCATCAAAACATAAAATAGCCTGTGTTATGGCACATTTTATTGTTTATATTTACATATATTTACTAGTATGTTAAACTGAACAAATAAATAGACATTGAGCCCTAAAATTTGCAGAAAAATGTCATATTTAAGTTTGTCCCCTGTAGAGGATGTGTTAACTTATTTTCACTCAACAAAAATGTCATTTGACCGGGGATGTTCAAACTTTTCCAGACCACTATATATGTTGATATGCATTACATTGGATAATTTATCTTTAACTAAAATGCATGAGGTTCCCTAAATAGTATTTTCATGCAGTGTTTTTTATGCAATTTATTTCTACTATAGGAAGCAAATTACATTATGCAGATTAGCCTATAGTGCATAAGATTACTGTTAAGCACTAAATTGCTAAAACATTCCTACACATGAATCCATGGTGGTTGGTGCAGCATAGTGGTAGTACTATTGCACTCTGTATGGCAGACTGAGAGTGGATTCCCCTCCCAGCTGAGCACACCACACTACACCAATAAGGGCCCTTCGGCAAGACTCCTAACACTACATTCGCCTACCTTTGCAACTTAATTAAATTGTAAGTTGCTCTGGATAAGGGTGTCTTCTAAATGCATAAGTGTAAATTTTGCATTTTGTTTGTTCTCACTGGAGATCTATTGATTTTTATCCTCTGTTCGCAGCTGAAATTATATTGATGGTGCTCAGAATGCATGTTTGATGGACCTCAATGGCCATTATGGCTAAATTGGCCAATCAGTGAGGTTAATGTCAAACCCATTTACAAAAAAAAAGATAAAAAAAAAAAAACATCTCACTGAATATTCCACATTGCATACACATATGATGGACAACCCAAATAAAATTGATAGATGTATTATTCCATCATTTGTGAATAGATTAATTGGGAAGCATATCCTGCATGATGAAGCATCTCAAAAATTGTTATGTGGATAGCTCTAAATTAAACTGACTAAAATGTTACATAAGGCAATTAACTAGTAAATAGCAGTATTCTAAAAGAATTCTTAATGAATAATAATATTTTAGATTAGAATTTAATATGATTAGATGAAGTTCATTAAGAAAAACTGTACATAAAGCCATTTGTCCTGTTCATGACAGAGTAAATTTTTTAAGCTATGTGATTGAACCACATACTGAACCAATGAAATTGGAACACAGACATACAGCAGGTAGTTTAATTAGGAGAAATAAAGCCACAGTTGGGGCACACAATGAACTCTAATTTCAACCTAAATTCAAGCTGGTGTGTAAATTATACTGTTGTCAATTGCCAATTATACTGATTTGCCTAAAAGCATTGGTCTTGCATTGCTTCCATCTGAATATGTAAATGCTTCTCTGACCATAAAAAAGTAATTGAGCTAAATAAATTGTGTATGTTAGTCAGTGTACTAAAAAGAAATTAAAGAAAACTGCCTGCGAGTTTGCATTCACTTTTTAAATATCAAAGCTATATCTGATATCCCATTATCAGAATATTTGGGCAGTTTTCCAAATTCAAATTAATCCTAAGCCTAGATAAGTTCCAAAAATAATTTCCAATGGTGATTCACTGCAATTTAGTCAAAGATTATACTAAACCCATGGCACAGAAGCCAGCTGTCAATATTTTATTTGTATCACGTTGATATATACACTCCATTGACACTGAAATTTAGGCCAGTATTAGGCTTAATCCATGTCCAAGATTTGCAAAGGTATCAATCACTTCAGAGAATTGAGTTTGACTGCTTCACAGCCCAGTGCTGGGGATGTATATACCCTTCTATCTGACGCTTGGCGTTAAGCTTGGTGACCTTAGGCCCATGTATGGCTGCTCCATTCTATTGGTCAGTGCTTTTCTATGGAGAACATACAAGATGTGTGCTCACAAATTAATCCCTGTGTCTGCAACAAGTGCATCTGAATTTACTTATTAGTAGGGGTGTGTGAATACTTTGGACATGTAATAGGTATGATGAATTAACAACTATGAAATACGATGAATTAGCTTTTGTTAGCCAGCTGACTAATTAACAGCAGCTTAATTCTGTATGGAGTTTTAGTGAAATTCCATACATGAACTGGAAGTAGTACACTAATGAATAACTCAACTGCCAATGTTTCTTTCCAGTAAAATGTCTTTGCTTGCACATTAGTTTGGTTATTGTTTCCACTGTGCAACTGAACCTGTACTATCACAATCATATGCACCCCTACTGAAAATTCATCTATATCCAAGGTCAGGTTTTTTTGGGTGAAAGCCAAGAGAGAAGAGCAAAGAGATATGACCCTCGTATTACCTCAGGTCAAATAAAATGTAATCAGAACCATCCATGCACAGGATAACTATGGACAATCTTACTAATAAATGTTCCTGAATGTTTCTTGCCTTGAACATAGAGGCACAGTACAAAGAAAAAGTCAGACACCACACCTTGTGTATTTATTTCAGACACGTAGTGTTGATTTTCTAAACCGCTTATCCTTCTGGGTCATGGGGACAGGGGGTTCTGGAGCCAAAAGAAATATCTCCTGAAAAATGAATAACTTGTACTGTTTTACTGTTTTAAGTGGAAAGTAAACAAACGGAACGGAAGGTGGTATCTGACTTTTGCACAGTATTGTGCATTCTTGTGCATTCTCTTCTTAAATTGGTATTGAATCTTTACATTGGCGGGGGGTTACTTTAAAAAGGATCTTCACACTCATTTACAACATTGAACGGTTATTAAGGGAACAGCTGTTCTCAGTTCTGGTCCTGGTGCACCCCTGCCCTGCACATTTTAGAATTTCCCCTGCTCCCAGCATGCCTGATGCTACTAATGTACTAATTAACAAGCTCTGAACTGGCCATGTTAGAGCATGGAAAACACTACAACATACAGGACAGTGGTACCAGGACTGAGGAACCGCTGTTCTATGACATTGCTCCAAAGTGTTATTATTTTTAACAATGTAGCTCTATTATTGTACACTACGTTTACCACCCTCCAAGACCACACAATGACATGAACTAGATAAGAAGACCTCACCACGCCAGCACCCCTGGGGTACAGGTCGTAGACAATGGAACATCTCTACGGTTTTGTAAACCCGTAACCACCGGGCTCGCCGTGGGACATGGTTCCAGCTCAGAGATTGCAGAATCCTCAGATTAATTGACCGCCTCCAAAAAGGGCAGCTTCGTTTAAGCTTGTCTTGCAACTGTAGACTCCCAGAAGGACCAACCACCTCCAGGGAAGTACCAAAATAACCATAGCTGCTGAAATGCACCATGGAGAATGCCCTTGCCTCCACATCCCCAGAGGCCTGCTGCCACAGTTCAGGACTTGGACGCAGGTACACTCACTCAGCGGAGAGGAGGCCATTGGCATTAGCTGGTTTTTGGTTTCCTTCCCTGAGGGGTGGGAGGTGGGGTGAGATTTCTGTCTTTATCTTGTTCTCTCTCACTATCTCTCACACTGCCCTCTGCTTATCAGTGTCCTGTGGTCATTCTGTCCCTGTAGGTTGGCCCCAGAGTGTTTGAGTTCATTTCACTCTCTCTCCGTATGTGTGACACACACCTAATGTACTAAGTCGGTACATTAGTGCTTGTCCCACCAGCTGCACACCCACCCTTAGCCATACAGATGATAATGTCCTCAGAAGACACACACAAACACACCCTCACTCACACAGGCAAAGAGCAAGATTGGAGAAGACATCATTTACTCCCAGTGGTACAGATTAGCTACTAATAGCATTCTTTTCATTATCTAAAGCCACAAGCACTCCCACAGATTCAGGGGGATCAGAACCAGCATAAGCTAACAAATGATGATGGAACAATAGAGAATAGGCTTTGTGTTTAGATGTAAGAGAGAGGGGCTTACAAGCAGCATCAAGTCTCCACTGCGACACATTTCCATTTTCTTATTTATGCAGTAAGCTAGCAAAACATATCCAGGTGGTTTTGGTTGGATAAACAGAAAAAGAAAAACAGAATACAATACAGCAGCAACAAATGTTCAGTGATTTTCGAGAAATTTTAATACCATTTATATATCTTATTATGTATATATATATTATGAATATGCTATTTTTATTACCTTGTAGTATTTTAACTATAGTATTAGTCATTTGATCTGCGGCATTGCTGCCTGTGATTTTAAATTAATAAATTAAATGTTATTATCTGTCTATAAACGTCTTTAAGCCACCAATATGAAAGGTGCTGTATAAACAAAGATATTATTATTTTTAACCCATTTAGTGTCCAATAACTAAATTTAGTAAGACAAGATATATTTTGTATAGTTATGCTTTTGGATAAACATCTAAAAATTATCATTTTAATAATTTGATTGTGTCATTTTCACAATAAAATTTGGATTTTCTGTTGTTTTGTTAAAAATAAGTCTCCCCATATTACCAGAAGACTGTATTTAATCTTACTTTTTAGCCATAGTTTTATTTTCTTCACATTTGTGATTAGACAAGTTCAGAGAACATGTTGTCTACGGGTAATTTAACATTTCAAATACAGACATTAATGCTTTAAGAGTGTACAAGAAACACAAAAAATATATATCATTTATAAACTGTGTCTCTTTCAACCCATCAAACCACCGCCAAAAAAATAAATATTGAAACACATTTACTCAATGTAAAAACATCTTATACATCTCATACCTTGCCACATAATAACCTCAGTATTTAATGTTAGGAAGTCTGGAATATAACATTTACTTTATATTTGATGTAGAATATGAAATTTATTATAGTATGGATGCACAGTTTTGTCAGAATCATATTCATATTGGCAGATTATTGCTTTAAAAAAAATATCAGCAAGTTACAGATGCTAAGATTTGATGGATATTTCGAACTGGTATTTCAGTTAGCGGATACACTGACCAGCCACTTCATAAAGTACATCCCCTTGTATCTACACTCTTCATCCATTTTATCAGCTCCACTTACTATATAGATGCACTTTGTAGTTCTGCAGTCACCGACTGTAGTCCATCTGTTTCATTGCATGCTTTGTTAGTTCTCCTCTCTTCAGTGGTCAGGATTCCCACAGAGCAGGTTTTTTGGGTGGTGGATCGCTCTGAGTACTGCAGTGACACTGATGTGGTGTTGGTGTGTTTGTGTGTGTTGCACTGGCATGAGTGGATCAGAAACAGCAATGCTGCTAGAGTTTTTAAACACTGTGTCCACTCTATTAGACACATCTACCTTGTTGGCCCACCTTGTAGATGTAATGTTAGAGACAATAGCTCCTCTGCTGCTGCACATTTTGTGTTGGTCATCCTCTAGTCTTTAGTCAGTGTTGGACTATTCTCATTTCATCAGACACTGAGATGTCAAAAAACTCCAGCAGCATTGCTGTGTCTGATCCACTCTTACCAGCACAACACACACTAACACACCACCACCACGTCAGTGTCGCTGCAGTGCTGAGAATGATCCACCACCCAAATAATACCAGCTCTGTGGTGGTCCTGTGGGGTCCTGACCATTGAATGACATGGTAAAAGAGGGCAGAGAAACAGATGGACTACAGTCTGTAATTATAGAACTAAAAAGTTCACCTATATGATAAGTGGAGCTGATAAAATGGACAGAGTGTAGAAAAAGTGGCAAGTCAGTGTTTGTACATGAAACACATTGGATATCTGCATCAGCCTATAACTCCTATAGGGTTGCATCACTAGTTTCAAGGCCAATACATGTTTGGAGACAAAGTGGTGACAGGCTTGGTCCTAAATGCGAAACATTTTTAACATGCCTTTGCGACTGTGATCGTGACAGGCCATTTACAGTATGATACAATATGCTGCAATACACTATGTGATACTTCTTAGAAATGTATTCAGTTCCCAGCACCTCTAATGGTGCCTTCAAAATGATAACCTTTTTTAATCAGACCCTGAAGAGTGTTCAGTGTGAATTAATTCAAAGGTGCAGTGCTACAAAGAGTTTTGTGCAGTTGTACACATCATAGATCTAAAGTCTGTGGTTTCCGTTAATTCCTATTAATTGGTGACATGCTTTGAGCAAGAGAACATAAAGAATATATAATTACATTACTCTGTTGTCATAAGTATGTGCATAAACAACCTGTTAGAACAAGCAGCCTATTACAACAGTGAAAATGAAACATCAGGAACATGTGCATGCAACATAAGTGTGGTTACAGTATGTTCTTTTAGGTGTTCTTCATGCAGGTAGCGCTACCATTTGAGCAGTTTAGCCTGCAGTGTAACATTATAGTCCACTGTGATGAGTGAATAGAAATGTTTCATTCTACAGTCTCATAGACATATGAGTACAATCGCTAATGAAGATCTCATAGTCGAATTTTAAAAGAGGAATGATTATGAGCTGTCCACTTTATTAGAAACCCCTCCTTTCCCACTTACTTTACAGGTCCACTTTATAGGCGTACTGTTACAGACTGTAGCCCGTCTGTAGCCACTCTCTACCCATTTCTTCAATGGTCAGTTTCTCACCACTGCTGGTAAGTGCATCAGACACAGTGTTTTTACACACGTCAGAGCCACTTCTGTGTTGAGGGTGGTTCACCACCCAAAAGTGTCCTGCCAAGAGTGGCTTTGTGGTCAGAAACTGTCCACTGATGAAGGGCTAGATGATGTCAAAGACAAATACAAGTTAGATGTATCTAAGAAAGTGTCTGGCTGATTGTATGACAGTGACAGTTTTTCATTTGGACTTCTTGGCACTGAATGCTGTTTATTGTTTTGCCTGTTACAGTAGCATCCACTCACCTTTAAAAGCAAGTTAGCTGGAGATGAGAAATCCCTGCCTACGATTCTGGAGTGCAGTGCTTTAAGAAGTGCATTTGTTACTAAGAAGTGAAGATGGCAAGGCTGCCTGTGTATTTACTGTGTAGAGTGATAAAATGCGGTGACACTGAGTGAAATATTGCAGCTATGGCAGAAGCCATTTTGTCTTTCACTAGTTCTTAATGTGACAGGCATACAGTACCTGTGATGAATCCCTCTGTGAGGTACAGTCCTTTGGAACAGCTGGAACTGTTAAGTGCAAAGGAAGAGTCAACCGGTAATATATTCTTATATTTATTATATTCTTATATTTTCAATATGAAAGGATAGGTTAACTTGCTGTAAGCCAAATGTTGTGTATTGCCACATTAAAAAAAAAAAAAACACCTTCTCTTCATTCTGCAGCTAAAACACTTCTCTAGATTCTCTAGATGGTACTAGATTGTACCATCAGAGCTAACTGTTGTATACAACCCCATTTCCAAAAAAAGTTGGGATGCTATGCAGAATGTAAATAAAAATAGAATGCAATGAAATGCATTCATGTAAACCATATTTGAAAAAAAATAAATACTACAAAGAAAACATATCGAATGTTAAAACTGAGAAATGTTATTGTTTTTTGAAAAAATATATGCTCATTTTGAATTTGATGCCAACAACATGTTCCAAAAAAGTTGGGATGGGGGCATGTTTACCACTGTGCTTCATCCTCTCTTCTTTTAACAATACTGTAAGCATTTCGGAGCTGAGGAGACCAATTGCTGTAGCTCTGAAAGTGAAATGTTTTCCCATTCTTGTTTGATATTGGATTTTGTTTGCTCATCAGTTTGGGGTCTCCTTTGTCATAATTTTCGTTTCATTATGTGCCAAATGTTTTCAGTGAGTGACAGATCTGGACTGCAGGCAGGCCAGTTTAGCACCCAGACACTTTTACTACAGAGCCACACTGTTGTAATAGGTGCAGAATGTGGCTTGGCACTGTCTTGCTAAAATAAGCAAGGCCTTCCCTGAAAAAGATGTCATCTGGATGGCAGCATATGTTGCCAAAACATGTATATATCGTTCAGCACTAATAGTGCCTTGTTACTCACCCATGCCATGTGCACTAGTGCACCTCCATACCATCATGAATACTGGCGTTTGAACTGTGCACTGATAACAGACTGAGTGGTCTTCAGCCTGGAGGACACAGTGTCCATGATTTTCAAAAAAAAAATTCAAATGTTCGTCAGACCACAGGACACCTCAGTCCATTTTAAATGAGCTCAGGCCCAGAAAGGGTGGCAGCATTTTTGGATCCTGTTCATGTATGATTTTTTCTTTGAGTTTTAGAGTTTTAATTTGCATTTGCAGCCAAAAAAAATGTTTTCACAGACAGTGGTTTTCTGAAGTGTTTCTGAGCCCGTGCAGTGATTTCCTCTACAGAACCGTGTCTGCTTTTAATGCAGTGGTATCGGTTTTTACATTGCTGTTGCCTGAGGACCTGAGATCACAGCCAGCCAATATTGGTTTAGTTAAGATAAGATTTCTCCAGATTCTGTCAGAATCTTTTAATGATATTATGTGATATTCAGTTCCACATGCTGATATATTCTGCTGTGTGCAACATGGACATTAGCACAACCCAAATATTCTTGGGACAGATGAGTTTAAAAGAACATATCTAAAGTCTCTGAATGTATCACCAGTGACGTGTCCAGTAAGGCTTAAACAGTTAATTACTTTACACATCACTTTCCTGAACATACTTTAAGGCCTGGCCCAATGCAGGTTCGGAAAATTGGCTCTACATGTAGTTAATGCATTGATTGATGTTAATGACAAAAATAATTCTTGCGAATGTCCTGGCACTGTTTTTGCTGTGACACATGACACAGTCAAAAGGATATGTTATACACAGAGGCTTAAAAATTGCATTAAATTCCTCAGTGCAGAACTTTTTAATGACAAATTGTTGAATAGGCTGCTTCACTTCCATTAGAACCCTCACAGCAGCAGTATTTCCTGATGATTGGGTCGTGCTGCTGCTGGCCATGACTCAGCAGAAGCTCATGCAAAGCAGCCCAGCCCTTCCCTTAAAGCCTCATTCCTCATCACTGTAATACCAGTGCTGCACGCTCCAGCCTCATTTGTCCTTAGTCCGCCATCTCTCATCTTGACCGATAATGTGCAATGATAAATCTGTCATTCCAAATGGATCTTGCCCTGCATTGAAGTGGTATCGGTTTTCACGTTGTTGAATTTTCCATTGTTGAATGAGGTGAAGGGATTGTTTTTGGGTGGGATAAAAGTGAAATCATGCACTAAATGATTGACTTCAATATTTTCTCCCTGAAGTAATTAATGCCAAAATTTCAGTAGTGTAAAACTGGAATGGTTACCAATATTCAATTACCCACACACACACACCTAGTCAGAGATGTCAGAGAGAGAGAGAGGGAGAGAGCAAGGTTGGGCACAATCCGATCTGGATGACATGGCAAAGGAAAGAGGCTGGGATTTTCAAGTACATAATCAGAGTGAAAGAACAATCACGGCAACAGTCATCAGAGCCTAATTATTCCTCTCACGCAATTCATATTCAAATGAGGATTGGAAAGAGCAACACATGCTCATCAGCCCCCCTTTTGGAAAAGCATATGATTTGATAAACTCATTACCAGCTATGTCTTAGAGATCATCGCTCTGATGCGCTTTGTAAATTCACTGTCATCTCTACTGATAGACGCTGACGCTATTTTAAAAACGTCGGCTGCATCTTAAAAAGGCTTTCAGCGCCAAGATTAGAAATATGATTCTTAACTGTGTAGATAGCTCAGCTGAATTTAGCAACCATCAACATTATGCTTCCCACATATGGGCATAGCACAGTAGCAAACACACTTCGTAATAAGGCTGTCACTGTCCACTGTATACATAATATATTATACCGAATAATATACCAAAATATACCATAAATATTGTGTTGATGATTAATAATTCAAATTAAAGATTTGGATTAATCCAAACAAATAAAATTGACTTAACTGAGCAGTAACAAACCATGCCAAGCCTTTTTAAGGATTCCAAATGACCTAAAAGATGAATGCCTTTAAAGCCTTTAAAAAATCTTCATAATAAATAAATATTTAAAAACACAGTACAGCAAGAAAAAGGCATATGTTTGGTTGTTTCTATCCTAAAGTGCCAAAAGGATCTTTGGAGCAATGCCATAAAACAGGAGTGCCCAAAATTTTTGTCTTGGGGGACCAACGTTGCAATGCTTATGATGGGCTGAGGGCCAAAAAAGACAAAACTTCACAAATAAAGATGGTAAGAAGGTTTCAAATCTAATTTATGTTATAAAAATATGTTTGTCCTCTTTGGGTGAGTTATGGGAATTAGGGTACCTTTTTGGTGGGCCAAATCAAACGTCCTTATGGGCCAGATTTGGACACTTTTCACAGTCTACCACAAACTGCATTGGTTTCCTAACCTTTCAGTTGGATGACTCCAATGAACATTTTTAATATGAACCATCCATGAAAAGATTCTTGAGTAGTAAATAAAAGCTTAAAACATGTACGATCATCAGCAAATTTTGGAAAATTCTTTTGACTGTTAACCGTCTTTAGTCTGCGATTAACCGGCAAGCCGTTAATCAAGGTTGCAACCCATCAAAATATAATTTACAGTTCCAGCCGAGCTGCATTCAGAGCCATTGTAAAATAAAAATACTTGATATATGCACAATTATGAGCATGCATATTGATTGAATTCTGTATTAAAACCAAAATGCTCTCATTACAGCACTTGCATCCTATGGCAAACCTATTTTTCTCCACACAATATAAATAAATTTTCAGTTTTGGTGTCTTTATTGTCTTAAAATATAATGAACATCTATAATGAAACTGTGGTGTAACTGCAAGAATACACTCAAGGTTGTGCTACACTTCGAGATATTGATGCTGGTGTACTGATCTACAACCACAGCACACCTGAGCCAATATCACTTAAAATACTTTTTTATAACTGCAATGTATAAACTGAAAGTTCCAAATTCTAAAGTTTTAAAGTGATATTAGCCCAAGTTAAAACAGCTCTCGAAAGCCATCGCAAGACAGCACGTCTTTCTCTTTCATTTTAATTTAACATGTTATTTCTTCACACCACCATGCATCATACTTTCTCTTGGAGAACATGAACAAAACTCTTAAATTTTTAGTCAGCCTGTCTAGCAGAACAAACTGCCTATGGCACCCCTGCAAACAGTTCAAAAGCATTCCTCAACTTTAATGATAAATCTGCCCATTCAAACAAGACCTGTTGTTTTTTTGGAAATTAACTAAAAATTAAAGTAACCTTTTTAATCAATACCATTGGTTAAATGATTATGCAAATTACCAAGTAGTCACTCATTAAGAAAGCAAATGTTCTACCAGAGTTTTTGGGAGTAATTGAGTAATGATAACAGGCCTAATTGATAAACGAGAATCCTCAGTGGAAGTTTTGAACTGGAGAAACGTCTGAATAAATCACGTAACAGCTACTTACTGCGCAGTTCAATGCCTTTGCATGTCTTTCGGTGTATGAGTCACCAAACAACTGCCCTGAACATGGCGTGAATGAGTGAAATCAACATGCCGTACCCAAGACCTTTAATATTCAAAGTCTTTGCTTTCTTCAGATGCTTCTGGCATTTAGGAAAAGAAAACACTTGCCAGAATCCTGTTGGTGGAGATCTTCACATTCTGTTTGGCTTTGGAATACAAGACACTGGAAAAAAAAAAGAAATTACCCAGGCAGGCAAGTGGAATAGCCCTTAAGCTAAAAAGTAAGCCTTCTTCTAGTGGTTCCTCTGTGTCTGCATGAAGATATGAATCTGAATTTAGCGATATTGACTCCTTCGTGATTTGCATGTGAAAATAGAAACATTAAAACCAGAAGCGAATTTCAAGATGCTAGAATCCGTGTATGGATTAGTACCATGAAATATCCCATTTCATGCAGAAAAACTAAGCTTTTACTTCTCCTCCCCCCTCACCCTGGACCCAACCTATCATGACGCCTCTATAAACAGCACTGTTGTCTGAAATACATAAGCTCTAATCTGTCACAGTGTCCTCACTTTGTCTGTGCTCCAAATAACATACACACACACACGCACCAGTATTGCTGTCTTTTATGGGTGTTTTCCATTTAGCAGTTGCACCTAATCATTACCATCTGATCAAAACCTGTCCTTACTTTTTTTGCATCAGACCAGCTGCAAAACTGCTTGGAAAAAAATCTTTTGATGTTTTAATTTTTGTCTTACATTAAAAATTATTTAACCAGTTTGAAGATATGAAGGTGTTCTCAGAGTGACAGTATATTACTTTGGGAAGTCTGAATTTTTTCATTTGTGAACTTGAAGTTGAAAAAATCAAATAATAAATTAGGATTTTTGAAAAGCAAATTTGCTTCTCTCAAACGTTAAATGCTCACATACTGAAGAACCGTGAGCTGACTGAACTTAGGCCTTCACCAAGGGCCTGCTTCTTATATTTTGGCTTCTTATCTGCTTAGTCCAAAGCATGAAGCACAGAAACACTACAGCAGCCAGCTAAAGGCTACCACACACTGGACACAAAGCTCTGTGTCACGCTGGCGGAAGGTCTCTGTCACTGGGTAGCAGATACGAAGCACTGCAACAGCACAACTGTAGCTACTGAATCTGCTGAATTTTCAACATCATTTAGGGTGTGTGAGTTGGTGTAGAATTAATATGTTAAACAACGTAAAAAAAAGATTTATTAACTTAAATATCAGGCAAAAAGTTTTATTTTTCTGTTAACTTACTTTTTGGTGTTCAGTGAACAAGAAAGCTTAAGGCAGCCTTGTGTTTTTTGTGTCTAAAACTAAGTCAAGATCTACTGTCAAACCTCAAGTATACAACTCAGAACATTAAAACATAAAAAAATTACAGAAAAAAGGTTTGATATGTGGCGATGTTGACTGCTAGCTGTGAATTCCCAAGCCCCAAAGTTAGTGACTCAGTTCATTCACTTAGGACAGCCTGACACATGGTTAGGAAAAACGGAAAAACATCTAAATTCAAAGTTTTTGACATGTTTTGACATTTTCTGCTCGTTTCTGAAGATAAGGGAGTGCAAATCAAGTTGCCATTCACATTTGTCATTTATAGAGATTTCTTGAATCGGTCATAAATATTACAGACACTCTGTGGTAAAATTAACACTAATGGTGTCTGAATAGTGCCTTAGTCTTAACCTGAAGAATGAAGAATGTCTCCCTCAATACTGGAAATGTAATGTTTTTTAACATTATGCATTTTAGTCATTTTAATGGACATTTTGTCCCCTCAAACAGAGTGAAAAGAACACACACACTGAGAGGGAACCTCTAAAGTGGAGTTGAGTCAGCAGTGTTTCTCTCTGAGGCAGTAGTGTGGAGTGAGAGAGGACAGACTTTGTTTACTCTGTGATTCTGTCATGGCTGATCCACACACTGTGGTGTTGGTGAGAGGTTTAATGGACAGGGGCTGTGTGTTCTCCCTTTGAGTGAATGTTAGGGATGGTGGTGCTGAGGTCAGAGCCCAGGTCACTCTCTTTCTCTGTCTTGTCTATTTCCATCTGTCTTTCTCTCTCTCCCTCTTTGATTTTGTCTCTCTTTCTCTCTGTTTTAAACTCTCTCTCTCTCTCTTTCTCTCTCTCTCTCTCTCTCTCTCTCTCTCTCTCTCTATCTATCTCTCTGTCACTGCCTCTCTCTGTCTTGTCCCTTTCTGTTTCTCTCTCTCCCTCTGTTTTTCTGTGTTACTCACTCTCTATCGATCTTACTTTCTGTCTCTTTCGCTGTATCTCTTTGTCCGTCTGTCTCACAATCTTTCTTGCTATCTCTCTCTCTCTGTCTTATGCTCTTTGTCTGTCTCTCTTTCTTATGATCTCTCTGACTTACATTCCCTTTGTTTCTTATTCTGTCTGTCTGTATGTCTTACCCTCTCTCCATCTTTCTCTCTCTCGCCCTCTCTCTCTCTCTCTCCCTTTTGTATTTGTCCTGTCTCACAATCTCTTACACTCTATATCTCTCTGTCTTTGCCTCTCTCTGTCTTACTCTCTCCATCTCTCTCTCTGCCTCTGTCATTCTCTTTGTTTCTCTCTCTGTCTTACTCTCTCGCTCTACTCTCTCTGTCTTTGCTTCTCTTCCTCTGTATATCTGTGTCTGTTTCTCTCTCTCTGTCTCTCTCTCGGAAATACGATAACGATAATATATCGTCCCATTGCCCACCTCTACCTTTTATATATCGTCAGTATCTGCACCCGTTCCCCACATTCGATCCACCACATCACCCTTCATGCTTTGCTTCCCTTCATCTCAATGGACAGATCTTGAAGTGTTCATCGACCGCCACACACAGTTGTTACTCCCTCCACACACACCACCCTGGGCATTAATCCACTCCGACAAGCCTCCTCACACGCGGCTTTCAAGCCATTTCTGAATTCAAGAAGTGAGCTCACCAAGAAAGAGTCCTTTTCTTTTTCATGATGTTGCCACAGCTGATAGCTCATTCAAATGTAAGATTGCAGGGTGGGGAAAAAAAGTAATGTATAAATAAATAGAGACGGCCAGCGGCGAGAGAGAATGATTAATGGCCACATTTCCACTGGGCTGTAGAAAACGCAATTAGACACTGTTTCTGCCACTTGCAAATGAGCGGTGGCCCAGCGGCGTAGGCAGCGCTGTGTTAATTAGGTGAGGTGAGCACCTGTCAGCTGGCAGCCGGAACGCACAGGGGCAGGTGAAGCACAAGAGTGCACAGGTACAGAAAGCATCAGGTAGGAGGCTTTTATTTTTTTCTTTAAGAACAAATAAAGAAAGGTGTTGCTTTTGCTTTTGAAAGGCTGCAAAGCCTAAACCTAGTCTTAATGAGTAGAGCATCACTTCACTTAGCAGGTGGCTCTCTAAGGACCATTAGATGGAAGCTATTTTCAGTCATCAATTCACAAATATTTGTTTGCCTTGTCTCAAAACTTTGTTAAAAGTTTAAGACAAAGGGCAGAGGGATTTTTGAAAACTTTTTTTTCATCACTTATAGGACACTGTTTTAGCATATTTTTAATGCCACCACTTTTCCTTTCCTGATACTGATACCAGTATTGAAACCTTCAGTGTTGGATGATACTAATCCAATATTTTTTTCTGCAAAACCTCAAAATCAATTATTGTTAATTGAAGTTAAAGCAGTGATTCAAGGAAAATCCATTTTCCACAATTTGGGGGAATTCAGAATGGGAAGAAGAAAACACTTATGGTCTAAAGCAGTCATCCACAATGTTAAGCCACACCATGAAGTTTTGTTCATTTTTATAGTTCACGGTAAGTCATACCATATGCTGAGCCACATCAACAAGACTTTGTAACCTTAATGAACACCTGGATGCGCTTTTAGCAGGTTGAGAGCTGTTTTGAGAAAAATAGTTCTAGATCAACTGGAGTAATTTCATAGAACTATACGTTCAATCCATAGATCTTCATAGCGTCCCAAAAAATAGCTTTTTTCAGCAGAGGGAAACACTATCAAAACTCAAAAGAGTACATGTTTTCAGTGTCATGTTAGGCATTTTCTGTCAGTCGACCAATCTGGTCACAGCTCAGCCTTCACCTTTTATGTATAATGTCAAATTGCATTGTTGTGATAACCCCAGACTATATTGTGACATCACTGCTCTGGATATATCATACAACCCTGACCACAAGACCACTTCGTATGCTTTAGAGCTGACACTCTGTTCCCTTTAGCTGTGACTATAAATGGGTGGTCAACCTTGACAAGGTCAAATACTGTCTGTCCCCGAACCATCCATTTTAAAACATTAAGGTATCTTTTTTCAAATGATGATGATTTATTGATACGCTGAAGACATCACATTCCACAGCGCCTAATGTAGTCCTGAATATTTCAACAATCTCAGAATCAGTGGTAGCCCTTAAAATGAATGGATTGGCCACTGTGGATATGTACCTCAGGATATGACCTATGTGTACATCTACTATAAGAGATGAGCATTCATTTGTATTACATCAGCTGTAAATGAATAGCAGTAGCGAAAAAAGTGAGGAAATGTGAGGTTATTGCCTTTATAAGATGATCTTAAGATGACCTATAAGTAACCATGACTGTCAGACTCTCCAGATCGACTCTTTTCATACTGATTGTATAGTTATTTTATATGCAGTAACTTAAATAGATGCACTCTCTATCGCACATATTATGAGAAATGAAAAAAAAAACTAAAATGAAAAACTAGTCAGTAACTGCGGTGTTCTCTTAATTGACTTCATAAATGACATGTTACGTGCTACTGGTTATGTACATTTCACTGTCGCACAGTGTTGCTTCTAGGCAACATATTTATGTAAACAATTTCTCATGTCATAAAAAGCATTTATATTAAACTGAAAGTTAAAAAAATAACTTTACACTTTAATCAATGTGGATGAAAAAGTGCAGACACATCATCTACAGTTTGCACCTTGCCAGAAAGAAGCTTAAAAATGCCCTGAAAGAGAAATAATGACCAAACACAAGCATTTTAGTGGTTTATTCAAACTCCTCCCTTCATTATGTATTTTTGCAATAAATATGTATCATGACATTGTATAATGAGGAAAATGGGTTTGTTACCCTGAGGCCACATTGTAAAATCGATTGCTAATTTGGATTAAAATATTACAAACTAAAGAACAAATAGTATTTTTTTTTCAATATTTAAAGTATTCTGTGAATAAGAAGTTTATTAAAATATAATAAAATAACTTTAAACGTCTATTCAAAACATTTCTTTCTTAAGTTTTCTTAAGTTATTCGCCTCAAGATTTGATCGCCACTTCTGACATACATTCTGATATTCTGTATATTAATCTTGTTTAATGCTGTACTCTGTATTGCTAATGTTGTATCTTGGCCATTTTAGAATCAGTTTACCACTCCGTAAACTCCACAGATTTCTAGTTTCCCTCTAATTATTTAAAATCTGTGAAGTTGCACAGGACTAGCATATTAGCATCATTATATGCATTGATCTGCAAAGAGTCTATCTTTATTTTATTGGAAATATTTGTTCCAAACTTTCAAATGGGATTTTACCTCTATGTCTTTTTTTCTTTTTGGTAAGTCTTGGCATGTATTTCTAGCATTCCTAAACCATTCTTTCCCATTCATGGCTCCTGTGTTATTTACTTGTTTTCTCTTGGTTCTTGCCCATGGCCTGTTTTTCTGGCTATGGATCTGATCTATACCTGTCTGCTGTTGTTTTGACCCCTGCTGTTTCTGATGCCAACTTTTGGATTGGCCTTAATCACCCTATGCATCCTGCCATCCTGTCGCGTGCTGTTTGTGGGAATGAAGTTTAAATGAAGACTTTCGCACTTCACTTTTACTGGCTTGGAATCCTTTTTTTCCCAATTTCGATCATTTGTGATTTGTGGAAAACATCAAAATCATATCTCTATTTCGTGATTCAGAGCAGTCGTAGTTGTTGTTAGGGATGCACAGTGATATCGAAATCATCAGTATTGGCAGATACATTCAAGCCAAGAACGATTTAGGCTTTCTTTTAAAGACTGCACTCTACATTTGGAGTTATTGAGTGGTGTACGTGAGAATGAGCATGACCTTCGGTTTACATGTCACTCATGTTTGTGGCACTGCCGTTGCCTTGCATCCTTCCAAAGGGTTTACAAATTGTGGGCAGCGGCTCCTGGCAGCTGACATTCACTCGCTCACAACCAGCCACGCTTTCTCAGCTGCATATCCTGTCATATTTGAGGTGTTGCATCAGGTTTACATCAACTGATTCCCTGCCTTTCCCGGCTACAGAAAACTCACTGGCTTGAAAAACAGTTTCAGTTCAAGTTCACATGGTAGGAAAATCTTTCTTCACTCACTCTATTAACGCTAAAGTCTACACTTAGTACATTTTCAGGAGTTTCCCGTGGTGCTTTTCCAAAAGGCTTTGGGTGTGAAAAGTTAAGCTCCAGCATTTTAGTGCATTGTTGCGTTCTGCGTATCTTGTACAGTGAGAGTGAATAACATTAGGGATGTCAGTTACACTTTAAAGGTCCCCTATAGTAGGCCTCTCATAATTATTACATAATCACCTGATCACTCTTATTTAAACTGATTGCAGCCCCATATTGATGCCAATGGTTGTGGAATAGGATGTCCCAGAAACTCATATAGGTGTGATAGTCAGTTGTCCACTTACTTTTGGTCATATAGTGTATGTTTGTATATTTGTTGTTAGTTAATATCCCTTTTAGAGAGCAGTGCTGAATAATGTCTTTACCTGATGTTTGCTTAACACCTTGAGAGGGTAACAGTGAGTAATGTTTGATCATTTGAGCTCAAGCATTTCCTGTCATCAGTTGGGAGCTACTAACTTATCGACAGCTATAAAAGAAGACAGCTAATCAGCTAATTTGGTGACTTTAGGCTCTTACTATATTAGTTGCATACAATAAACAAAAAAAAAAATTCTTAATGACAATTATTTCTCAGAAAACATCAGTTTGCATGCTTCATTTATCAATTTATGAATTTCTGTACAGACAGAGTAAGAGTGTCTGCTAAATTTGTGAACGTAGTTTTTTGTGTTTTCTTGGAAAAAAAACTCTTTTTTAATTTACTATTCTTTGGAGCACTTTTTCCCTTAAAATTTGTCGCTCTGTTTCTGAGAATGTTGATTTTGATTATATTATTTCTTTCGCCATGTCTATTTTGCCAGCCAACCGGAGCTTCACATGACAGGTCTTTAATATGTGTGACCTCGTTTACATGTGGATTTTGATTGGCTCTGGCCTGGAACATTGGTTAAAAATACCGCAGCGCTAAAACACACTGGTGTGCTAATCACTGCCACCATGACTTTATGAAAAGCTCTAGTTTACTGTGCCAAACATTTTGTGTGGTGCAAGGTTTATGAATCTGTCTCAAAATGTGGCCTGTGGAAAAGTTACGGCACATTTTCAGCAAAATCAAAAAAATGTATTTTGACAGAATATATTCTTACATATCTTACATCCTTATGTGTATAGCAGTGAAATCAGGACTGCATTTGCATGTTTGATAAGCGTGTGTGATAGAAGCAGAGAATGGGGTAAGGAATTGTAGATAAATAGATATTATTATTACTGCTAAAAGAAAACACTGGTTATCAATATTTTATGTAAGAATTGATTCTCAAAAGGAAACGCTAGGATCAGAAGTAGTGATATTTCAGTATCGATCCACTCATCCCCTGTTTTCACATAGATTAACTTGCTTGGTTTATTTCCAGAAAAGATTCTCTAATGTGTTCTTAATGTGTTCTGTTAGACTACATGTTACAACCCAGTGAGAAGAGGAGTAAATAGAGATGGTTCTTTCGGTAATGATCCTTGTGTCATTAGACAGCCTGTGAATACCAGAAAAAAAGATATTAGAGGGTTATTTATTTCCCAAAAGAAAAGAAATGTATTAGAAGGCTTATTGAAAAATGAATTTTCTTTGTAATCTTTGAAATAAGCGTTCGATGTTGTATCTAAACATTTTTAAAGTTTCAAAATGTACCATTTACTCCTACAGAAACTACAATGTCAAGCAGCCTATTTTGAATTCAATTCATGAAAAACGTGGGATATGAGCCCAAAATACGGGATATGAGCCCATTATACTTGAACATGACATATTTGTTTACAGAAATGCTTAGCTGTATACCCAAGTTACAAACTAGTGTGTGATTAATGCTGTATGTGGTCTCGAGGCCTTAAGAAATGTAACTCCATGTGTGCATACAGAACAAAATGAATACACACATACGTACATATGCAGCTCACTGCTTTGTTAATGGTGACAGTGTCTCGCGCTTTTGTTCACGTCCCTCTTGAGTCTGGCATGCTGTGCATGCTCATTTAAAGATTTGGTACTAAATGCCATCTGTGCAAGCCCCCCAGGGCCCTGCTGTGCTTTTTACATAGTCAAACCATCACTGAGAGGCAAAAAATGAGTGCCATTTAATGCAGGAACTTTGCATTTAAACTGCTGCGATGGTCCACAGACCACAATGCCGTACAGCAGGGGAGAGCAGAATAGCGATTCCTAGCTGCCTGAATGTTTTTGATGTTTTTTTTTAGCACATCAAGCCAGTGGCCTGCAGGGTTACAGTGCTGAACTGCACAGCGTTTTCCTGCTTCCACACACCTAATTCAAATTCCTGTTTAGTTCACTGATTACTAATCATTAAATTTCTCAGGGTATGCTGGAGAACAGAAAATAAAGCAGAAAAATAAAGATAAAATCTTAAAAATCTTTAAAAATTTTTTAATTAAAATTTTAATTTTTTTAATAAAGAATCCTTTCATGAATGCTGCTTGTAAAGTGTTGCACAATGCATCAATGCATTTTCAGTGCAACAATACAGCAAACAATTCAAGATGCAGAAGTTTCAGTACTTTCGCTTGTTTATGTAAATAGGCTAACATTCTGGTGACATCATATTCTGCCTATAGGTGGACCAAATTACCCATGTTAATTTGATTCAGCTAGGTGGAATGTTTAACAATTGAAGAGTTTTGTATTGATAAAGAGAAGGGATTTGTAAATCAGAGATGTTATGTAACTTCTTTCTAAAGGCCCCCTAGTGTCCATTCCTCCGGCAGAAATGAAATTGACTTGGATGATTTTAATGAAAATAATTAAATAAAATATTTCTCCCTGTAACTCCGCTATCAGATTAACTAGGACACTGTTGTCTATCTGTGTGTGAAATGTGACACTTTATTGAGCTGCTAGTGAGCAATGAGGGGTGAAAAGCGAGGGGTGAAAACATTCTACACCGTACACAAGACAATCGTGAAAAGATAAAACAAACTTCACAACTACAGTTTTTTTTTTTTACATCAAAATGCATGTACAACTGTCACAATGAAAAACATTTAAACACATTAAACACACTTTCAGAAATGTTAACTTGCGCACCAATGATCCTGTTTGTTTCTGTTTTTTTAAATATCCATCTGAATATATTCCATCAAGTTATTGAGGAAAAAAAATGCATAGTTCAAAAGAGACCTCTAAAACAGGCAGAAATACACAATGTTTTACTAATCACTGTAAAATTAGTTGTCAGTCGAGTTGAGTAACAAGACATGCAAACATATTCAGAACATATAACATGTATGAGCACCTTGCAGCTGTAATTTACTACAATTTACTACAATGTTTGGTGATTGTCAATTCAGATAATTATTACTTGTTGATGTTCCTTGATTAAGATGTCACATAAAGACATAAAGTATGCTTGTGTTAATGTTTAACTCATTGCTCAACAAATAGATAATAACTCATTTACAGAAGACCTTATTAAAACATTACTAAATACATTTAAAACATATTTCTAAGCTTGCTGGCAAATGAGATATTCCTGTTTACTAGGGAATTATTGATTGTTTGCTAATAGTTTAGTAATCCTTAAGAAGAAAGGAGGTTTGAAAGAAGGTTTTCAAGAAACCTTGAAATAACGTTTTACTGAGCCACTGATTGATATACACAGAAGTGTTGTTTTGAAATATTTATGTTTAATTATGCAAATGCGAATGAATAAAGCAGCTGCTAAAAACACAAAAGGAAAATAACTTTAATAACTTTGGAACTACAAACACAGAGTGAGCATACAACACAGTAATAAATGGGATAAAGCTGCATTTATAGCGCAGATTATTTCGCTGTAAGGCAGACCCCACAGTACAGTATTGGTTTTATAGACATGTGGGGGGTGTGATTCCTTGCCAAGGTCCATAAATTAATGTGTTTTGTGTCAATAAACGTCTCAAATGTCTCTCATCTGCTATGGTCATTAAACTCATATCAGGCTGTCATGTTGCGCTCGTGAAAACCAATGAAGGGTGTCAAGCCAGAGGGAGACTGTGTTAATAACATGGAGATCTGATACTAATATTCTTTACTTCATTTCAGCATGGACAAACTCATATTTTACCTAAAATCTTCATCATAAA
The DNA here is from genome assembly GCF_904425465.1 of Colossoma macropomum. NCBI lineage: Eukaryota > Metazoa > Chordata > Actinopteri > Characiformes > Serrasalmidae > Colossoma > Colossoma macropomum. The sequence goes on from NW_023494808.1 coordinate 15,315,992, forward strand.
TTGCTGGCAGGTTTTGACAGTGGAATCTACAAATGGAATCTAAATGAGAAACTTGACAATATGCATGTCTGTCATGCACCCTGTTTATAGGATTTACTTTTGCAGCTTCACATTGAGGCTTTAGAGCATTTTTGTGAATAAATCTTTATTTATTTTTAGTAACACAACCAAGATTAGAAGTTATATATTTATATTTATGTTTATTCATCCTCTTATGTATTTGCTGCTTTTCCCCTGATCTGATATGCCTGATGGACTTTTAGATATTCAGACTGAACTGTTAACCCAGCCTTACTTTTCACTTCCATCTGTTGCACTGTATCTACTGCACTCAGCTAGTTTACAAACAAAAGATCATACTTCACTCATTTTATATGCACAGAAATGTTGTATGCTTTTTCTGCAGTTTTCAAAATGCTTGTGGTAATGCTGGTATGCTTGCCATTCATATTTACTTTCTTTTTTGTTTGTTTGTATATTTTCATTATGTTTTGTTGGTAACAACATCTGTACCACTTTGAGATCAGTCACACCTCTGACTTTGGAGCTTAAGCATCTTATTTTAGATGAATCCCATATAGAGAAGAATAGAGCCTAACAAACCACAGTTTAACTACAAAGTACTAACTGTAACTACAAAGTTCAGTGCACAATTTCTATTGATTTATAAAATAAAACATACAGTATAAAATGTGCCATTATTTTTACCCATATTTTTCCCCAAATGTGTTAAATTCAGCAAGTAAACGGTAATTTTGCATTAAAATATGCAGAAGTGTCTTCTCTGTAGAGGTTGTGTTAACTTACTTTAACTTTAGAAAACCTACAAAATGTAATTTTACCAGGGACGGCATACAAATGTATTGTGTTGTATAGAAGAGCTTTTTGTGTAGCACATTTCATTCCGCACTCAGCACATCAGTAGTAAGATGGAATGACAATAAAGTTGACTTTGACTTGCCTTTAAACCAGCTGCAGTTTCAGTTTAGTTTGTAGTCCTTGGTTCCGACAAACAGTGATGTTTTTACTGGGTGGAATTTCAAGGTGGATGAAACTACCATTAAAATTGACCTATCTTATAGGAGGCCAGGGCATCCTGAAACTTTTGCAACTGCTCCTGTCCTCTCCCTCCCTTCTTACTTCTCCTCTCCTATCCTGTACAAATGTAGAGGAATCGAGGAGAGGAAAGGAGCAGGAGGACTGAAAAGAACAAGTAGATACTGGAGAAATGGGACAGCTGATTCCTTTCACCATCATTAAAGTTTTTGTCGACCTCTGATGAACGCCTAATACAGCTACACCGTGTCAGTTTATTCATATTTGTGTGACTTTCTACTCTGAATCTTTTTTATTTTATTCCACACGAAGTACGCAACACAAAGACTATATAAACACAAGCATAACAGTATTTGAAGTATGGCTGGATTGCTCTGTGATTGTCCATCCAATCTGGCTATATCTACAGTGAATTTACTCTAATACCTGTAAAAGTCTTCCTGGGTAGCATGCACTCGTGTGTGCTCCACTCGAAAAGTAGCATTTTAGGTAGCTTTTCTTGTCTCCTCCAGTATCTGGACTGCCAATAAGCTGGCGTCACAAAAACGGTTTTTGGGTCACGGAGGAGAAGGAAGATCAGTAAGAAAAAGCAGTAACTTGCAGCGTTTCTGGACACAGCCCGGGAGAGAGAGAACACATTTGTCCTTGCTTTCTTTCAGGAGGTTGGACAGCCCACCCCGTTGCCCTGTCAGTAAGCATGGTGCTAGCCAAATGGCTGTCTGTTAGTAATAGAATTGGCAATTAGCATCCTCTGGCAATCTGCCATTGTGTTTGCAGCAGTTTGAAAAGATGCAGAGGAAGCCTTGTAATAATAAGCACATGCTAATCTTCACTCTTCCAGCTTGGTAGCACTGTGTGAATGAGGCAGACCTAGCTAACAGATGAAGTTACGTACCTATTCGTGCATTCTTTCATAGCTACTGTTGCGAGGTTGATCAGGTTTTACAAAGCATTAGTGAAAGTCCCATTAAACCTAATGAGAAATTGTAGCACAGAATTTGTTTTTTGTCAAAATGCAGAAATTGGAGCAGTAAATCAGTAAAGTGGTAGAAAATTGGTGTTGTGTAATCGAGTTAACCTTAGCATTGTGGCAAATTTGTTGTAATTTCTAACATGTCTAGTTTTTATTAGCTACAACAACGCAGTTAAGCTCAGTAGCATTTTAAACTGGACAATCCACGTTATGTGGACGTTCCAACCAAAATTCCTTAGGTTAAATGGGATTTTTTGTCAATATTTTTGTCAAACTTTATCCAGTTGTTACACAAGAATGCATTTGTGGGCAGAGCAAGGATAGGTCAATCAAACACCAGTGTGCACTGAAATGAAAACATTGATGCTCTCTGAAACCTTGGTGTACTTACAACCATTGCTTAAGATGACATCCAAAGAACCCTTCTGTTTGAGTGTTAGAGAATACGCACTGCTGACAGGATGACAGTACTACAGGACCTTGGACAATGCTGGGCTGTCAACCAGCCACCACAAGCAGATCAGCACCCTGGACAGCACTAGTCTGTCAACACCATGCCAGCACACAAACACCAGGAATCCAGCAGCAGCTCATCATCCACTACATTCTGCTCAAGCGTGCTGTGACACGGCAGACAGCTACAGAAGAGGGTGGTGTGGCAGGTGACAGGCAAAAACAGATACCAACCAACTCTAATGACCTCACTAAACACCTCAATCTGTCACTGCATAAATGTTTACATTCCAACAATAAACTGCATTTACTTTCACTGTCCAATATATTAGAAATACCTGGAAACTTCATGAGGCAAACCCAGCTTACAGATTCAGTGATAACACTTTATTTCAAAGAGCACATATTCGGGATTAATTAAGGTCTTATTCTTTGCTCTGTGAAGCCTGAAATATACCTTTCTAAATAGTTTATTCACTGTATATTTAGCTTTACTCATTATGACCTGTATTAGTACATACAGTACGGTCTGTTATTTTTCATTTTAAATGTAATTGGGAAGTATTTGATTCTTATAAGCTATAAGCTCTAATTAGTGCCAAGTGACTTGTGGAGTTTCCTAATTAGAGCTAATATGAGTTTAATAAGTCAGTAATACTTAAAGATGTGCTCCATATTACTGAAGTTCTAAACAATGAATAGTCAGTAAGTCAATTTGCATCACAATTTTAATCACAAATATCATGCCTATTAATTAATATTTTGGTTGCCACAAAGATTGAATGTTTCACTAATGTGTGTATTGTGTTCTATGCAAATGTTCAGTGGCAAAAAATAGACTTTAGAGGACGGAACTCATTTAAAGTATTAGTGATGAACTTTTATAAGTAATAGACTGCATTGACACTAACCTGTAGGAATCAAATGCTGCTGATTATAATTCTAAAAAGAATCTGAACTTACATGACAATTCATTGTGAGTAATTTACATAACAAAGTGTTCATTGTGTATCATTACAACTAACAATGCAATTATCAGTGATTTTCACATAAGGTACATCCAATTATGTAGTAATACAGGTCGTAATGAAAAAAAAAATTTATGCATATGTGTTCCTTAAAATAGTTACACAGATTCCAGGGTGTTTTCTGCCTTCTGCCCAGGGAGCACTGAGTTAGGCTCCAGACTAGAATTTCCAGTCAAAGTGGCCGTTATGTATAAAAAGTACCAGTAACAGAAAAAAGCAGAAGCCCTTATAATATTATTAATATTTTTTCCAGTCTTTAGTATCCGCCCTTTACCTTTATTAAAGCTTCCATTCTTTTTAGGAAACCTTCTTTCAGTTTTTCAAAGAAATTTTCAAGGATTTTTTTCCACATCTCCAAAGTTCAGTCATAGAGGTTGGTTGCATTTTCTGCATCTCACGATCCGAATAAATTAGTATGAGCCCTGGGCTCTGGGGTTCTAAAACACCAACATCTTCTTTGTTTGATGTGAACATTTTCTTCATTTTTTGATTTTGGTGGCACTGAAGCTAGCAGTATGGTCCACATGTGTGCATAGGTAAAGGAAAAATGGTGGGTGTCTGTGTTTAGGGGTGTTGGGGTAGATTGTTTATCATTCCTGGAATATTCATACCCACAGCTTGAGTACTGTATATGGCTGTGAGGTTTGTTGCATAGTTTCTTTTGAAAGGAGTGGTATAGAAGCTCATGAAAAGTTGATGTGCTAGGCTTATGGAGGAGAAAATATTTTCTGTAGTAATTTAAAACACTTATAATGCATAACACTTGCACCATATCAACAGTTTTATGCTTCATTTGCATTATTATGACAGACAGTCGACAGCAACCCGTATATCGCATTGCTGTCAATGGAAAAGCAACAGAAAATGGTAATGTAAACATTCATTATAACTATTTCTCGTACTTAAACACCACATAAGCATTTTAGTTTTGAATGATCATTCTCTATTACAGCTCCTTCATCACAGAGTCATGCTTATTTCACTTTACAGTATTGCATAAAACCTAGATATGCTGCAGCCCTTCTGTATTTTCTATCAAGATGATGGCCTTCATAGAACACTACTTTGTGTTTATATCACTATTTTTGATGAGATTGTGCATAATGCCACTTCTCTTTCTCTTCATGAGCATACCTAATCCTACATTACCATTCAACACATCTGTCACTAGCATTGGGGTCCATCTGCTGTTAAACGTCTGCTTAACAGAGGGAGTCAATCTGGAGTGTAATCTCAGCCATTTATTTCAAACTACAGTGCCATGAACACAGTTGATTAGATTAATTGTAAACAACTGCACATTATTTTGACATCAACATGGCTGGGACATCGCATGTAAGCCTGACCTAACTGTGAGGAGCAAAGTAGAACAATAATATCCTATAAAAGAGTGCTTGGATATAACATGGTTTTCTTTGCTAACGGAACGTAAGTGCTTATGCTACGTGCATTGCAAACTATCTACTATCATCAAGCATATAGACTGACCGTTGCCAACCCAAACATGTAGTTGGTGTACGCTATGTGTGTGATTGTCAAGAGACTGCACGTCAAGTCACCTTTACTATGAATGTAGCAAGTTCAGATGGTCAGTGGTGCAAAAACATATACACATAACCGCACAACAATACTAAAAAATAACAAACAGTAACAAAAGTGAGCCACCAACACACCAAGTGCACAAAAACTATAAGCGTGCCACAAAAAGGAATAAAACACTTTTGACCACAGAATTGCAGCCAAGCAACCAAAGATCCAACAGATGTTTCGTTTGACTGTTAAATGTATTTATAGCAGCAGGAAAAAAGTCCTGACTGGAGTTTGTTTCTGTCTCAGACACACATTCCCAAACATACACGTCAGACCAAAGGTTAGGACACTGTGACGTACAGATTTGTAGAAACAGTACAAAACATAACAACTACCATTAAACTGACAATTTAACTGATTTAAAAAGAAAAAAAATCTTTCTACAAATTTGCTGTTAATGTCAGGGAGAGGAACTGAGGTCTTGGTTCATTTGTAATCATTGACCATATCTTTCATTTTCTTTAAATTGACTTGAAGATAATCATCTGTACACCACTGAATAAAATGTACAGCCTCTCTTTCACCAAAATGGTGGTCTCAACCCTGGTCCTGGAGATCTGCCCAGTCTGGTTCCAACACTAATCCGCCACATCTCCTCTGGCTAACAAACATGTTCAACAGCCCTTGATTGGCTGGATCAGGTGCATTAGCAGTAAGTGAGAAGGAAGGGAAAGCATTTTAGGTGTGGGTTGGAACTGAAGTTTGCAGGAAATTAGATCTCCAGGGAGATGGTTGGTGAATACTGATCTAGAATGTTCTCCCCTATTCACACTGTTCTAGATTGTTCTCCTCTTTTCACAGTATTCCAGGATATTCTCCATTCACACTGTTGTAGGATATTCTCCTCCATTTACACGGTTGTAGAATGTTCTTCTCTAATCGCCCTGTTCTAGGATGCTCAATCACACTGTTGTAGGATGTTCTGCTCAACATTGACTCTGTAACTATAATACAGCTACCACTATGTTATATCTTGTATCCGATTGCTAACTAGCTTAGTTAGCTATCTAGATTAAATTTATGATTATAAATGATAACATTAATAACATAATAATAACATTAGATAAGATATATATCCCAAAATTTGTCCTAGCCTAGTGAGATGGAAAATGCTTGCCTTGGCTTTGGCTATGGAGTTGGCTATGGAATAACCAGTCAGCTGATAAAAAATAACATTGATTTAAAAAAAAAGGCATTGACATCTTCGGCATGTTTCTAAAAGGTTCTGAAAAAACTTTTCTCAACTTTTGAAAGTGCCCCTGTCTGATAAAATAATGCTGGTGGCAGTGCTTTTTAAAAGTGGCTGCATTCTGACCGCCTTGCAGCCACTTCCCTTAGGATTACATGCGAAATATGCGCTGGCAGTTAAGGAAAAAGTGCCGAGCATGAACACAGGCTTATTCTGGACCAGTATAAACCTGACTGCCAACATTATAATGCTGGTGTTGTTGGGGAATATTGGATCATTGTAGTCCTTTTTGGGCTATTTCTGAATTTGGCCTTCCATAAACATATATTAAAGATCATCTTCCAGCTTTTGCAGTAACAGTTCCTGCTCCAGCTCGTCTTGGAGGCAGTTTCAGCCTGGATCGTCAGTCCTGTAACATCAAATTAATTTAAAATTTGTTTGCTTGCTAAAATCTTTGTTGATATTACCAGCTAAAAGATATTTTTCTTTACTGGGCTGAGGTTATCTTTACCTTGTTCCTGAATGAAGAAAAAAGGTATTGGCAGTAGCTGTCGTAAACAAATGGTACAAGCATAATTTAGTATTGATTTCAATGAAATTGCCCTTCCGCATCTCTCCTGACAGTCAGGTCTAGCGTAAATGTCATACCCCATTCAAGTCGATGTCAAAATTATATGCCATCGTTTACATTTAGGCCAATTAAGTGTGCTCATGGCATTGTAGTTTAGAATGAATGACTGAGATTGCGCTTCGGGTTGACTCCCTCTGTTAAACTGATGTTTAACAGCAGATGGATTCCAGTACTAGCAACAGGCGAGTTAAATGTTATGTTATGTGAAATTAGGTCTGTTCATGAACTGATTGAGAAGTTTCATCATGCACAACAGACGCTGTCTGTTGACCTCTTATCAAAAAAGCAAAATACCTTTAGTTACTGGTTTTTATTAGGTACATCTGTCTTGTAGCTACACTCATTGGCCATTTTATCAGAAACACCTATCATATTGGTGCACTTTGTAGGTTTACAATTACTGGCTGTTGCTGCGTTCATATCGATGTGCTGGTGCAAGTGTATTGTTTTAAACACTGCATATGCTTACTGGCCACATTATTAGAAACACCTACTGTGTTATCTAAAGGTTATCTTTTTTAAAATATAGAATAAAGGCCATTCACATCAAACAGAGCACAAATAAAAACATGCAAATACAAAATATTCTGACATTTTTTTTCTATTTTTTGCATTCAAACTTTCATTCAAAAGTTTCATAGTTGAAACTTTGAGTGAGTGATTTGACAGAAAGCTCGAATGTTCGTGACCCAGTTTGAGCTGCTTTTGAAGGTGCAGCTCCACACGTGACGAAGGATGGGACAAACTGACTCTTTTGACATTTGTCAAAAACTTCTAGTTTCTGGGACACAGCCAATCAGTCATCTTTGTTGTCATCGTGCCAACCACAGAGACGACAGTGATTGGTTGAGTGAGTTCATGGAAAGTTTAATAGAAGGTGAATAAAATAGCGGTGCAGTTTGGTGTGCAAGATATCATCAGTTATACACATGGGCAAATAAATACATCTTGCATTACTGTTTGTTGCATCATTTCTCATTAATTATTGTTTCTCTCAAAAAACTTAATTCCATCAAAGCATCAACACTAGTGTTCTTATAACTGGGTCCAGTCAGAGCACAGTCACATAAAAACACTAACAACTGTTGCCATTAAGATAGATCTATTATTTTATCTAAATCTATTGATGAGTTCTGTAGTTTTATTTCATATTGTAATTAGTTTATTTTTCTTTGGCTGATCATGTAAACAACACTATAAAAAGTGGGACAGGGCAGCTGTTCATTTCTGGTGTTTTTGAGATAAGACCTGATGTAAAAAAACTTGATATTAATCAAAACCAAAATGTATTGTTTCAATGAAAGTATTTATTTGAGTTAAATAAAATAAGTTAAATTGTTTGCACAGGAAATATATTTTATGGCTGATTTAACAGTTTATAGTGAATGTAAAAAAACACTGAATAACAGAATGATATATCTTTATTGTATAGGAACAAATGTACAAAAGTAATTAAAACTAAAAACATCCAGTACTTTACATTATCTAGCAAAAAAGTTAAAAGGTTGAATTACTTTCTACAAATAAGCACTTGCTTAGTACATGTTGTGCCTGTAATGGACTGTCCACTGTGAGCAAAACAGCTCCAGAACAGACCCCTTGTTAGGGATGGTCAGCACCTGGGCTAGACATCAGCTCAGATGGGAATCAGTTGTGATTTTTACATACATTCTATCAGCAGTTTGTCTCTACAACCATATCAATTATTCGGGCTTTGATTGTTATTTGATATAGCATTGTGACTGAATAAGTCACAGTTTATTTTCATTTTAGATTCTGAGGAACAATGTACCAGTTTTGATATAGTGTTTGCAAGTACTTGAAATTCAGCTACAGAAACACATGCTATTGTTAAAGTGTGAGATTGAGTGAGAAAAGAATGAAAGAACTTTAGAAACTATGTTCACTGAATACTGAATAGTATTGAAATGAGGGAAAAAACTTTTCATGGTTTAATCCAAACAGAGTTGTTGTGTTAACTGAAGAGCTTTATAAAAGATCTCACTACTTAGAATGCTTGCTGGTGGTTGTAAAAAGACTGTAATGTCTGAATTAAAACACACGATTAAGTCCCCTTCCGTGTGCAAAGGCCTTAAGTGTTCTTAAGTTATCCTTTGACCTTTCTGTAGATCATCAGTGTCATAATTGTGAAAAAAAGTGAATAGTGACCTAGATATGGTGCAGAATCTTGACTATTTTTCTTAATTTTACTTGTGATAACTTTGCTTCAAATTTTTCAGAATTCTAAAACTTTTGGTTCTTTACTTCAAAGGTTTATTTGATTTTATAAATAAACAATAAAAAAACAATTTATAAAGTGCTGAATCCAAGAAAAGGTTTAAATGAAGAAGAATTACAATGTGGTCTTGGACTTTAGGACCCCGCTGTAGCTGTAGAAACACTATCAGGCAGAGCTTGATAGAAAACAGAGGCAGCTACAGTATATCCAGCCTCTGTACAATATGGTCTATGTGGGTGCTTAGAGTCACGTTGACAGGTACTGTTTGAGAGCCTTGATTCTGGCTTTGCAAAGAAAAGCATTTAATGTGGGTCAAAATATAGGAAGATAAAAATAATGGACAACAATTTGAATAAGCACAAGGACTTGGAATGAGTGCAGAACCTTTTAATATGCGGAGTTGCCAGAGTGTGTCATATGATATTTGAGAAAGTTTAAAGTGACGGGGTTGTAATTTTGTGGCAGGTTCAGGAACAAATAATTGTCATTACTGTGCAGAAACCCAGGAATAATTTATTGAGGTGTGTGTATGTGAGAGAGAGAGAGACAGAGGAAGAGAGAGGCAGAGTGTGAAAATTAGCAATTCATGAACCTCTTAATACTTCGGCTCTTGTCATTTTCATGATACTTTGGCAATGCTGTAACTAAATATGGTCATGCCAGTAAAGCCAAATGAGTTCAGCTGAATGAGGAGGAGGGATATGAGCTAGAAAGACAGAGAGAAGGAGGGTGAAAAGGGAGAGAGAGAGAATATGAGCAAGAGAGAGGAGAGAAAGACAGAGTGAGGCAGAGAATGCTGAGAGAGAATGGGGTAAAAGAAACAAAGGCATCAGAGAGAGAGAGAGAGAGAGAGAGAGAGAGAGAAGATGCAGAGAATATGAAACAGAGAGACAGAGTGTGAGAGAAAATACAGAAGAGAGAGACACAGAGAGAGAGAGAGAGAGAGAGAGAGAGAGAAACATACACAGAGAAAGTCCACACACCTTTACCAATAATGTGTACTGAAGGTGGACACTCCCCTAGGACCTAGCATGCTTCACTAATGAGATTTGTTGGTTGCATAGCAGCTGACTTCCTGTTGATCGCTTCTACTTCCTGTTAATTAAAACGTCCTTTCATCAGACCTCTGGACAGCGCACCCCAACCGTGTGCTTTGCCTTCATTAATTATCATTTTAATGTGATTAATTAGGATTGAGGTGGGAAATTTGAATTATTTTTTCAAGTAGGGACGCTACCATGCTAACGTCCTGCTGCTCAGTTAACCAGTGGATTAGTGTGATTAGGGAGAGTTGGAGAGGAGGAGCACTATGACTGAAGCACATGTGTAATTAGCCATACCACACACACACACACACACACACACACACAGCCCCCTGACAGGGTCTTAGTAAAGAAGATGATAAAGGAAGTAGCCTTTTCATGTTTGAATTTTACTACCTCTGCTAAAGAGCAGCAGGTAGCTTTTTCCACTCTCTCTCTCTCTCTCTCTCTCTCTCTCTCTCTCTCTCTCCCTTTCTTTCTGTGTATCTTTCTCTGTGTATCTCTCTCTCTCTTTCTTTCTCTCTCTCCCTTTCTCTGTCTGTCTTTCTGTGTATCTCTCTCTCTCTCTCTCTCTCTCTCGCTCTCTCCCTTTCTCTCTGTGTATCTGTCTCTGTGTATCTCTCTCTTTCTCTCTCTCCCTTTCTCTGTCTCTCTCTCTCCAATTAACTTTTTTCTCACCCATTTTTTTATCTTTGTATTCAATTTTCTTTTTCCCATATTCTTTTTTCACTTTCTGTTTCCCCTATTTCTCCCTCCTCTCTCTCTCTTTTGCTCTCTCATTCTCTCTCGTTCTCTTACTCTTTGCCTGTGTCTTATTTTTCTCTTTCTTTGTCCTTTGTCCCCTATGCTTTTTCCTCTTTCTGATTCCCCTATCTCTCTCTTTCTCTCTTTCTCTCTTTCTCTCTGTCTCTTGTCTCTCACACTCTCTCATCCATTCTCTCTCTCTCTCTCTCTTATTCTTGCCTGTCTCACGTTTTTTCTCTTTCTTTGTCCTTTGTCCCCTATGCTTTTTTCTCTTACTGATTCCCCCATTTTCCTCTCTCTAGCTCGCTTTCTCTCTCTCCCCAACCATTCTCTGCCTCTTTCTTGCCACACTCTCTCTATATCTTTCTCCCTGTTTCTGTCTCCACTGTCTTTCTTCTCTCTTTCTCCTTCTCTCTTTCTCTCTCTCCGCCTCTCTCTCTTACTCTCCTGACTGATTCTCTACCTCCCACCTTCCCTCTCTCACCCATTCTCTACCTCTCTCTCTCTCTCTCTCATCACCCCACAACAGATCAGAAGCTATTTTCCTCTCAGTCTGTACAGTTTTCGTAAATGCCACTGCAAATCTTAAGCTAAAGCCCTCTTGTCCTAAATCAGCGCTGATTCGTTCTGCCCATCACTGCCCACATTTGTGTCCATTACAGACGCCCACCTTCTCAGAGTGGCTTGGTAATCAAGCTGTCATGGTGCGCTCACATTTCTTCAATGCCTCTATCTGAATTCCCTTCTTAAAGTATTGTCTTCACCTGAGATTTGCATCCATTCTGCCGAGCAGTGCCCTCCTTTTTGCTCATCCTATCTTTTATGCATTTCTTGGCTCCCTTGATCATCACATCACTTCCATTAACTTTAAAAGAGTTTTTTTTCAATCCAATAACACAGTTTGCCAACTTAGAACTTAGAGCAGTTCATACACTACAGGAGACATTTGATCTTCAGTGTGTTTTTTTATTCTGGTTGATGTTTGATCAGAATGCATTAATAGATGCCTGTATCAAAATCCAAGTATGAGTGCAAATATGGATCCAATTCAAGATAATCAAAGTTATCAGTAAAGAGACTGCAGCTATGCAGGAGCTGGTAATACTCAGAGACCTTGACATTTAACTAGAGTTATAAATGAAAGTGCTATTAAATATCGGTGTTGGCATAACATCACAGAAGCCTCCCTGGTGCCATCAGTTTCTCCTAATGCTGAATGATAGACTATATGGATTGTTCTACCAAACTGGTTCAAAGTCAAAGTTAAATACACATTTCAGACTTTTTACTGACTTGAACTTTAGGCTAAAATCCTTTTGATTTGAGTGACTCTATACCTTCATTATGTTTATGTGTTTTAGGTGACGCTTTATTTTGAATGGCCCTTTTAGATGAAACAAACACTCAACAGACTCTCAGTAACTTGTCAAAAACATATGAGGGTTAGGATTTGGGTCAGGGTTAGGGTTTGGGTAAGGTTAGATTTTGTGTAATGGAAGTAACATATTAACAATACATCTAAGTAATGTATCAATAGCACATCTTCAAGATACTTCACTGTATTCAGATGCTTCACTACTGCTACTTCATTGATATGTTGTTGATGTGTTGCTGATAATCTGTCAAGAGTTTATTAATCATCTATAAATTACCACTCCAAATAAAGTGTTCTCCAAACTGCTGAACATTCTACCAAAACAAACATAATACTACCGAACTTTATGTCTGAGTAGTGAATGATAACCCAAAATGGTTAGCCCAGAGGTCGGCACTCCAAATGTTATGAAGAGCAATTTTGTCAAGTTTCAACAAAAATCTAACCACCTTGGGAGCCACAACATTTCAGGTCCATTTTACTGAAGTAATGTTTCACCATATTATGTTTGACTTTTTACGAGGCTGAAGTCAGCTTCTCATTCTCCTGCTTCTTGTTTGAATTTTCCTGTTCCACCTTAAATGGTGCCTGAGGCACCAGAATGTAGTTAACGATGTAGCGTTCTGTTGCACCATTTAAGGTGGAACGTGAAAATACGAACAAGAGGCTGACTTCAGCCTCGCGACTTTTTAGTATTTGAGAGTTTCTCGTTGCAGATTAAATGCATCAGGAAACCAGCTGAATGCTTATAAATAAGTCCATTTGCCTCCAAACTTTTGACGTTCGTCTTAAATCTCTCTCTTTGCTATTTCGCTAGCTGCTAGCTGGGCAAGATTGTTGTCTGTGTTGCTGTTTGACCAGCAGTCTGCACGCCAACCTTTGGGGTTATAGGGTGAATAAGCAGTTATACATAAAACTCCAGCATTTAAGAGCGTTAATGGTCAAAAATGTGTTATAATGATCAGCAGAGCGTTATTTTACTGCAATGGAGGATTTTTTGTTTTTATTTAGAAATCTAATTCTGCTGGGGAGCTGCAACACGGCAGTAAAAGAGCTGCATGTGACTCCAGAGTCACATGTTGCCGACCCGTGCTAGCCAATACATGACTAGAAAAACACAGCTTTGAACAGTTGTACACACATAAGATCATAATATTTTTTAAATTTTCTTAATTGCAGAAAATATCTGTTTTGGAAGTGACAATTCTTACTGTTACACACTGATTTTCACACTGACTTTGGGACACATTTACTTCAAAACAACTGCTTACAATGTGACCATGAGGGACAGGGATGTAGTCTCACTTCCTGCTCTAAAATTCAGGATGTGGTTAAAATAAGGCTCATGGACTAAAGGTACTTGTGTTTCAGTAGGGACAGTTTAAAAACAGTTTAAAAGTAAGTTTCCTTTCTGTAAATGTTATTTGTGTCAGGTTAAAATTTCTTTGGTGTTATTGTAAGAGAATCTGACCAGTCCAGTTGTCAGGTTTGTGGTGAATTCTTTTAGCACGGAGCTCAAGTACTTAGGAAGCAGAACTTCATTATCAATGCAAACTTAATTATCATCTGATTCCATGATACAGTGACATCATGGAATATTCAGTATCCTACTATTGAATTTTTTCTATATCGCATTAGTTTCTCTAGGTATGATTTTCTGCTGAGATTCTATGCTTTATTCTTAAAGTAGCTGTTTGTCTGCGATTGCTAGACTGCTACCTGCGACCATTCATCTAACCAGTGCTGTCCATTGTTCTGAATTGTATTGCTGCTGTTTGTGGTGCTGAATTGTGTTTGGTGCCCTAATGCTGCCGTTTGTGGTTCTGAATAGTGGTAGCTGCTGTCCACGGTGCTGAAAAGCATTGGCCTCCCAGATGCAGCTGTCTATTGTTCTGAATAGCGTTAGGTCTAATGCTGCTGTTCAGGGTTATGAATAATGGTAGTTGCTGTAATGCTGCTGTTCATGCTCCTGAACAGAGGTAGCTGCTCTAGTGCCACTGTCCATGGTGCTGAACAGCGCTATTCTCTGCTGTGCTGCTCTCCATGGTGCTGAACGGTGTTACGTTCTGTGCAGTTGCTGTATGTGGTGCTGAATAATATTATACTCTGTGGTGCAGCTGTCCATGGTGCTGAATACTGTTAGGCCCACTGTAGTCTCGCAGAGCAAGAATACACTGTAATGAGAATACACTGTTAAACTTCTGGTACTGGATTGTGGCTAACAATAGAATGCCCCATCTAAAAGCCACCCCCAAATTGTTGTAGTCCATGGTGTTTGGAATACAACTATAACATAAGCCAATCAAGCTAGCTAGCACACATCTTTTTTTTTTTTTTAGCAATGATAACATACATATGTCCACAGATTAACAACAGGCTTGTTGTCTATCAGACAATGTTGAACTATTGGATTTGTTCACAAATGTCCCACTCAGTTTGTTTCCACACTAATACATCTACATTTAGCCCTAAAATTCTCATGGTTGTCTTGAGACATTCTGGCTACAAGGTCACATCTGGCCCTGTGAGACTAGGTGTGCTAATGCTACTGTCTTTTGTGCTGAATACACTCTCTAAGATTCTCTTGTGGTACTGTTTGTGGTGCTGAAATGAATTAATTGCTGATGAGTATGTTCAGTGGTGGATGCAGTTTAACTCTTAGGTATTGTTGTAGATTTGCTAAATTATTTGCAAAATATTTGCTAAAATATTTTAAGGGTTGTACTCCTTAAAAGTCAAGCCTTATTATAGTTTAGCTAAAATACTTGAACATAAAAACACAATTACATGAATAATTATGAGGAATTCTTTAATTAAGGAATTACATTCAATTTACATTCCATATCAACACATTTTATTTGCACTTCTGAAATTTCCCTTTGTTTCAATTAAAAGTTTACAATCCACACTTTCAACAGAAATTCCTTGCTTGTTTTAATGACCGGACTTCTGAGGGTTAACCCGTTTGAAATCCCAGGCTTATTACATGTTAAGGTTTTTTATTCAGCAACTACAGGGACTTCAATGCAAGCTGGTGAAGCTATTCTTAGTTTATAGAATTGTGTAATGAAACTGGCCATTTCAGGGGTTAATCCTCACTTAGTCCCAGGGAGATGTGATTTATTGCAAAGCTGATTCTGAAATAACAGTAGAGTCTCTCCTGTTACAACTGCAGTGTTGGTATACGTCCCATAGCTAAACACCTGCACACGCATCTCCTTCCTTCTGTTCTGTGCCTGCAACTGATATGATTTAATTAAAAACCAGAAAGTATTTACTCTTGCTCCACTTCCCCATCCCTTGCTGTGCTGTGATTGTTGTTGTTGTTGTTGTAGTTGTTTGTGTGTGTGTTTTTGTGTGTGTGTGTGTGTGTGTGTATGTGTGTGTGTGTGTGTGTGAGTGAGAGAGAGGAAAATAAAGTGATTGCACGCTTTGTGTGTGACCTCTGTGCATTCCTACCAACCCCATCCATTCACAAAGCATGCCATGGGGCCTTCCTGTCAAAAATGATAGACGGCAAGGCACTGTCTGCTTTTTCCCCCCACATGATTACCCTCAAGCCCCCTGAGGTGCTCCAAAATATTTCCTCAGTTTTCAGTAAGATAGTCCTAAACACTGGTGTGACTGACACCATATATGAAAAAACATGCTTGCTTGTTGTGCATCTTTGGAGGTACTAGTTTAATAATTAATGATTAAATAAAAATCAGGAAAAAAGTAAACAAAACCTGTTAATTAACAGTAAAAGTGTGTTTTCTCAATGATGGAAAAAATCTTTAACATTACTGGTATTTAATTCCTTATAAACGCTGCCCATTTACTGTAATTCAACTAACAAACACACATTTGAACAGTAAACACACCTTTACACACATAAAATTCTAATATTTTTTCATTAAAACACAAAAAAGTTTACATAATCACAGAAAATATGTGTTTCAGTAGTGATCATTCTTAAGGGTACTCATTGATTTTCAGACTTTGGGACACAATTACTTCAAACAGCTCACCATGTGGCCAGGAGGGGCAGGGATGCAGTCTCTAAAATTCAGGGGTGTGGCTAAAATAATGCTCCACCTGTAGACTGAAACTAGGTAGAAAACGTGGGACAGCATTTTTTAATAATTTTTTTTTTTTGTATGAAATTCACAATAAATGGGTTAAATTTGGGACAGCCACCTGCTAACAGAAAGTACTATAAAAGATGATTTTTATAGTTGTTGCTATTATTATTAATATGGCAAAATACAGTTTCAGTCAGATTTACTAGTCGAAACTGTTGAATTTCAGTAAAATGTTTTCTCAATGATGGTAAAAATCTGTGAAATTGCAGTAATGTTATTTCCTAAAAGTCCTAAAATTTTACATACAGTAGTTTACTAAAATAATAAAAGCATTGACTGTTAAATGCAAATACCTGTGAAATAAAGGTGATCATTTATTTTTGTGAATTTCCATTATATTTTTGTAAATTAACAACAGCTGTGTTAAAATACAGTATATAAATAATTTAGGAACAGAGCCTGAAGGACAAACCCTTTAAAAAGCTTTAACAATAAACACATATTGTTTTTATACAATGCTTTGAAAAAGTATTTGCCTCTTTGTGATTTTTCCTATTTTTGCATTATATTTTTGAGAAAGAAACTTATTGAAATGTAAATTGTAGTGGATCAGTGTATGTCAGGTCTGTCACAATTATTACATAATCGCCTGATCGCAATTATCTGAGCTGATCGCAAGTATTTTCTGCACTTGTTAGCTTTCAGAACCAACAAACAGAATGTGATATGGACATGTTATTTATCTGTTGGATTAAGGTAAATACAACTAAATTAACAAAATCAGGAAACAAATTAATTGAGACACATCATGGGTCTTATGAAAACAACAAAATTCTAACTTCTGACTGGTGCCATAACATCTTTAGAGGGCAACGAGAAATGTTTGTTTATTTGGGCTTGAGCTGTTTCTGTCATCCCTTGGGAGCAACTATCAATAACTATGCCGCAAGATAACTAGTCAGTCACTTTGGCCACTTTAGGCTTTTACAGTAGAGTGGAAAAGTCAGAGGCTCTTTTAGTTATGTAATTTCCAGCCAATGCAGGCTTTAAGTATAAGTTATTAATTTTTCAGGTGATATTTCTCAGGACACTTGATATAAGATAACCCACTTGTACGAGGGGAAAGTCGAAGAAGTGAGAAAAGTGATTAAAAGATTATAAGAAAATAAGACTTATAAGAACCTTGCAAGACCTGGTAGACCACCAAAACTGTCACCATCACAGCACTTAAAGCTTTCATCTTTGAGAGAGATCTGAAAAACTCCACAGGTGTTTCCATCCATCCTTTCACTGTGAGAAGAAAATGTGCAGATCAAACAAAGAAGCTGCTGCTGTTCTGGAACAACGGACTGACCACAACAAAGCCCGGACCTCATCTGGACACAGGAGGGTGTTTTAAGTTGGGGGTGATGAAATTTTAAGTAGTGTATATGTGATGTGACTGATGACATCACGCAAAATGATTTGCCCCTTTTTTTTGGTAATTTACATCAAACAGAACATGTCATACAGTGCTATAATGAGGTGAGGGCCATCAATATATACATCAAACTGACACATCAAACAACTGCTCTCTTGTTCTGCATAAACTTTATGCAAATTAACTGAATTGCGACCAATCAGATTGATATTTAACTGAGATTCACACTGAGATTTAACACTAGAACACACACAGAGCAGAACAGTGATTGATAAAACATTATTATTACGTTAGATTGTGCTTTGGGACTCAGAACTGGCCTATAACTCTGCGTGGACTTAAAATAAGGCATTTACTTAATGCAGAGCTACTGCAGATCTGTAACGTGTCACCAAAAATCAGACGCTTGCGGATTGAAAACAAAAGTAAGGTTTTACTGTTAGATGCAGGAATGTACAATGTAGTCAGAGAACAGGTGTGGGTCACTTCCAATATACACAACAGAGTAAGAAGGGTGAACATAACAGACAAGGGCAAATCCAAAATGAAGTCAGCTAAACAGGCGAAAGATCAAAAACAATAATCCAAGCAAATCAGGCAAAAGTACAAAAGGGCAGATCCAAAACGAAATCAGCAAAACAGGCAAAAGATCAAAAACAATAATCCAAGCAAATCAGGCAAAAGTACAAAAGGGCAGATCCAAAACGAAATCAGCAAAACAGGCAAAAGATCAAAAACAATAATCCAAGCAAATCAGGCAAAAGTACAAAAGGGCAGATCCAAAACGCAAAGTCGAAGAAAAACAGGCAAAGGTTCAAATACACGAAAATAGCAACAGGAATAAACGCTCAGTAGTTTCACAGGGAAAGCAATACCTCGCAACTAACAATGGCTAAAGCCTGGGCTTAAAAATTAAACTATCTGAGTCATGTGACCTAAACACAGCTGAAACATATCAGTATTCAGGTGAACGTGAACGCTGATAGGAGCATGAGGATTAGTCAGGAGTCATGTGACTTCGCTGGGAAGTCTGGGTATTGGAGTCTGAGCGAGACTGAAGGTTTGAGGGAAGTAGCTCCGCCACGTGATCCCCCAGAGGATTCTGGGAGATGTAGTCTTTGTCCATCTGAGGACTGGCTGAATGCATGACAGTACCCCCCCCAAAGAGTCCGGGCGGGCCTCGGTACGAGGACGAC
The DNA here is from genome assembly GCF_904425465.1 of Colossoma macropomum. NCBI lineage: Eukaryota > Metazoa > Chordata > Actinopteri > Characiformes > Serrasalmidae > Colossoma > Colossoma macropomum. Next base: position 15,334,993 of record NW_023494808.1, read on the forward strand.
CAGGACAACCACCTAACCCACCACCGGACTTCCGAACAGGGGCTGATCCAGAGCTGACCGACGGGGTCCGATCGCGGGGTTCCCACAAACGATCCGGAAAGGAGGCAGGGAGCCCCTTACCCGTTGCCTCGAGTCCAGCAACTTACGGACAGCGTAGACTGGAGCCCCATCTATCTCCTCCGGTGGAGGTGGTGTGATGTCCGGCGAAGCCTTGTCCAAGGGACCTGCAACAACTGGTTTGAGAGGAGAAACATGGAAAGAGCGTGAGACTCGGAATCGTGGGGGTTAATCTAACCTGTAAGTCACATCATTTATCCTTTTCACCATTTTGAAGGGCCCAATATATTTGGGCTGGAGTTTTCTACTTCCCTCAACACAACATAAGTCCCTTGTGGCCAGCCAGACTCTGTCTCCAGGTTGATAGACGGGGGTGCGGCTCCTGTGCCGGTCTGCTTGTTCTTTGTTCTTCTGCAAGACTGTTTCGATGCTTCTTGCATGTCCTCCTTGTTCACTCCGGTTCATCCAGGCATCAACGGCAGGAATTTCTGTAGCTGAATCGGTCCATGGTGCTAATGGCGGTTGATACCCTAGACAGCACTGAAAAGGAGTCATCCCTGTGGTGGAGCTGGTTAGGGAGTTCTGAGCGATCTCTGCCCATACTAAAAATCTATACCAGGGTTTTCATGACAAAAAGTCCTCAGGAATTTGCCTAGTTCCTGGTTCATTCTTTCACACTGGCCATTTGCTTGCGGGTGATACCCTGAGGTCAGACTAATGGACACCCCAGTGTGCTCAAAGAAAGCTGCCCATACCTGCGAAGTGAATTGGGGTCCTCTATCAGATACTATGTCTTCAGGAATACCAAAAAATGTAAAAATGTGATTAAACAAAGCTTCAGCAGTTTGAAAGGCACTGGGTATGTTCGGGAAAGGAATAAATCTTACCCCTCTTGAGAATCTATCTATGACCGTTAAAATTGTGGTGAATCCTTGCGATTCTGGGAGATCAGTCACATAATCTACAGCTATATGGGACCAGGGTCTCACTGGCATGGGAAGGGGCATTGGTTTGTCAGCAGGGCAGGGTTTTTGGGGTTTTACATTGGGAACAGGTAGAACAGGAAGAAACAAAGGAATGTATGTGCTTCAACATGGATTCCCACCAATATCTGTGGGATAGCAGTTTGTGAGTTCGGGTTTCACCTGGGTGACCGGAAGTCAGGGAAGAATGGGCCCAAGTTATTAGCTGGTCACGAAATGACTGGGGTACATACAGTTTCCCGGTGGGGCACTGACTTGGAACCGAAGTATGAACCAACACCTTTTTCTCCTTTCAAAAACAGGCTATTATCTAACAGTCGTTTCAAGACTGCACGAACGTGTTTTGCACATGCGATTCCTGATCTGGGGAGTAAATGAGAATATCATCTAGATATGCTATAACAAACCTCCCTAACATGTCCCTAAGAACCTCATTAATGAAGGCCTGGAAGACCGAGGGGGCAATAGAGAGTCCAAAAGGCATCACAAGGTACTCATAGTGCCCCCTAGTGGTCATAAATGCCGTCTTCCACTCGTATCCCCCTTTGACTCGGATGAGATTGTAGGCGCTTCTGAGATCTAATTTAGTAAAAACCGTCGCTCCTTTTAATTGCTCTAGGGCTACTGAAACCAGGGGAATCTGGTTATGTGATCTGATTTAGGGCCCGATAATCTATACAAGGATGCAAACCTCCGTCCTTTTTCTTAATAAAGAAAAAACTAGAGGCTATTGGGGAAGTTTAGGGTTTAATAAATCCTTGTTCTAAGGCTTCCTGAATATACACATCTAGGGCCTTTTGTTCTTCTTGAGTGAGGGGATATATTCGGGACTTGGGAAAGGTTGGGTTTTCTATCAGCTCGATTGCGCAATCATAGGGTCAGTGTGGGGGTAGCTGGGTAGCGTTCTTATTGAAGACCTCCTTTAAGTCTAGATAGTCAGGTGGGATTTGAAAAGTGTCTTCAGCATTGGGGCTTTCTATGGAGGTTGACAAAACTGATACTGATGGTGGGGTAATACATGACTGTAAGCAACAGTCAGACCATTTCGTGATTGTGTGCTCAGACCAGGAAATAGAAGGATTGTGTCTTTCTAGCCAGGGGAGTCCTAATATCAGTTCAAATTTAGATTGTTCCAAAATTAGAAATTTTTGTGAAGAGCGCTGGTGTGTAACGTCAACGGTTTGGTGATCTTGGAAATGGTCCCCACACCTACTGGACCTCCATCTAAGGCGGCCACCTTCAAGACAGTCTGTAGATCCTCCACAGGTATCTGTAGTTGTTCCACTAGTCGTGCATGGATGAAATTTCCCTCTGCTCTGGAGTCTAGGAGGGCTGAAAGAACAAGAGAATGGGGATGACAGTATATATTGACAAGTAACAGAAACGACTTTGAAACCAACCCCTTTGTGGGAGCACTCACCATATATTACTGCCCAGGGGTCGGCGCCTTGCATATTTGGGGCTTCGCCTTGCAATCACGAACCTGGTGTCCAGCATTCCCACAGTACAGACAAAGGTTATTTCTTAATCTACGAAGTCTCTCTTCAGATGACAGTTGAGATGAGTCACACTACATGGGTTCTGGGGCGTCGCTGGTTTCAGGTGTGCTTTTGACTCACGAAAGTACCCTCCTAGTGTTTCTTTCTGACTTGGGTTTATTACGATGATGCAAGAGATGATCTAGCTTGATAGCTAGAATAATGAGTTGATCTAAGTTCAAGTCATCATCTTTACATGCAAGTTCATTCAAAATGTCCGTATTGAGTCCTTGACAGAACAGTACTAAAAGGGCAGCTTCATTCCAGCCACTACTGGCTGCTAGGGTTCTAAATTCCAATGAGTAGTCTACTACTGAGCGACTGCCCTGACAAAGTTTGGACAGTAATTCCCCACTAACTTTACCTTCGTACGGGTGATCAAACACCATTTTGAATTCAGTGAGGAACTGTGCATATGACAAACGATGAATACGTGCCCAGCTGGCCGTAGCCCATTCTAGCGCTTTATCGGCTAGCCTAGAAACAATAAATGATATCTTGGCCTGGTCGGTACTGGCTGGGGAATTATCAAGGAAAACAGAACACTGGAGCAAAAAACCTCTGCATTTGTCAGGATCTCCTTCAAATTTATCTGGTTTACTGACCGGGAAAGCTGCATGAGTGTCCGAAACGGGAGCCATAGGAGTAGTGGTGTTGACCTCCGGTTCCGTCAGATGTAGACTCTGCAGTTGACTACTCAAGCCCTTTACACTGGCGACCAACTGTGCCAACTGAGATTGTTGTTCTGCTTGCTGATGGGCTAGTGACTCTAGTGAGTGAGTCACTCCAGAGAGAACCTGCTGATGTCGGCTGAGGAGTTGTCCTTGGTGCCTTTTGGAAAGCTTCTGGGTTCGTTATGTATGTTAGGCGAGGTATTCTGTAACGTGTCACCAAAAATCAGACGCTTGCGGATTGAAAACAAAAGTCATATGACCTAAACACAGCTGAAACATATTAGTATTCAGGTGAACATGAACGCTGATAGGAGCATAAGGATCGGTCAGGAGTCATGTGACTTCGCTGGGAAGTCTGGGTATTGGAGTCCGAGTGAGACTGCGGGTTTGAGGGAAGTAGCTCCGCCACGTGATCCCCCAGAGGATTCTGGGAGATGTAGTCTTTGTCCATCTGAGGACTGGCTGAATGCGTGACAAGATCATACAAACTCTGCTCTAAAACAAACACACATGAATCTTTACAACACTCACATTATTGTAAAGCTCAGAAAGTTTTATTATTATTATTATTATTTTTATTTTCTTTTTTAACTGTTCCCACATCCCTGCCAGATCTAGTCATGAGAAGCAGAAAATGCAACGTTTGAAACGTTTGGAGGTGTGGAAAAATATCCCTGCAGATTTCCAAGAAAAACTGAAAGCAAGTATCCCGGAAAAGAATGGACGCTGTGGACACACTAAATGCTGAAAATATGTAGTTGTTGAGGCTTCTGTGTAATTTTCTGTTGTGTATGCTTTTTCCCTTTTTTGACATTGAAAAATAAATTTTATTTTAATACTCATGACTGTTTTGACTGAAAATGGAATAAATGAAAAGGTGCTTGACTTTTGCATAGTACTGTATATTAATAGTTGCAATCAATGAATAACAATTTAATTGTCTTTTTTTTAATCACAATTATTCATATGGAAATTAATTGCCTGCTAAAGTTTTAGGGTTGTGAAAGGCCTACGCCATGCATGGTTTTGTTCAGTCCATTTGTATTATTTGACCAAAAAAGTAGGTTGATTACTAGATTAAGCCATATGAGTGTGCATGTGAGAATTAAGAGAAACATAAGATCCAGTTACAGCTTCCAGTATAGAAAATATTTTGTACAGTAAGGTTTACATATTAGTATGGTTACATTGCATTAGACTCAGTTTTATTCTCCACATATCTTTTACTGAGCTAGCTTATGTAAGCGGAGTTGCATGCATGGAATCCACAAACACATTCTGTTTTATTCATCCCTCACCCTCTGGCCTCGTCATTTTTTGTTCATAGTGGAAACAAAGTAGTCCACATGTGGCAAAGCCATTCATTTTTCCCTCTTTAAAACACTGAAAACAGCTTCTGGCCTGTTTTCTTAGGCTTTCTAGAGTCTGCATTAGTATGTATAGCTGTCTTCCAGGAATGTCAACCATAGGTAATTGGCTTGTGCCGTTTGAGCTGGATTACAGTGTGAAATTGGTTTTTTTCCCCATGATATCAAGTAGCGCATGCGATTCCAATCAGATTGGAGGCGGCGGTAATCTGATGGGACTCTTTAATCACGACTAGGATTTTCTAGCAGCATTTAAAACAGCTGTAGTGATTAGCTGTGTAATCATCTCACCTGTCTTATGACATAAGGGGTGATGGTGTGAGCTCTGAATTTGTTCTTAGTCTTGTTCTGTTGACTCAGGAACATTAAATGATTCAGAAGTGCTTGTGGACAAAGGTTAAGAGGGCAGAAGAACTATGAAATCACGTAAAGTTGTTTTTATATAATGACAAGACATGACATGTATATGTCCTGTTTCTATTATGTTAGAGACCACTCTTCATTTATTAAATTTCCAGAAAAAAACAGCCATCAAATACAGGTTATTCATTTTTCAGTATTTAGTATATCTGTCACTTTATCACAGCTTCCGTTCTTTTCAGGAGACTTGGCTTTTGTTTTTCAAACAAATCTGCAAAAATATTTTTCCATATCTCCAAAGTTTAGTCTTAGAAGTTGGTTGCATTTTCTGCTTCTCACAATCCAAGTAGTCCCAAATGCACTCAGTGATGTTGAGGCCTTGGCTTTGTCCAGTTTTCTTTTTTTTTTCTTGACAGCTACACATCCATTCAGGCTCATATTGTTGAGATGGCTTCTCACTGTGAAAGGATGGAGATCTGATGGGGACAGTTTTGGTTGTCTACCAGGTCTGCACAGTTGTTGCAAAGATGTCCCAATTTCCTCTATGAACTAAAGTGAGAGTAAATCAAAGAGCAAGCATGACTGTAAACAGAAAAAAGGCAAATCAACTTAACCCATGATCCAAAAAGCAGAAACAACAAGCCAAACCATAAACATAACCAAAATTAACAAACAGAAGGCTTAGAAACACAGTAGATGCAGCCACATGATATATATATATATATATACACACACTGAAAACTCATTAGTGAAACTTTGATGCGATGTGGTTATTGATTATACCATGAATTTATTTCTGTTTGTTGGAACAAGTGAATGCTTTGATTCACCTACACACCCAAAGAACATCTATGATTGATCAGGCTCATTTGCATATTGCACACTTCTACAATACATAACTATTGCAAGGTGGACTGATGTCTCATATATATACATACACTCTCATCGACACCTGTACACCTGCTTAGCCAGGCACTTATCAAATCAGTTGAGCATGTGACAGCAGTACAGTGCATAAAATCATGCAGACATGGTTCAAGAGTATTTCAGAAACTGCTGATCTCCTGGGATTCACACACACAACACACAACAGTCTCTAGAGTTTACAGAATGCAAAAAAAAATCCAGTGAGCAGCAGTTCTGTGGGCAGACCTGTTTTCAATTGTGGAACTTTACTAGTGGCACAATAAAAAATGAACTAATTCCAAATTTGTCATTGTGTTATGGCTGATCGTAAACCTGATGCTCCCCATATCCTTCCTGCAACCATTCCACTATCCACCACCATCACTATCTGAGAACTGTTCTTCCCTTTATGGCCACAGTTTACCCACCTTCTAATGGCTACATCCAACATGATAATGCACAAATAGTTCCCTGACTGTGACAGTGAGTCCAGGATACCCAGTGGCCTCCTCATTCACTTGCCAGTAGCACCAACAGCGCTTACTTCTGGTAATAGCATTAGTCAATCATAACATTCTAGACGTAATTTTGAGACCATTACATTAGCTACTTGTAAGAACACCTGGCATAAGTTTTACACCTAGTTGGGAGTTGGTGTAATGTCAAGACCTTTTCTAGGTTATAGTAACCACTTCAAACAAGCTTGTTCTTTCCTTGTCAAAATGTCGCTGGTGAGAGTATATCGTATATTTACTCCACACACTGCACTCTTGCAAAGGAGAAGTTTGGAAAAAGTGAAATCAAGTCATGCTCCTGCTCCTCCAACATCCCTGATCAGACCGCCATTTTCCACCAATTACAAATAGCGATTGTTGTCTCTCGTTTTGAGTTAATTGCTAATTGTCCTCTGTTGAGTGTGATTACAGGCTGTGATGACACATCAATCAACACAAAGCAATTAAACCCATAAAAATGAAGCAGTTTAAGGTGTTGTAACTGTCTCAGCATGGCTGCCTCTACAAAAACGCCCAACTGATAATGCAGGGCATGGCACAGGGGAGATATTTGCATTTGGTGTGAAAGGAACAGAGAAGAGGTTTAATTGCATTATTTCCAATTAAAGTCAGTTTCGTCAGACAGGTTGGAAGACAGTGCCACTGTTCTTTGTGTGAGTTATTGGTGAGTTCATATCTTGAGGCAACCCCAAGGAGTTTCCAGCTGTTGTGTTGAGAGAATGTTGTGCATTTTCTCCATTACATTAAGTTTAAGATCACCATCCAAAAGTTTTAAATCAGTGTTTTCTATAGCATAAAACTGATTTTGTTGCAGATATATGTATAATACGGTTCTGTTTCGATGCTACAGCTTTACAACTTCATAGATTTCAACTAAATTCTAATAAGCTGTAAAAAATAAGAAATGTCATGTGTGTCCAGAATGATGAACCAAGCTGTAGATGATTCCATCAAGACTGAAAAAGCTTTTTTCCTATTCGAAAAGTGATGATGGAATCTCAAGCATGTAACGGATCAAAAAATTACTTCAAATAGATAATTACAGTATGTTACAACATCACTGATTAGTATAACATGTCATTCCGAACCTTTGAATGGTAATCAGTCTTTGTGCTGTGATACTTCTCTACACTCTTACAAATAAAGATTCGTTAATGGTTCTTGACCAGGATTCTAGGAAAATAGGAATTGGTAGAAAATTATAGAAAAGTTCTTCACATCTCATTTATAAAAATTGTTCTCTAACAAACCATCCTAAAAGTGGTTACTCTGTAACATTACTGGAAACAACCCTTTTTGGCACATTTATTTTAAAGTGTAGATGATTCCTTGCACTCAAATGGTAAATTTATCCAATTTTATGAGTAACGATATCTCATACACTGTCAGGAACCACATTAGCAAGTCTATTGTTTGGAAGACACTTTTAGATCTACTTTAGATAATGTGGCTCCACTAAAAAGTAAAAGAATAAGGCAGAAAAGGCTCGCTCCATGGTACAATGACCATACTCAAGCTATAAAACAGACTGGCAATTAGAGCGTAAATGGCATCAGACTAAACTTGAGGTTTTCCAATCTGCTTGGAAGGAGAGTCTTATAGACTATAGAAAAGCACTAAAGTCAGCACGCTCAGCCTATCTCTCGTCAATGATTGAAAATAACAAGAATAATCCTACTGCTACTATTCAGTACTATCTCTAAAATGACTAATAATCAAGCAACTACTGAAGCCCAGATACCATCAGCCTACAGCAGCACTGACTTCATGAATTTCTTCAATAATAAAATTGCATCGATTAGGCACAAAATTCAAAATGCGCAGCTAACAAGTGCAGTGTCCTATAAACCTAATCTAGATCTAGAGTGCACTATAACCACTACAGAGACGCTGGAGTCTTTTGCTTTACTCCAACAAACAGAGCTTGTCCAAATTTTTTCATCTTCAAAAACAACAACTTGTATACTAGATCCAATTCCTACAGGTTTACTTAGAGACATTTTGCCAGAAATAACCAAGCCTTTTCTATCTATAATAAACTCTTCTCTCAGCCTCAGCTATGTTCCAAAAACTCTTAAATTAGGTGTAATTAAAACCCTAATAAAGAAATCTAGTTTTGACCCCTCTGAGTTATCAAACTATAGACCAATGTCAAATCTTCCCTTTTTATCAAAAATTTTAGAGAAAGCCATGGCAAAACAATTATGTTCCCATCTGCATAGAAGTAATATACATGAAAAATTTCAGTCTGGCTTCAGGCCTCACCACAATACTGAAACAGCATTAGTGAAAATTGTAAATGATCTTTTATTATCCGCTGACAAAGGAAACATATCCTTACTGGTTTTACTAGATCTTAGTGCAGCTTTTGACACAATAGACCATTCCATTCTATTAGACAGGCTTGAAAAACTAGTAGGAGTGACAGGTAAAGCTCTTTCGTGGTTCAATTCTTACCTTAGTGATCGCTTTGAGTTTGTTAATGTAAATGGTGAACCATCAGCTCTCACAAGAGTAAAGTATGGTGTTCCACAGGGCTCTGTCTTAGGACCCATATTATTTACCTTATATATGCTACCACTGGGTACCATCATTAGAAAACATGGCATCAGTTTCCACTGCTATGCCAATGATACACAATTGTATATTTCAGCTAAACCAGAGGACAAAATTGACCTTAATAAGATAGAGGACTGTGTAAAAGACATTAAAGACTGGATGTCAAGTAACTTCCTCTTACTAAATTCGGACAAAACAGAAGTTCTTCTTCTTGGTCCAAAAGCTGCTAGGGATAATCTGCCTACGTTTACTCTTAATCTTGATAGTTTCTCAATTGCACCAGGCGCATCTGTAAAAAGCCTTGGTGTCACGATTGATCCCGATCTGGCCTTCGATGAGCATATTACCAATTTTACCAGAATAGCTTTCCTCCACCTGTGTAACATCGCTAAATTAAGAAATGCACTGTCACTACAGGATGTAGAAACGTTAGTTCACACCTTTATCACATCCAGGTTAGATTACTGTAACGCTTTGCTTTCTGGTTGTTCCAGCCAAAACCTTAACAAGCTTCAGTTAGTCCAGAACGCTGCAGCCAGAGTTCTCACCAAAACCAGGAAATTTGACAACATTAGCCCAATTTTGTGTACCTTACATTGGTTGCCAGTTAAATTCCGCATTGAGTACAAAATTCTTCTTCTGACGTATAAAGCTCTGAATGGCCTTCCTCCTCAGTACCTCAGTGACCTTATTTCCTATTATCAACCGACACGCCCACTTAGATCACAAGGTGCGGGCTCATTATTAGTACCCGGACTAAATAAAGTTACGTCAGGGGGAAGAGCCTTTTCTTACAAAGCCCCCCAGCTTTGGAATAACCTACCAGTCTGTGTTCGGGACTCAGACCCAGCCTCCATCTTTAAGTCTAGGCTAAAAACTTACCTGTTTAGTCGAGCCTTTGGTTAATTTGTTTTCCTGTTTGAATAAGGCGCAGATCTGTCCTACGGTAATCTGGGAATGTTGGTGCTGAACTAACTATCTGTCCCTCTTATTGTTATCCGGTGTCGACCAGAGGAGGATACGTTCCCCTTTTGAGTCTGGTTCCTCTCGAGGTTTCTTCCTCTTGTTGAGGGAGTTTTTCCTTGCCACTGTCGCCAAGGCTTGCTCACTGGGGGCGTGGACCCGGATTCTCTGTAAAGCTGCTTTGTGACAACATCTGTTGTAAAAGGCGCTATATAAGTAAATTTGACTTGACTTGACTTGACTATTTGAGATTTCTTAAGGGTGACCACATACTGGACTGGACGCATCACATCTACATCTAAACCATTGTTTTTGAAACCATTGTTTTGAGTGGAGATGCTCACACCACTACTAATACTTGACGTTGAAACATAATGGACATCATGATGGAAATCAGCACTGTGTCACGGATTCCTTCTTTTCTCCCTCTGAGTGTCTGTTTCTTCCCCTCTGTTGTAGCCATGTGTCTTTTGTTTTCTTGTGTTTCATGTGCTTTTGTTGTTGCTCTGTGTCTCCTCCCTGGTCCTGCCCCCTTGTTATCTGTTCCACCTGCTTGTAGCTCCGCCCCTCATTAGTCCCAGGTGTGTCTCATTTCCCCTCTGTGTATTTATACCCCTGTGTTTGTTCAGTCTTTGTCTTGCATTGTGAATGTAATCTTGTCTCTTGTTTGCTTGTTGTGCTTGTAGTTTGGTTTTGTTTTGTTTTGTTTTCGTTATGGACTCTCATTTCAATAAAAACTCGCATTTGCATCCTGCCTCCATGCCTCAAACGTTACAGAATGCAAGACCACACAGGGAAGCAGCGAGTTTGCAGGACCTTATCAAGGAAAATGAGGTCAGACTTCAGGAGAGCTACCATCTGCTCTGTCGGCTTCAGCTGTTGCTCCCTAGTAAGGAGAAAGCCTCAGCCATTGACGTCACAGCAGGCCCGCCAGCCTCAGCCATGGACGTCACAGCAGGCCCGCCAGCCTCAGCCATGGACGTCACAGCAGGGCCGCCTGCTTCCGAGGACGTCGCAGCAGGGTTGCCTGCCTCCGAGGACGTCGCAGCAGGGCCGCCTGCCTCCGAGGACGTCGCAGCAGGGCTGCCTGCCTCCGAGGACGTCGCTGCAGGGCCGCCTGCCTCCGAGGACGTCGCAGCGTCCCAGCCTGCCTCCGAGGACGTCGCAGCGTCCCAGCCTGCCTCCGTGGACGTCGCAGCATCCCAGCCTGCCTCCGTGGACGTCGCAGCGTCCCAGCATGCCTCCGTGGACGTCGCAGCAGGCCCGCCTGCCTCCGAGGACGTCGCTGCGGCCCAGCCTGCCGCCGAGGACGTCGCAGCAGGCCCGCCTGCCTCCGAGGACGTCGCTGCGGCCCAGCCTGCTGCCGAGGACGTTGCTTCCGAGTTCCCTGACCTGCTGGTAGCCTCTACATCCCCAGACCTGCCCATGGCCTCAGCGTCACCAGTCCCAGTTCCTGCTCCCTGGGCCACTCCTGCTTCTGCACCCTGGGATGCCACAGTTTCTGCTCCTGCACCCTGGGCCACTCCTTTTCTCATTTCCTGTCCTGGTTCGGTGCTGGCCTCTCAGCATTATGCTCCGCCGCCAACCTCCCAGCGACCCCCTCCTATGCCAATCTTTCAGCGTCCAGTGACGGCCTTCCAGTGTCCTGCTTCAGTGCCGACTTTCCAGTTCCCTGCTCAGTCTGCCACCCAGTTCCTTCGCCTGCATGAACTTCATTCTGTGTTGTCCCCCAGTCTCTAGTCCATAGTTTTGTTTTTGTCCCTATAACCATGTATATATCTGTACCCGTCTCAATCAGTGTTTCTGTGTTTGGTCTTATTGTACCCATTCCTGTCCATATTTCTGTCCCTGTTCCAGTAACCATGTCTGTTCCTGTTCCCATGTCTATGTTAACTCCGTCTCCTGTTCTCACTCCACTTTGGTTTCCAGTCTCATCACTGTCTGGTCCTATCCAGTTGCGTGTTCCGTCTCTTTCTGCTCATGTCTCATCTGTCTCGTCCTTTATCTCATCACCGGTCCAGTCCCATGTTCAGTCTACTGTCCATTCTCGTGTCTTGTCATTTCAGGAGTTTCCTGTCCATTCCCCTATCCAATTTCCTGTGTACTCCTCTGTCTGGTTTCCTGTCTGTTTCGTCATTGTCCCTTGTCCAGTCCCTTGCACGGTTTAGTGTATTACCCCGGTCTGGTGTCCTGTCCCCTGTATAGTTTCTTCTTTATGTTCTCCCGGTCCCTCCTCCTACCCGGCTCCCACTTTGGATAGCTTTCGTTTTTCGCGCCTCGGGAGCTGCGCGTTAGGAGGGGGGTTCTGTCACGGATTCCTTCTTTTCTCCCTCTGAGTGTCTGTTTCTTCCCCTCTGTTGTAGCCATGTGTCTTTTGTTTTCTTGTACCATGTGCTTTTGTTGTTGCTCTGTGTCTCCTCCCTGGTCCTGCCCCCTTGTTATCTGTTCCACCTGCTTGTAGCTCCGCCCCTCATTAGTCCCAGGTGTGTCTCATTTCCCCTCTGTGTATTTATACCCCTGTGTTTGTTCAGTCTTCGTCTTGCATTGTGAATGTAATCTTGTCTCTTGTTTGCTTGTTGCGCTTGTAGTTTGGTTTTGTTTTGTTTTCGTTATGGACTCTCATTTCAATAAAAACTCGCATTTGCATCCCGCCTCCATGCCTCAAACGTTACACACTGCTCAGTTTCTTTAAGCGCTGCATCAAGCCACTCAGCATTTTTAATAATATTGCATTAGATTACACTCATGAAATGACATGTGGCTTGAAATTTACACACAGAAAGTCAATCAATGAAAAGATTTTAAGATAAATGGACAAATGCTAATGGTCTGCTATCTCAGCTAATAGTAACAGACTTTAAATAGACTTTTTGCTGGAAAATAGTGAGTTTGTGAAGAGTTAGTTCGCTGATATCAAACCTGATAAAAGTAGAGTGTTAAATGAAATTTAGCTTGATGTTTAGTGGACTCATTCTATGTGGTATAGCTGCGCTTTGTAGTATCTGCAACAGTATGCAATGGTAAAATATGCAATGATGCAGTGATATGTGAAGTGGCATATCCAGTCTGCAGTGGCCTTAATAAGAGTGTGATCATTTTAACAAGCAGTTTGCACAATGCTAAAAGGTTGCTATAATTTTCCATTACTTGTTAGCTACATTAGCCTCATAGCTCCAGTGCAAAACTAAAGAAGCAAACTTCAGATACCAAAAAAGGTCTTGATTGACTACATTTAGGGTAAAGGTAAAAATGTGTAAAACTGGCCGATGGCTGAAGTGTCACTATAAGGACCAGTGTACCAAAACTGAATTGACAGTTTTGACAGTACTTTTTTAAAACTGCAACAAAAAAGCAAAATAAAAAGTTGATTCAGTTGGATTAGATCAAATTATGTGATCAGGCTGTTGAATGGCTCTGCATTTCTCCCCTCATGTCTATGAATGAGCCAGTGATGTCAAACACCTCCACCTTGACTAGCTCAAGGTCGGCCATTCAGGTTTGGTGGAATTTACACGCGTTCACTCAGTCGCCTGGGAGAACCTCACTCCTGAGCTTAACGCAGCTCATTTGCATATGCATGGCAAGTGAAGTCGAAGCATGTAAATTAATGCGAGCGTGCTCATAAATATTTATCTCACCGGCCTATTCCGGAGTCAGACAGTGGCCTCGGACTGTTGTTCAACTTTAACTTGTATGGGTGCTGAGGGGGGGGGGTGTGTGAAGGAGAAGGGCACAGTGTACTGAATATGTTGGTGGTGACCTCTGTTCGGTAGTTCAAAGTTATTTTATTGGTGTCATTAGCATAATGGCAGTGTATGCAGTTAATTTCTGCTTCCTCACCTTTTGAATTGCTAAGTGCGTGAACCTTGTGAGGTGTGAACGGTGGCCTGATGAGTCAAACTAAGAATAGATTGTTTTACAGAGAGTTGACTGATTTGATATGATCATTCAAAAGCAACTTTTCAGCTGAAATTTGCTGTTGGATAGTCTATACAGGCTTTTTAGAGTGGCTGCTGTTTTTTTTTAAGCATAAGTACTTGCAGACTGTGCATTATTGGCTGATACAGCAACATTATTGCATTAAACAGGCAGTGAAAACTTTACAGATAAACAATACTGTGCAAAAGTTTAAGGCATCTGAGAAAATTAGATGCAAAAAGCTTCTGAATGGGGCAATAACAGTTTTCTTGCACAGAAAAAAAACACTAATATCAACATAAATACAAATAACATTTATATAATAAGTAGTGATTTTATGCATGTTCGTTTAACCATTTCCAAACATCTCCTCGTGGTAGAACAGTATTAAATATAGCTATCATCCATGCGCTGACTGGAGGCTTTGAGGTGTCCAGAACAAAACATTTGTTCTTCTGTCTAGGTCACAACAACTGAACTACTTTGTTGAAAACAAAAAATGCTTGCTGCTTTTTACTGTGTTTATGTTTATTTGTATTTGCCTTTTCACTGGCTAAAGCACATTTACTGCTGAAATAAATGGTTTTAAACAATATTCTTTGGTCCCAAAAGACTTTTGTATAGCACTGTTTTTAATTTTTGAATATTTATGAACTTAATATGGCTTTATATTGTTCCCATTGTATTTGCCATTACACTACCAACCACCTTATTAAAGTCATCTGCCAAATTGGCAGATTGTTTTAGATTTTTTTTTTTTGTAGTAGCAAACATGTAAACGCAGATTGACCAAAATAAAAAGAATAAATTAGCAGATTGCCAGTTGCTGTGAAGCATGATTCATCACTCCAGAGAAAGTTTCCACTTCTCCTTAGTCCAGTGGTGATGCTTGGCATTGTGCATAGTGATCTTAGGCTTGTGTGCAGCTGCTTGGCCATGGAAACCCATTTCATGAAGCTCCTGATGCTCAGTTCTTGTGCTGATGTTGCGTCCAGAGGCTGTTTGGAGCTCTGTAGTGAGTGATGCAACAGAATACTTCGTGGCTGAGCTGTTATTGCTCCTAGATGCCTCCATTTTAGGATAATAGCAGCTCTAGCAGGGCAGAAATTTCTTGTGGCGTCTTATGACAGTGCCACATTTAAAGTCATTGAGCTCTTCAGTACAGCCTATTCTACTGCCAGTGTTGGTCTGTGGAGATTGCATGGCTATGTGCTTGATTTTATACTCTTGTTAGCAATGGGTATGACTGATAACTCAATAATTTGGAGGGATGTCCATATATTTTTGGCTATACAGTGTATAAGGCAAGTGGCCAGTGAGTAAAAGTACTAGGTAGATGGTGAGTGTGTATTGCTCTGAATTAGCCACTATTTTGATTTTATTACATGAAATAGGCCTATGCTTGATTACTCAATTTTACTTGCAAATTAGGCTTTGTGTATAATGCAATATACAACATCAGTAATATCTGGAAAATAGGTTCTGTGGTATTGATAGATCTCGTTCATACTTTAGCCCTGTAGCGTGCTTTGCTGTTTTAATTTCATAAACGGATCAGAACTTTTTGAGCAAAGTGAGATCTGCATCTGCATGTGGCAGGATGTTTAGAAGGACCAATAGTAAATTTATGGCTGACTGCTAAAGACACGTCTCACAGCCCCCATTGGCTGCTCACCTCGGAACAGACCTACTTTGACCCAGAGGTCTGAAGACTTTCTTTTTCTTTTGACAGTTTAAGGGCAACATAATGGAACGTCATGCCACCCCTTTATAAACATCCTGAAGAGACTTTTGGACATGACTGAAGTAAATTTTGGAATACTGATAAATTGTGACTTTTGAAAATTCCTTTCCCTCTCTCTCACACCCATACATCTCACCTTCCCCCACAAAGAGAGACATCTTATCTAAAACAAAGGCCAAACATGGCCCACCAATCAACTCTGGGTGAGGGGACTGTTGAGACCTCACGAATCCCTGAGCAGACCCCTCGGTGTGGCCAGATACTCTTAAGTGCATTCCTTCAGTATCATAAATTTGGGGTCTGTGCAGAGGCTAGGCTCCTGAGAGCCTTGCTTTCTGGCAAATTATTCATAATGTGATCTTTAATCAAGTATCAATCAAATGCCTTTCCCTTATCAAACTGTGAAGAACACCTCTGTTACTGTTAACATGTTGCCTTGTCAGGCGTGAATTGGTTAATCCCTGCCAAAGGGAATTAATACCTAACTTTCTACACTACGTTCTTTTATATTCTAGGAGTTATTTTGATTCTTGAATTGTAACCCTTCTTCACTGATCTAGGTTATTGTATTGATCTTTGATCATTCACAACTATGTTCATTTCACCCATTATATAATTTTTCTTTTTCTTTTGTTTGAGAAACAACCCATGTATTTCGTGACCACTGTTAATCTTATATATCTGCTTTTCTTGCAAGTCTTCTTGTAGTGTTAGTTTGTAGCTTGTGTGACTATGTACACTTTAATCATAGAGTTTCTCCCAACATATCTACAGAATTATTGATGATTACGTACTCACTTATTTTACTCTGAGTTATTATGGAACCGTTCATGTAAGCATTGTTTAGAAATAGTAATGTGACGTATAACCTCGAAATTGTCTTAACAATTTAATTCTTTTATCTAAATAGTTCCTACTTCTTATATGACTAGAATGGTTAAGGATTCAACTTATTGTATGTAACCATATCATGGTTTACATTAAGGAATAATGATCTGTAAGCTCCATAGTCATTTGCAATAGTCACTATGGAAACAATATTTGTTTATATATGTGATATATGTGATATAAACAATAATGTTTTATATGTGAAATTGCATGCTTCTTTTACTTAAGTGTAACCACACCCAGAATCTCCAAAGGATTATGTGACACTTGAGCAGCATTCAAAGAAATTGCATATTCATTATAGGTAACCTAACAAACCAACCAAAACCTTTTCCCCACCTTAGCTCTGCCTTAGCTCCACCCCTCAAAGTTCTTTCTTTAAAGCCAGCAAGAAAGAGAAACAGGGGAGAGAACGAGAAGAAGAAACAGAAAGACAGGGAAAGTTGGCCCTGAAGGGAGCGAGACAGCCATGTAACCTTATGTAACCTTAACGAAACTCCAAGTAGAGAAGCCCATTCTCCTCGTTTTGCACTTCAGCTAAGTTCTGCAGATCTTAAATGTTAGTTGTTTGTCTTGTGTCTTAATCGTTTTGTTTCATTTACTCAGTAATCTTAGTGTTGTAACAGTAAGGTTAGACTATTGAAGAGCTGCATCTAGCTGCGTTTGTTTTTCAAGTTTCGTCAATCTATTTTGAAAGTCTAATTGCCAACGATAGGCCGCTCAGAACCTAGTTTTAAAACAGAAACAGAGGCAAAACAGTGCTGACTGAGATCCACATCAAGAGCCTGCTCCGACCACCGCCTGCCTCCATCGCCAAGAAGAAGATCTGCGCTCCTCACCGGAGAGACCGCCAAGCGTCGCCGGAAGCCTGCCTTGCCAGTGGGGTCCGGTCCAAAGCGTTGACCAAGGGCTTGCACCTGTAGCGGCCTTGCCTTCGACCTGCAGACCTTTCCTAGCCTGTGTGAGCAGCGGCTTCTCTTCCTCAATGTTGCACGCGCATCAACACGGCTCTGAGGCGTCCAGCAGCTTTGACCTTTGACCTGCGGACCCTGCTCCAGTGCATGCCAGCAGCGGCTTCTCTTCCCCTCAACGCGACACGCACATCACACAGCTCTGAGGCATCCAGGTTGTAGATTCACTCGCACTGCCCTTTGTGGTCTCAGTCTCACTGTGATTTTGCTTTTCTTTATTGACACTTAGGCCAGCTTTACACTAGTGTTAGGGCTGTTCTGCTTGCTGCTCAAAACCCACATAATTTGGAAAATCAGCTAATCTTAGTACTTTTGTTCAGTATATTCAATATCTCTGGTTTCTTTCCATAACTAGTAATCCAGTATTTAGCACCTATATACCTTTGTAATCGATTGCTTTGTGTTTATATACCTCTATCAGTAAATAACCCTTTATTACAGTCATCTCTGTCACGGTGTGCATATGAAAAACTTCAATTTGGTTCTGTTCCCTGGACCATGGTCAAGCCCTCACCTGAATTTAATTAAAATACCCGTGTCTTACGGTAAGTGGGACATTAGGTGCTTTTGAGGCCTTGTCCCGCTACAGCCCCAAAAGGCAGGGTTGCTCAAGGTAGGTTTGGAGAGGTGCCATTGGATTGCAGTATCTCTGAGTAACCACTTTATGCTGTTCTGCAGAATTTTTTTTTTTGAGGGGGGGTGGGGTGGATGGGTGGCGGCAGGGGGGTGAAGTACACAGAGTGAACACAGTTCTCAAGCTCATCCTTCTTCAGTGCCTATCAGATGCTTGATTATTTCATTTTCCTTAAAGCAAAGAGACATGGCTGGAGTATTTCCTCAATCCTACTTCAAAGAAGATTATAGAGGATCCGTGTGATCTGTCAGTCATGTGGAGAGTTGGGACAGGAGAAGGAAAAAACACATTTGAAGATAGAAAGAATATTGTTTGGCCTCTTTATCTGAGTTGCCTACAAAAATTGATCATTGCTTCAGGAACAAGAGGCCTCTCTGCGGAGACTTGATGAAAGAGATCAAAGACAAAGTCGGAAAGTTTCTTCTTTTAGAATTGTAAATGATTTAAAATTGGCTGCTTTATTAAAAAAAACTTTTCATTTTCAGTTTCATTACATTATCCCTAAATGAACTAGAAATTATAAGACATGGAATAGCTTACGGGATCTTTATGAGCTACCCAGCAGGGCACAGAATCATGAGGAATGTCACTATTGATACAATAGCTTTTGTCGTAAAACTTCAATTTAAACTTGGTGAATCAGGTTCAAAGAAGCTTTGAAGCTTTTGAAACAATATTATATTAAAGCAATAAGCCATGAGAGGCTGTCATTTATGATGATTTTATCATGGGTAAAGGTATCTATCTATCTTTGTATCTATTGTTGCCAGGAAATCTTGGACTGCTCAACGAGGGCAAGAGCTTTTAGTTGGCCATCGTTGTGCAGTACTGTGCAAAAGTCAGAGATCACCCTTTTATGCAATTTACAGCCAAAACGGCCATTAAGTTGTTATTCAGTATTTTGTGTGTCTATGCTTTGTCTTCATTACACTTCCATTCTTTGCAGGAGGCTTGCTTTCAGTTTTTTTAAGAGAATACTGTGAACGCAACTGAGCCTTTGAGATAAATGCCTGTAGCAAGTCCAGTGCAAAAAATCCCCAGCAATGGTTCACTTGGCAACAAACACAGTTTTGTGTTGGGGGGGGAATATGTCAAAGCTGAGGTAAATCCGGCTGATGGAACCAGTGCGGCTGAAGGCAGGATGAAGTGGCCTGTACCCTGAGCTTGTTTTGTTTGTTAGGGAGCACAGGGCTGAGTGTTTTTCCCTTCATGACCAGCCTTGGCAGCTGCCTTTAAAGGACCTGCAAGAGAAGGGACAAGATGAAAGGGCTTTCCCCTTACTCTGCCCTTAATGGAAGGATTTTCTTTTTTCAACCCTTTAACATTCACAGACCAGCCGGCTGGTTTAAACTTCCACTGTTCACTCTTATAACTCCAGGGCCTATATTGTACATTTTTCTTCATTTTTGTCTCTGAAAAAAGACCCGAAGTTTGTGTAGATTTATGTAATTATTATAAAGTTTATATATTTTATTCACCAAAAACAGCCATAATTCATTTTACTTGAGCATTCATAACTCTTTATCCCTAAAACTAAAACAGGCTGTTTTTGTTACTTTGAAATTGATTTCAAAGTAGTTGCTGAATAATTTTTAGTTGTTAGGCTGGCTTAACACAGTGAAACTTTCAGGCACGTTGCTTGAAACTAGATGAAATTACATGAAACTAGATTGCACATGAGTTGCATACTGTAAAGCAATTCACTTGAAACTCTGCCGCAACAGTTGCAGCAGTCTCGGCTTTGTGGAACAAGTTTCAGGCAATCAAAACGTAATGCACCATATGATCATGTTGAATGACGTACTTTAAAATGAATGATTTTACTGGATCAATCGACATTTTGGTCATTTTTCAGTTTGTCAGTTTCCTGAACCACGACAACAAACGTGAGTTTCTCAAAGCTTACATTTTTGTCACTTGTTGCTATAACTTGCCAGCTAATGCTAACAGCTCTTTAATCGGCTGCTTGTGCCTCCATTTATTCTTCTTTAGCCTGTTGTTATTTGATTTGTGTAGCTAGATTCATTTAGGTTTCCAATTGCAAGATCTTTTACAGAATGGGGCCCTCTTCAATGAGCTTGTGCTTCTAGGACAGGAGTGAGACATTTAATGTTAGTAGGTTCTAAACATAATAGCTACTTAAACATACATTTTCAAAGGCTTAATATACACACAATATATTAAAAAAACTCAAATATATAATAAGGATATAGGGATAAGGGTAACCCTAGATATAGGGTCCCTTCCACAAGTATTGCCGCCCCTGGTGAAGACGAGTACAAAGTGTTAGAAGAAACCCACCTTCTGGTGAATTAGCTTAATCTCACACTGACAAAATGAGGAAAATCTGACATTTAGTTGAAATACATTTATTTTAATGTCTGAGATTCAAAATCTGAGATTTTTTAATCTCAGAATGCATTTCCTTCAATTAAAGGTTTAATTTTTCTCATTTTTTCAGTGTGACATTAAGTTAATTTACCAAAAGGTGTAGCAAGAGTGATATGGTGCATCAAAAAAATACAAACTGCTAACTTGGCTAATTTGTGGAGTAGTCAAATGTGTTGTGTGCAAATTTGATTGTTTTTGAATTGCTGGACAGTTACATGGAAAATATGTTTCATGCAACTTACAACATGCAACTAGTACTAGCATGAAAAGCCAGCCTAACAGAATAATACATTCCAAAAATAAAGGTTCCAAACGAGTTTGTGGCTGTGTGGAGATGTACAGCTTAATGAAAAACCTTAAATTGGTATTTACATTATGGTGACTAAACCTTAAAATGGTTCATCACATCATTTACAAAAAAGGAGGACATTACAGTGTCCGTGTAATGCTCTTATCAAGCCATTAGCAGCTAATTAACTGGTTGCTCATTACTACTGAATTAAACCAAAACAAGCCTGCATTGAGCATTTTTGAAAGGACTTTTAATTGTGTATTATACTTCAAAATATTTAGCACACCATTTTGAGTGCCCATTATTATGCACTTATTAAGGCTTATAAAGGCAATAACTGCTAATTAACTGTCTGCCCTTTACTATTTTATTAAGCAATAACTAGCCCGAGTTAAGCATTTTACAGAGCACTTTCATATGTGCTACTAAGCGCTACTAAAACTGTGCTACTAAATAGTTCTTGAAAGAACTATCCATTGAAATGTTTTTCAGGGAACCCGAAATGGCATGTCTCCAAAATGTTTTTGGCAGTGCAGTAGGTTTTAGGATTATCAACTGAACAATAGGCCTGCAGTTAAGGGCTCTTCATGCTGTGGTCTTTGAAGAACACTATGGACTCCATTCCTTCATTTGTGAAAGATATATGACTTGTGTTTAACGCTTTACCTGTTGTATCTAACGCCCTGTATATGACAAACACAATTTTTCCACAATCCAGTGTCGACCAGAATAGTATGGGACACCTACAGAGTTCTGGTTCCTCACAAAGTTTCTTTCTGATGCCTCAGGGAGCTTTTTCTTGCCACTGTTGCCCTTGGCTTTCTCAATAGGAGTTTTGACCTGCAAGGCAGGTCGCAACATTACTGTCATTAAGACCCATTAAATTTAATCTACTTCTCCTTTGTCTTTCCTCTAAGATCCCACAACCTTCAACTGCAAAACACCTTCCTTTACACAAGAAGGGCTCAGGATAAACTCCTCTATTAATGTGGTCCAAGGCTCAGACAGTGTTCCTCCATATGAATCATGTGACAATATGGAATGAATCAGAAGTCTTCTTGTTGGTGTCACAGCAGGTCGTATGTCAGCTCGGCAGGCTACGTCTGGGGCAACACATGCTGGCTAATGTCGTATTAGCATGACGGGTGGACAGTGACATGGCAGCTCCTGAGCATTAGATAGCAGTGTTGTGATTACTGAGAGGGGGTCATCCAGAGTGGACGAGACAGCCCAGAGGCGTCTTGCATGGTCTTGCTGTCACTGTTATGACAGTGATGAGAGGTGGCAATGTATCAGAACTCCAGCAGCGTAAGGCTGGCCTACAGTGTAGAATGATGGAATAACAACACATCTGTGGTAGGAGTGTTATAACATGGATATTAATATTAAAGGGCCTATATTGACTGTAAGGAAAAATAACTGTGAAATTACAAGACAGTTACAGGCTACTGCTTTTATGGTAATTTACTGTATAATATTAACAGTAAACAACAGTAAAATAACGTTTTTATATTGTTTAACTTTATAGTCACCTGGACCACAAGATTAGTATTACTAGGATGTGTACACTTGCAGTAATAAACTGTTATTAAAACAGCAATGTCATGTATTTTTACAGAACAGCTGTTAAAGTAGTGCAACTCATTAGCCATTCCAAAAAAAAAAAAAACACCACATATTGACAAATTGAACATATTTAGTCACCATGCTTTGCACTGTATATGCTTGGAATATCTCGAATATGCATCTTCAAAATGCAGATACACTTTTTACAAACACTTTATCTTTGTTTATAAACATTTGTGTACAAACATGACCAAACATTTTCTTAAGCATAAAAGTCTTAAAAACACCCAAACTGAACTTCCTGAATACACACACTCATTTTTATTGATTGCTTTTCAGTAAGTTGCTATGTTATCCCATATTGTGTGTGGTATAGCTAAATGTCAATTTCACAGTAAAATGATGAGTGCAGAACTTTGCTGTAAAACAAAGCAATGTTCAATCTAAAGTAATGTCAGCAATAATTTACAGTGTTCGTTTTTTTTAAGTTTAATTTTTTTCCTTGGGGTCCACTTATTACATTTACTACACATACTGCATGTGATGAAAAAAGCCAAAATTCATTATTACATGATTGTTTTCCAACTTCTCGTTATCACTTAAACAAGCTGTTTTTGTTAGTGTGCCTTTAAGAATTGCATATGTAAATGACCTCTGTTCTGACTGGCTGGGGGTTTTATGCCTCAATCAAAAAGCAATCTGGGCTGAAGCACTCCTTATAACTTCTGGGTGAATGGGTGGGGCTAAACTACTACTACCACTCTGAATGACTGTGTTTACATCTTAACAACTGAGTTATGCAGAAACTCCACATAATATAAAAGTTCTATACCTAGAACCATCCATTCAAGCCAAGAGCCTTTATTTTTAAGGAGGTAAAGAAAAAGTATCATATCGTGGTGCAAAAAACCCTAAATTTGTGTATTATTACACACATATCATAAAAGACAAAGAAATGCCACACTGAGTTTTTTTTATCTTCAACCAGTATGTTCTTACCTTCAGAGTTTTGTTCTACGAGGCCTTTTATTGACCTCAAAGCGTGCTTGGAATTTCACGCCCCATAGGCACTTAGTGTAAGTCTCAAAAACGTCTGCATTGTGAGACTTCAAACCCAGAGATGTCCAGGGAATAGTCTCTCTCTCCACCAGCGGAGCACTCTCGAGATAAAAACAAGTGGGTGAAAAAAAGAAAAATCACTAGGAGTTTGCTTCATGCTATGAGCTGCTTTTAAAACTTCAGGCTGAGGAGGCAGGCAAATGTTCTAGAGCATTTAAATAGCCAGCATGACCTGAAGAGAGAACAAATTGTTAAGAACAGATTGTGCAGTGCAATGACATCTTAACACAAGTGTAATTGTTCTTCTTATCTATTAAAGAACATCATTATTATACACTGCCAACTTCACTCCTCATGTGTGAAAGTTCATGCTTGCTTTTATAGTAATAAAGCTCATTAGAGTCTCACTGTGGCAATGTTGGTACACAAAGGAACCCTTACAATAGGTCATTTATCAACAGCCACTTATTTGCTGGTGTACAGTCAGTGACTGTTGCCCATTTGATGATGCACAATTTCTGTTAGTCAGTCTCATGGTCCACCACTGAAATAATATCTGGTCAGTGGTTATTCTGGTTATTCTGACCAATGAGGAATGGGATAGAGGAGGCTGAGAAATTGTACATGACAACAGGTAGACTACAGTCTGTAACTGTACACCCATATAATGGACCTGTAATGAAAGAGGATCTTGTAAAGTGTCAGAGTTTTGTTATATAAATATGTATATATATATATATATATATATATATATATATATATATATATATATATATATATATATATATATATATATATATACACACACACACACATGCACATTGTTGTGTTGGCAGACTACACCTCCATCCTATGCAGTCCTTCACTTTCTTTTTGTGTTTACCAGAATGGCAGATACTATTAAATGAATTATTATAAGAAATAGAGCAGCACTGTGAGAGAGATATAGGAATATTACACTGAGTGTGAATAGAAGGCCCAAATCTTCCATCTGATGAAATGTTGAGAGGAGTAAATCACATTCTTGGTGAAGCTAGCACCGGCTCCATCACCACGGTTCAAGGCCGTGTGTGCTGTCAAGATACGGTGGTGGAAATGGAGCATTTAATATCCCACCACACCTCATTGGATGTGGGACTTCAGATTGTCATAGGTCAAAACCAAAGGTCTGCTGAAGGCCATAGCTAAGGGACAATGGAACATGCTTCATTTTCAAGAAATCTCTTCATTATTGTGTGAATGCAGTTCTCTTGTTTGGACAAAGAAGCAGTGTTCAGCTTAAAGAAAGCCAAGGTTTTCTTCCAGAGAACAAACCCACAGACTGAATTTTACCACAGGTATCACCACATCATTGCTGCCGGAACAAAATCTTGTTTCACCATTTTTTTGTACTGTTTCAAAATTTCATAAAGAAAGGACCAATCGAATGGTCCAGATGACTTCTAATAAAATCTTCTTCCAGTAATTTACATTAAAAGTTAAGAATATTTTAACTTGTCTTAAAAAAACTTTTGTTCTGATAGTGCTTACATACATACAACTTAAGTTGAAAGGAGCTGTAGTTCTCAATTTTTGTAATACGATAAGATCATAATAATAGCAGCAATTAATGGTTTAGTTATCTTTTAGTAATTTATGCCAATCTAAAGCTTCTAATTTGGCTAATTAACTCAATTACCTTGCTTGCTAGTCAGCTTACCTTATTGGCTGACATAAAATGATATACTGCACTGTTGTGCTCACACAAAAAAGTCTGCATTTACACAGACTCGTGAAAAGACAAGCAACGCTTCAGTTTTTCTCTGATAAGTTTGACAATATGATCAAAAAACTTGTTCAGTGAAGGCTATCATAAATGCTAACAGTACTAGCTTCTAGCTTATGTCACTTCTTTACAAATTAATAATTCTTAAAATAGCAAATGACACTTCAACATAGCATTCTAGTTCACATTTTTGTGTACTAAT
The DNA here is from genome assembly GCF_904425465.1 of Colossoma macropomum. Taxonomy (NCBI): domain Eukaryota; kingdom Metazoa; phylum Chordata; class Actinopteri; order Characiformes; family Serrasalmidae; genus Colossoma; species Colossoma macropomum. Next base: position 15,360,345 of record NW_023494808.1, read on the forward strand.
TGGTCATGTAAAAGTGTTTGGTGACTTAATCTTCATCTGGACATTAAAGAATTTGCTAAATTACTGTTGGCTTCATCTGCAAGTGTTACCAAAGACATAGAAGAATATCATGAAGTATCATTAGGTTCTGTCGGGTACCAATCTTGAGTACCAAAAACCAGAAAACTGGAAGCTTTGTTACTGGACCAGTGGCCAAAGCACAGTTCCAATTTTGTGATCCCAAACGTTTTGTTACAGTGGAAAAACACCCTTATTTTCTCTTTAAGTCATATGCCTGATATATACGATCTGTTCTGACTCACTGCCCTATGTTGTACCTCATTCAAAAAGCCGTCCAAACCGAATCACTCCTGATAATGTCAAACCTGCTGTAGGCTGAATAGGCAAATATGAGGAAAATGCACTGACATGACAAAAACAACAGTCTGTTTGCAACCTAATTTCCATATATGATCTGTGGACTGGAGAGTGGTGCTTTTTGAAACTTTAATAATATCCCTGATATGAACCTTTTTATTTTAAGATTGCCAGCTTTAGTTTGCAAAATTTTGTGCCATTCTGTTTTAACCTTCCAAATATTTTTTTTTTAAAAGCAAATTGCAACCATTAGTCTATATAGGCTAAATATAGACTCAAGTTCAGTTTCCATTTCTCTTCCCATTTTCATTCTCCATTGTTTAGACTTCAGCTGCCTGTAGTGGTTTGCCATCACAGTTGCTCGGTGCAGATGAAACATGACAAGTGTGACTGATTCAGATCCATCGTTCTGGCCTCCTGCAGCACCCTGGCAGAATGTGGCATCGGTAGCAGACAGACTCAGAAAGAGGCCACAGGATGCACTGACATATGAAGGTAGCGTGAAAGGGGAAGAAAGACTGCAGAGGGAGGTGGAGCCCACAGACCAGAACTGAATGTTCCTTCTTTCTATCCTTTGCTTTCCTTCAGGATTTACAGTGTTTAAGGTTAGAGTGCAGTTCAGTTCTTATAGACCTCAACTCCAAGAAGGTCAAGGTCATGACTGCAGGGTTTGGCTGAGTGTACCTGGCTATCCCTAGTGGCCAAACAGTATAAATCCTAAAGCCAAAAATGATATTTCTTCATAGACTTCTATTCAAAATTACATTTTTTCAGACTAAATACTTTTGTCAGTCTCTGTTTCTTTGTTTTATTACACTAATTGTTTTTCTAAAAATGGCTTATTTTTCATTTTCTGTTGGATTTTACAATTATCGTTTGTACACTAGCGTACAGCAGCACAGCTTGGCAGTTTAATATGGTTCCATCAGCTAATCAGCTTTGTTAAGAGGCTAATTTTGTATGTTTCTGACATTTTCAGTCACATGAATTTTATAGCTCATGTCATTCGCTCAAATATGGGAAAGGGAAAGAAAGATGGTGGGATCCAGGACACAGGCTTTGGGTCTACATATGCTACTGAGCAAATCCCATTGAAATGAATCAAGCTAAGGCTAATGACTCCCTCCATGTCCTATACAATCTCCATGGTCAAGGCACATATTTAGTATCAAGGTTCTACAATTCTTGAATATGTGGTTCAAGAGTGTCTGGGACTGGAATAAAGCAAACCTGTGGACTCCTGGAAAGCACACCACCGGTTTAGATGAATAATGGAGTGGTTGGTATAGCCTAGTAGGTGACACCTCTGCAGACTGGGGTTCAATCCCCACCTGGGCAAGCTATATCAATAAGAGTCCTTAAGTAAGACTCAAATATAAATGTACAGCATTGTGTAAAAGTCAGAGCCCACCATTTATTTCATTTCCAGTCATAATGGAAGCTATTCATTTTACTAGAAGAGATAAAATTAATAGGATTTTACAAAGGAGATTTGCCCAAGGGAGGGAAAATAAGTGACAAAAAAGGAGTTTCCAAACCTGGAGTTTAACAAAATACTAAAAGATTATTGAACGGAAATTTCATAACATTTAAAATTATTAAAGCGTAGAATAATGTACTGTACACAGAACAATGTACTGGCCACACCATAGTCCAGACCTCAATATCATTTGATGTATTTGGGATCATTAAAATTATGAGAAGCAGAAAATGCAACCAATTTCTAAGACTGAACTCTGGAAGTGTATACAGATATCTCTGCAGATTTCTGAAAGCAAGTCTCCCAAAAAGAGAAGAAGCTGTAGAAGCTGTAATAAAGGCAAAAATGGACACACTAAATACTAAAATCTGAAAATTATATTTAGTTTTCAAGGCTTCTATGTAAGTTTCTGTTTAATATGTTTTCTGCTTTTTTCATGACACTGAAAAATGTATAACTCTCTGTGAAGGGTGGTCTCTGACATTTGCAAAACTGTACTGTAGACATGCAAAAAAATATATTGTAATATATAAAAAAAGAGTAGTACAATTAATATGTTTTTAGCTATGGTGTACTGTGCCCATTATGTGAGAAAACAAACAATGGGGAGCTAGAGAGTTGCCAACATTGCAGCTAGATCTCCTTTTTCACTTTTTTACTGTTTGATGACAGGTAGGAGACTCTTGGTAGCAGAAAAGAGATGTAACAGGATTTGTTTGTGATACCACTCTCAAAGTGGAGAACGTTGTAAGTCCTGTCTGATGTCATATTAAACATTTGCGTTTTGTGAAGTCTGAGTTTGTGGTTTAGGGAAAAAGCTTCAAAGTCCACATGGATGTGGTATTTTGTGTTTTTTTTTCACACACAGAACACATCTGTCTGTGCCTTTTTGTCCAGATTGTGCCCTATGGTCTTGCCCGGGGCAAAAATACAAGCTGTGCATATTGATTTCTCATTTATTCCAATTTCCAGCCCAGCCCAGAGCTACCGTTTGTACGGAAATGTTAAGTGTCCTCTATTAGCCGCTATTGCCAAGCAGATAGTGCCATGCATATTTTATTTTGTTTTGTTGTCATAGTGAACCCTGCTCTTTCCATGAATAACAATGGCGAATGGAGTCAGCAGAGGCCTGTTTGCTATTGACCGCATTATCCTAATAAACATAGCGGGTTTAGAACAGCACCCAGACACGACACTCTACTCTATTATCCCTGCTTATTCAGTAAACCACACACAGTGTCTGGTCCATGTCTGTGGTCTTGTTTGGCCCAAGCTTGCTCCCTTTCGCTCTCTGGGCCGCACTTAATCTTCCCAATGGTGTGTGGATCAAAGGCGCTCAGCACTAATGAAGATGAATCATCCAATATCATCGATCAATGGCAGTGGCACTGTAACCAGAGTCCACTGAGGGAGCCAGAGGGGGAGGACAGTGGGTTGAAGTCAGGATAGAAGCCCCACACTGAGGTGAACCAAATACACGGTAATATGAACCTCTCACCTGAAGTATTTGTTAGGGCTTGTTAAGATGCAAGACTTGGCAATATAAGTTAGGTATCATGATCAATTATATCAATCTAAACTTTTCTGGGTATATCATGGGTCATGTCAGTGGTGGAGATTCCGACCAACTCAGTAACTGCGTATAGTTGTTTTACTCTGTTCCAAACTGTGTACATGAAATCAAGTGTCTGGTGAACACGCCTCAAGTTCAACCTACAACCCATTAAACCAACGGAAAGTCATGGAGCAGCGGGGTCAGCCCACCCAGTTTCAGTGGTAACGCATGAAAATTTCCTCACTGAGCTCAATTTAAAATGTCTGTGATAAATTAGCACTTTAGCCAATGCAACTCGAGTGGAAAGTACTGATACTGATCTTACAAGTCTGTTAATGTCAGCCATTCATTACAAACTAGCCAGGTATCTAAATAGGAACAGCCTATGATATCAACTCATCTGAAGTAAAAGTAACCGTACTCCAGATGTTTTTGACGGTCTACATCACAACATAAAAGACGTAGTTTAGTATTTCAGTTGCAATAGTGGTTGTTTTGACAAGCACTGCTGGGATTTTGTAGTCTCTGCCTGTTTTGATTCTTGTGTGTTATGTCGCTGTTTAACAGTAGTGTCAATGAAAGTGCTGTTACATTTAAAGAGACATTTTTTTAGGTGGTGCTGTTAGTTTAATTTTTAGAAAATGTCTACACTTCTTAGTTCATGAACAAATTCAGTGATATTTTTTAAACATTCAAACAAGCCGATTTGGTTTCCTTTTGCTGACTGTTCTTTTCATGTTCTCTTTTTCTTTTTCCTGCTCCCCATAGAAATAGTGTCACCTGTATTTTAGAAAAATACATATTTGAATTTGAGTGTTTTTGTTCTCTCAGCTTTAACAAAAAAGTAAGGCAGTAATGTTAAGATTTAAGAAAAACATTCAACCTTATGCTTTAAGAAAAATGTTAAGCTTTAAGAAAAATCACCCCTGCTTTCCTTATTTTTATTAACAAGACGTTTAGAAGAAGCTTTCAAGTAGTGACGCAAAGAAATGACAATTCCTGACCAGAACCAGAGCCGAAATTCAGGACACACTGGGCCAAAAACCAAAACCAAACATCAAACAAAAATGCTGAAAATAAATAAAATGTTAACATAAACTTAGTAAAATGATGACAGTATGTAGACTAGAGTATATGCCACGAAATCAAACATTCTTGACAACAGAGAATGGTTGGTTGGTGGGTCAACAGAGGCAATTAATTTAGTGCAATGCTTCTGTTGTTTTGCTGTATTCCACATATTAAGAGGGATTTTGTGTTTTCAAGTGGTATCAAACCTGCAGTGGGGAAGTCTTTGGACTGTACTTCCTCCTGAAACTTGTGATAAACAAAGATCATAAATCGCTTGTCTAATGTCCCTTATAGAACCCAATATGATCACTGTTTATCTGCTACTGCTCCAACTGGTTAAATGCTTCTGCACTGATTAGCAGAAGAGTTTTTTAAACTACTATTTCTCATTTTCATTTCCATTAAAATGATTTGTGAAGTAGATTTTGACACTTCATTGTATGGCTATTTAATCTTTGTTTAGTCTTTGTCTTTTTTCTTTTTCAGCCAAAAACAGAAAGTGACAATTTTGACAGTTTTCGGCCAAAAATTTGGTGTGTCCCTACTTTCAAGTGTAATAGCTGTCACATTGTTTGTCTGTGGCTCATGAGTTTGAATCACAAAGATGGCAGGATTGTTTAGTGATGATAATAGGAATCAGATGTCTGAAGAGTTTAATGCCTTAAAAAACTTGTCACCTCATATTTGAGACACATCTTCAGGCATCACGTTATGTTTTCTGCCATATCGCCTGCTCTTAGCTTATAGTCAGTTTGAGGTAAATAAGAATTTTCCACATTGACACACCGCCAATCTCCTACCTCTAGGACATACTATGGTTTTCTGTTCGTATTGAGGGAAGAGAATGAAGGAGGTGCAAAGAGGATCAAAGACGCTTTGGTCTGCTCTGTGAGGCAGCAAATAAGCAGTCGAGTCAGAGCTGCACAATGAAACTATATAACTATTTGCCTGTCTCTTTGCTCATTTAGTCCAGTCTAATCCATAACCTGCTTACAGCAATACAGGCAATATACTGCTGCGTGCATTCAGATGAAGCAAAGGTTCGCTTAGGCCACAGAACAGCCATTTACAAACAGTTCTCACAGTCAGTCGTCATGTTCTTGCAACTCATAAACACCTAGTGAATAATAATGCAGTTGCTGTCTATTCACAATAACTTCTGTGAATTGACTTCAAATCCCTCACTAGGTTGAGCATTACAGCTCCCTTTTTCAGTCTGCTTTTGCAAAAGACATTCTACAAAACCTTCTTGATTGCTTTTGTGTAGCAGAAATCACCCAATTCTGCCATTATGAACTGATAGTGGAACTACTGGACCACTTCATGTCAAGGTAGATTCAAAAGCACAGCCATTTGTGCTGCATGTTTGAGGAGTGACGGCAAATAAGTGGAGGATATTTTTGGTGATAGGTTGGAGGGAGAGAATAACAGAATAAAGAAGAGGGAAAAAACATCAGGGCAGAAGCAAAGCCTGGTGTCTGATAATTGGCTATGGGCCTGAATTCAAATGGCTGCTATTCATGCACTCCACTCAGGTGCTAAGGAGAAATTAGCTTGTTATGCCAATTAGCCAACCAGAGAAGTTTCAAAAGATAGTTACGTTCATTTTTTATTTTCTAAGGGTGTCTACCCCCCACTCCTCACCCCTGTTTCGCTCTGCTAAAGAGAAATATGGCTAGACTAAGCTCCTTCTACTCACAAAATTTTCATGGTGGATTTAGCATAGTTCACTTGGACACCACAGCAGAGATTAAGTTATGGGAGGAAAGCAACTTTTGAACTATGAGCTTTTTACCTCTTGTTTTTTTTCCTTAAGTAAAAATAAGTAAACACCTCTTCTACAGAGAATAAACTTAAATATGCAAATCTGCAAGTTTTAGTGCAAACATTTCTATTTATTTTGACAATAAAAATATAAAATGTGCTATAACTTTTGTAAAGGCAACATTTTATCTTTTTCTTTCTTCGCACGTGTTAAATTCTGCAATTAAACATTAATTGTGTATTAAAAATTGTCAAAATGTGTTCTCTGTAGAGGATGTGTTAACTTATTTTCACTTAGAAAATCACCAAAACTCGACCGAGGCACCCAAACTTTTGCATTGTGTTGTACCTAACATGGAAGTGACTATTCTGTAAATGCAGCTGTTGTGCTGCACTGGTTGAATGTGCTCAGTGTTGCAGGCAGATATCATGCCTGTGCAAAAAGCTGGTTGTGGTGCGGTGTACATTTTCAGACATCCTCAGACCATGGCATCAGGTTTCAGAAATCAGACAAAACAGATTTGGTTCCCCAGAAAAACTGTCACATCTTAGTTCTCATACAATCAGACTGAGTTATAAGCGGCTACAAACACCACAAGGTTAGACTTCACTGTTTATTACTATCGAGTTTTGTGTACAACCACCACATGTTGAAGATATGATTCAAACTCACAAATGGGTTAATATCACTCATACACTATGGAAAGATCTTAGACAACCTTCACCCTGATACCCAGGCCTTTCTTCATGATTGTCACTTGAAGGAGGAAAGAACAACAGATTCCTGTAGATCCACATTTTGGCCAGAATACTTGAGGCTGATTAAAGTGTTTCTGGATAAATAGAGACTTACTGAGACCTGAGACTGGTGAGCAATAGAATCTTGGGTCTAAGCAAAGGTCTAAGATGACACTATGCCTCACTATGCCTTTCTGTTCTGTGTTTTGAAGCTTGAGCTGCTTCACTGATGAAAGCTTGGCAGGTGTTTTGTCTTTTTGAGTTTTACTGTCAATCTAAGCAGCAGTCAATAGTTCAGTTGATCCTTGAAAGGTCTTAAGTTTTTTGTGTTTTGTTTTTCCTTTGCATAGATCTCAAGGGAGTGTAACTTTAGGAATGCTTGCGCAAAACATGGCCTACCCACTGTAGCTGTAGCTGCAATAAGGTGGATTTTGTGTTAGACCCTTTTCTTCTTTAAAATTGGTGCTGTATTTCCAATGTAGTCCTCCCAGCTGAATTTCATGATGTTTCTCAGACAGTGTAGGTGGTAGAGTCTCACATCTCACATTTGTTCTATCTGCCACATGAGCCACTGGCAGGACTGCAAGCTTCTCCTCTGGTGTGTGTTAACTTTTAGCTGGCTGCAGTAATCTGTCTAGGTTTCCTTTTTTATACTAAACAAGGCTGAGTTTCCCAAAAGTGTCTTAGCAGAGAAAGATAGTTCTTACATGGTAGAGCAAGCATTAGACAAAACACTCTGTCTACCCTTTAAGATTTACAAGGTTCTAACAGTGAGCAATAACAATGAAACCAAAACACCCCAATTATAATCAGTGAAGCTGTCTACACCAGCTGCGTGTGGCAGAGTGTGATGCGGTGCGATCCATTAAGTGGAAGGAAAGGTAGGATCCCTACAACTTTCCAACAATTTGACAAGAAATTGCCAGAGTGCTGGAACTTAGAGGTGAATACCTTTTGTCTCTTGTCACAGATTGGTGCTTAGCTAGTTAGTTAAGTAGACTTAGCAGATGCAGATTTTAACTATGTTATTTAGACTGCTGATTTTAAATGTGGGGTTAAAGCATAAACTGTTCCCTATTCTGATCAACCCAAAAGCATAGCTGGACAGTAAAGCAGGTGTTTTCTGATTTTTCAGAACCTAATGTAAGGGACCACTATAGGACCACTACTGACCAGATATTATTTGGGTGGTGCATTATTCTAAACACAGCAGTGACACTAACACAGTCATGGCATACTAGCTGGTGCGAGGTTCAGCAGCATTGTATAATGCACCTATGTGGTAGGTGTTTCTAATAAACTGTCGACTCAGCGTATCTTTTTTAGTAGACACAACATTTGGAGCCATATAAAAGAGCCATACAAGTTGTATGCAAAGTTTGGGTTACAGAGAACACACCTCTGCACATTTGCACAATTGATGTTTATTTGCTGAATTTAGCATATTAGGGCAACATAATAGCATAAAATGTGGTATGTGCAAAAGTTTTGGCACATTTTATATTTTATGTTCCAGGTTTTATCCCAATATGTTAAACTCATCAGAGTTTTGTGACAGATTGTGCAGAAAAGTGCCATGTTTAAGTTCTGTAATTTGACTAGGGGTATTCAAACTTTTTCATATGACTGTACATCCAGGTATCGAGCATACAATGAGGGGAAAGACACTAGTAAAGATACAGGACATGGAAGGCAGAAGCTGTAAATATACACAATACCGATGGCAGAATACTAACGCAATGTTCAAACAGCTCATACACATTCGCTCAATGCTGGATCAGCGTCAGTTCAGGCCTTCTTAGGAAGAAACGAGAGCCATAATTCACTTACACAGAACAGTTCATTTGCATATAAAGCTCTCTTATTTGGGAATTTGCATGCAAGGCAGAGATCTAGCAAGAGCTCTTGGCGCTGTGTGAAACATGTTAATACCTCATGCAACTTTTACGCATTCGACCGCACGTACACCGTCTGCTGCAGTCGCTGAGAGGATGAAGAAAGACTTATCACTCTTTTTCACTCGTTCTTTCTCTCCTCTCCTCCATCTTAGCCTCCATATGCCAGTGCAAAGTTTTTCGCAAGTTTGTAGGCTAGCAGTGGCCTGAGAGGCTGTTGATGTTCATGTATAATTGCTAGTTGTCTTTGTCCCAGTTTATCCACAGCATGTGTAATGTGTAGGGCTGGCACTATCTGTGTTATTAGTGATCAGTTTGTCTATTTTAAAGGCTGTTTTTCTCAGCAGTAAAGATGTTTTGCTGGTAAGAACTCATTTAATGTAATGAAATATTGATTAGCCAAAATAGGTACTGGACGGTAACTGTAAATACTGGACTTCCTCAGAGAGACAGAGAACACTCTTTCAATTTTCAGTAGTGCAGAAAATTGCAACCAACTTCTAAGACTGAACTTTGTAGGTACTGAACACACCTGTGTAATTTTCTGTTATATATATGTTTTCTATTATGTTTCCTGATGCTGGAGAAATGAACAACTTGTACTCAATGCCCATTAAATGAAGGATTGGTGTTTGACTTTTGCACAGTACAGTATGAGTAGCAAAAAATAACATATAAATGTGTGTTTCCATCAGGTAATATAGACCACTACATGCATTCACTTTATGCGTTATGACCATCCAAATTGCCAACTAATCAGTGCAGATTTACTGAGAAGGTGTATTTTAAATGGCATAATCGAGTTGGGTAATTGTGACAGCTTTAATGTTTTGTGTCATTTCAAAAGCCGTTTAGACTTACTGTTCAACATGGTTCACACTTGCTTATATGTGTTCAGTTGAAGTTGTTCTTAAAGCTTATGTTATGCTGCTTTAATCTTGCAGAAGATGAATGTGGATATGGTCTCTCATCAGTTGTCTGACCGCTCATTGCTGGCTCAATGACTCCTGAAGAAGTTCATTCAACTTTCTGTAAAGGGCTTTCTCGCCTTTCAGCCATCATTAACATTTATCTTGTAGCATAAACCTATTCTTTACAGAGATACTGGTAATGCCCACTCTAGAGCCTTGAGTCACTCATGAAGTGAGTAATAATCAAGGAGAGAGCTTTGAATGGCTACTAGGTGTCACTCCTGAGAAGTATTTATAAGTTTGTTTGTACTGTTTGTAAGTTTGTTTAGGTTTGTTGTATAATCTTGTTTGTATACACCGATCAGGCAAAACATTAAGACCACCTCCTTGTTTCTACGCTCATTGTAAATTTTATGAGCTCCACTTACTGTATAGGTGCACTTTGTAGTTCTACAATTACAGACTGTAGTCCATCTGTTTCTCTGCATTCTTTGCCAGCCCCCTTTTACCCTGTTCTTCAGTGGTCAGGACCCCCATGGACCCTCACAGAGCAGGTACTATTTGGGTGGTGGATCATTCTCAGCACTGCAGTAACACTGATGTGGTGTGTTAGTGTGTGTTGTGCTGGAGTGGATCAGACACAGCAGTGCTGCTGGAGAAACAAGGAGCATAGAAACAAGGAGGTGGTCATAATGTTATGTCTGATTGGTGTAATCTTAAAGTCTTTTTTGGAGTTTTTTGTGGAAATTTCTATAACATCACTTGCAGTTTTTCAAACCCAACTGAAATGTTGCTCATCATCGTTTTCATTTAATCTGGACCTATTTAATCAGGTCCAGATGTGATCTCACAATTAGAACATCTGGGATGGACATCAGAAATGTTGTGCTAAATGCTGGTGGAAGCCCAGACTTACTAGGATGGGACCAAACTGAGTGTGAAACTGATAAATCAATCCAACCAAATTTAAGGGCCAAGGGTGCAACAAGCCTACTGTTAGTCTGTAGATATAATGTAAGTTAGCATGGCTGAATAGTTCCCCATAAAACTCCAATTAAAGAAGTATGTTGCATCTGCACAGAACAATGTACATATGGAAAAAATAAACTTTACCTCTTGCAAAGGAAAACAGTTTTGTTAGCTAACAATGACATTTTGCTACCTAACCAGACGTTAAGAGAGCGTCGACTAGAAGGATTTGGGGGTGGGTTTGTACTCCTTTTTGTGGCAGATGTCAGCACATTGCAGCTTCAGAAGTTTTAAATATTGTCCCCTTGATGTGCATTCTCATTACGAGATCCCATTTGGTTCTGTGAGACTAGCCTTCATTAAGGCAATTGACATATTGTGTTTATATATATATATATATATATATATATATATATATATATATAAGCAGTTTAGTTCCATCAGTGACAATATCGTTGCTGTCATAGCAAAACCTTGTTTCTCTAAAATGGTGTGGACATATTATGGTGAATGGACTGATATAAATGATCCCAAATTCCTTGCAACATAATCTCATTACATTAACATACATTAAAGTTAAGAGCTTCTATTAAGTTTCCATTTCAGATAAGAGGTTTAGTTATGACAGTGATGATATGTTTTTTGCTGGCGGTTTAAATGCTTGATAAATGCGTATTATTTGGCTTTCTTTTTCTTCCCCCCCCATTTTGCCCACCCTAACTGTATCTGTCCAAATGGACGACTGGGTAATCAAAAGTTAATAGATCGCCTCAGATGTAAGTAATTTTCTTAATGGACGTGCCTATTTCCCACGGCTAATTTTTCTAAATTTGCTGGCATCCCCTAGAACATAAGAGCACGCAAGGTGAACGAGACTCATTGTAATAAAATATTTGAACTTTTTTGTGAGGTCGAAGTACCAGGAAATGTGCTCGACAGGTACCATTCAGCTATTTAATGCACTTAACAGCACTTGTGCACTGACCATCAAATCCATTAAGCACTCAATTACAATTACTGACCGCAGAAAAACTGTGATTTTTCCCCTGCTGAGATGCAGTTGGATGGAATGTGCCAAAAGTGCCTTAATGACCCCTGTACTTAAGTGCGTGCTCACATCTCTAACCTTCTTTACCTCATAAAGTGAAGTAAAATTGGTATGTGGACACTTAATGGACTAAGCGTGGCAGCTTTAAAGGACTTAAAAATCTCCATTATCAGTGAGTGGTTGCTAGCGAAGGCGGTAACTGTGGGGTTTTATTATAAGTAAGGCAATGTGTAAGTTTCTGGTTATTAATGTCTCTAAATATTGCTTATTAGAGAGAAGTTGATTTTGATGAACTTCAGTGACTTACGATTAATGAATGTCATTGAAGAACATTTGTACGCCATGCATCAACTTTCCACTGCTTTTCAGTTGGTGAATCATGGAACGGTTTTGGCAACTCTCAGTTTTTACAGAGTTTTACAGAGGCCTATGCTGACAAACTGACTTCTTTTTCCTCTCTCTTTTCTCCAGCTTTTGTGTATGCTGTTTCCCACTTCATTATAGGTCTCCTTTATCACATGAAAGAGATTAAGGGTCAACACAGTGTCCCTTCACAGCATACAGAGGCAATCAACACATCTCTACCCATTATAGCACAGCTAAATGTGTTTCACAGTTTCATCCTCATAACCTCGATTGGTCAGACTGATATCGATTTGGCCAATATTGAGGTCCCACTCTCGTACCAGTGCAACACACACTAACATGCTGCCACCACCACGTCAGTGTCACTGCAGTTCTTAAAATAATCCAGCACCCTAAAAAACTAAGTCATGAAAAAGATATTTTTCTTAAATCTGTGTGTCCCACAGTTATTGGCACTCCTAGAAATTGTAATGAGTGACATCTAACTGAAGTATATTCCCATCCATGTTTTATGTCTTCAAGTTCACCTGAGCGATTAGGAACACTTAAATGGTCAGCCATGACTTCCTTTTTCACTATATATATATATATATATATATATATATATATATATATATATATATATATATATGAGATGAAATGCAGGCCAAATTCCCTCAGTCATTTGAGTCAGTATGAGAAAGACCAGAGAATACAGCAGTGATGTGTGACAAAAGGTTGTTAAGCTGCACAAATCAGGAAATGGCTACAAGAAAATAGCTAAACAGTTGAAAATGCTTATTTCCACTATCAGGGCAATAATTTAAAAGCTTAAAAACTGGGGATGTTAAGAATCTGCCAGGAAGAGGACGTATGTCGATACTGACCCATACTGCATAATTGCTATACTGCATAATTTTGGAGGCTGGTTCAAGTGGACAAGAATCTTCAAGGATCACAGATGGGTGCACCCCAGTCGACTGACCTAAACCCCATAGAAAACTTGTGGGATGAGCAGAAGAGGAGAATCCACAGTGTGAACCTCTGACTCTGAAGGATCTAGAGAGGTTCTGTATGCAAGGACTGGTCTCAGGTCACTTCAAATGTGTTCTCCAGTCTTATTTAGTATTATAAGAGAAGACTCAGAGCTGTTATCTTTTAAAAGTATTAAATGAAAGGGTGCCAATAATTGTGGCACACGCAGATTTGAGAAAAATATTTATTTCCTGATAAGATTTAGGTTTTTTTTCAACCATTGAGATCATTCAGTTATAAGAAGCAGTAGTGGCAACTGTGTGTTGTGGCTCTGTACTAAAAACATACTGTAAAATTGTTACAATGTAAAATATATGTTTATATGCCTGTTACAAACCTCAAATAAAACGTAATGTTTTTGGAGTCTTGATGACACTATGCTACAATATCAAATAACTCTTGCATTAAGAATGGCTGAGCATTAGTGGATAGTTCGTCTCATTCATCAAACACCCAACTGGCTTGTGCAGCACTCAGAAACATGCTTTTGGTCCATCTCAGCTAATCACCTTGTCCTCTCTTCCCAAGTGTTGCCTTCACCACAAATTAAAGTTTCTTCATAACAAGGATAGGATGTCTCTCTATTCGCTGTTCTGTAATGACTGTATGCATGCAAAAGTAAACTATATTTCTTGCTTGTAAATTTCCTGCCAGTTTTGTTAGCAGATAAGTGCTGTTTTCTCCACACAGGAACACATAATTATTTATGAATGTAAATATGCTGTCTAGACAGTAAGTTTAGTGTAATGTCTAGATAGTGAATACATTGAAATGTAATAAAGGTGTGAAAGGTGTGAAACCTTTAATACAATAAAATATATCTTTGGAGTCAGGACAAAACCTTTCATCCACTGAATGGTAATTTTACAGAAGAGGGAAAAAGGGTTTTTAACTTTTAGTGTACGTTATGCTGTGTTTACATTATGACAGTAGACATTCAACAGTGCTGCCACCTATCTTACTGTTGTCTCCATATATATCTCACTGTTGTCTCCATTTTTGACATTTTTCAGTTTTTGAGCTAATTTGACATTTAAATTAAAAATACCAGTTACCCTTTACAATGAATGTAAATTTCATGAAGAATGGACAAAAAAAAATGACCCAAAATGACTTGGAAAAAAGTCTGGTTCTATTAACTTACATAAAAAGTAAAGTATGTTTTTTCCTTTTCCTGTAAAGTTACCATTTTGGAGATATTAGGTTTTCTTCCGACAACAGCGATATATATATCGCTATATATATATATATATATATATATAGATAGATAGATAACAACCTATAAGTAAAGAGCTTTTCTTTCCTTCTATTAAGTTTGCTGGTTGTTTAAATCTTTGATAAATGCTTATTATTTGGCTTAAACGTCTCTCTTTCTTTTCCCTCCCATTTTGCCCACCCTAACTGATGGACCTTTTGATTCCCAACATAGGTAAGTCAATTTTGTTTCACGCTTCCGTCTATTCACAACACGCTGGGCCATATTTCAAGCAGTAATTTTGAATCCTGGGGAGCGGACAGAACTTTTTATCTTCCCGCTTTCACATTCTGTCCATTGAAAGTAATGGTGCATGTAGTATGCACTCCATGAGTTAGTCACAAGTGAAAAATATGACTTTGAAAAATGAAGCTGAATGGAGCGGATCTGAGATAATGCATTTTAGATGTGTTTGCGCTGCGTTTGACGTTGAGTGATTTGAATATGTCCATAAATCACGCAGCATTAGAGAACAGAGTTTGCTGTTCGGGGGCGCCCAGATGAATACAGATGTTTGATTGTGTTCTTTTGTGGTTCTAAGATTGATGACACCAAGTACAGTTTCTGGTCATTGGCTATTGCCCCATAAACCCTCCCTCAGGAGCAACATCTGTAATCTGGGACAGTAGAACTTTCATGATTGTTACCACCGAGCACATTTATACAACGTACCGTATCCGTCTGGCAAAATGAAAGCTCAGAACACAAGATAAGCAGGAACTGTAATTGGGGTAGTCCAATAGAAGAAACTTTTCAGAGTAGAGAGTGCTTAATTTAAGGTAAAGGGAAACTCAGCTCTTTTGTTCATAGCATTCAATAGAAGTAGAGGAGAGCAGGGCACAACCTAACACAGGGCAGAATGAGACACAACTTTTTTCGTAGTAAAAGTAGAGTGAGCACAACATGCTTTTGGTCATCTTCTCATATTCCTATATCATCTGTGAACCCTCTTGCCTATTGCACTATTAGGAAGTGTACAGTCAATGAAGTCTGAACACCCGCAGTCAATTTTTTTTTTGATCTCTTGATTTGTTTTGTTGATTTTCTAAGTGACAATAAGTTAAGACATTTTCTACGGTGAACAAACTTAAATATGACATTTTTATGTTTCAGTGTACCAGATTAATAAAAGGTTGAAATCTAACCAAATTAGCACAATGGAGAAATTAATTATTTCTGTATGGTTACAAGCGCAGCAAATGCAGGCATTTTAGCACAGTAGCCCAGCATTGCCTAAACATTCTGCTGGACCAGATAAATATGTCATCAAATATTGTTTGAAATATTGGTCTGTTCTGAACATTCAATGCCAGTAATTTTTTTAAGCAATTATCTGCCAATACAGGTATAAATCCAATCTCATCATGCATCCCTACATGTTTATATTGATGCATACAGTATTTTCATGTATTTATGTAAGAAGAGTGTCAGGTTTGAACAACATAAAAATGTAGTCAATTAATTGTGTTTGCACCAATTTGCACCAATTTCCCAGATTTTTCTAGTGACTATTACAACTAGCCACTTAACCTGTCTGTTACACTTAACCACTTATTGGGCGACATTTTGCACCACTTTCACTTGAATTGTTCACAAATGGTAGGTGCTTGAAACTTATGTTTCAATTGCTTGTATTAAAATCTTGCATATTATACATTAATCTTGTATATAAATCTTGTTCAAAGTATTTAGTCAAAATCGAAATATGCTGTGCCCTGCTCTCCCCTGCCATTTATCATGGCTTGTTATCTGGACACTAATTCAGTTCAATTGGATGGTGTAGGATTTTCAGCCATAAACCATTACCAGAGAAATTCAGCCAAGTACAAAGCTTATAGACTGCCCATGCTGTGCTATATATCGCAATGGTTTTACTGAAGTGGAGCTGCTTTTGCTGGACAGTGCTCATCCATTAAGATTAATTGTGCCCTTAACACTCAGAATGAGGCCATTCACCTTGTGAAACGGTTTCGGGAAGTTATAGAGCATCGATTCTTTCAGAACTGCCGTGGTTACATACATCCTGTAAGGAACAAGTTGACTTATCTCAATCTTTTCGAGATTACACCATACAGTTCCATGTGCTGTGGCTGTGCTTTTCTTCGGCGACTGAATAGATAGGTTTAAGGATAGATAAAAGAAAAAATTATTTTCTTTCGGAAACATACTTTCTCTTCTCAGCATTGTGAAGTCTGTCTCAAATGGCTCTTAATGCCAGTGCTGCTCTTAACGCGAATCTTTCTTCAGCATTACAGGAATTCATTTTTGTGGTAGACCTTTTTTTCACTGCTATGATTAGATCCTCTTAACTGCACACCTCACAGTTCACTCCACTAATAATACCAATCATTTACTTGCTCTTGTTTGGATGTTAGGTGCCTGAGCGCGCCACAATCTGTTCCACAGCCATTATTTAGCTCTGTGTGAAGCGCAAAAATGGGACTGTGATCATGGCCGAGGATGGAGAGGGAAACTTTTTAGCGTACATCAGTCCTGTTAGTTTCTTTTTCTTTTTCATCCTGCAATTTGTACTGTACCTAATGGTGGAAATCACAACATTTATAAACCTTGTATATTATTTAATCTATTAGTGTTGGAAATGGAAACAGGACTAATCCCTGACTTTATCCACTCATCTTGAGCTCCTCAGCTGGTTCACTGATAAGAGCGGCATGTTAAAGGGGAACTCCATTCCTTTTTTTTTTTATTTCTGCATAATTCAGTTGTTGGGATGTAAACAATGGTGCGTTTTGAGCCTAACAGTGATTATATACTCTTCTGATCAAACTCTTTATGTCAAAAATACAAAGAAATTTGAGTTTTACATGATACAGACCCCTTAGGTTTAAAATCCTTAAGGGGAATTCCACTGATTGTCCAAGTTTCTACATAATTAAATTGTTAAGATTAAAACAAAGTCATTCAGGGTGATACGATGTGAAATAGATAATTGCTGAGAATTACTGACTCAGACTTCTTTACAGTGGTGGTAATAGGAGTCAGGGGTCACGTTGTCTACAACGCAAGTATATTTATTTTTTATCCAAAATGATCAGTGAACCTACACATGTTTTTATATGTAATGTTGGTAACAGTAAAATAGTCTTAAATATTTTCTTTAAAAAATTTCATTGGATACTATTTGCCTTAACAACCAGCATGTACCTTGCTTCCATGAATAGAATATAAAAAAGCATTTTTGGCCATAATTTTTCTAAAAAATATCATAAAACAGTGCCTCAGTGCATCAGGCAGGGTATTCGTAATCATGCTTCAGATGTCTTGTTCCCATCACTATCACTTAAATTTCTCTAGAATGGAGCATTTCACATCAAACCACCCTGAATTACTTTTTTTAAATCGTAACCATTTTGATTATGTAGAAACTTCAACAATCAGTTTAATTCCTCAGACTTAAGAGGTCCATAGCATGTAAAACCCAAATTTCCCCACTTTTTTAAATAAAGCGTGTGATCTAAAGAGTAAGTAATCATTGTTAGGTTCCAAACATACCATTCACGCACTACTTCACAAAGCTGCAAAGCAGCCAGCAGCAGAGTTTATTGCTTTGTGATGTGATTGTATTCTTTTCATTTGCATTTCATTATATCCGAGTATAGAGCTTACAACACTATAAGTTCGCCCATTCACATTAAACTATAAGGAGTGTTGTTTCAGCCCAGACTGCTTTTTGAACGAGGCGCAATGCAGGGCAGCCAATCAAAACAGAGGTCATTTTCAAATTTCAGTCAAAAGGCACAGTAACAAAAACAGCCTGTTTAATGAATAACAGATAAACAGAGGTTGGAAAGTGGTCAAGCACACATGAATAACTCTTTTTGGTACATAATATCACACAAATGTTATAAGTGTACCCCAGGAAGTGTAAGATATGAGCCCTTTTAAGCAGGAAAGTCTAAAGAGCATGGATTTGTTTTGAACTGTATATTAGTACCTCAGTGAAATGTATGCGGGAGTTAAATTAGAACTGAGGGATAAGCTCCGAGGACACTGGGGGTGGCTCTTAATAATTTAGTCCCAGATGAGGCCAATGGAATTGTCAGTGCTGACTTTAATACCATGTTTAAACTTCATCCTAATGGACCTGGCCTCTGCTGTTCTACACAGCGGGAGAATTTATACTCCTCCTGCTATAATTTTGTTCCCCAGGAGCAAGAAGGTTACCCTTTATCCCCAAAGATTGCACATTACCCGGCTAAGTGCCTTTTTTACTACCTCTCTTCCATCATTCAGACTTAAACTTTGGAGGAGATGCTGTGTTTAAAAAGGGTTTTGAAGCATTAGGGTGTTTTAAGGCTGTAACAATGGCTTGGACTCATTCGGCCGTCTTCTTGCCTTGACGTCTCATTACGTTTTTGTGATGATTTTGTTTTAAGATGCAAAAAGGCTTATCAGAAAGAGTTCTATTTCTCTTTTGATATCAATATTAAGAGAAGAAAATGGAGGAGAAGTTTTTGGCTGGATTTTCCCCTGTGGCTCAGTTTGACGGCAGCGCTGGCAGATGTAAGCAGCCACCGGCAATCCTTGAATGTTCGGTTTCTTGCTGAAAAAACAGCCCCAGTCTGTCACAACTCATCCTCGTTTCTTTATGGAAATGCCACAAAAAGATAGGGCTTGCACAATATGTCATGTGTAAATCGTTATCGCAATATTTGCCCTGGTGGTACTGATCACAGAAGATGATGAGCCCCTTAACCAATCACAGTGGGTTTTTTTTTTCTGTGAACATCCTGACCAGTCACAGTTCAGGATGAGTGTTTCTGTGGCTGTTTCGATGGAACAAGATATTCAAATTATTTAGGCCAAAATAGTACAGACCACATTATTGATTCACTGTTGCCATTTAAACAGAGGGGAGAGCAGAGCACAACCTAAGCTTGGGTAAAATGCAACATTTCTAATGTAGTTAAAACAGTTTCCCACAGAACATGCTTTTGGCCACCTTTTTGTATCCCCATAGCAACGTCATCTATGAATTTCAAGAGCAATCATACAGATTTCTCTTCAGATTTACTCTGAAGACCATTTTTGTTTCATAAAAGCTATGTTGTTTTTCGTTACTGAGTTTTTGAGCTTTTATCGGGTCTGAAATTATGGTTCAAACCCAAAAACAGCCTGAGAACAGCCCCTGACCGGAGTACAACAAAATTCTGTCAGATACTGATACAAACTGACCCATCCATCGCCCAAAACAGAATGACAATAATAACTGACAACAAGTCAATAAGTCATTAGAGCATGGTTAAATAACATATGAGGCAATATAAAATAATATGGTTTAATAAAATAATTAGCTGTGCAAAATGAAGTTTAATTTTTAATCTAATTTATTCATCAAACAATGCTTTTAAACAGCATCATGTTTTTCAACTTTCTATACTGCACTATTATGCTTTGTATGCGGTCCATATAGGGAGATTTTAGCCTCCACCTGTTTAACACTAAAACACAGAACATGTTACATAGAACATACTGAACATGCAACATACAAGTGAGTGAAACATTCTTTTGGATGAGTTAAATTGATTCACTTTGTATGTCCAGTTTTCTCACGAGAGTGCGACCTTGTGGACCTTGTGCCCGGTTGGATGATTCCTAGATCCTAGCTGTTAGATTAAATAAATGATTAAATAAATAGTAGTGAAGAATAAAGTCAGAAGTAAACCTAAAGCAGGGGGAAATGCAGGCTAAAATGTGTTGGGCTGCGAGAATGTGACATTTTAATTTGACCTAAGCCCAACATAGTTGAGAAATGACTAAACTGGCCTGATCTCAGCTTGAGCAGTCAGGTCCCATCATGATTGGAAAAATATTTTAAATGCTACTGAATTGTGGGTATAAGTCACAGAATTCACACCTATAATGTTTTAATCACTGTCTTGGTGGCAATAATAGCGTAAATAACTCACAGCAAGAGCTAGCCAGGCTAAAGTACAGTGTCCGCATGTCAAAGTTAGTTTTAACACAGTAAGTAAACAACAAGAGAACTCCATATTCCCCCATACAATTTCAAAGCAGTCATACAGTGTTTTTAGAACTTTTCATTCAGAGATTCTTGAGAAGCAGATGTTTTGGAAATAAAATATATTTCAATTTGGTCATGATTATATTCCACCTTATTTTGCAAAAGTCATAAATTTATCAGAGTTGTTTGATGCAGCCTCTTTTTGCTAATCATATTTATTTTGATGCAGTATTTTTACTGCAACCTTTTAGGTTGGAAAGCTTGTCTGGTGCAAATAACATAGAGCTGTTTAAATTAATGGTGTTTTGCATCATTTAGCGACTGTTACAAGTAGCCCAGTTTATTGCAATTAACTTGGCATATGGGGTAAAATTAACACTGTCATTGACACTTTTGGCTGAATTGTTCATAAAGAGTAGGTGCTATTTTCATTTGTAGCAGGGATGCGTAGGTTGCTTATACAGTGCCCTTCACAAATATTGGCTCTGAGTCTTCTCCTATAACACTGGAGACTGGAGAACACATGGGAAGAGATCTGAGACAGAATCTCCCCAGATCCTTCAGATTATGAGGACCATGCTTGTGGACTCTCCTCTTCAGGTCATCCCACAGGTTTCTATGGCTGTGTTTCCCTGTGCTATTTAGCATTTTCCCTGCTCCTAACACATCTGATGCAACTGTTCAGCTCATTTACAAGCCCATACTGAGTTGAAGTGGGTGTGTTGAAGCAAGGAAAATACTTAAATCTGCAGGACTGTAGGCCTCCTGAACCAGGATTGAAAAACACTGTTCTATGGGGTTTAGGTCAGGGGACTGTGATGACCATAACAGAACTTTAATTCTGTGGTCAGTGAACCATTTTTTGCTGATTTTCAGATGTGCTTTGGATCATTCTCCTGCTGGAAGATCCAGCCACGTCCCAGTATAAGCTTCCTGGCTGAGGCAGTCAGGTTTTGATTTAATATCTGCTGGTAATTGATGAAGTCCATGAAACCATGTATCTAAACAAGTTGTTCAGGGCCTTTGGAAGAAAAACAGCCCCACAACATCACAATGCAATATTCAAATGCTTTTAAAATTGTTTAATAAAACCCCTTATGTGTTAGGTTGTACCCCATTCTCCCCTATTGTAGTCATAATATGTAATACTATTGGTGGAAGACAAAAATGTTGTCAAAATATTTCTATTTGTTAGCCATTGGTTTGTGGCTCTGCATCAGATTTAGTGCTGAACTTGTAACCACCTTTACACTAGTGCATTGTCAGTTATCATCGTAATGGCTGTTGTCACAAGCATTTGTCTTGCAGCTTGTCCCTATCCTCTTCCTCTTAAATAATTCCACACTACAGCTTCTTTCCCCCACTTACACCTCCTCATGAATGTTGCACGCGTAATCTTCCACAAACATATTTCAGTCCTGATTATTGCTGCCCATGAAACATTTCCCTGAAGGACCCCACATGGTTGAACCGTCAGAACATGGAGACAATAGAGAATAAAATTACAATATTTCTCCTGATCTTCAAGGCCTGAGCCAACAGATGCCTCCAAAAGACAGTTTTGGGAAAAGTGAACTGCATCTAGGACAAACATTAAATATGGCCAAATTGAGTCCATAAGGGCATGGAACTCTTTGGATAGCTAGAGGAGAAAGAGGTGATTTGGTGATTATTGGATGAGATGCAAAGGCAGTGCATTGATCTAGTATCGATGTCCAGGTGAAGCAGAGATAAGAAGACAGACAGGTGATAAGAGGGAAGAGCGTCATCTTGATAGACAGGACGAGAGAATAGAGACAGAGAGAAGGTCGTCTCAAGGTCAGCTGAGGAATTCTTGAAGCGTTCTCATAAATACTACCACTTTTGACCGATCTCTCAGTTCAGTTTCTAAACAAATACAATTTCATACTGGTAAAAAATGCTGTGAAACACAATGCATTTCACTGCTGTGTGTATAAATGAATTAAAACCAGGACTGGAGTTTCGTGCAATGGATGAGCATATACTAAATGAAAAGTCCAGTCATATTTATGTATTGAGCATTCTTATCATATTCTGAATTGTAGATTTTGCAGAAAATATCTAATTTGTTTTCAGACCAATATTGTGATTACAATTTAAATTGCGATTATATATATATATATATATATATATATATATATATATATATATATATATATATATATTTTATAGAAATTAAGGTCCTTTATTTTGCCCAGGAAGACCAGCATATCCTCTTTTTCTGGCTTGAGGTTTGAACATTGCCCTTTATTGCCAGTTAGTTGTTTACTAATTTAAAGG
Source organism: Colossoma macropomum (assembly GCF_904425465.1). NCBI lineage: Eukaryota > Metazoa > Chordata > Actinopteri > Characiformes > Serrasalmidae > Colossoma > Colossoma macropomum. The sequence continues at coordinate 15,383,055 of NW_023494808.1, forward strand.
CAGCTCATAAGCTTAGTATTAGGTAAATTAAGATGGCAGTACTGCTAATATAGGCTATAACTGAGAATGCAGCTCTTTAGAATTGAAAAATTACTATCTACTATAAAAAATTGTGATTTTGATATGAAAACAATTCATCTTTCAGCCCAACTGAATTGTGGCAAAAGTAAATCAAAACAAATAAATCATGGTGAAATTTGAGATTTCATGATGTGTTGATTCCTAAAGAATCATTCTCAGTACATTCAGGTTTTCAAGAAGCTGCGAGAGGGATTGCTATAGCTCAAACAGTCCATTGCGCTTAAGGGTTCAAATGGCCATCCGCTCGTGTGCTCCATGCATGCTTAAATATTTGATGTGTTACTTCATACAGTGACACGGAGTAGATTCACTCGTTTCATTTCACATATCCTCCTGAAAATGTCACAAGCCCTTCCAAGCATCCCCATAAAAGCCACCGCCAAAACTCGAGGAGTTCACTCCGAGACGCATGACAGCCCTAAAGGGGTTAACGCAAGAAGCTCCAAAAATCTGGGGCATTACAACCCCCTCGAGTCTGCACGTCTGGGAATAAGAGGGGGATGAGGGAGCTCAGAACTCAAAGCTGTTTGAGGAGCGGGGAAAAAATACTTCGCACGCATCACATCACAACCAGCGTGCCGCATTGCTATAGGCCAAAGCTGGCTGGGTAACTGTTTGAAAATCTCATGATGCTTCCAAATGGCCATTATTTCATCAATAATACAGGAATTCTGAGCTGTAGCAGTTAGCTGCTTACTGTACACTCTCAATGGGCAGTTGCAGTGATGGCCTAAGAGCTAAAGCTTTATAAGAGAATAATCTTCCTTTTGCCCTTTATTTACTTTGACTTTTATTTGTATTAAAATCAGAGGTTATAATTGGGCTAGAGCTACACTCAAGTACTGAAATCTGAAATTCATTTAACTGTTTGATGTGATCAAGTGCATTGAGAACTCTAAACAATTACACATTCTTGCACCCCAAGTTCATTCCACTGCACATCCACATTCTACTGATGTTCAGTTATGTAAGTATTTAATCCTTCATGCTGTTTCACCGTCTCAACCTTTAATTATCCTACACTGTATAAAAGAAAAAAAATCTTTCTTCCTCTTCATTCTTAAAGTACTGTAAAACGTAATGGTCAAGACCATTTTTTTTTTTTTGAAAAAAGGTTAAATACATACAAATAAAATGTACGTATACTGTATTTTTACACAACTGTTGTTAATTTACAGAAATAGAATGTAAACTCTTGAAAACACCTTTACGAATTACCTTAATTCATAGACATTCATGTATTAGTGAAACTGTTAAACTACAGTAAAAGGCTGCATTTCTTTAAAATTAAATTACTGTAATTTTACAGATTTTCACATTGTTAAATGCTGTGGACTTTTTACTTTTTTCACAGTGTAAATTATTGCCATTATTTATCCTGTTGAATTGAAAGAAATTCCAAAGTGTTGCATAGGTGACTAGCTGAGTTTTCATAGCCAGTTGCACAAACAGTTGTCACGACTGAGGAAGCTAAATCAAACATTTGTTAGTCATGCAGACGTTTGTGCCCTTTAACCTTGCTACATAACATTGACATAACTATGTCATGTCAAATGTCATTTGCTATCGTGAGTTGTCATGACAGATTTGGTTCATTAATATAACACTGTAATGTTACCATTATCATTAACTGTTTTGACATACATCATAATATTTGATGTCATGATAATTATTGATTAGCATGTGACATGACATCAAACATTATAACATCTGTCATAAGAATTACTGGTAATGGTAACTTGACACTGTTACATAACTGAACAAAATCTGCCATGACAACTCATAACAGCTTTTGATAACAACTCATCTACCAAGACATGTTTGTGGCATGGTTATGTCAAAGTTATGTAGCAGATTTCAAGTGTTACCCATTTGTTTATACAGTAGGCCTGCTTCATGTAAGTGTTGTATTTTTACTGAGTTTGACAGGCTTGCATATCTGTAAGGTTCATCCTGTTGTTTGCCATCTAACTGTTGTCAAACGTACTCAATAGATGCACACATTTGCACCTAGCTAGCTAGCTAATAGTGCTAATAGCAGAGAAAAGTAAAAACAGCCAAGTAAAATAATTGACTTAAAGCCATTAACACAGAAACAGATGTGTTGGCTGTTAGGTCATTATTTCAGTGCTAAGAACTCCATATAATAGTATATACATTGAGTGTTGTTGACACTTATGGAAAAATAGTGCTGCTACACTTTCAGAATCCCAGTTTAACCCTTAATTATAGACATCAGAAGTTGTATGGTCATTCTGTGTGGCATTTTCAAAAAAGGTACTGCTGTCATACCCTGTGCTAAACTAAAATGTTCCAAAGCCAATACATTTTGCCATACAGAGTTTTTTTCCCTCCGACTGTTGCCATTCCTCTGAATTATGAGGTTGTTAAGGAGCCGAAATACCACTATTGCTACATTCAAGCTAGCGCTACTCATTGAATTGACATCATAAGACTGGAAATTTCACTGAAATACCCAGTGCAAACCAGTAAGCTTGTGACATGTGGTAGTTTAGAGGCTTTTGCAGTTTTAGGCTGTAGTTTGGTTCGCTTGTGCTGGCATTTAACAGTGTTAAAGTTTAAGAGTAGATTTACATTTTTGTAATTGAGAGGATCCACTGACAATGAAAATCAGACTAAATATAATGGCTCTGTTTACCACAGGACATGTTTCAAAAACGACATTTATTTCTGTTGTACAGAAAACCAGCTTAGACCCAGAGTTACTATTGTGGGCATGATGCCGACTAGATACTGACAACATGACTTCAGAGGTCTGTGGTCTGTCGTGAGCATAAATAGAGCCAGCTTTCTATTTATTAATAGAAATAGATGAATAAAAAGCTGTGCCTAGATTGGGGTGAAAGGGCTAATTCTGCCTGGAGCTGACCCACACGCAGGAGGGTCCAGGAAATGTATGTGGTCAAAAGTAGAATCTCTCACTGGGAGAAGCTGCAGTCCTGTTTTCCTGGCAAAGGAAGAAAGATTATTTTTTTCTTTATTTTTACAAAGGGAATAGCAAATAAATGCGGAGAATATCAGTTACAGTGGCGGCTTTCTTTTTGGGTGGGATCTGTGTGCAGTGTTCGCCTGAAGTGAGGTAAACGGGGATGCGCCTGCCCCAAAGTAAGTATGGGGGATTACATCACTAGAAAGTGAGAAGAAGGAGAGAACGCTCGAGAAAGAGAGATGGGAAAATAAATGATCAGTTACAGCGGCTGCCTTTTTTCAGTCTGTGTGCGATGTTTGCTTGGAGTGAGTTTCATCCCCAGAGAGAGAGAGAAATAGGACCAGCCACCCACAGAAGCCCATGTGAAATGGATTTCTTCAATAGAAAAGCGAAGGGGAGAGAGAGACACAGAGCAAGGGAGATGGAGACTTGATAAGGTGTTGGTGTCCGTTACATCAATATTGGGCAGCGGGGCTGATCGCCCAGGCCTAGGCTTGGTGGTCGAACACGTGTCACAGATTTAAAGTGTTCCAGCTTAATTGAAATGATGTTCATGTGACCAGTAATTGTGGTGCCATTTTATTTGTATAGATTCTCAATAGTGTTAGGGTGAGGATTAGACAGAACCAAAGTGACAGTTAGACTTCGGTTTAGGATTGGGTTTGAAGATAAGTTACTGTTAAGGTGAGTATTAGATTTAGGGTTAGGGTTGAGTAGTGCTGGGTAGTATTGATAAAAGTATGGTACACTATATGGCCAAAAGTATGTGGACCCTCCTAATTATCAAGTTCAGCTGTTTCAGACACACTCATTGCTTACAGGTAAATAAAATCAAGTACATTGTCGTACAATCTCCATAGACAAACATTGGCAGTTGACTTGGTCATACCGAAGAGCTTAGTGACTTTAAACATGGCATTGCCTATCCTCCATTACATCACTCACTGCAGAATTCCAAATTGCCTCTTAAAGCAACATCACTACAAGAACTGTGCATTGGGGTTTCCATGGCCGAGCAGCTACACACAAGATCACTATGTGCAATGCCAAGTGTCAGCTGGTGTGGTGTAAAGCATGTCACCACTGGACTCTGTCTGGCTTCACTATCTAGCAGTCTGATGGATGAATCTAGGTTGGCAGATGCCAGTGGAATGGTACCTACTGGAATACAGAATCCAAGTGTTAGGATTAGGTTTCAAAGTAGGTTCAGGCATTGGATTGAGGGCAATGTTAGGATTAGAATAAGTGTTAGGATTAGGTTTTGAGGTAGGTTCACGTTTTGGATTGAGGGCAATGTTAGGGTTAGAATAAGTATTAGGATTAGGTTTCAGGGTAGGTTCAGGTTTTGGATTGAAGGTAATGTTAGGGTTAGAGCAAGTGTTTGGATTAGGTTTTGGGGTAGGTTAGGGTTAGATTGAGGGTAAGGAAAATACAAAACAAATTTAATATTTAGATATTTAGCTGAATGTAATTTAATAACAAGATAAGTGTTTGTAAAGCATCCACAAAAGGCCATGAAATTTTATTGTCATAATTTGATAGTTCTTCAAATAATTTCTGGTTGAATACTTTTCTTGGGCTTATCTCTTGTTGCCAGATGAAAAGCATGCTTTTGTGAAAGGCAAAAAAGGCTTAAAGCCTTAATTACAATATGCCTGCAGCTGGATCATGACTCATAATCATGATACCAGCAGCACATAGTTTCTCAATATTTATGATCATTATTGTCATTATTATTACAACCCCATTTCCAAAGAAGTTGGGACGCTGTGCAAAATGTAAATAAAAACAAAATGCAATGATGTGCATATCATTTAAACCCTATATTTCATTGAAAATAGTACAAAGATAACATATCAGATGTTGAAACTAAGAAATGCTGCCACCCTCTCTGGGCCTGAGCTCATTTAAAATGGACTGAGGGGACGTGGAAAAGTGTCCTGTGGTCCAACAAATCAACATTTGAAATTCTTCTGGAAATCATGGAAACTTTGTCCTCTGGGCTAAAGACCACTCAGCTTGTTATCAGTGCACAGTTCAAAAGCCAGTATTCATGATGGTATAGGGGTGCATTATTGCACATGGCATGGGTGAGTGGCACATCTGTGAAGGCACCATTAATGCTGAATGATATATACATTTTTTGGCAACATATGCTGCCATCCAGATGATGTCTTTTTCAGGGAAGGCCTTGCTTATTTCAGGAAGACAGTGCCAAACCAGATTCTACATGTGTTACAGCAGCATTGCTGTGTATTAAAAGAGTCCAGATGCTAAACTGACCTGCCTGCAGTCCAGACCTGTCACCACTGAAAACATTTGGTGCATTATGAAATGTAAAATATGACAAAGGAGACCCTGAACTGTTGAGCAGCTGAGCTCTTACATCAAACAAGTGGGGAAACATTTCACTTTCAGAAGTACCGCAGTTGGTCTGCTCAGTTCCCAAACGCTTACAGAGTGTTGTTAAAAGAAGAGGTGATGAAGCACAGTGGTAAACATGCCCCCATCCCAACTTTTTGGAACGTGTTGTTGGCATTAAATTCAAAAGGGGCATGTATTTTTCAAAAAACAATAAAATTTCTCAGTTTCAACATTTGATATGTTGTCTTTGTCGTATTTTCCTTTAAATATATGGTTTTGCATATCATTGCATTCTATTTTTATTCACACTTTGCACAGCGTCCCAACTTTTTTGGAAATGGGGTTGTATTTCTACATTAAAAAGCTATGTGCTGCTGGTATCATGATTACTATTATTATTATTGTTGTTGTTGTTGTTGAAGTTATAATGAATTATTAGTTATTTATAAATATTATTACATTTTATGACACAAATAACAAATATCTGTCTATTATTCAAGTATAAACAATGACTCCAAAGAAAAAGCCAGACCAGAATATATAAAACATTTTGGTTTCATAAAAATAGCTGAAAGCTGAAATGTCATATAACTGTCTAACATTCAATTTTTACAAGGCTGTAACTCATTCAGAGTAGCTCAATGATCTGAGTTACAGTCTTACTTTACCATCTTAATGTCAGAACAAAGCATTTCAAGACCGGAAACTAATAAAACAGGTATTCACAGCGCCAGCAGGTTTATTGTTTCATTCAACACAACCAAACCTCATCTATTAATGCCATTTAATTTTTCAAGACCATAGTCAGGTGCCATTATGAATGAGCAAAGCCTAAAATTCAGTCAGTTCTCACCTCCTGTGCTTGAGATCAGTTACTATCCTAACTATGTAAAGTTGCCTGGCTTCCTTCAGAACAAAGCATTTTTGTGCAGATGCATAGTTTTACATGCAGATGCATTTAATTGCTTCACATTTTTGGGGGGTTATTCGAAGTATTATATTGTATGCTGATTAATAATGAACAACAAACCTTTTAATGGATGGATCCTCAAAAAAATTACCTTAAACTGCTCTTGGAGTGATGTCATAGAATAACCAGAAGTAGTTGTTCTATGACATCACAAAAGTGGTTCTTATTGCATCACTCTAGAGAACCCTTTTTGGCACCTTTATTTTTAAGAGAGGTTAGCAGATAATGCTGGTTAGGATAAGTACAATAGAAGAACAGTGGTAGAATAAAGGAGTAGACAATTGACAATTGACAATCGCTGAAAGATGAGGTTATTGTAGGACAAAAGCTCCAGAAGTCTTGTTGGAGAACAAACTTTGCTACATAAGTGAATGAAAATGTAAAAGTAATGAACAGGACTGAGAGAATAAAATCAAATTGAGGTGCAGAAATCAACACTGTGTTCCATTATCAACTAATCACATTCACATACTCCTGACGTGATGATTGCAGTTGAGATGATTTGTCTTTCGGCTGTATCATGCTTACTGTCGCAGAAGGAGTGAGGAATCAGTTAAGCAAATGATTTGCATACAGTAAGTGTGGAAACTGGATTGTTTGGAAGGAGCTGAAGCATTTGCACAGATTGTTGCATACAAGCAGAACAATGGAAGCACGCCAGTCTCTGATGTGAAAAGAATGACGGTCGGTAATGAGGGAAGACGTTCGCTGTTGAGGGTAGAAGACGCTCTCTAGCCTCCAGTGTCACTTTTGCCTGAGGAAGAATACATTCTTTAAAAGGGTATCCTGTATTTTTCTTGTGTTTTATTTTTCTCCCTGTGGTCCTCTTATGATGTTTCCTCTGGTTTGTGTTCCAGAAACAGTCACTAACATTTTCCACCACACATAAAATGAACAAAAAGTATGTATTCATAAGATGAACGAAGACATGTTTTAAAACATGAAACTGGTAGGGAAAAAAGTGTTCAGACACCACAAATGAATAACATTGGTACTTTGCTGCAAAGCTATTGTTGACAATTACTATGGTAAGAAGTAATTAGCTTTTTGTGGCACTGTGGTTCTGTTTTGGCCCATTCCTCTTGGCAAACCATCTTTAATTTCCAAGATTACAAGCCTCCCTCTGATGAACTCACAAAGACAAAATCCTTCAGAAATTTTCAGTGAGATTCAAGTCAGGAGATTGGCTGGGCCATGTAATGCAACTTCACCTTCTTCAGAAACCAGTCTTCAGATATTTGAGCTGTATGTTTGGGATCATTGTCTTGTTGAAACATCCATCTTCTTCCCTTTCTTAGCCAATGAGATTAAATTCTCCACTAATATCTCCTGGTGCATTGCTTCATTAATGTTACCTTTGATGACCTGTAATGCTCCAGTACTGTTTGTAGAGAAGCCCTTCATACTTCACTGTGGGCATGGTGTTCATATCTGCAACATTACAGTCTCCAAACATGACGTACTGAGTTCTATTTTTGTTGTTTCACTTGTCCAGAGTGCATTGTTCTAAAAGACTTCTGATTTGTTTAAATGCTTGTGTGCAAATTTTACACATGCATTTCTGTTGTTTTTCAGCAGATCAGCATTACGTGAGGTGTAGGAACAGAGACAATTCCAGTCCAGTTCACTGCTTATTGTTCTCTGTGTAACTGTTGTTCCTACTACTTTCAGGTCATCCTGCAGCTCTTTTCGAGTGACTGCTGGATTCTCTCTTACGTTTTTGATCATTAGTCTGAGAGCATCTGTCTGGGAGGGATCATTTGTAGTTCTGTGAACTTTCTCCTTGCATATTATTGATCCAGTTGTACTGACAAGGATGTTTATGGTCTTTGCCTGGGCTCTGCAGTGTCTTCCATTTGAGTGTGGTTTAATAATGTTGTCTCAGAGAACTTCAGGAAACTCTTTCACCTTCATCTTGATTGCCACTTGTTGTGTGAAATCTTCCCAATAAATGACAACAGCTATTATAATTACACAAGGTGCAGTTTGCACAAGAACATTTTTATTTTTGCAGCTGTGTCTGAATACTTTTTCCCTAACTATTTTGTTATGTAAACATACTTTTGATAATGCTTAGGAATAGATAGTTTCTCATTTATAAGTATTTTATAATTAAGTAGATTAAAAGACATTATGTGTGTAAATTTGAAGTGGATATATGCACTGGAAGTATGTTAAATGTCAAAAACAAAAGTGTGTGAATAATTGTTTCTCCTCACTGTATATATAAATGACCTCTCTTCTCATTTGTTCATACAGCTGGAAGAGGTCATATTGAGCACTTGTAAAATTACATAATAAACCTCATGCTCACTTAAACCATTAACAATTTACTGCATTTTTCTGTAATGATTTACAAGTGAAATAAATCATTTTGAAATCGGATGAATCTTTTTGAATCACGCTGTATTACAAAATAAATGCATTTTATAAATATATAGGCTGACTGTATTGACCTCATGGGCTGGAGAGTGAATGGCTTTTGTAACCTTTGCAATATATAAGCTGTATTTCATAATATGGGCACTTTAAAGTGTCTTCCTGTTTGTACTTATTTTAATTTGGATGCATTGGGTTTCTTTGTCTAAATGAGAGCATGTTCACTTTGAAATAGGCAAAAGCCACAGGTTTCCACCAGGTAGTGGATGTATCAAACAACAAGATAAAGGGAACAAGAAAAGAAGCAAAGGCAATATAGGGTGCTTAGTGGGTGTCCATTTTTGTTTACCCAGCTAGCACACGGCACATATCTCCATCTTTAGGCTGGGGACTGAGGGGCCTTGTTGCCAATGGAGGGAGCCTGTGGTTATTGATGGCCTGTCAGGAGCAGTGATAGCATCAGCATTCTGCTCATCAGGGAGTGTGAACACACACACACTGAGCCTCTCACAGACACATACTCTGCCACCACTGAATCTCTATCTCTTCAGAGTTGCAGGACACAAAGCCACATGAATGCAAACACATAGGCCTGTTTGGATGGGTGTTTATCATAACACTATAAATGACAAAACTGCCTATAGAAATGCATGACGTCTTCAGGGACATTTGTGGCAGAGACTTATTTCATAAGGACTTTATTTCTGTGAATATATTTACTCTTCCCTGTGGCTAATCGTGTTTGCTTGTAAGTAGCTTTATGTTACATTGTATAGTAGGTAAAAGTTATATGACATGTACACTAGGGCCTGACCAATATGAAAATTATTACTGATATTTACACTATATTTCCAAAATTATCCAGACATTCCTTTTATTTAGTGATCTCAGCTATTTTAAGGTATCTCCTTTACTGACACAAGCATTCAATTGTGCACAGACAACTTGCATAATTTCCATAGAAAAGCATTGTCAATAGAATAGGAGCAGCCACCCATGAGCCTAAGGTCACCATGCAATCAAATCCTCACAGCAATGTTCCAACATCTAGTGTAAAGCCTAGAAGAGTAGAGGCCCTACATCCAGCATGCTAAATGTAGAAAAAAAAAATCACAGAACATCCAGCAATAAAGGGGGAACAAACTTGACTTCAGTAGAAACGCTGAATAAGCATTAGTTCATATCATTTAATTAGTTAAAAAATTAAAGACTCTAATAATTTTAGTTAAAACTTTTAGTTGAGGGTGATGCAATTGTGCAATCTATCAGTGCTGTTGTTGTATTTGATATGTAAACAAAATCTCACAAAACCAAAGATTTGTAGATTTTTATTTAGTTTATCTCAAGAAGTACAATTTTGAACATGAAACAAACACACGAATAGAGATTTAAGTTACACATCAGTCACATTTTGTTGTTTTTAAGTAAACAAAATAATAAGGTCTCTCCAGTCTGAATAGAGCTCTAAATGTGGAAAAAAAATCACATCCAGCAAAAAAGGAATCCTTGTACATCTTTTATGCAGCGATAAAAAACACATAAACCCATAAAGCTCTGATTCTACGTGCTGGTATGCTTCACTATGGCCAATGTAGAGATGCACACAATATGATTCTTCTGTAGGAAGCTTGGTAACACTTTACTGAAGGGCAGCATTCATAAGGCTACATGACACCTACATAGGCCTTTCATGACAACTGACAAACCTACATTAGCATATTTCACTTCAGTCACTGTTATGACAACTGACACTTGCTGGAATAAGCCTTTATAAATGTCTGTATAGGTTTAGGTCAGTTGGCATAAAGGCTTAATGAGGTTTCATGAAGTGTCACTGAAAGATTTAAGGGAAAATTGATAAATTCTCATGTACTGGTAACAAGACACTATTCAATTATGGATAAACAGTGTTTTACTGACTGTTAAAATATGACTGGCAGTTCTCATTCATCAAATTGAGAATTTAATCTGTGGTATGTTGAAATCAGTCAACCCATACATTGTTTGGGCCCTTATATATACCCCTCATATCTAGAGATGACACAAAACCACTTTTCTTTTTCAACACTAATACCAATATTAAAACCTTGAGTATCAGCCAGTACTGAGCCACAGTTATATCTTATTATGTTGTTATATTACAATACATTTTTAAATGAGCGGTTTTTAATTGAAACACATAAAAGACTTCTTCAGATTGCTGGAGAATGTGCTGTATATGGTTCTGTATAGAATCTTTTTGAAAAGGGTTCTATATTGCACCCTTTTCAAAGAGGTTCTATATAGAACCATCTATAGCACATCTAATGCACATTTTCCATCAATCTAAAGAACTGTTTCTGTGAAGAACCGAGTGTGAGTGTTCATGGTTCTATACAAAACCATGTTCTTTACTAAAAAAAACTTCAGGCTTCAGAACCATCTTTTTGTGTAGATTTAGATTTCATTCTTTCAGTTGTGGACAGAAGAACTAGCCCTTTTTTACATCCAGCTCTGAATTAGTGCTGGCGATTTAGCATTGGGTAAATAACAGTAGCTATTAGCCCAAGACTCCATTCCGAGGTCATTATACACAGCATTGATTTGCAGCACGCTCATTGCTTGTAGATTTAAAACTCTAATTTCTGGATTTAGAGCATAATTAGCCAAAGCTTCCAAGAGCATAATGTGCAAAAGCTATATTTTAGCATGCGTGGAGAGTGCCTCAGCATTAATGATGGCTGTAGCATTACAGTAACATGCATTAATGTCATTTCTATATGGGTGATGCAGGATGACCTGTTGCAGAGCTGACCTCATAAATGTGACTTGTAGCTTTGGCTTTCTTCAGTGCTGTCCGCTGTTAATGGAGGGGTTTATAAGGTCCAAGTGGGTATTAGGTGATTACAGTAATCATTACTTGGCTAATCGCTGAAGTATGGCAGATCCTTTCCTGGGTTGCGGGTTTGACGTCATGCCTGCCGGCTGAGATAAACGCAAATAGAAAGTTCGCCGTGTGCCAATAAAAGCACAGCAGCCCTGCTGAGCTATAGGTAAGCAAAGGTAAGCAGATGGTCTGTGCGGTGCAGAGACGAGAAGATGACAGCCCTCAGAGAAATTCCCTAAGCACACAGCTCATGTGTAGGACGACACGCTGCGTTTTGCCTGCTCTCCCTGGCAGGCCGCATTGCTCCATCCTCCTTCATTTTCACCTCATTTACACACAGTCTCTCTGCTGTTCTCTCGCTCTCTTTGTCTGTCTCTCATTCTCCTCGCTCTTTTAATGTGCTCAGCATGAGCAGATGCAATGCAGTTGGTTTCACTAGTGACACAAGTAACACTTATAGCCATGGAAACATTGTGTAGATCATGAAAATATCTGGAACGCAAATTTTGAAACCATTTCGAGAAAGAAGGAAGACATGAGGGATTGAAAAGGAAGATTGAACCTAGAGCGGAGTTCCATTGGGAGCCATGGAAGTGACACACCAATGACCATTTATTTGCTCTTTAAAAAAGTAGAGACAGCATCACATAGCTAACATGCTGCACCTCATTCCACCACTCTTTATTGGTGGTTTGTATTCACGGGATCAAGCATCATAATTTAATGTGCCAAATAGAGTTCAATTGAGACATTATCATATGCTGATAACATTAAAGCAGGCAATAACTAGCCAGACCTGTCACCCAGTGTAGATTTTAAACTGGACAGTTGGCTCTCTATGGATGGGCATTTGTGTAATTTCCAATTTTTCCCAGGTTGGTTATAAGTCTCTGCAGAACAGAGTAAAAGTTTTCAATCACCTAATTATAATGGTGTGGAGTTTTTTTCTGTATTCCAGTTGCAATCTAGCAGGAGTTACCTTAACCCTTTGAGACATCTTCAAACTCCAAATTCCATGTTTAACGAGAGACGTTGAGCTTTCCGACAGTATGCCATATGTGTGTACAGTGTGTTGTATATCCCTGTGAAATCCCAGAACATATCGACACTACATCTGCAGAGTCTTCTGTGCTGCCTGTCCATTAACTCAGTATATTCAGATCTATATTCATCTGCCATTTTTTTGTTGTTTGCTCAGTCATTGCTTGGTAGCCAAACAGAGGGTTAAATACACCATCCAGCAGGGATTTAATGCTTTAGAAACCCTCCCACACCACACAGAGTTAGCATGCTGTGGTGTGCCAGCAAGTCCAGCGAAACTTCAGACATTTTACTTCATGCTTTCAAAAAACAAGATGTTCTTCATGATGGGTGGTAAAAAACTGCATATACTTTTCGAGGGTAGCAATGAGGAGGCTGGTGACACTTGAGAAATGTCAGGAGTGTGATGTGGCTTCATACAGCTAGACAGCAATTCACTTTACCAGTATGAGTATAAAACAGTGGAGTCTTTAAGTGACCTTCCTAAGTTCATCAAATTGGTTCACTATTAGGATTATTGATCAAATTCATTCTGTATTTTCATCTGTAACATTTCATTTTGTGTTCAGTTACAGGCATTACTGAAAAGCTGAGTTTGTGCTGAATCAGGTATATAAAACAATTGTAGATACTGTACTGTATTACTACTTTACAAAAAAGTATGTCCAGACGGCCACTTCTAGGCTTAGTCCATAAATTGTTAAATTAGTGCTGTAGTGCTTTTTGTGCTAATGTGAAAAAGTAGATGCACTCTAATGCACTAATTACAAAAGTTGAACCTTTCAATTTTTGGAATTTGTATGCTCTGATGAAATAATTCTGGCTGCTCTGTTTTTTTAAAAGCAACCACATTTTTCGCATTTGTGTAAAATATGCACAATATGGAAAAAATGCATGATTTGAACAAAGCTATTTATGTTAGTTAACTTTTATAAGTTAACTTATTTAAGGCAAATATAAGTGATGGTAGAAACAAGCTAGAATATCTCAGACATTTTCTTTGTACTTGATGCAGATATTTGAAACAGTTCGAAATGCATGTTCATCACATATTGGATGTAGTTGGGGGTGAATACTCCACTTAAAGTTACTTGTGGCTGCTTCATGATTGGCTGGGATGGCCTATCAGGCAAAAACATTGTGTTGGACAGCCTAGCCATCTAATTGGGTGGGATAAGCCCCCTGAGGCCCACACATGGTTGCAGGCCAATTGCTTGCTAGCATTTGACCTTAACATTTAGCATTTAATATTCATATAGAAGGAGTGATACAGGTTAGACCTAATATTATTGAGCCAATAGAATGAAATTGCTTACATCTTTTTTAATAGATAAAGTTGCTGGAAACTCACAATTAGCTAGTATCCTATCACAATAGCAAGTTAGTTAGCTAATGTTTACAATAGCTTTGATTCACCCATATACTGAAAAAAAAGCCAGATTTTGAGTAATTTTACTTGTTTACAAACCACAGACTGCATTGATAATACTTAAAAGCAGAGGGTCACAATGTAATAATGCATTATGAACTTTTCATGATGTGAACTAAAAGTTTGGGGTGTTCTATATTTGTTATATTCACATATTTGAATTTGTGAGTAACTGTGATTTCTGAATTAAGAAAGGTGTGACGAAATGTGGAAAGGAAAACATCTCTGGTGTACAAATCTGGTATTCCTGCTATTTTTCCATCCTTTTCTCACCTCTCATCTCAGTTTAACAGGAACAGGCTATAGATATCTTTCATTCAAAGCAGATGTTAAAGATTTATCAGCTGGAAAGGTTCTGCTTAGTGGGTGTTTTAGCAGGTCCACAGTGCTGCAATGGCATAGAGGGTTAGATAGGTTCTTCATGAAATTTTACACATATAGATATTAAAAGCAACCTGCAGCTGCATTTGCTTAATATTTTTTTTTCACATCTCAGAAACAGTGGTGTACTTTCTTAATGTGTGATGGCGCGTCATATTAGCATTATGTAATGGCAGTTAATGAGATTTTTTTGTTTTCTTTGTAATGGGCAGTTAACGAGATCCTATGCATATTTCATGCAACGAGAAAAGGTACAAACTTCATGTCTGAAATACACACATAGAACAGAATAGTGATTATTTTGATGCTTGCTGCCTGGACTTGAAGATGACTTAACGTAAGATCATGTTTTAGCATCTGGAAAAAGGCAGAAAACATATATTTAACAGAAAAAATCTAAAGAAGCCTCAACAACTATCAATTTTTTGTGTCCACTCTTTGCCTTTATTGCAACTTCCATTCCTTTTATGAGACTTGCTTGCTCCAACTATTTCCAAACCCATTGAATGATGTTGAGGCCTGGGCTCTTGGGTGACCAGTCCAAACACCAGTAGCTTCTTTGTTTGATTCGTCAATGTTCTTTGTTTTCATCTATTTCTTTTTCAGTGATGATTTCTTGACAGCTACGCATCTTTTCCGACCCATAACGTTGTCTCCTCACAGTGGAAGGGTGAGCAGACGTATTTGTAGTTTCAGCTGAAGTATTTGTAGTTTCAGCTGAAACAAGAGTGGAGCTTGGCTGTTAGATCTCTCAAAGATGACAATTTTGAATACTGTTTATCTGAAGGTGACAGCTTCAGTGGTCTACCAGGTCTTGCATAGTTGTTAGGAGAAATATTTTCCTTCTTTTTTGAACTCCAGGTTTTGAAACTCTTTCACTTATGTTCCTTTGATTTTCCTCTTATGTCTTATATTTTATTTCATATCTTATATCATGTTATTTTACATCTTCTTAGAAATCTCTCCTGAAAAATGAATAAATTGTAGTTAGTTTCCATTTTGACCGGAAATGAAATATATGAAGGGTGGTCTCTGAATTTTGCACAGTACGCTCTTTGAAATAAAGGTTCCTAAGTGGTTCTTGGCATGTATGAACAGTTCTAGTCTTTGCCTGATAAAAAGGTTCTTCACACTCACACTTTTCATTTACAAAAATGGTTCTTTAAAGCACCATCCATCAAAGAACCAACCCTCTTCAGGGAACCAAAAGTGGTGCTTCTGTGACATCACTCTAAAGATATGAGTGTAGGGCAACAGAATTAAGCCAATACAATGTACAGTACATTGTCAATGTCCAAAAAAAACCCTGTTTCTCCATTTTTTTTTTTTTTATTTTTATTTTTCTACATCATTTTAACACATCAACTGTCCTTTACATTATGTGAAAATTTCATGATGAATAGAAATGCTCCAAAATGACTGTCTCTTTACATTGACTTAAATTAAAAGTTAAGAACTTACTATTTTTTAGATACATTTTTTTTTTTGCTTGTTTTTTTTTTGTTTGTTTTTGAACAGTGACGGCACAGTAAAGTTAGGAGAAAATGTTAATTTAAAATTTAAGTTTGTTCCCTGGAGAGAATGTGTTAACTTCTTTTCACTTAGAAAATTGACAAAACATGTAATTTGACCAGTGGTATCCAAATTTTACATAGGACTGTATAACTAGAGCTGCTAGACTTGACATGAATATTACTTAAAGCAACTTCCCACCTTCAAGGACTGTCTGAATGTTTTTTAATTCCTCATTTTAAAACCAAGTGACTGCTTTGAAACCACACTGAAATGGCTCTCAGTTAATCTCTTGAAAACTAGTCTGAATGAAATTTCAAAGATAGACCTTGAACAGTGAAACTTCTTTTCAGTCCTGATCTGCATCGGAAATCCACCCACAGACTTCATATGTAGGATTCTGGTAGTTTCAGCTGTCCCCCAAAGCTACTCCACCGTAACAAATACCTTAGGCTTCCATGTAGAAGCTGAACACTTTAGTTCTCTTGTGATAATTCCTTCTAGCTGACACTGTGCTATTTTTTAACAGCAAGCCTGGTTCTCTCCAGCCAGCTCCACCCCCTGTGGGTGAGCGGCAGGACCTGTCTTTTGCCGAAGGCAGCAAGCCTTAAACACAGCATAGTGTACTCCAGAGGCACAGAGCCCATAGCTATGCCAGCTGCTGCAGTGATACCCGCAGCGGGGCGTGAAAGCTTTGGTGGGGGGGGCAGTAGTGGTAATGGTTGGCAATAAATGAAGGCGTGAATTTTTTGCTTCACAATCATGACTCATCAGCAGGGATGCTTGGATAACTGAGCCTTATCATTAGAGATAAGGGCAGATCACATGAATCCTCATATGCCAGGTGGTACCAAGTGTTTTCCCTTAGATATAATTTACAGTACTGTGCAAATGTCAGAGCCCACCCTTCCAGGTAAAACACCCATTAGGTACAAGACATTTCTAAGGAGATTAGATATATGATAATCCACTTCCATAAGACAGGGGAAAGTCAAAGAAAAATAAGTGGAAAAGACAAAAATCGTTAAAAGTTTTAGAGAAAATGGGACTCAAGAATACAAGAATACTTAAGACTTTTGTCTTTGTGATATAGGAGAAAATTAAGCTCCACTCTTGCTTCAGATCTGAAAAAATCCACAGTTGTTTTTCTCCGTCATGCTAAAACTCAACTCTATGGGTCTAAAAGGATGTGTAGCTGCCAAGAAGCTATAATAGGAAAAGGAGAAGAAAAGGAAATTCAAACAAATAAAAATGCAACCAGCTTCTAAGACTGAACTTTAGAGATGTAGAGAAATATCTCTGCAGATTTCTCTGATAAACTGAAAGCAAGTCTCCCAAAAAGAATGGAGCCTGTAATAAAGTGTGGTCATAGTAAATACTGAAAAATTTAATAAAAATTTACATATAATTGTTGGGGTTTCTGTGTAACTTTTTTGTTAAATATGTTTTGGACTTTTTTCCTGACATTGAAAAATTGAAAACTTTTGGACTGAAAATTAAATGCACAGTATTTGATGTTAAAAAAGGTGAGAAAAGAAATAGGACAGAATTACCCTTTTACTTTTCCCCTCTTTCTGCTTGTCATACACAAATGGCATTCATGCGCACAAGTCAGAAAGAAAGCAAAGTACCCATTTCTGACTCATGCAAAGACTGCGCATACACATTTTGTGTAAGCTCTATAGAAAAGCATTGCCAATGGAATGGGATGCTCTGGAGCAGCCGCACATGAGCCTAAGATCACCATGACCAATGCCAAGCATCAGCTAGAGGGGTATAAAGCCCCCAGCATTGAGCTCTGTTCTCTAGAGTGATGGAGTGACTGAATTAAAAAGGATTGAACCTTTGATCTGTGTCTAAGTTACTGACGACACAACATCTATTGTAAAGCCTTCCCAGAAGATTAGAGGCAGAAGAAACATTGGATGAACAGGTTTCTACAAACGTTTGGACATATAATGTACTATTCTCCACTATCCAGGAGAAACCTGCATAATGCGGTGATGATGTCATATTGCTACCAACGTGTACATAAACAGAAAAAATAAACATATTTCTACAGCTGTAGTTCTAAACCTGTTGCACTTGAGATATTACATGATGCAGTATAAACAGTTGCAATTGAGTCATGTCCTGACTACCAGGCTAAATGTAATTCGGTTCTTCTTCTTCAGCACCACTGAAGCATTCTGATCAGTTTTGTACTCGAATATTAACACGAACATGGCAATCCATTTTCTCTCCCTCGAACTGAGCCGACACCATTATCACAACACCAGGCTCCACGCCTCATTGGCTCAGCCAAGCAAGCCGAATCGTCTTGATAGATTTCCAAATGATGCTCTCTCTAGCGACAGCAATATTAGCAGATCACCAGGCACTGCTTTCCTCAAGAGCATTTCAGTCTTGTTTCATAATTGAACCTGGGGGCTCAAAATATTCAAATCCATTAGGCTTATATTCTGCCCTGTTTAGCTCCATGATAAAACACGTACCTGACAGCATTTCATTTGCAGTCGCATTTGCAGTGCGACACTAATGAAAAAAAGATTATGAATGGTCAGCAGCAAGTCTGCTTAAACTATTGCTGTCAAATGATACAAATGGTTCTAAATACTAACAGAGCACTTGTCTAAATCACCATCTCTTAAGCTACAATAAGTAATAAGCGATAGCTAAAACAATTCAAATAGTAATAAATATGTAGATTACTATTATAGCTCTTTGGGCTGCAGAATTATTTAACCAGTTTACCATTTTACCATGCTAGTTCACTAGATGAACTATATGTGAACAGCTTTCCAGTCTTCACATAAAGACTATGTTTACAAAGATAGATGTATGTTGAGTGAATTAATTATTTGTACAGAATTGGCTTGCAAATGCATATAATCCTGTGACAGGACGAGCTGCCGAATGGTCAGAAATGTTCTAAATACTTCTAATTAACAGAAACTGATATGACTTAGAATATTCCAATGACTACCATTATGTAACATGATAGACTTTAGTGATTTTTATGAAGGAAATTTTAGCTCATTCTGACAGATCACTCACAGTGTGAACTGCAAATTCTCAGTGAGTTGTGAGTTGTGGTTCAGAACACCAGCTTGGGGGGATAGCTACTGTTTACTGCCCGTTCTGCTTTGATGGACACCAGCATGTTTTCTTTTTCTGCTTCTGTGGAAAGCTAAGTCAGACTTGCAAATGTGACCACTTTATCATTTGTTTTAAGAAAATTCTCTCAGACTTTACTATTTTAACTTTCAGCCATCATTGTTCTTTTTCTTTTGCTATCTGCTCTCTTAGATATGTATGATACTATAAGTGAATTGCTGCCCTCTTTAGGTTAGGTCATTAACTCACTCTGGCTTGGACGTCACTTTGAAAATGTAATCGAAAAATCACGAACAGGATTATTTGGCAACAATATTTTATTGCCAACATAATCAATAATGTTGGATAATTGTTTTAGCCCTGAATGTAATCATGCAGAAGTATAAAATTGAGACTCGTAACTATGTGGACAATTTGACAAGGACTCTCAACAGTGCCGTATATGGAGATAAATTAGCTTTGTAGTTTGCGAACTGGTGTAAGCTTGTCTTGGAAGAAAAGACTACATTTATTTATTTAACTTAGTCATGGGTTAACTCCAGTTCCACCCGCTAGCTAAGTCTCCCCCATCACATGATACTACCAAGCTGGGAGGGTGAAGGCTATAATTTACTTTTAGAAGTGCCTCTGCGTCTTTTCAAAATGCCGCTAATGCCACATCATTGGACAGCTCAGTGTGTTTGGAAGAGAACACTAACTGCTACATCAGTTAACAGATGCCTGTGTTGGCTAACATCGCACTGAGCAATGGGGGGTATGAGATGGCCATCCTTCCTGCTCAGAGAGAGCAAGGCCAACAATGTTTTCCTGGTCATGGGTTGTTGTGGCATTGCTGGGGACCAAACTCATGATCTCCAGACAATAGGGTCAATGTTTAAATGATTGCACCACTCAGGAGCCCAAAAAGACATTTCTTGAGGAAGACTGTCACTAAATAGTAATACTACTGGTCATTTTTCCATATCCAGGCCATAACATGTTTGACCCCATTGCAGTTAACCTTTAAAATTCAGGGTCAACCACATTTGAGGTAACAGTCCACAATGCCATTTCATGAACACTTTATTTCATTACATCCTTTAATACCCCATGAATGATTAACAGTTTGTGTAGACCATGGCTAATCACTTTAAGTGAAGAGGTCTACCTGTTCTAATTGCTACCAGTTTTAATTCCATATCTCTGCTGGAACATGGTGTACCCTCCTGTCTCTTATATCCCATGTCAGATTTTCCCCAGTGGGGCAGTGTGCCTATTAATTGGTTGGAAATGGGCCCATCTCATGCATCAGTAATAATAACAGTGCTACGCTACATTAGCAGCCGCCCTTGTCCCACTCTCCGTTTCAGAATGGGCACATAAAGAGAACAGCTTCCTTTAGAGATCACTCGCTCTGAAATTAAACTCCTCAAACGAATGGGGAGATAAAGTCTACTCTTTATAAAGGTTTTCTATTAAGGACCTTCTTATTGCTGACAAGACGCTACTCTCCATTTGACGGTTGTAACAGGTAATTGTTTTTGTCGAATTAGGTGGGATATTCACTTCTACTATGTCTGTTATCGCTGTAATTTGAAGCGCATTATGACCAAGTATAGCATGCCTCTTGGGAGCTAAGAAAATGGTAGGACAAGTTTGAAAAAAGCCAGTGACTGACACTAGTGTGCAGTTATTGCTTATAACGGCATATTTTCCCTTTACTATTGTGAAGGAGTTACTGAACTAGGGTTCTTTTGAGCAATGCCACAGAAGAACCTCTTGGTGTCCTAAAGAACCTTTCAATGGATGGTTCTTTAAAGAACCATTTGTGTAAAGAACATTTTTATAGTTTCCCCTAATGTAAATGTTGTGTACCTTTAAAAATGCTTCACTCAGAAGCAATTAGGACTTTTGAGTATCCTCTAAAGTCAAGGGATGTCAAAGGAAGTCAAAGGAAGTGAAAAAAACACTGGAGCTCAAACATATGGGAACATATAGAGAAAATGGGACTCCTAACAACTGTGCAAGACTGGCTAGACCACCAAAACTGTCACCATTACATAAGCAGTATTTTCACCTTTGAGAGAGAGGAGAAAATCAAGCTCCACTCTTGCTTCAGATCTGAAAAAATCCACAGGTCTTTCCATCCTTCCACTGTGAGAAGACAGTGTTACGGATCTAAGAAGATATGTTGCTATCAAGGAGCCAAGAAAAGGAAATGGATTTAAAAAAGAAGACAATTTGCAAAGCAAACAAAGAAGCTGCTGGTATTCTCAGAACAATGGACTGACCTCTGAAAAGCCCAGACCTGAACATCATGGAATGTATTTGGGATTACTTTGATCATGAGAAACAGAAAATGCAGCCAATTTCTAAGACTGAACTTCGTAGATGTGGAAGATTGTCCCTCCTGGGGCTTCTTTACATTTCATACAGGGGGTCCTCCTATTTAACCTTTTAGACCTTATAATGTCATGTTGTCTGTTAGGGAAAAATAGACACTCAAATATAAATCCAGGTCATTGTTTACCTGCTTCTCCTGCAATCAGCGAATTTCTGTCTTTGGCATTCTTAATTAACTAGTGATAAAGCACTGGTCTGCCTCAGGGTGGCACTGTAGC
Source organism: Colossoma macropomum (assembly GCF_904425465.1). Lineage (NCBI taxonomy): Eukaryota > Metazoa > Chordata > Actinopteri > Characiformes > Serrasalmidae > Colossoma > Colossoma macropomum. Next base: position 15,404,745 of record NW_023494808.1, read on the forward strand.
AAACTGGTTCACCCAGTTGGTCTTTTACAGCAAATGTAACTATACCCGGGATGCCTCTGAAAAACGTTACAGTATGCCTCAGTATATTTGTAAATCTGAGAACTTGCACAGTTTCCCAAGAGACTGGGTGAAAAAGTGAATCTTTTCTCATTTCTCAAACTAAAAACCAAAGAAGATTTCAATTAATGAGTGAAAGGCTACAATAATAAACTAGGAAAGAGCATTTCCCAAAGATTTGAAAAACGAAACATTTTATTGCCATTGAAGCTAGCATCAGCACCACTGTGGCGAGTGACTTTTTCACACTGTTTTTAAAAATGTAAGACAACATGTCCATTCCCTTAAATCATGCAACACATCTTATTCACTTGTGGTTTTGGTTCTCACTCACCACAAGCCACAGACCTTCAGTTCCATACCAAACACATTGGCCGTGAGACAGATTCTTTATGTTTGGTACTGCGAGACTGCAATAAAGTGTCTAGTGTCTTCATGGATGAAGCTAGCGTATGAATTTTCCCTTTGTGTAGACAACGCAAGGCTTTTGTAGAGCTAATTGTATTATGGATGCATTTTTTTCAGCCGTAATTTGCTGTGCCGTCGTTTTTGAAGCCAAATCACTGCACCTTCCTTTGATTAGAGCAGCTGTTTGGAGCTCCTGTGTGGAGGAGCTCACTGGTTTAATGGCTCGTGGAAGTGGCTTAGTGGGAAATTACCACACTTCACGTGTTTCACTTTTAAGCCAGGAGCTTTTTACCCTTATTTCTGTATCTCTCTTTATTCCCATGTTCAAAATAAGGCTTTATGTAGACTTACCATCACATATTTATCACTCTTTTTCCATCTTTCTTTTTCCAGTCATTATATCTATTCAAGAAAATAAAATCAAAATAAAAATCAAATAAGGATTCATTAAGAGGTTTTTGACTGAATGCTTTTTTAAAGATTATCAGTGCAGGTCTTCAGTCATCCAGGTCATTGAACTGTCCAGGTATAGTACACCCTTAAAAATGGGGGTCTTCAGTGGTTCTTTAATAAAAGCAATGTTTACACAGAACAATAAGAACCCAGAGATCCATTCAAATAATTGTTCTTCACAGTTCAGTGCTTAAATTGTTCTTCTCCATGATGATGAGCTTGTTATGTACATGAAATCAGAGAAGTAACATTACTGACCAAAAAAGAAAAAAAAAACATGGTTCTGCTGTTGTTACAGAACCTTGTTTGGTACTATATAGAACCCATTTTGCAAAGAATGTATATGAAGGAAACTAGGCTTTCCAAATGCTTTGGCTAACTATTACTATATGCATTTTTCTGGATTGATTATGCAACAGTTCAGATCACATAATATGACGAAAAGTGTTCAACCTGTGTTGTTATGTCTTATAACAGCACCTTTTTTCACTGAACAACACTGATGGAGCTACTTTTCTTGGATGGATGAAATTGCCAACATTAGTAACGTATTTGCATAACGTTTGTAGCTTATTTGCTTTACGTAATCTTGCAAAACTATTGTACATAAGCAGCACAACAGTCTGGTTCTGTCTCTGTATTGCTTAAAGGGACATTCCTTTGATTTTTCACAGTTTCTACATAATTAAATGGTTCAGATGTAAACAAAGTCATTCAGAGTGGTTTGATATGAAAAGTGCCTAGAGAAACTGTTCATAACTGTGGTGATAGGAACCAGCCATCTGAGGCAATTAATGCCTCTAAAAACTACCTCACGGAAATGGTTACCAATATGCTGGCTAATGCCTGGGACATTGTTTGATGCTAGTTTAGAGGCTTTAGTCTAAAACAAACAAAATTTTAAAACATATTCATGGTGGACAGGTACATGCAGGGTGTTGCAAGGCAAAATAGAACTTTTATCATGATCAACACTTTATACAGAAACAAAAGGCAGAAGGTTTACTGCTCATTTTTCAAATAAAATGGCTGTATTCACCATGTATACATCTTGACACCTGGTTCCTATCACCACCATTGTAAAGAAATCTAAGTTGGTGTGTTTGTCTACAATAGATCATTTCACATCACATCTTGTTTACATCTCAACAGTTAAATTATGCTGACAATTTCAAAAATCTGTGTTCCCCTGGTGTACCAATGTAAACAAAACAAGATATTCACATTTGTTTGTCCTTGAGGTTTTTTTTTTCTTTGCCTTTGTCTTTATTATCCTTGAATACGGCATATTTATGTGATTTATGCAAAAATGTTTGCCATTTTTCTAAAAACATAATGTGAAATGGACACATCTGTTCTCATTTTTAACTTGAACCTAAAAACGCTTTTAAGGACCATTTGTGAGGTTCTTCACAGAATTATTGAAGCTGAAGAATTGCTAAATAGTTCTGGCTAGAACCCTTTTTTCTAAGAGTGTATTTGTGACAGCTGGTCGGGCCAGTGCTGCCAAATGATTGATAAATGCTAGCCACTGTGGGCCAGAATGTGCAAGATGATGGAGGCTCAGTAATCTATCTGACGTCAATGTGTGTGTGGACCTATTAAAAGTAGTCCAGCTTCAACAGCTCCTTGAACTCAGTTCAGTACTCTCATCAAGATACAAACACACACACACCTTGAACTGAATACTTTGTGACCTCAAAGTCGTATTTAGCAATATAACAGATATAATAAACAGGCCAGTAGACAATAAACTAGTGAGAATAATGACTGACCTCAAAAACTGCACTCAAACCAAACATTTGCCCATCCCACCAGCATAACACACAACAATACTGGAGCTGCTGTCAATCTGACTGCCTTCTTTGATGTTAACCTGCCAGGCAATGTAATTGTATACTTTGTATTGAAGGACTGTCAGGCTCAAAATAGGACACAGACTAGTATAACTATAACACTATATGGCCAAAAGTGTTATAACTATATGTTATAACTAACACTATATGGCCAAAAGTATGTGGATTCCTCAGTCAGCCTGCCAGAAAGTGAAGCTCCAGGGAGCACGTTTTCATTGCACCGGAATCCAGTGGCAGGGTGCTTTACACCACTCTAGCTGACACTTGGCATTGCACAAAGCTTAGGCTTGTGTGAAGCTGTTCGACCATGGGAACCCATTTCATGAAGTTCTTGAGGCATATATCTTGTGGTGATGTTGCTTCCAGGGGCAGTTTGGAACTCTGTAGTGAGTGATGCAACAGAGGATTAGCAATTTTTGCCAACACACACTTCAGCACTTGACAGCCCTGCTCTGAGGGTTTGCATGATTTATCGCTTCGTGGCTGAGCTATCGTTGCACCTATACTGTTCCGTTTCACAATAATAGCACTTAAAGTTTACTGGTACAGCTGTAGCAGGGCAGAAATTTTGTATTTGAATTGCATTTGAATAGTGTATGAAAACGGCTGTAACAAGTAATAAAGATGGGAAGTTTTGGTGCATTAAAACACTCTCAGCTTGGCAGATGCGTCTATTTTTTGTTTCCTGTGATTCATCAGAGCACTGTGCGGTGTTCTCCCAGAGCACTCAATGAAAGTTCCTTTAATTTGTTAGAGCCCTCATTCACAGAGCGGTGTTGCTTTTAACTGGGAATGCTTCTACACTTTAATTGGAGCCTTTCATGATTAACTAATTGCAGAGGTCACAAACGCAATTACACGATTTATTTTACATCCTTAGTATAGCGTACATGCTGCATTAATGCCTCAGTCAGAAGTCGCTGAAAGTGGCAGACTGTTTTATTAGTACTGTAACAACAAGCCTTCAAATAACAAGACCAGCAATAACCATAGGCCTAATAAAATGGGCTTTCACCCCACTCTGTTCATAATTCAGGGCCATGCCACTGTTGCAGCAATTTCTGTTAGAAGCATTTAATAGTGTTTAACCCCTTAATCGACAGGCGTAACGTTCAGGTATTAATTTTAATACTTAGCATTCAGTACCAGGGGTGCAAATTAAGTCTGACAAGTTTGGGGGGAGAGGGGCAGTTACAGTAGGCTTTAGCTTACATACAGCAATTAAAATTTAAAACTGTGTAAACAAAGTATGCCTGCAATTACACTTATCATTTTGACATCTCATATAGTTGATATGATTGTAGTTGATGATGAAAATTTGATACCTTTTCAAGCAAGTGCCTCACCATCTGCAGGGAAAGTGGAACAAAATTAAAAAAAAAGTCATAGAAAGAAATAGTTTAGCAAAATATCGAATTGACACAATTTTTCACTAAATGCAGATGTAGTTGATCAACCAAGTCATATTTGTTTTTTTCTTTAGTTTAGATCTGAAGCTGTGAGGTTAACACTGTTTAGAAAGACTAGATCTCAATAGTCACCCAAATACACCCAAATAACCTCCATGAAAATACATTACACAAACATCTATCAACCCACTCAAACTGCATCCAGGTCCTCATAAAAGGTTACAGACTAGTTGACGTGAATTATTACATGAACACAACCTCACCATGTTGCTGAATGCTACAAGCGGCTTTTTTAGACAACACAGTCTGTGTTCACAAACCACCTCAGGGGTAAGAGTGCTGATCTAGAATTAGTTTTTATGACATTGACTATCATAAATATTCAGTTCTGTGTATATTATAGTTAAATATTATAGTTCTGTAATTTACAACTGCTTTGTGTATAGCAGCTGGAAATGGTTGAGGTGGTGGTAGCAGTGAAGTTTTGTTCTTTTTCACCGCAAGTCATACTGTGTTGTAAACCACATCAACGCATCTGTACAACCATAATTAAGACGTGGATGCAGATGAAGTGGGATGAGAAAAGTTTTGGTGATGCATTTTCACAGAAATAATTTGGACCAAATGGGTAACTTTGTTAGCACAGTTAACCTCACCGCACCAGTTCTAAAGAAGCAAATTTGGACTCCAAACATGTTTTAGCTGTTTGACTACATCTAGGATTAAAATGATTTTACCCCAAACTATTTCTTTAATTGTTCATTCTTTTTCAGTGGCTCTGAACCTCAACAGATTATCAAGAGATATTATTGGTCAACCAGTATATTGGTCAGGCCCTAGTGCACATACACTACTGGACATGTAAATCTGTATGTGGCCTTCAGGTGAAACTGCTGTGTTAATTTAGTCTGATGGAATGGCCCACGTTAAAGGCAGCCATGCTTGTTATCGGCCACCGCCTGCTGAAGGATTGTGAACATCTGTACAGGCAGGCGGAGCAGCATGTAACGGCCAAGCACTGGGGCCACAGGGCCGTGCTGGGTGTTAATGGACAGCGCTGTGTTGCCGCCGGGCTTGTCTGGGATGCAGTGTGTGTGTATGCGTATTGTGAGTATGTGTGAGACAGAGAATGAGTGCAATGGGGTATGGAGCATGCAGCTGCCGCGCAGGTGCATAGCGAGGTGGCCCAGGTGGCCAGGAGAGACCATCTGAGCTGTGGTGTGCGGTAGCATCAGGCATAGCTGGGCTAGAGCATGTTTGAGCAAGGATGCATGTACAGGCAGCCATATGGACATAGCCAATCATGCACATGTAGCACACTAACCATTCAGTAAAAGCAGCATTAGCAACAACTGCTAATTTTAAGTGTCATTTACTTTAAATGGTGGGAGTGAATTATTTCAGCTAATAATCTGTTACTCTGTACATTTGCTGAAGTACAGTTTTGCTCCTTAAGGGCCAACATTCCTTTTTTGTGCATTTTATTTATTTGTTATAACATTTGTATGTATTTTAACGTAAAAAATATCAATTTTTACAAAATTTAACAAGAAGAAGAAACATTCTGCATATTGGTGCTGGTGGTGTATTAGTGTGTGTTGCGCTGGTACAAGTGGATCAGGCACAGCAGTACTGCTGGAGTTTTTAAACATCTCAATGAAACTGCTGGACTAAGAATAGTCCACCAACCATAAACATCCAGCCAGCTGCGTCCTGTGACCATTGATGAAGGACTTGAGGATGACTAACACAAACTGTGCAGCAGTCTTTGACTTTACATCTATAAGGCGGACCAACAAGGTAGGTGTGTCTAATGGAGTGGTCAGTGAGTGGACACAGCGTTTAAAAACTTCAGCAGGGTGAAGCAAAGTATATAAAGAAACAGATTAACTACAAAACTACAAAGTGGACCTATATGGTAAGTGGCAATGAGTGTAAATACAAGGAGGTTTACTCAATGAAGTGGCTGATCGGTGAATATTTTGCTTCACAGAGATGAACCACTTGAGGGCATTATCTTTAAGAGGCATTATTGTTATGAATTGAAAGATTCTCTTCAGAGGCATGATTACAGGAGATACACTGATTCAAATTATCAAAACAATGTAAATGCAACAGCTACTGATTTGACATGATGAGCTTGATCCACAGCAAATGTGTCACTGTGAGACTGCACTCCTGAGCCACAGCCATTCATTGTGTCAGAGCAAAACTGACTCTGGCCCACTGCATCACTGCTCCTGTTTCTGTCACACTCTCTACTTTCAACAATTCTTATACAACTATCACACGTTCAAAGAGACTTAATATGGTTGCAACATCGCTGTGATCAGTGACAGACGCCTCTTCATCTCCATCTGTGTCTTCACGTTAAGCTTGACTGCCATGCACACTTATTCTGCTGGCTTGTCTCTCTGCTTCACTAACATTTGATCATTTGATCACTTCAGTCAGGTTCTACTTTACACTGTCTCTCACATTAACATAAAGAACACGTTTATGTATTTGTGTTTCATATTCAGAAGGATTATTGTTGCATTTGTATTTTTCCATGTATACCTGTGCCTGAGGCAGAACAAAAACAGTAGCAAATGTTTCACTTGAATAACAAATAGTCAATGATAGCCAATGAGAGGCTGTTGTGTATTAGTTGCCATCGCAATAAAGACAAAAAGTAAAGCATTGAGTCTGTTTTGTTCATCACTCTGAAGTCTCAGAGATGTTCACAAGCTACTTCATGTGAGTTTGAGTCAAGTCTTGAGTGGAGTTGTCACCCATCCAGGAGGGACAATTGTTTGAGAAAGGTGCACTGCTGAAGACCTGAGGAGGCACTAGAAAGAACCTCAACATGATAACTGAGAAGATTAGGTTCTGTAGGTGAACTGACATCTATCTTAGTCTGCATTGTGAGCATAGCTACCCATTTACTGAATTTAGTCAAAAAAATCGATTGAGTGTCCAGGAATTGTACAGGGCTGAGGTGGAAACCTTGGTCTCAAATCTCTGGGAAGAGCGTATGAGTCGAGTCTTTAGTAGAGAATTGTAGTAGTGTCTTGCTATGAACTGCAGACATTGCATGTTACAAAAGTAACCTCCTGCTGAAAACCTCAACGTGGCTTCAAATAACAAGGCTTTCATTATAGAAGAACCTTCAGCCTAAAACACAGAGCTGAAGCGCTACACAAAGTAAATGCAGTGTTTAAAGGAAAAAGTGTTTAAAAAATAATAGATTATCACAATAATGATAATATATCATGTGGCAGTTTTCCACCGAACAGTGCAGTGGTCTTGCTATGGTACCAAACACAGCAACCCAGGACATGTGGGTGGTGCTACTAATTGTGCAGACCATTGATTGTCAGCTTTTTAAACTGCTTAGCATATAGCTTAAATTCATTCAACTGAATGAGATTTTTGCAAAAGTTCCTTAGAGCCTTAAAACAGCATGGCTGGTCACACTGCTGCCCCCTTTCACATGTCTTAGAGTCTTTGAATTGTTTTTTGTGACAACCAGAAAAGTAAGTATAGTGCATGTGTCAGACAATGCAATAAGCCTAAAAATATATAGAGTGGCTTGTTTCAATGTTAGGTTTTATTGGAGAGTTGTCCTCTAAAACTGGCTATGTTCCAGTTGATGTCCAAGAGCAGTTTACTGACTGTAAATGATGGATCATGAAGCTTTCTGCAGCTACTGTCACTAAAAATCAACTGTTGAAGTGCTTTAGTGCATCCTCCCTCACTGCAAACTGTGGAACAGCACAGAAGCTGATTTTAAGTGTTTTTCACTTGTAAAATATTGATTTCATACGACCTATTTAGTTTGCTTTGCATTCTTGAATTCAAACTATTTATTTAAGTTGAATCAAAGTATTTGGGCATACTTAGTCAAAATACAAAGAAAATAAGTCAGTATTTCATCACAATTGAAAACTTTGAAAGGTCAAACATAACCCAAAGTTTGCCAAAACTATGGCCAGAAACATGCTAAAATATAACACCTTTTTGCCTGGAAATGATCTTTTTTTCATTTCCATTTCAATGGTAAGCCATTACTTCCTGTTTTACTGGGGTACACATATTAGGTGACACACAGGCCAAGATCCATCATAATGAGAAAGACCAGAGAATGCAGCAGTGATGTATGACAAAACAGCTGCAAAAATCAGGAAATGGCTACAAGAAAATAGCTAAACAGTTGAAAATGCCCATTTTCACTATCAGGGCAATAATTAAGTTTAAAATAGCTGGAGATGTTACAAATCTGCCAGGAAGAGAACATATGTCTATATTGACTGTCTATATTGAACAAGGAGGCTGGTTCAAGTGGACAAAGAATCTCCAAGGATCACAGATGGGGAACTGCAGACATTAGTTAGGCCTTGGGGTCAAAATGTCTCCCAAACTACAATCAGACACCAACTAATAACCATAACCATAAGCTGTTGGAGAGGTTTGCCAGAAGGAGGCATCTGCTGTCAAGGACCAATAAACTAAAGTGACTACAGTTTGCCAAACATTACTGGAACTTTAAGTGGGACCATCTTCTATGGTCAGATGAGACCAAAATAGAGGTTTTTGGCAACAAACGGGCATAGGTTTGGTGTAGACACAAAGATAGCCAAAAAAAAAAAGTCTCTCATCCTCACTGTGAAGTATGGTGGTGGATCTGTCATGTTATGGTGCTGTTTTTCTTCTAAAGGCCCTGAACAACTACTCCATCAAGTACCAGCAGATGTTAAAGCTTAAACTGGGCTGTGGATGGATCTTCCAGCAGGACAACAAGCACAGCAAAGCACACATCAAAATCACATCAAAATTTGCCATCGCCATCTAATTACGCTGACTTAAAGCCCATATGACAATTGTGGGGTGAACTGCAGAGGATAGTCCACAAATGTGAACCTCAGAATCTGAAGGATCTGGAGAGGTTCTGTATGGAGGAATGGTCCAAGGATGCTTTGCCATGTGTTCTTCTCATTAAGCATTATAGGACAAGACTCCTATAAAGCTGTTATCTTTGCAAAGGGAGGCTGAAGGGGTGCCAACAACTGTGGCACACATAGACTTGAGACCATTTATTTCATGTTAAGATTTAGATTTACTACTTTAAACATGGCTCAGCCAGTCAGATTTTAGAATTGGAACTACTTTATAATCTCAGTCTTGCTGACTCTCCTGTAAGAGGCAAAGAAAAAAGAAAGCCAAGGTCTATAAAGGAGTTAGAGCAGAGTAACGCAACAAAATAACCTCAATATCTTTAATTACCAAAGCAGTCATTAAGTCCAATAATGGTCTGATTTAAACTTCTGATCCAGGGCAATTTCATGTCCTTCCCAATTCTTTGCTTTTAAGTTAATTACTTCTGTCTAGATTTATTCCATTAACATTAATGGCTTTGTAATTGCTTTCAAAAGGCGTTCAAATCTGATACGCGCACTTGCAAACACATACGAATGTAAGAGCAGTGTGAGGCAAGCTTTTGATGTAACAGCACTCTGAGTAGTTATATAGTGGTGATTTCACACTGTGATGTCACATGTGATGTTTTTTCTATTGAACTTCTAATATTCTATCTGCTTTTTTGTAGATATCACATTCTAATTACATACTAATGACATTCTATTTGATGTACAATATTCAGTGTAGAATTCAATATATGATACATACTCAATCCTCCAGTACATTCCTTATCTCAACTTGAATGTGTAACTTGCAGTGTAAGTCATTTAAGTCATGTCATTATGACCATTTCTACTGGTTTATTCATCATGGAATCTTGATTCAGTGCAATCAAAGATGCAATGTAAATGTCAGATGGGTTTTCAAATTATGGCCATGAAGATATATTAATATCTCAGACACTTGAGAAGGAGTCTTGTTACATTCTTTACTTTTTTACTATTGGTCATTTTGGACCAATTCTGCTGGTTCATGCAAAGCAATTAACAGCTGGCCTTTTCAAACAGTGAAGAAAAAAAGAGTAAAAAAGGAGTTACATGGTTTTAATAAGACACTGACAATATATAAAATTCAGCTGCTACACATGACTTAACTGCTGAAGACTAGGCAAGAATGCAGCAGTTGAAGAACGCATATGGATTTATGCATGTTGCTGTAGAATGGTGAATGCTCAGTGCAGATTATGAATACATAACGGCAGGATGTATATAATATTCTTGTGATGAAAGCTGGAGGTTTAACAGGAAGTTTCTTGAAGCGCTGGAATTCGCGCTCAAGGACAGTTTTTCCCTCGGCTTGTTTATTTGGGAAATCCTGACTCTCTCTTTGACCTGATTATGTAGCAGCTTTTAGCTCAGTTTCACACACACACACAGAGAGAGAGAGAGAGAGAGAGAGACATAGAGGGCAAACATGCGCACAGGTGCACACGCACGCGTACACACCTACACACATAGTGACTCAAGGTGTCCAGAACAAACATGAAAGAGTTGCGGGCCAGAGTGCTTTTCTTGTGCCTCTCCTGCAGAGTTATTTTTCTGGGGGCCCTTGAGAGACGCTGGAGAGAGGCTATTGATAGCAGAGTTCACAGTTAACTTCTGACAGTGTGGGTTTTCATACGGTTATTTTTCCACAACAGAATGAAGTTTTGTTTCCTGCGTAGACACTAGAACCCTGTAGTTCTTTTTCTCAGTAGTCTGCTAGAAGTATTTTACTATTGCTTACTTGCATTATCATTTTGCTTATCATTTTGTATGTATTTACCATTTTTTGCTGGTTTATCTTTGAAATCTTTCACACACACAATCAATCAGTCAATCAGTAAAAACAATTGTAGGTGCTAAACAAATATTCGCAAATCTATGTCTAAGCTACTTTCAGAATTAATAGCATTGCTAAATCACTGCTATTGTGTGAAACTGTGATACACAAAGAAAGTCTCAGACCTGATTTTGTGAGTTCAGACCGTGCCTTCAGCATGTGGTGGGAGATTGAAGGAAGACTGACCATTTCTGGACCATTTTTATTTGTCTCTTTATACTGAAAGGTTCATCCAACACAAAAGGAAGCTGGTGTTTTCAAATAGTGTAATAAATTAGATGGTTTTGATTTAGCCAGGTGCTAATCTATCAGACGAAAGAATGGTGTGAATGAATACACAGACATTCATGGCAGATTGATAGTTTGTTAAAACTTGGCTTTGACAAAGGTAGTGTCTCTCCAGTCCCCGACTGCATCTGCCTACCTCCATCACGTGTGGCATGATTAACGATGCTGTCAACAATTCTGCAAAAACAACTACTAAATGCTGGTAATGAGTGCCAGTGTTTTTGTTTTCTGTGAAATGCTCGACATTTGTCCTTGTTAAAAGCCCAGCCTGATATGTGTCCTGAAATGTACCCTTGTTACACATAGTAAACATTGTATTTCTCCATTTTTGAATATTAGAAATCACATCAATACCCAGTATCTGTGTTAGCCTGAAGTCTGTCCCACTCATTAAATTTTAGCTGACGATTCCTGTTTCCTAACTGACAATATTTAGTAACAGACAACAGTAACAGCTCAAGCTCAAATAAACAAACATTATTCCTTAAAGGTGTTATAGCACCAAATCAGAAGTTCACAATGCGTATCAGTAAATGTGTTTTCTGCTTTATTTTGTTTACATATATACCTCAACCCAGCAAATGAAGGCGCACCCACTTCATGTTCTCTGTTGCAATGTAAACATATGATTGTGAAAGTTATCTGTGGAAAATAATTGTGGTCAGCCTAAATAAGTGCAATCATGCAATTATGTAGCACATATAATAGGCATAATTAGTATCTAGATGACAGCAGAAAATTCTGCAGTGGACATCAAAGGAAAAAAGAACAACTTGGATTAGATTCTTTAACAGATCGAGCCTGAAATATCACAAAATGGCATGTAAGACAACATAAAGCACAGTAAAGTAGGCCATGTGAGAACAACAGGAGGCACATCTAGCCTATCATTAACATAAGAAGTAGGGAACATAACAAGGTAAGTAGCTGTTATTTTAATTAGTCTCATTCTTCACGTAGAGCTTAACTGAATAAAAAAAGATGCAATTTTGTATGTGAGGTTTTTTATTATTTTATTTTATTATTTATTATTATATTATTTTTATGTCATTTTAGCTTTTAGAAGTGAGGAAAATTACTTTTTTATTTTTGATTTTCACCCACATTTCTCCCTAATTTTGTTGTATGAATTCAGAAGTACCTGAGTGAGTGAAGTTACTATGTGTACAGCTTGGCAAGGACTCACAGCAGCAGCACGATATATCACCGGTGTTGGGAAAATCTCCAAAGTGCTTTTGGGCCATTTCTATTGATCCCTTTATCAGAAAATTTAACTTAATCACAATGCACAGGATAACTAGAGTTTTCAAGCCATCCAAAACAGTAAAAAAATATCAAAAAAGGTTTTTGCCTGACAGTGTCAATATAAAAATGAAGACTTTTGTTTGTTTGTTTTTTTTTGTTTTTTTGTTTTTAAGGGTTGGTTTATGCAACTTTTTTTTTTCAAATGCCAAACTCAGGCCAATTGCACCCACTAGCTAAGTCTCTCCATAACACATGATGCTACCAAGCTGAAAAGCTGGGAAAGTGAAGGCATGTGAAGCACATCTATTCAGTTTCAACATGCTTGGATGAGAGCATTAAATGCCAATTGTCAGCTAAAGGATGCCTGCTGAGCGAGGCCAACTATCATGTCTTGGACTACTGGCCACAGATGGCTGTGGCTTTGCTGGAGACCAAACTGAAAAATTTTATGTGTTCAAAACTTTTCAAAGAAAAACATATTACAACAATGTTTAATATCAGTATCTTATCACAAAAGTAAAAGTGATACCATGCCATCTCACGTCATATTACACTGACTGATTTCTGTTTTTTAGCGAGAGGTGGGACGATTGCCAAGTATAAACATGAACTTCAGCGCTATGTTTTGCGAGAAACAAAACAGCTTACCATTTTGATCTCTATTTTTTCCTGAACAAGCACTCGGGAGAACTTGTAATCATGTACAATTTGAGAGATGGATCTTTGCTAATGAGTCTTTGATGTAATGTTTTCCAGCTTGTTTTTGATCTGCGCATGTTTGAATGAGACTGCTGTTGTGAGATGTGAGGGCTTATACCTGATTTAATGAACAAACCTGAAAAAAGCTCTTTACCCTTGCATAAAAAAGCAAATTACGAGAGAAACATAATTGTTTTTGAGATACACATAGAGGCCACGTACATAAAAGCACCTGCTGACGGGAAACACGCTGGCATAATTTTCATCCTGTTTTCAGCTCACACGCCTTCTCTCTCTCTCTCTCTTTCTCTCTCTCTCTCCTCGTTCTACCCGTTCTCCCTTTGTAAATCTAATCCAATGTATGAGATATAGCAACGCCGTTATGTTGCCGCAGACACCTGAAGTGAATTCCAGTGTTTTCTGTGAAAGGCACGACTTTACCATTACCGAGCCAATTTTCAGCAATTTTATGCTGCCTTGTCATGTCTGTTTGTGTATGAAATCTGAATGAGTCATAGCCACTGTCAGCCACCTCAATATTTCTCAATTGTGTGTGGGGTAAGACTTAATGCACAATAGCTGACAGTGAACACAGACGTGACGTGGCGAATGTAGAGTTAATCTACTTTCGCTCACTTTGTTCATTTGACAGGCATTTTTTTATTTTTCCAGCAGATTTGGGATCCTCCCCTCTGCAGATCCCACATAAATGATCCATTTAAATGTTAAATATGCTTGAATTATTTATGTGCACAGGCAGGGACATGTTTTGACACACATCTCACGTTCCTCTGTGTGGTAAGCACAAGCGTAAACGTGGCTGATTTACAAATAACGTGAAGGTGATCAGCTGTCCACAAACATGATTTGTGTACTGCATATACAGTACTGTGCAAAAGTCAGAGACCACCCTCCATTTGATTTAATTCCTAGTCAAAACAGCTATTAAGTACAAAGTATTCCTTTTTCATATAAATATATTTAACAGAAATTTACAGAAACAACTAAACATAACATTTTTTCAGTATTTAGGGTGTCAACCGTCTGCTTTTGTTACTGCTTTTGTTTTGTTTTTAGTTGTCTTCTCACAGTGGAAAGATGGACAGAAACACCTGTGAATTTTCTTCTGTCACTCAAAGATGAATGTTCTGCTTATTTGGTAACAGTTTTGGTGGTCTACCAGGTCTTGTGCAGATGTAGGTAGTCCCATTTCCACTACATCTTTTGATTATTTTTATAAACTCCTACTTCAATTTATTTTCATTTGACTTTCCTCTTCCTTGTGCAAGTGGATTATTTCGTATTTAATCACCTCAGAAATATCTCCTGATATATGAATAACTTGTACTTAATGGCTGAAATTAAATAAATGAAGGGTGGTCTCTCTGTACTTTTGCACAGTGCTGTATCAATGACAGTATAATACTCAAGGTCCACTTTATTAAAACACCTACCTTACACTTCATGAGTTGCCAGTTTATTAGCTTCACCTCTCTTGTACCTACACTCATTGGCCAATTGATCAGAATATAGGTGCACTTAGAGAATTATAGTTACACACTATAGGCCATAGGGTGTCCAATCCTGGTCCTGGACATCTGCCACCCTGCAGAGTTTAGCTCCAACTGTGTTCTACATACACATCTAACATAATGATTCAGTTAATAAGGGGCCTTCAGGAGAATTTGCATATTTGAGTCAGGTGTGCTTGATCTAAATTCTCCAGGGTTTTAGATCTCCAGGACAAGGATTGGGCTATAGTCTGTTGGTTACTGCACAGTTTATCAGCTGCTCTCTACCCTATCCATCAGTGGAAAAGGACTTCGACAGGAGCACCGCTAACCAGATCTTATTTGGATGGTAGACGGTTCTCAGCACAGTAGTGGCACATACATGGTAGTGGAATATTACTGTGTGTTGTGTTGGTGTAGTTTTTAAACACCTCACTGTCACTGCATGGTGAGTGCCGTTTACCAACCAAGAATAGCCAATCAATTGTGGTTCTGCTGTCTGAAACTGGCCACAGATGAAGGGCTAGAGGATGACTAGCAGTAATTATGCATGGAAAAAAGGGGGCTACCGTCTCCAACTGTACCACAACAAGGTAGGTGTTTCCAATAATGAGGCCAGTCAATGTATAATCAACAACTGACTAAAGCACATCAAAGTGACAAACATTTGCTTTTGCACCATGAAACACATTTAAACCATAATGACAATCCTGCATTCTGATCTCGATGATCTTTTTCAGTTTTTGAAGATCTTTCATGGTCTTTACAGGCTTTACAGGTTTCTCCCATATATTTGGATATAATGATCTTATTTACAGAATAGCACATGTTGCTTTAAACATTCTAGTCTATAAAGCCGATTGTTAGATGGCGATGCATTTGGAAAATATAACCTAATTCAGTAGCTCAATAATGAAGTCATAGCTTCCTTATGGGTGTAAACAAACAACTCCAATCAATATTTGCACAGTCTTCTAATCAGTTTACAGGAAACATACTAGAGAGAGATCCTAATTAAGACTGCCTGGGGAGAGGGTCCCCAGCTGGTCCATCCAAAATGGCTTTGAAGCGACCGACTCTGTTGCTAACTGTGTGCGGAGATGACTCCACCTCAATGCCAATAAACTGTAATTAGCTAACATAATGTTTGCACTAATAAAAATGACCAGCAACTGGGAATTTTTCATTACAATTTCAGGGAGAATTTCTAGTAGGTTTGTACATTTGCATAGTTACTAAAATTTTGAAATGAGGTTCAGGTTCATGTGTGTTCATGGATGTATACATACAGTACTGTGCAAAAGTCAGAGACCGCCATTCATTTATCTAGTTTAATGGCCATTAAGTACAAGATATTCATTTTTCAGCATCAGGAAAAAAAGCCTCAACAGCTACATATAATTTAAAATTCTTCAGTATTTAGTGTGTCCACCCTCTGCGTTTATTATAGTTTCTGTTTTTTCAGGGGAAACTTGCTTTCAGTTTTGTAAATATTATTCCATTTTTCCAGTTTCAATTTTAGAAGTATACTCTTCTCAAAACTTTGCCAGACAGCTCAGTTGACAAAACTATGGCTGTGTAGTTACTGTCAGACCTGAAGCAAGTGTGGAGCTTCATTTTTTACTCTGTCTTTAAGATGAAGGATGAAATCATTCTAGGAGGCTGGAAATCTTATGGACAGACTATAATGACATACGCTACTCAGAATAGTTCAGTAACCTTATCACAATAAGAAAAAAGCTACTCTTGAAACGGGTTGTCTTAGTTTTTAAAGATCTGTAGTGCCTCCCAGAAGGAAATAGAAGGTACGCTGTATAAGAGAAATCTGTAGTTATTTTCATTGTTTGCTTAAGGGTGCACAAACAGAGTCAACTGAAGGGGGATATATTCTAGTTATCAATGATACCTTGCAGTTCATTATGAATTTGAATATCTATCTATCTATCTATATATCTATCTATATAAACCAAACTGTAATAGATGACATATGAACACTCTCAATAAAGGATAAATAAAATTTAACCAGTATTTATTTTTTCATTGTCCCAAGAAGAATGGCCTTTGTTGAGATTTTTTGATTGCACGATCAGAATTAGAATCAGTAATCTCTAAAAGAAAAACTGTAAGTCTCCTGAAAAATGAATAACTTGTACATTTTGACTGGAAATAAGTGAAGGGTGGTCCCTGTCCTTTTCAAGTGTGTGTGTGTGTGTGTGTGTGTGTGTGTGTGTGTGTGTGTGTATATCGCTGTTGTCGGAAGAAAACCTTCTGTCTGTAAATTTCATGATGAATGGACCAAAAGAAATGAGAACCAAACAGAAAAAAGTCATGGTTCCATTGACTTACATTAAAAGTAAAGTGGGTTTTTCCTTTTCCTGTACAGTTATCATTTTGGAGATACAAGGTTTTCTTCTGACAACAGCGATATAACTAACCTCATTAATTAATCCAGAAGATTGTATCTGCCCCTTTCAGCCATTTCCAGTAATCCAGCCTTTCCAGTGACAGGGTCACTATCTAATATACGCTAAGCTGGTTACTTTTGTCGAGCATGATATATGGCTACATGTGAAGGGCAATGTAAAAACAGTTGGGGGTGGCTGGTGGCTCATATAATAACCAACA
Source organism: Colossoma macropomum (assembly GCF_904425465.1). Classification (NCBI taxonomy): domain Eukaryota; kingdom Metazoa; phylum Chordata; class Actinopteri; order Characiformes; family Serrasalmidae; genus Colossoma; species Colossoma macropomum. The sequence goes on from NW_023494808.1 coordinate 15,422,076, forward strand.
TAAAACCTGCCACACGGGGTGACAGAAAACAGAAATAGAATGTGAAATGCTTCCTTTCCTTGTCGACAGTGTGGAATTAGTGACATATGAGTAGTCAGTTAATGTAGCAATTTAAGCTTCTCGTTTACTAAAGCAAATTTATTAGAAGGGAAAATGATATTAGAATTTGTTTGCCTTGTTTTCTGGTTCCTTACTCATGGCACAATGTGTGTGTGTGTGTGTGTGTATGTGTGTGTGTGTGTGTGTGTGTGTGTGTGTGTGTGTATGTGTGTGTGTATGTGCGTCTTGTTTTGCTCTTTGTTTTGTTTGTACCTTGAGGCCTCTGAAATCTCATTATGTTTGAATTATTCCCATTATTATTATTTTTTATCTCCTTCTGTGGTCATCTCCAAGGCTTTAATCATTGAAACTCATTCGGGGCAATTATCTGAATAAGTAAACTAATGACCAGATGCCAGATTTGAGCATGTGAAAACAGGATAATTAGCATTGGATGAGCATCCACGGTGCATTAACGAAAAGTTTCACCCCATGTTAGCAAATAATTGGAACATTCGTTGTGTGAGAACACTGTCTTTGCAAGATTTTGCATGGTGGGAATTGTAATTGCTGTTTCCTAGAAGAAGTGGGGGAGAAAACAATGCATCACCTCTTCACAGTGGGCTTAAAAAATGAATTTATCTCATGCATGAGAGTATTTTTTCTTAGCTGGGTCCTGGCTTGTGGTTATGCTTTGTTATTGCAGTTTGTTTGTGTATGTCTGTGCATTTCAACAGGCAAATTCTAACCCTGATACATTTAAACCACCTGCCTGATTGTTATGAAGTTCTGGGTAAAATATTACAAGATTTGTCATAATATATACCGGAATGATTCAAGGGGGGCGAGATAATTCTATTTTAGATTACATTTTCTACCTTCACCTATTTGCAACAAATGGAACATAATTTAGCCCTAAGAGAGCACTTCAGAAAATGACAGATTTCACCTATAAAAGTTTCACCTCCATCTGCTCACACTTCCTCTGAAAGGCCTTTTCTGTAAATCAAATGTGACAAATGCTTAAAATTGCTGTGGCAATCAGTAACTCATCCATTCTTAAAGGCATACTCCAGTACTTCTTGATCTCTATTTGCTGCACCTGTATCCTGGAAACATTTACCAGAGAACAATTTTGATGCATTTTCCTGTTCTTGGAACAGATCAGTAAACCTGTATATTTGCTTGCTTGTAAGAAGCATAGATCTTTGCTTCACCGACAAATACATTCTTTAATAGCCAGTGTTGCAACGTTTGACCATCTTTACAGAATGTTGTCAAATCTCTCTTTTAATCTAATAAATTTAGCTTGGTATTTAGATTCACAACCTAACATTGACTTTTCAGTTTAAAATATTACTACCAAACTGCATTATGTTGTTGTAGCTAACCAAAGCGGTGCAGGCTGGAAACAGTATTGCCACCATGCCATTATTAGCTCAAAGGTACAACAAAAAACTACACCCAATCAGTTCTAACAGTGTGATGTTTCCTATATTTTGTCAATCAATCATGAGCTACAATTTCTCACTGGGTTGAATTGATTTTGGGCAGTGTTCTGTAAAGTTTGTCCAACCTCCCAACCAGTCCCAAAAGGTAGGAGGGGCAGTTTTGAATGTTTGAATAATGAAAATTTGAAACTACATTACACATTAACAATGAGGTCTTTACACTGGCTTTACTGATGAAACTGTCATGCAACTTTAGTTGCTTGAAACCTATATGACACTACATTGCACTTGAGCATCCTGCAACTCACTTGAAACTTGGCCAAAATAGCTACAGATGTCTCAACTTTTTAAAACAAATGACTAATTTCAGATCAGTGGACAAAAAGATTTTTTTTTGGGAGACCCCCCCCCCTCACTGGTAGTTTTTCATTTTCTCAATTTCCTGAGCCATGACAACAAATATTAGTTTGTCAAAGGTAGTGTGTCTGTAACCAGCTACAGTACTAGCCAGTTAACAGTAACGGCTGCTGCTTGTGCTACCTTTTATTCATCTTTGCTAGCCTGCTGTTAACGTGGCTTAGCAGCTAGATCCATTTTTTCCTCTTTTGACACCCCCTAATTTGGCACAGTGCTCAGATTCATTTGAAACCAAAGGATGATTACAGAATGGGAGAGTGAGATGTGGTCAGTGATGACCTGCATGGCTAACTTTACAGCAAGAACGATAGGGTGTATCAAAAAGTATGAGCTGCCAATTTGGCTAACTAGTATAGTAACTGAATATGTTGCAAGTTTCTTTGTTTTTGAATTATTTGACTGTCAACGTGCATGGAAATTATTTTGCAGGAAATGAACAACATGCAACTAGTTGGATGTAAGTTTCACCCAGTAAAACAACCCTTAAAATGAGACACGCATGAGAGAATGTCTTGCCAAAGATGGTCTTATTTTATCCAAATTCTCAACACAGAAGCAACACAACAAAACAAAAGACATCCTGGTTACTTTGTTTATTCACACTTCAGCGGATTCCCATTGGTATCTATTATGTGTGTGTTTAGAGTAAACAGGTTTTCTGTTATTTTCTAATTACAGAGAGGCTAAACGCTACAGATGCAGCAGATAGCGATTAGGCTGAGAAACACTGGAGTATTGCTTTAAGTAGCTAGAATACATCTCTCCTGGATGTAGCATTGAAACTAATTGTGAGATCCGATGAGGTAGCGTAAATGTGATTATACCTGCCAGATCACCTTTAAGCATGGGCAGCCATCCTGAGTGCTGCCTAATGGGAATAAACAGGCATGTTTAATGCATAAAGGGAGGGCGAGTCCCTTACAGTCAGGTGGAAGAGTTATCAGTGACAGGTGGGGGGATGTACCTGTCACTCTGTCTTAATCAGCCGTGACCGCTCCTTCTCGCATCTTGCAAGGCCACAGCATTAGTCCTGGGTGGGGGTTCTACTCTGTTTTGGCTTCAAGCCAGAGTGACAGAGGCAGAATTGATAGAGAGCAGAATGCAAGACTGCTCAATCTCAGTGTTTTATCTTCAATAAGGCCTTCAGTATTTAACCCTTAGAAGGTGGTGTTATCGGCAGTAATAACAAAAGCATAGAGTAGATCTATTAGCTTGTACTCTTTGAAACAAATAGAGAAATCCTCTCAAAAATATGCTTTCAGTCTATACTATGAAGAAGAGGTATTTTGTTAAGATTTAAATATTGAAAACCTTTTCTTTTGCAAGCAGCTTTGTTTTGCAAACCTAACATTTTTGACATTTGACAAGTTTGTAAGTGCAGTCTAGAATCTCTTGATACAGAATGTAAATTGAATGCAGTGTAATTAATTGCATAACTCAGTGTGTAATTGAATAAGTAATCATATAAAGTCATATACAAAAATTTGAACACCCCCAGTCCATTTACAGGTTTTGTAGATTTTTCAGTAAAGTTAACACAGGGAACTACAGGGAACAAACTTAAATATGGATTTTTTTTCTGTTAATTTTACTGCAGAATTTCTATTTATTTGCTGAGTTTAACATATTGGAGGAAAAAACATAAAATCTAAAAGGTGCCATAACTTTTGTACAGCCCACATTTTATATATATTTTTCCAAATATGTGAAATTCAGCAAATATGCAGTAACTATGTTCCATAATTTGACCAGGGCCCAAACTTACCTACAGCTGTGATTACTAGCAATGTCAAAGTTAACATGTTAGTAACACATAGTAATACAATAAATTATTAATAGCACTTTTTTGTAACTCCCCCACCCACTGTTGCTATGACTCCATGATTGTAGCCCCCTTGTTCAAATACTGCTTTTAAATAGCAAATTTCATTGATGGCTCAATTGATAAAACCGTCAAGTACATCCAAAGTATAATTTACAAGCTAATGCAAACAATATCAGTAATATGAGTAACATTAGCAGGGTTGAGAGGGTTACTTTAAAAATGTATTCTGTTACAGATTACTGATTACCTGTTTAAAAATGTCATTTTTCAACAGGTAATCCTTTGGATTAATACATATATATAAAGGATACAAAGGATTGCATATTAAAGTAACATAATCTGACTACTTTTCATTACTTTCGTATTACTTGTCTTTAATTAAAGATGTTTATTTATTATTATATCTATTCTGTTACTAGCCAGTCCTGAACAGTGTGAGCTCCAGAGGATGCTTTCTGCAGACATTTGCTGGAAAGTGCTCTCTGGACAACTGTGGATAAATCAACAAACAGCAATAGCAAACTGGAAGGCTGCAGTTCCTCTCTTAACAAGCTGTAATTTATAGCACTCTCATAGCAGTATGAGAGTGAGAGGCTACTGAGAAACATTCAGTCACTGTTGTTCTTACTGGATGTTGGGAATAGCATTCACCCTATTTTCATGTTCACCCTGCGTTCATGTGATTTTATGTTCGGTTTCATGTTGATGAAGGTAATAATTACATATATGTGCATAAAACTACAACAAAATGCATTGCTTTTCAAATGGAAAAATTCTCGCTTTAGGGTCAAATTTGAGCAAATAAGACTACTATTATTTATAACAATTAACTACACAAACTAATATATTAATTATGATCAATTATTTTGTACATTTGACTGTCCTAGTAGTTTCATTTGAATAGTATACCAGATGGAATAGGGATAACTCTTGACTTCTTAGGGTAAACTGGTGCCGATATCTTGACAGAATGGATAGTTTTGGTAGAGATTTTGCTTGTTGGGGAAAAAAAATAGTTCAGACTAGTGTTACTTTAAAAACAATTGTGTTTTGGCATGCAATGGGTTTTTGGCAGTAGGCACTTAACTTTGGAACTGCTTCCTTAATCAAGTTGGGTGCATTAAACTTGCTAGCACACTGAAGACAGCAACTTGCCAAAGCGTCTGTGCTTTGGCTCCTCCTTGCCAAATTAAGATGAATCGAGGGAAGAATTTGGGTCTTAGGAGCGTCGTTGCGGGTGTGTGAAGCTCATTGCCTTTATTGGGGTGAAATAGAGAAATGGAGAGACTAACTCACTGTGAGAGCATTTTGTCCTGGAATTGCTCTGCTGGGAAAAAGCCAATAACAGTTCATACTTGGCCCATTTGGTCTGCACAATGCACCCAAAAGCTTTTGCTCTGCCTGACACTGCCGCTCTTTCTCGCTCCGTCTGCAGAGGAGCAGCCATAATGATGTCCTACTGTTTCAGGGAGGGCAGTGACAGGACAAGCTCAGGTAGACATCAAGGTTAACATCAGACTGCAAAGGTGAACGATGTCTATGAGAGCCCATCTATAGCTCCACACTATATATGGGGAACTTATTTTTATTTATTTTAATTTATTACTGTATGCCTGGCTGGTAAAATGTGCATTTTGGAAGGAAGCTATGACAATATGATGTCACTATCAAACAAACTACGTCAAAGTATGCTTTTCTGTATGTTTTCTGTATATTTATATATTGTGGGTATTGTACGTCTAGAGTACATCAGAAAAATTGAAAAACTGCATGTGTTGTACAAAATACAAATTTAGACCAATTATAGAGATCCTGTAAACAACAACAACCACTGGAGACCAAATCAGAATGTTTATAAACATGAATGTGAGGATGTAGTGTCAAAGGTACCGAAGAATATGGATTTGGATGGAATGGATTTGGTTTGTGTTTTCCAGCTTTCAAAAGCAGGTAGAGCTTTTATATGTCATATTAATCCCAGTGAGGAACGCTCTGTCTTTGGTAACACAAACCTACACAAGTCAGTGAATTCATTACTTTTCCAGGTGAAGATAAAGTCACCAAGTACTATTACACAAGTGCACCAGAATGCGAACTAGAATTGTATGTGGATGTGTCAGTCACTATTTTCAGAATTATTCCTTTGTTGCTAAGGTAATATAAGCTAGTTATGTAACCGAGACTAATGTTATTAGCATTCCTGCTATCCTCCCCAGGATGAGTATGCTTGCTCACATTTACATACTCAACAGTGAAAATATAAGCTTTGTTTAATTCTATACATAATTCTGTGTAACTGTAGATTTTTTTTTTCCAATTTTCTCCCAATGTAGTTATATCCACTTCCACCCACTAGTTAGGACTCCCCCAGTCACACAATAGCACCAGCGCTAGGAGGGCGAAGGCAAACACAAGCTTCCTCTGAGTCATGTGAAGCCAGCCACCGCATTTTTTCAAACTGCCACTAATGCAACCTCATTGGACAGCTGACCGCGCTTGAAGGAGAATGCTAACTGCCAACCAGTTCTCTTATATCAGCTTACAGATGCCCACACCAGTTAGCATTGTGCTGGAGAATGGAGGAGAGCTAATGTTTAGATGGTGGTGCCACTTGAGCTCCTGTAATTGTAGGCATTTTGTGAGTTTATGCACACAAAACAGTGCAGTATATTGTTTCATGTCAGCCAGCAAGCAAGGCAGCTAATTATCCAATTAGGTGCTTTAGAGTAGCATAAAATGACCAAAAAGACAATTGAAACATTAACACCAATTATTATAATGTTTCCAGCTGTCTCTCAGGCAGGTGTGAAATGAACTACAGCTAGAACCATAATTTCATTGGTTCCCGTTTGAGTCAGTTCTTGTTTTGAATGTGCAATGGAAAAACACCCTTATAAAGTGTGAGGTTAATACATGTTTATGATTATGTGACAAAAAATTAACCACATAAAGTCTTGTTAATCATAAAGCTCAGTTTTAAAAGTAATATTTAATGGCGACTTAGAACAATAACAGCTTTAGTACTGTACAGGCTTGCTGCGACAGTGATATTAAGAACTAGATCTAGTTTGTCCAACTGCGAATATTTAGATCTAAATGAGTATTTTCATATTTCATCACATGATCACTGAAAGCTTTCTGTTCTTCCAGTACCTGGATAAATAACTCTTAGGATTAGTTCCAATGCAACATTACTGACATTTTCCACTCTATGCTGTTGTGACATAGCGCTGATTTGTCCTATAATGTGACTTTTTCCTCTTTTTTTTTTGGCTTCAAGTATCAAGTATCAAGTATCACATTACAGTGTAGCAGTATTAGATATAATCAGAGATAAAATTACAGATGAACAGGTACCTGGATTTGTATGGAACTACTAATTCTGCCACAGAGAATAAGATGACTGCACACCTGTATATGTGGTACGCAAAGCATATTGTTAGCAGTCTCGCAGTGAGTAACCACCACAGGATTCTATCATAGCATTTTAATAGCTATAATTTTGCTTAGCTGAGTTTATGCAGATGTCTGTAGACCATTTGGTTCAGTTGATGTAAAAACACATAGTTTCAAGCAAGAATACATAAAGAGCCAAGCACAGATAGTAGGGATAGACCGTTGATCACTGAAAGCTTTCTGTTTTTTCCAGTATCTTGGATAAATAACTCACCAATGCAACATTATTGCCATTTTCCCTTCCAGAATTACGTTTTATGCCATTGTGATGTGGCGCCAATTTGTCCTATAATGTAACTGCATAAACTGTGTGGTAACAAGAAGCTAAATGGATGTCAGTCCATTATGACATGTTATTTATTTTTACTGATCTTTTGATCTTAGTCATTTATATTAATGATGAGTAAAACAAATGGACCTAAATGAAAAATAACCAACTATTAAATGCCAAAATATCTCATTGGATAATGTTAAACTAGGAAGCCTTAAAAAGACTATATTAAAATGATATATACCAGTTTAATCTTATAAATAAAGTTGCCAAAAAGGGTGCTTTGCAATATGTGTTGGAAGAACCACTTTTGTTTACTTAAAGAACCTTTAAATGGATGGTCCAACAGAGAACTATTTTTGTCGTGTAAAGAACCTTCACATAATGTGAAGGTTCCATGAATCGAATAGTATATAACCTTTATGTTATTTTACACACTATGACAATTAGAGCAAGTTCCTCAGTTTCAGCCATAAATGTCACAACACCTTTATTATCATACTAATTTCTAAATTCTAGGACTGTTCTAAATTCTAGCGCTCTTCTAGCACTAAATTCAGAGCTCTGACACAGAGCTGTTGCTCTTTTTCATTCCTACCACTTGTATTTCCAGTCAGTGATGGATCTAAGACTCTAAGACTTCCAGAAAGCCTAAAGTGACATTCTTCCTGCCCTGAGGGTTCCCCATTGTTCTTTAGGGAGCCAAAAGTGGTTCTTCTCTGGCATCACTCAAAGAACCCTTATGGCACATTTTTTTAAGAGTGAATGTAGCAAAACATCAGGCTCTGTTTCTTACTTTGTGGAGAAGAGTAGGATTTTTTTTTTATAGAGTTATTGAGTTAACAGATAGTTCTACACATTTTATGATGGAACAAATCTTTATCTGTAGTTCTAAGACACAATATTTGAAGCTATCACTTTGTTGCCATTAATAAAGAAGCCACACAACAGTCTGTCCACGAGGAGCTCCATTTAATCAGCAGGGTGTTTAACAGATTTGTTGTCATGGTAACAAACCCTCTTGCCAATATCTGCTCTTCAGTTTACATGCATTGTTGCCTTTGCTCAAGCTCCTTGAAGTCTGCGATTACAATGGCTACGCTAATGATGCTGATGTGATTTCTAATTCGTCTAGGATGTTGAATGGAAAATTCTTTAATTAGTCCTTGAATACACAAGCTAGCATGAATTCCTTCAGTGTATTTCCTACCTGCATCTAATATCAGGGACATAATCTAGCCCAGGATTGTGAATCATGCCCATTGTTGTCCAACACTGGCCTTAGTTACACACAAGAGTGATCAATTCATTTGGACAGCAGTCACTCCATATCTACTGAGCTAAGGCTTACAGACGCCAGGTCCAGTCAACTCAGCCCGAGTTGAATTTTAGGGCAATTTCTTCGTATAGTACCAAGAACAACCTGAAAACACCTGATCTGCCCTTAATTGGATCTTGAATCTTGAAAGTCTGCAGCATTCCTGCAGTTTATTTTATGAAGTTTGGGGTCTTTGTTCTCTAAGCAACAGCAGTGGGTCACAAATTAAACATTTGAGGCAAATCAAATCAGCAGGATTTCCGCTCAGTGAGGATGGCCCATAAAGTGGACATGTCCGAATGGGCTTTTTCAGCAGCAGCCAGGCTAGCTGCTTGACAAAGCTGTCCTTGTGCACTGGTCTCCAAACCCTAATTACAATAAATCATGTACACTAGCTCACTCAGAGTTGTCGTAAAAGAAGGACAGGCAGTCTCCACTTTATGAGACCTCAGTAAAAAATAATGTGGGATAAAATGGCCATGGTGTGGCTATTTGATTTTTAGTATTCCACAGATCAGGCTAATTCTGTAATGGTATAACAGTGCCTTCAAAAGCAAAGCCTTGTTATTTAACAGTATTCCAGATGTTCGTCAATGCATCAAGCTGTACACTCTTATTAGTAAAGGTGCTAAAAAGGGTTCTTTGGAATGATGCCATCAAATAACTGCCCTAAAGAATGTTTCAATGGATGATTCTTTTTGAAATGACAATGTCAAGCGTGAAGAACCTTTAAAGGTTTAAAGAACTGCCACATAATGTAAATATTTGTCAGTAGCACTTTACTGTAAGGCAGCATTTTTAAAGATTCATGGCACCTACATAAGCCTTCCATGATAACTTACGTATACCTATGTGAAAGGTTTATTCCAACAAACATCAGTTGTCATGACACTTTCTGTGGTGAAATTGACTTAATCATCCATCATAACAACAATTGAAATAAGCCTTTATACATGTTCAGTTTATGTCAATTCACATAAGGCTTACTTAGGTGTCATGTAGCTGTATTAATGCTGCCCTTCAGTGTAAGTATAGTAAAGTATAAAGTTCTAAGAGTAAAGTATAGAGTATCAGTAATGTGTAATAGAACCATTTGTTCAAGCCAAGACCTTTAGGAAGCATTTAGGAAACTTCATTTTTATCAACTCCATCAAATTCAATTTCGCTTATGCAGTGCAGTCCTACAGTCTACAGTAGATCCTACAGGATCTGCAGTCCTTGTTCCTTTTGTTTGGTAAAGATCCCAGAGATCTGAGGTCTTAAAAATAGTTTTAAAATTTGTAGAGAATTATTCCCATAATGATACAGTCGCTACATTTCTCCATTTTGGTAAAAAATACAAAGTGGTCCTGCTGCCACAATTTGTCCTTTTGTTCTTCTTCAAAAGTAGTCATTAACGCATCACATGTATACCCTTTAATTTTCAAGCCAAAGACTGTCTGTCCACTTTTGTTTAGACATACATCAGACAAGACAGACATATTTTGGAGTGAGATGCTCTTCTCTTTGCTTTTATTTATTTATTTATTTTATTCCGTTTTCTCCAACTTTTTGTTGATGCTACCAGGTTGGGAGGGTGAGTCTTCATCTTCAAAACATATGCCACTGGATCAGTTAGCCAGAGTCCTACATGTCCTGTGGGGTTTGTAGCTGTTAGCCTGCTAGCCAAGCTAGCACAAGCATCACAACTAATTAGCATTTTTTCAGTTGTTGCTGTAAGATTGATGGTTTAACATTTACTGAATGATGAACTGGACATTGCACTTGTTTATTTTTCACTTATTTATGAACTGTTTGAAAACCATGCTCAAAACTTATTTATTTGGAAGTTTAGGAAGTGGTGCACCTGAGCATGTTGTTAAAGTTCTGTAATTGCTGCCAGTCTGGATTGAGAAGTGAGGGAAGTGGCTGCAGAGAATTCTGGCTTTGTCGAAAAACCCCAAGCTTCCATAGATTCCGTCATGGCATTTGGGCAGCAGGGCTAAGTCACACTGTCTGGACATGTTGGCTGAACAGTGCCTGATAAGACTGGTGACTAGCTTGGGGCTCACTCCTTCTCCCCGTTCACACTGTTGGTCGTGGTTTGGCACATGGTCTTTTCCATGCAAGAGGGGACAACGTTCCTCTAAGTCCAGTTCCAGCTGTGAAAAAAACCAGGGAAGTGGAACATGAAAGCCCCTCAGAACTAATAGCCATAATTCCCTCTGATTTCCCATCAGACATGCAGACTGCAGTATATAGCTGGAAGGTAGAGGCAAGGAGAAAGGGAAGAAAAGGAGAAAACCAAGTGGGGGAGTTGAGCAGAATAGAGAAAGAGGATGCAATGCAGAGGAACCAAAAACAAACCCAGGAAGGAAAAATGTTGGAAAAAGGAGATTGAATCATGAGTAGTTTAAAGAGAGAATAGTCAAAGCTTGGAAATGAGTTGCGACCATTGTAAGGCTGTCATTATTAATTGGTTAAAAATCAACCATTAAAATTTGCCTATGTAATGAATAAGAAATTATAAGTTGGCAAATTGTAAATTGCAATGACCCATATTTAAAATATCATACTGGCCTCTCCAACAGTAAGAAACAGAGCCTGGTGCAAACTCATCAACTTATATACATTTTTTTGGTTTTAAGTCTATTTTTTAAGGCTTCCTAATTTGTATTCCTCCAGTAAATTATTTTGGAATCTTTGAAAGCGATGGATGGTTTGCTATTGTTCAGTTTAATTGTTTGCCCTTTTTTTGATTAAAATAATCAATTGTGAACAAATACATGTAGAGTCACTGATGCGAAGCACAGAGCCAAGGCTTACAGTACATATACACTAGTGTATATTTGAGATCTTTGAGTGCTAATAGCTCCCCCTTTTGTCATCCTACCTTGAGTGAGAGAGTGAGTGTTTTAGTGAGTGAGTGAGTGAGTGAGTGAATGAGTAAGAGAGTGAGTGAGTGATTTAGTGAGTGAGTCTGTAAGTGAGTTAATGAGTCAGTGAGTCAATGAGTGAGTCAGCTAGTGTGTTCCATTCTGGAGGCAGCAGCCTAATTACACTGCTACACTAATTTTTAGAATGATAATACTTCATAACTTTTACTGTGCTGTACACATGATCTCTGTTTACTTGCAGTCACTCATTAGTTTACACTTACTCCCGGCCTTAATGTTGGATTACCTCAGCATATTAGAATGCATCCCGAATTTACAGCATCTGTTTTTTTCTTGCTTTGTTATTGCATTGTTATGGAAACGTATTGTGTATGAAGAACAGACTGCTTTAATGGGTCTTATCTGCCATTACATACTGTATAATTCATTCACTGTCCTCTTGTCCCTTCTGCTTTATTTCTAACACACAAAACATAAAACTATTTAGAATTCTGTACAAAATGCACCAAGGAAAAAAAAAGATTGCCCACAGTTAGTTAAGATGGCTAATATGCAATTTCTTCTGATTTATTTGCATGTAATCTGAACATATTTTCTCGTCATCAGTGCAGGTGGATGCTGCGATCAGTTTAAAAAAAGTATTTACTGCCTGCGTTTATTTAGAAAAATAATTAATTTTAGATTTTTTATATCTTACAGTATTTCCATTGTTCCAGGACAACATCAGTCTGTAGCGTTGGTTCTCTTTGTGTTTTTCCCTACATGCACTGGAAAAGTGAGCTGCCATCAGCCATTCATTGCAAGTTTTCTCCCCCTCTAAACTAGCAGCAGCATCTCAATGTATAGAGTCAAATCGAGAAACTATTTACAGACGAAAAGCACTACCAGTATTTTAAACTGGGCTCCCTCTTGTAATGAAGAGACAGTGTGTGTACGCAGCTAAACTAACCCTAACTAAACTAACTAACTTTAGCTTCTTGTAATGAGTTACAAACACAGCTTGTGATGTCATGCTAGACAAGCAAACTGCCTAAATTTAAACACAGGAAAGGTTTCTAGCGATCTTCAAACACAAACATCTTAAACAAGTTAAACAAATATGGCAATCAATCAAAACAGTAATAATAGAAGAAATGTCTAACATTTGTAAACACACTGGTGGACAGAAATGACCACTGCATCTGCCATGTTTTTTAAACTGAAGTGTGGAACTCTTGTCTATTATCTCTTTCCTATTGTCTATTGTCTCTTGTCAGTATTATAGGCATATAACAGGTATACATATGATGTGGTATTTGGTCAAAATAAGGTACCGTAGAAGACAGCTGACATATGCTGCCCTCTGAATGGAACAGCCTTTGTCGCAGTAGTGTGCAAATGCTGCTTTAAAATGCTGCCTACTTCGAATAGACCAATAGAGTCAGTCAGTCAGGTGCTCACTAATATAATCAAGGGTGACAGCCATAGACTAGTGACAGAGAACAAGTTACACCAAAAACTTGCAGATGTTCTCAAATTGAGACTTGACATGCGAAGTTGTGAAATGAAATGGAAGCAAGAAGTCCATCTTTGGCTGTTGATGGAAAGTGAAGCTGCCCCTTTGAGGCTGGGCATGGCCCATTAGTGGTTGAAGTTGGTCGACTTGACGGAGACTATTCAGCTCTGGAGCCTTTACGTGTCAGTTACTGAAGTTTTAATTGTTTTAATGAGGCAGTGCTCTGGCAGTGAAAGATAATTAACAGACTCTGTTTGGGCTGCCACTGTGTTGAGACAACAGAGTCAGGGCATAGTGCCTCACACTTATGGACTCTTTCTTCTTCTGTTAAAAATGTCTGCATCAATCTAGTAAGCGAATAGCTCTCGATTACTTTGCCTCTGTCAGAATTTAGCAACATCTTAAGATCTTTCCTTGCTTTCCTCAGTCATGATTGCAGCCGTGCTGAAAGCATAAAAGAAAAAAAAAAGCTTTAGAGAGATGCCCTAGAATTACTTCTGGTTTACGAACTTTTAGTAAATGCAGCACTCCTAGTGGCCACTGGTGGAATGGAAACTACATTTTTTGCCATAACTCTATTAGCACATTAATTAGGACACTCTGTTGGCCTTCTCTGAAATGTTGTGACTGTGTTGAGCTGCTAGCGAGCAATGAGGAGAAAAGGGAGAGGTGAGAACACCCTGCTGTGAAAACTATTCATCCCTATTCACTATTCATCATAAAGATGACCACGCAGAGACAAAACAGCCAGTACAACTGCAGCTTTTTGATATCAAAGAATCAGGTACAAATGCCACAAAAAAGTAGAAATGTTGACTTGCTTGCTCACATAAGAAGACAAAAGTCCAGTATGCTTACATTTTGTAAATCATACACATTTCCATCGAAATACATTCCATCAGCAGTATTGAAGAACACAAATGCACAGTTCAAAAACTGACAGACCTCCTAAACAGGCACAATTTGCACTTAATGGTAACTGTGAAACAGGGTTAAAGAAATACATTAGCATTTAGTAAAAGTGCAGAAAATATTTAGTTCAGTCACACAGACAGTGTTTTCTGCTCTAAAAAAAAGAAAAATGTTGAAATGGTTGACCCTCGTAATAGTGCGCATGCTTCAAGCAGGGATTAGGTTGAAAAACAGTGGGAAATTTGTGTATGGGACTAAAGGCTGGTTCTGAAGAACACTTTTAGCACTTTTGTTAGTGTGTAGCTGTACAACTCATGAAGCCAAGACAAGTAGGAAACAAACCAAAGCAGAATACAGCAACTGAGGCATTTTGTTTCGGTTTCATTGTGCTGCAGATTGCAGTTTTACTCCAGAGAGCTGTTCCAGAATGGCTTATGATTGAAAACAAAATGTTGTGCTTGGTCTCAGTAGCGCACTCTTATAAAAATGATGCCTGTCAGCACACGTGCTGTCTCTGCCTGAGCTCTATTGGCAGTACCTCACACTCATGCCCAAATGTTCTAAAATGGATCACATTCAGATTTCTCCCAGATTGTGGATGGCCGTCTGATAGATAAAGAGACACATCATGCAGTTTGGTGCTTAGAGATCCCTGGCTGTTATTGCTGGATTTGATTATATTCCAAAACCAAACTACATGAACTGAATACACTTATCTCTTATTATAAGTCTCCAAAATTGTTTGTGATGAAACTTCATAAAACAGAAAATGACATTGCTCAAAAACAGAAAACAGGTGCTTTTTTTTCAATACGGTCAAGGCCAGCGCACACTGGAGAGCCCAAAATATCAAAAGTATTGTTTATAATGATGGTATGTATACCAGCGGCAACATTCAGCACTGTTGCTCGGCGACTCTGAGCACAGTTCAATTTCTCAGCATGTCACAGCACGCCACTCAACGTTTTGTCATTACTACAGTAAATTAAAGTCATATTGAGACCACAGAAAGCCACAGTAGGTCAGATGGGGATTGAAATTTACACAGAGAAAGGGAGTCAGTCTTCTAGATAAACAGACAAATGCTAATGGTTAGTTACCACAGCGAGCGTTACTAGCCTGTTTTTTCACCTCATATCTTTCAAGTTGAAAACAGTGAGTTTGTAAAGAGGTAGTGAACTGATGCCAAGTGTGATAAATGATATTGAAAGTTTAGCTTTATCAAATAAACAAACCTCCTGGTTATAGTTAATTATCAACAGTATTAAGGTAAGGGTTAGGTTAGGAGCAGGTTTTGTCTTGAGGTTAGGGTTAGGTTTGTGGTTTTAATCCTGATGTTTCTAATAATCGTTTTTCAGCAGGGTTGTGGAACAGACATGTAACACTGCTGAATGTTGAAATATTGCCATAATATTCAAATCTTGCATCTAGTACAAGTTTGGAGTGTTGGCTGAAATGATGAAGAAGAACTTTTAGAGAAAATGTCAACCTCATCACTCCTGAGTCGTTATCCAGCAGGTAATCCAATCAGAAAAATCATCACGCATGAAATCTCATGTCATTACGACTAAAGAGATAAACACTTTGAATTAGTGAATTAATCAGTTCACGTAACCCCGGTGTTTCTGACAAAAACACGTTTCTTGTTATGCTCTGTTGCAGATATTGAAAAGACTACTGTACTGACAATTAAACTCAATTACTCCAATAAAAATTGATGAAACGTACATTTTAAATTAAGTAAAGACTTCCTAGTTTACTTTTTCCCAGTGAAGTAACGTTTCTGAGGTCATGCATGTTTTTTATCTATCTATCTATTTATTTATTTATTTATTTATCTATTTATTTATTTATTTGTTTGCTTTTTTAAAGTTTTAAGGTCTAGAGGAACAGTCAAAATGATCAGCATGATTATGCAAATACTATGATAATTCATAATGAACACCCTATTTGCAAAGTGCTTATAGTAAATCAGCTGCTTATCGCAAATATTTATGATGTAAAGTCATTATCTCTCCAGCTCTACCAACGCCCTGCCCACTTATCCAGTACTATGCAAAAGTTTGGGTTCCCTGGTCAAAGTATGTTTTGTTAACATGAAAATAAGTGCACATCCTGGTAAAAACATAAAATGTGGTTTGTGCAGAAATTATGGCACAAATTATATTTAATGTTTTATTTTTTTCCAATATGTTAAATTTAGCAAATAAAATGGAAATTGTGGACTAAAATTGGCAGAAAAATGATATATTTAGGTTTGTTCCCTGTAGAGAGTGTACAGAAGTACAGAAGCTCTCCAGCTGGATGTAGCACATTGGGTCCTTTCTGCAGATGTGCTGTGTGGATCATGTGGGTGGGCTTCTTTGGCGAAAACGAAGTGCTCCTTTTTTTTCTCTTTTTTGATCAGGTTGTCAAAGGGACGGCTTTTGATCACTTATTCTCATTACAGGGACCCATACCTCTAATCTCACATGTGTCGGTATTATTAGCCACGCTCTGTGCTGAAGGTGGGGGTTGCTGTTCCGTGTAGAATGTCATCCCCTGGGCGTTGAGCTGCCTTCATATATAGTCTGCTTGCTATTTTACTTCCTTCTGATAAAAAATAAGCTCAACATCCCTCCTGTGCTAAAAGTGCACTTATAAATACAGTATGAAACTGAAAGAAATGAATGCTATTACAGAACAGCAATTATAACCAACAATGAGTATGCTATTTGGATAAATCTATTTATTATAAAGCAAAATAAATCAATTACTATGAATCACTCATACAGAACTGTCTGTAAGTTCTGTGGAATTGTAAGGTATTCAGATCATTGTTAAGTATTTACCAAATACATTGCATCTCCCCAAGACTGCTTTGCACAGCAAGGTTAAGAGCCACTCAACAGGGGAGCTGAGGCCAAGTGCGTGCATGCCTGTAGAGTCATGTGACATCATGATAGTAAATTACGTTATCTAGTGTGTTAGTATATCGATATTTTCAGATGAGCATAGCAAAGTCAAATAAGTGGGCATGTACTGTAGAATGTGACCGATATGAAAAGTTTATCACTGATACCGATTTGGAGGAGGTAAATATTTCAATAACCGACAATATCAATTTTGAATGTTCAAAAGGTAAATATACTTCAGTGGTTTTAGTTTGAGGGGACAGTGTCTTTAGGGGACAGTGGGGTTGCTTGGCACAGTTTTTGTTGTCTACCATATATCCTAAGTAACCCATCTAGCAGCAAGGTCATCTCAGCTAAAAACAGACACTTTTAATGTCAGTAAATATTACAGTTTCAAGACGAAATTCATGTTATTTCAGTGCATTCATGACTAACTTCATTCTGTTATTTGATAGGGTTACAGTTCTGTGTTCCATGCTGATCTGCTTGGACAAGAGGGTTGTGGCCTGTACAAGAGCAAGTCTAGGAGCTTTAGTGAAGGACCTGATCATCTGGTTGGCCCATATGGTGGTATCACCAGGCTGACAGCAAAATCCTTCTTCACTTCTTCAAAGATCTAAGCTACTCTTGCAGCAAAAGTAGTTGCTACTAGTCCATGGCACAACAACCTGCACCATATGAACGAGGCACCTCCTCTCTGGAGGGGGAAAAATATTCCCTCCAACCTCTTAGCTTTAAGGCCACCAAGTTGATGCCACTGCGGAGGAGAATAAGAGCTTTCACAATGATAGCATTATACATAGATGAATAAGTCATACGCACATATACAGTATGTACATACATATACATGTACGCGCACATAATTTATTGATTTTTTTAGTGTCAGAAAAAAAAGTAGAAAATTGCACAGAAGCCTCAAAAACTAAATACAATAACATCTTCAGTATTTAGTGTTTTACCCTTTACCTTTTCCACACTTGATATCAGTTTTTTTAAAGAAATCTGTAGGGATATTTTTCCAAGATTTTTGTAAACACTGCTACAGTTCAGCCTTTTCACAGTGAAGTTCAGTTGGTAGCATTTTTGGCTTCTCACAATTCAGATAATCCCAAACACATTTAATGATGTTGATATCTGGACTCTGGGGTGGCCAGTCCATTGTACTGAGCAATCAGCAGCTTCTTTGTTTGATTTGCACATAACACACTTTGTTTGATTTTGTCCATTTTCTTTTCTCAGTAACAGCTTTTTAAGCGATCTTTTCAGACACATAGCGCTGAACTGCCTTGGACAGAAACACCTGTGGATTTTTCCAGTTCTGAAGTGAGACTGGAGTTTGATTTTCTTCTGTCCCTGAAGGATGAAAATTTTAAGTACTTTTTATCTGATAGTGGCAGATGTGGTGGCCTACCAGGTACTTTACAGTTCTGAAATGAAACAATCTGAAATGAACTTAAAAATTAAAATTTTAACTTAAACAAATGAAGGGTGGTCTTTGACTTTTGCACAGAAGTGTATTATTAATTTAACAAGCAAATATTGTTCGGCCTGCCATGCCATTATCTTATTTTATCATTCTTATTTAATATGTACTATATTTGTTGAAGCATTTTGTCTACTCCAATGTGTTCACACACTTCAGAAAACAAAATATCATGACACATATCATGATGAAAGATTTCCACACTTACTTATCATTCATAATCATTTACCCCACCCCCATGTATCTTTTTTGATTAATTGACCAAAAAGCACATGGCACACAGTTGGAATAAAGTGGCATTCCATCCCTTAATAGAAACTCATTTACCTTCTTGAATTATAAATCAACAGTAAGGTAGATGACTCTTCAGATGGTCTCCAGTAGTGGTGGTCCCCTCAGGGATCAGTCTCTGTCCGAGTAGATGTATTTATTCATGGGTAAAAGAATACGTAAAAGAATGGTAAAGCCAAGCTGAGGATATAATAGAAGCCAGAGTTCTCAACCTTAGATGATAGCAGTTATGAACAGGTGCATTTGCAGTGAAGCAAACAGTGCTGCCAGCCGTTTGTCTGACATCTGTCATTTGACTGGCTTAGCAAGCCTTAGGCCAGGACACTCTGTTCCAGCATGAATCTCGGGTTACAACAAAAATTCAGGATGTTTAGCTCAGAATGGAAAGAGAATATTGTCTAATCATCGTGTGCCCAGAGGGTAGATAAACAGAATTAACATTAAACTTAGAAAATTGATACAAATATTTCAGGCACCGCATGGGAATAGTCAGCACAAGTGAATGTCTGTTTATTAAGCTTCACATTTTTAGATGTTGTAGTATATTACATCATTAACCTATTAACTGTCATTTGTTTTTGCCTGAAATAGCATACCTAAAGTAAAAGGAGCACTGCTCCCACTTTGGGCTACAGTCATGATCTTGGTCTCATTTGGTCAGAATACTTGTATGACTTACTGACACACAGTAACAGAGGCTAGAATGGAGGGCTTTATTTCCGCCTGGCTCATAGATCTCTAAACTGATCTGTGACTCTTGCCATGTTAATAAGACCATGTTTTGGATTATGATGTCTCTGTGGATAGCAGTGAAGGTAAACACGCACATATGCGTACAGATACAGATATGCTAGCATTTGCTCATGTAGTGCTTATGTTGCAAATGAGACAATCATTACTGCTGTGAATAACAGATCATAAAATAGTTTGGGGGAATCCAATCCTGTTCAAGCTTTCTAATGGTATATTGCATTTCCATGTTGCTGGATGATTTGATGCATAAAAATGATGTATATAAAACTGGAAGTGAACACTTCAACAGAAGTTATCCAGTACATGTATAGCGATTTAGATAAGGTTAAGGTCAGATTAAAGACTTAAATGGGTGAATTTCCATCAGGCATGCACCAGTTACACAAAGCATGGCTTTACCATTACCTGTTGTGCTACTTACTTTTATACAGGTTTGACCTAAGAAAGGGTTAAAGGGATATGTAACCCAAAATGAAACATCATCATTTTTACATCTGTTGTAACCATGCTTACGCGCCTCTTAGAGTGGTGCCATAGTAATAGCTAAAGCGAGATTTCCTGATTTAAAAACTTGGAAAACCCCCTTCTGATGATGTATCTTAAAGGTGGAAGTAAATTTTGAATGACTGCAAGTACTTTAGGGTGGATATTTTGGGGGCTGTTTGAGATGTAGCACTAAAATTTTCAAAATTACAATGTGTAGACTCCATATTTAAATTAATGCCACCAGTGTTTGAGGACAGTTAGAAAGCAAAACACCATTTTTACTACAGATTATGGAGTTTCTTGGCTGCCTTTACATTCCAAACACATGGCTTATGGACAGTCGTTACCATGGAGACTGGGTGGGCTGCTGCTGCACCGTGACTTCCCATTGGCATAATAGGATGTAGGTTGAACCTGAAGTGTGGTCAACAGACACTTTGCTTCATGCACACACTTTAGAACAGAGTTAAACAACTATATGCGATTTTCCTATTAAAATAGTTGCATAGGCCAGAAAACTGACTTCCGGAGCATGTCAGCCCATTTACACCCCTGCTGATACCATTTTTCGCATGGAAATATGTCACAGTGTGGGAGGAAAATGGGTTGCAATTTCCGATTTCCATGACTTTAAAGAACAATTATATTGAATCAGTTATGGAATCGGCTGATAGTCAAGGTTTCAGAACCAGTATTATTATTAGAAAAGAAAAAGTGGCATTGTGCCATCTCTACTTCAAACTGCACACACTTTTCTATTTTCTGTTTTTATCCTAACATATAAAAATACAGCATAGTAAACCGTGGGGTATAATCATACAGCCCATGGCAGGAAGCTTTTCCAAGGGCACGATTCTTTCACCTGTCTTTGTTTTCCCTCTCCCTTGCGCTTTCTCTTTCTCTGTCTAATCGCCTGCAGATGTTCTATTCATTTTGAAAGGCAGGGGCGTGGGTGGAAGTGTTCTACTTCCCAGCGCGCTTATCCTAAATACACAAGAACAGGCACGTGCGCCCAGTTCACAGACTCTAACTCTCCGTGTGTAGGAGGGAAATGTGTTGTACTCTGAGATCGTTGCTGACTGCCTCATGCTGTTAAAGTTTTGCCAGTCAATTTTTTTGATTACGACAGAAGTGACAGATACAGTAATCGCTGAGGTCTAACTCACTTTATTATTGATTAAGCACATCTCTGACAATCCAGAAACGGCACCTGAGATATTGTGACTGCTCATTCACAGTAAGTTCAAGAAGCTTCATTGATAGGACAACCAGAGGGTTCAGTAGGACAGAGTGGTCAGGATGGTGTGGGTCATACAAGTTTGTCCACATTTATTAGACTACATAGTGGTTTCATGTGAAATGGTTAATTGTAGAGAAATTTACAGACTAAGATTTCTCTGCAGTTATGGTGATAGGAGCCAGCGGTTATGATGTCTACAACAGAAATATAGCCTTTTTATTTACCTTCCAAAACCAACATTAAATCTACATGTATCTTCGTAATGTAGTATGTAATGTTCTGTAATCTGGTTTTAGTAAAATATTTTCTTTCGGTACTATTTCGCCTTACAAAGCCCCAAATATACCCTTCTACCATTAATGCATTTTAAATATAGAATTTTAGACCAAAATTTTACGTTATTTCAAACATATTGTGAAACAGTGTCTCAGGCATCTGGCAGCATATTCATAACTTTCTGAGAGGCAGTAAACTCTTTGTCTCAGTCTCACCATCATTATAAAAATTTTTGACTCTGTACGTTTCTATAAAATGGTGCCTTTCACATCAAACCACTCTGAATGACTTAGTTAACATTGTAAGAATTTAATTATTTGGTTGAATTCTTCTTAAACAGTGCCTGGCAGTTTAAGACGTTTGCTCAGACTGCAGAAATGTTTTCTCAAAAATGTCAAATTAAATAATAACAGTGCTAATCCAGTAAGCTTAGATGCCCAGAATGGATTAAAATATCCTACCCACTTGTGATTCTGTCATATGATTGGCTACAATTACCTTCAGTTACCATTGGTACAAAGAGTTGATCTAATTGCTGATTACACCTGGCCTATGTAATAGCTAAGTTTGCACTGGCAGATATCCAGTATGCAAACCACAGACATAGACAATATACTTTGTTTGCAGTGATCTCCTGAGTGTAGTAGCGTGAAGTGAGTAGCATATCTTACTTACTTTTGGTCCTGTCAAGACATACAATTGTCTATATTTCGGCCAGCCAGTCACTTCCAATCATCTAAGTTGATAAAACTTATTACGCAGATGCTGCACGACTACACATGAATTATTCAGCACATTCTGCACAAAATGCATTCTCATCTGAACTACAGAACAGTAAACCATTTTTGAGAGTCTGTCATGACACCTTAAACAAAGCTGATATATAGGACTGTCCTGAGCCTGGCCACCCTAGCCCTGGACTTCATTTTTGAGTAAAACTCACTGCTCGCCTTCATCTTCATTGCTTAATTCTTCTTTCTCTCTCACTTCCCTTTCTTCTTGAGGAGAAAATAGCACTGTTTCTCCTTTCGCCCTCTGAGCCATGTTGTGGATAGCTAGCATACGCTGTCCAACAGTGATTGATGGTGATTGGTGGACAGGGCCAAGAGGGCATTAGAGACATAAGCAATCTCATCCAAGAAGAGCTTGGTGCCCTGCTCTTCACCTGGCTGAAGTAGGACCTGAAAAACCTTCAGAAAAAAGGAAAGAGCAAAATGTCAAATTCAAAGCATTCTCCAAGAGACAGAGACAGAGAGGGCAATTTGGGCTTTTCTTTACCGTGTGATTTTTTTTTTTCTCTCTGCCTCTCGAATCATCTCAGAGATGAAGTGCAAGCGCCTTGTGATGCCAGACAATCGATAGACTGTGGACACAGGGGATACGGGTCAGTCATACCTCAGAGTGAGAGTGATGGCGAACGGTTGAAAGCCAGGAAAAGACTTTTCTTGGCCTGGATCTGACTAGAACAGCTGGTGCTCATCAAACATTGTTCACTGAGCCTATTGACATTTTAGGGAACATTTTACTTGTAGATCTGACCTCTCTGATAAGACTATGATGGAGTAGGAGTTTCCTTTGGTTCTGATGGTTCTTTGTCGTCTTGTTAGGTCTCGTTTCAGAACAGTGAAGGTTTGCATCAGTGGACATCCACTAAACTGACCTGGATAATAGTAACCGCAGCAAAATACAATCTGTTTGCAATAATCCTACAAACATTTAAGGTATCATGTGCTGAACAGGCTAACTGTTATCTTGGGCTACCAGAGTCATCCTGCGAGCCAAGCAGCACCTCTGTCTCTACGGTCCGCTAAACGAGTGGCATAAATGCACGTCTTTGACTTTTTTCTTTTTCCTAGCTCGCCCATTGGCTGTTGCCTAAATCACTCATTGAGTTACATTGCTGAGCATCTGGCACTACAGCCCTGTTTACATCTGGTCACCTCATGCATCTTGAGTAGCAGGATTATATCAAAATAAGGCCAAGCCACATAAAAATGCAAGTCTATACGCACCCAAGATGCATTTAAAACAGATCTGATCGCTCAAACCACTTCAGGAGGTGGTCTGAGACCCATTTGAGCCACATCTTATAGTATTGTAAATGCAACCATCTCTCCAAGACACATTCAACAACCAAAACCCCTCCCGGTACAACCAAAACTCCTCCCCATGCAGTATATCACTGGGCACATCATCCATGTCTGTGGGGAAGATAATCAGGGTGGACGCACAAGGTTGGGGACCGGACAAAACAAAATGCTTAATAGCAATCTGAGTAGCCAGTGCTGTGCAAAACAACTGCAGATGAAGAGGCTCAAAGGATAAACAGTTGGTAATTGGGTGCCATGTAAAGAGTGGGTTTGTATATTCTGCCCTACACTGCAATTGTATTTCATTCCAACTAACCATATGCGGAGACGCCTATGTCTAAAATCTTATCAAGATACAATCCAGATAGTAGTCACATGAAGTGACCAGCTGTAAATGGGGTTTACAAGACTCATGAATGTTAAGAGTCACGAAGCATTGGCCTTATCAACCACTAGTTTGATCTCCAGTAATTTTCAAATTCAAACTTTGGTACTTTTTACCACATAATGTGGAAAGTAGAATTGAGGAAATATTTACACGGATTTTAGAATTTCATATTATTTGGTATATCCTCCTTTTGTACAAAGACATTAAATGGTCACTTTCACATGTTGATATATAGTGTCATACAAAAAGTGCAGAATCTTCTTCATTTTGCAAAAATGTGGATGTCTGGGAGTCCCTGAGGTCCCTAAGGACTAGTTTGAGAACCATTGCTTTAGGGAACCACAAGTTTTTTTTGTATGGCATCTCTCCAAAGAACCCTTTTTGCATCTTGATTTTTAAGAGCAGCGCGGGTCTGCAGGAGTAGGTGGGCGTTTTCCTCAAAACTCAAGTATGGTAACTGTGGGTGCAGTACATGCTTTTGTGGCGCTATAGAACCAGCCCTGACTCTAGGTCATAATTGCTATCCTTTCTTCTTGAATCAGAGAAAGTGGATAATCAAACTGTTCTTACCGGCTGCAAATTACAGACTCTCAAGCACAGCAGTGAACAGATCCTGCCGATTTTCTGATCGTGTTAATTTGGTGTCAAATTAATTAATCAGGTTCTCACTCCAGCTCCATAGACACCTGTCCACTTTCTTATTTCTTTTCTTTAAGTGCTTCTCTTCTTTTTCCCTTCCTCTTCAATCATTGAAAAGCCAGCAGATTTGTAGTTTCAGGTCATTGTACCTCCATTACCCTCCTACTCCAAAGAGCAGACTGAATAAAGGCAAATTCCTGTTAAGGTGGGGTTTTTTGTAGCCTTCAAATAATAGACTCATTACCAGTCAATGGTGACCTCTTGACATATCACGTTTGTTCACAAGGTGTATAATGAGCTTGGCGGAGGCATTCGGTTCCCTGTTTAGCAAAGTCAACACAGGTCCATTTAGCAACAGAAAGACCCTGCAATTAACCTAATAGGGGAAAAATAGGTTTGTGCTGCTTGGAATTTGTCTGTTTAGAACTGATTGTTGCAACCCACACTTCTTCATACGTCCTTCTCATATGTGATGGAAACAATCCATGTTTATCAAAGCAAGATCGATTTGTTTTGTGTTATCAACAAAGGTGCTTTGGTGCTTGGACCCCTACCACTCAGATATTTTCATTTTTTGTATTTACAGCTTTTCCATTTTCCTGACTACTTCAGAAAACAATCATGATCCATGTTATTTATTTATGCAAGACTGATTTGAACCATGTTATCACTGTGCTTGGACCCTTAATAAAGGATTGACAGTGCTATAAAGAAAGGATCAAATGTCAAAATGGACTCAGATATTTTTGTATTTTCAATTTCTGGCTCTTCCATTTGCCTGCCTACCTCTAAAAAACAACATGTCACCATTTTAGCTTTTGCATTTTTATTGACAGGCTTCAGGAAGGAATAGGCAGGCTGTTGCATACCCGGCAACAGGGATGGAGAGTCAGCCAAATGTAAAATGTTTGTGCGGTGCCTCCACTGAGGGACAAGTAAATACTGGCTTTCCAGATGTTGTTTGCTTGTGGACACGATGCTGTGCTTTTGGCATCTGGAGACCAAGCAAATAATGTCTACAAAGTTCCTCTTGAGAATGCAACTGCCCTCTCAGAATTTTAGTGTAATAAAGCATATATTTAACAACGAAATAGATCAAATGTTGAAGTTTTGAGATATATATATATATATATATATATATATATATATATATATATATATATATATATCTCAAAACATATATATGTGTGTGTGTGTGTGTTTGTGTGAATGTGCACATTTACACAAACACACTTTGACCATTTGCTTCCAAGATGAGGGCAACTGCAGAAATAGGCACTCATTTGAACATAATTTGATGGAGAGGCAATTTCACCAGCATCTGGAGGATTCTGAAATTGCTGTAATTGGATTCATAACACAGAACATTTCATGTGATTTAACTCACCGTTTAACACCTGAAAGGCTTAAATACCATTCCAAAAAAGGAATATTGAAAATTGATCTGTTCTATAAATGAGTTTTCCTGGGTGTGCAGTTGTTTTAGTTAACAGAGATTGTAAGCCACTCATTATTTTTTTCCACCTTAATTAACTATAACTTTTAGTATTTTTTTGGCTGTCTGCTCTTTAAAGCTGCTTATTAAGCAGCTGCCTGCTTGGTCTAAAGAAACAGAAGAATCAGATTGTTCCAGGAACTGCTGTCAAAGATGGTTATGTTAGTCTATACTGGAATAGCATTTGTATAGGTACTGGCATTGGTGTCACACAGCAATATTATATGTATGTCATTTGACCTAGAGGGTGAATGGTACAATGTTTGAAACAATGTTTAGACATTACATCTGAGAGTCTTTTATAAACTCTTTAAAAGTGAGGAAATGTTGTTTTTGTATGATATACAGGTCTTTTACAATACATACAAACTAAATTAATCGAAGCTGAAAATGTGGTTTGTTAAGGATGTGTAGGAATTTTTGTCATTTTTCAGTTTTTGACATAATTTGAAAATGTTCTGTTGCCCTTTGCACTGTGTGTAAATTTTGAAAATGAACGAAAAGAAATGGCCCAAAACGACATGGAAAAAAGTCTGGTTCCATTGACTTACATTGAAAGTAAAGGAGGTTTTTTCCTTCTCCTGTAAAGTTGCCATTTTGGAAATATAGGGGTTTCTTCTGACAACAGTGATATGCTACATTGATTTTCTGTACCAGATTTTCTTCATCCAGAACTAAACAGGCTTTTTTTGTAACTGGCAGACATATGTAAATGAGCTCTGTTCTGATTGGTTGCATTGTTAGACCTCATTAAAAAAGTAGTCCAGATTGAAACAGTCCTTATGACCTTTGCATTGATGGAGGGCACTAAACTGCTGCACGCTGAATAAGTGGATATATGTTATGTTGGTTTTCGTGACATCACTAAAACAATGAATTTAAAAGCAATTTTTGCAGCATATTTTCCATGTATGGAATACATGAACTGCTGAGTGGATAGTACAAGAGTTTATATATTGCATAAAACCGTTTTCCTTGACATGAAAAGAAGCAAACAGTGCGAATGTAAATAGCATGTAAATGTAAATAGCATGTGATACAGTGACACTGAATTTTCTCAGTGCTGCCCAGTTCTAAGTGTAGCATTTCTTATCCTACTTTTCCGTTGTCTTCACTGCCCTGAGAGGTGCGCTATGACCTTGGCTGTGAGGGCAGTGGGCAGTGGAGCATTGTGGGTAAGGCTGGGCCAGGCGGGATGCCAGCCTCTGGGTTCCTTGACATTCATGCTGAGGGGAGCGAGAGAGAGACAGGGCATGGGGAAAACCATCCATCTCTAAGGTCCCTTCATAACCTGGGTACATAGCTTGAGGTAAGGAGGAGACAGAGATGGAGAGACACTGCTTACTGACCTGTGTCTTCACCTCCCTCTCTTTCCCTCTTTTTTTATTGCCTCTTCTCCTTTTTCTCCCCCTGTGTTGATCCATCCCATGCTTTTCACCTGTCCCTTGCCCTTTGTCACAATTCCATATACTTTCAACCTAACTGTAAGGCATGCTTTTGGAGGTTGGTCCTATGGAGATTGTCTGTGTTCTAACAGCTTTAATGAGCTATGAAACGACCTGATGGACTGTTTTAAGAACTTACTTTATTGGCCAAGTGCTAGAAAATTGCTAACAGCAGTCTCCAAGGTCACTTTTAAAGTTTGATGCACCTCTACTTTAAAGTTAAACAGGAATTCAGAGGCATTGACGTCTTGTGCCAAATTCTTCTTTCCTTGGAGTTGCAGTGCTTTAAAACAGCAATGGGCTGTGTAATTAGATGTGCTTTTAAATGATTCACTGCTTTTAAAACGACACCTTTTATACTCATCATCTGCTGTGTTTACAACAGATATTACATGAACGCTCTTATAAAGGTGCCAAAAAAGGGTAATTTGGAATGATATAGAATAAGGAATGCCACCAGTTAGAGGAGGAACAATTAGAAGCAGTGTGTCAAAATGTTTAACTTGGATCTCTAAAAAAGTATTGTCATACTTTGTTGTTGACTCAGTGTTGTCAGAATTTTTAATGAATTTACCTTAGTATCTCAAAATAATGACTTTTTTTTTCGCAGATTTTGACTCGTTAGAACAATAATTTATTTTGTTGAAATAATGAAATAAATAATTTAGTGTTTCAAAATTATGACTTACTGTAAGACTTACTGTGTCTAAATTATTACCCATTTTCTTGAACTATGACTTATTTTCTCAAAATATTGACTTACTATGATGAAATAATGACTTACTTTCTCTGACTTATGACTTATTATGTTGAAATTATGTTGAAATAAGTTTGAAAAACTGAGTCAATATTTTGAGAAATTAAGTCATTATTTCGAGATACTAACCCAAATTTTTAATACTGCTGCCAGAAACAGAAAAAAAGAAAAGAAAAAGCAATAGGCATAGGCAATTTTTTCCCATCTGCCTAGCAGGAATGGATATTCACATAACTACTTTTGCTTTCCTAAAGAAGTTTTTGATGGAGTGTCCTTTAAGGAACCGATATTGTAAGTGAGATGTGCGACTGTGAAGAACCTTTTTAAAATTCAAAGAACCTCCACATAACATAAAATTTGTATACCAGTTAAAAGTGTTTTTCTAGAGCTCTACACCCAAGCCAGGGACAACTGATATTTTTTTTTTCTCTTTAAAGGACTTTTTAAACAGTTCAACACTCACACAAACTGTTTTACTGTCTCCGTCTCTTTTTTATCCATCTCGTTCTTCCACCTACTCTTAACACGTTCACAAGCATGATGGGAAGCGTGTGATCCAAGCCATGAAGGAACTTCATGCAAACTTATGCCCTTTGATAGTGCTTTAATCCCTGATGTGTGACTCTGTGCTGTACTCTAGTAGGGCAAAGGTTCTACTCTGGCATTCACACTTCCCCCTCAGGCCACAGTTTCATACACTCATTAAATCACTGGCCTGCTGGTGTCTGCGAATTCTCTACCCCAAGTTGCTCGTGTACATGGTGGAGTAATGATGCCTGAGGTTTCCTATGCACCACAGATGGGTGTGAATTCATCTCAGTGGAGCCTGTGGCCAGTTAAGACCGAACTTTGCAATTGTCTCTCGTACCTTCTGCCGGACAGATGGCTCCCCACTGAGACGAAATGATCCCCTGTTCCGTTGCCTTTGCTGTAATATATAATAATCAGACAGAGATGGCCAAAGTACAGGACAGAATAAATGAAGCAATACAAAGTACTAAAGTCAGGGTTACATTGAGTATGTTAGTGAAAATAGAGACTATAAATTCAATATTTACAGACTGATTATTTCCAAAATTTGACATCAGCACATGTTAGCTGAACTCTGCATTAATGTGGTAAGTTATGAAAAACTGCTGTGTTGTTTGTGAAATAATCCTTGACCATTTTTTGCTTGGTCTACTGGTTGACTGGACTGTTAAGGCCTATTCAAACCATGTATGTTTTTTTCGAACCAAAAATTGGGGGTGACTTTAATGTAGTGGGACCTTTACACAAAGGGATTTTTCTGTCTAAACACTCCAAAAACTTTTTTTCTTTTAAGCACTACAACTAAACGGTGCATACACTGGGTACATCCTATTCTACAAAACAGACAACAACACGAGGAGTCCCACTGCCACAAGAGTGAGCTGAAGCGGCATAATGAGCAATACTGCAGGTATTTCTAGGTCAGTGGGGGAATTCGAGGCTCTGTTTCCGCTTGTTGCTCCTCTCATTAAAAAGGAGCAAATGAACTACAGTTAAACATAGTCGCTGTAACATGCTCACCATCATTCATAGCCTTTCAGCTCACATATATTGTCTTTAACCTCCGCATTTTTTATTCAGTATTTTCTTGTCGTATAAGCTTTTCTGCTCTGCACCAAGAGTTCTGCTGCCATCCTGACTCACATTTGTTTGGGCTTCAACCATGACAATGGAGCTGTGATTGGTCAGCCTGGTTTTAATGCCTCCATAAGATTCAGAAAATAGATGAGGCTCTGATTAAAAATTTACACAGCATCACCATCTGTCCTATTCAGACTCAGTGTGAAAGATGCTGTTAATATACGTGTTCATTTTCATAACTTGACGTGAGTTTTTTTCGTCCATAACTAAGACTTTAGTCCTGCAGTCAAAAGTCTATCTAGCATTTGAATGAGGAACTGCAGGCTCCTGTGTCCAAGGAGCCTTGCGCAGGGCTGCAGCAATCCTTAAACATGGCTTATATGTTTTACGTTACTGATCAGTTCTCAGGAGCAGCTAAGTTAGAGAATTATCAGCTGATTACATATTGTGACTCAAACTGGCCAATTATGATACATATAAATGCTGGTTGATCGTTCCATCTGTAGTCTGGACAACTGTGGTTTTTTTGATTGTTTTGTTTTTGTTTTTTTGTTTTTTTTTTAATATGTTGCAGGCATCAATTTCAGAATGAGGATAAATTCACTAAAACAGTGAAGTTGATAAGGTAAAACATTAAATGTCTTGTCTTTGTAGTGTTTTTGTTGTTTTTGTTTTTACCCTCTGTCCTAACTTTTTTGGAATTGGGTGTGTAGATATCTTCACTTGTTCAAGCACAAATGCCACTGCTATCACAATGAGTGCCACTGTCATTTGAACAATAAACAATGTTGACCAAACATTCTGTTTACTATAGGAAGAAATGAAATGAAAGTGAAACTATCAATTGAGTCGATCATTATACAGACTTCAACATGCATTTTCAGCTTAAAATAAATAGGTAAAGAAGAAGAAATGAAGTAATTAGTAAATAACTTAATAAGCTAAATTAAACAGTCTAGCTGGACTCAAAGCAGTTTGTGGAAGAGTAATAGCAGTTTGTGGATGAATGGAGGGAAATGTACGAATAAAAAGAGTGATGTGGTGAAGAATATAAAGTGGATCAGCAATTAGCACTTGGTGTAGTCAATATCTTTTGCAGTGTGGATTTTTCACTTTGTAAAGTAAAAGAATTCTTCATTGTGATAATTATTCCTAAATTTAAATTAGTTTTTGAATAATGGTTTATTTTTTCTTGAGGCCATGCGTTACAGTGATTTTACCTTCTTACTACTTCTAACCTTGGTAAAAGCACTATAACTTGGTATTTCAGTACAATATCTAAGACCTTGTTTACACTTGGTAATAAAATCTGTCTCTAGTGATCTGATCACAACTGCACAGTAGCCGCTTACACCTGCTATTTCCAAGGGTCTTGAAAGTGTCTCCAGTGACCACTTATGATTTGATTTCGTGATTACTACATTAGTCTTTCACAGCATTTGTTGTTTGACAAAATGTGCCTAGAGTCCTTGTTCGTGTACATGTATGAGCTGGGACCCTTTAACATTCATGCTAAAAATGTTGTGTGGTCATTGGCTCCTCTGAAGGTGGTTTGAGTGATTGGATCACAGTGCATCTGTGAAACGCACTGGACCCTGTTCACATTTATACTTAATGCTGTCCACTTATGATCAGATTGTCCAAGATGCTTGTTAATGCAAGGTGTGAACAAGCCTTAAAACTGTAGAAAAGTTTCCATACTGCTTCTAGAAGAAAAGTGAAAGATTGCATTACGCCATGTCGGTATGCTCACGTGTCATCTAGAATTCAGAGTTTCCCCACTCAGAAATGCAACTACTGCCACTGTTCACGTTTAACAGATTCAGACACCACTCGAATGCAGAGTAACTGCAGCCTGTTGACAAAAGGGAATTGCTTGCCACAACCATACAGGAACAAGGAAGCTTCAAACCCACTACTAAGTCCAGTAAAAAGTTGCGTTTTGCTTCAACAGGGATGCTTGTTTCCTTCTGACCTGAAAACTAAGAGGGTCTGCATTGCACTGAGCTACACTGCGCTACATTTCACTGAAAAACATGGCTAGCATGACTTGAAATTTGCACCCAGCTTCCAGGAGTTTGTGATGGCTCTCCTAAAATCCAGTAACTTGGCATACTGTACATTATTATGGGTTATTCTACTTGCATATTGTATCGAAACTCGAGCCTATATAGACCAAAAGCTTGACTATCTGAAGCTAGTACAATGCTAACTTTGCCATTAGAGCTTTGTTTGATTGGGTAATTCAACAAAGACAAGATTCAATATATTCATAACTGCTTTTGAAAGTGCAAGAGTTTGAAAGTGTCATCTAAATCCAGTTACACAGCCAAAATACTTAGCTTATCATACATCCAATAATTAGCCACACTGTAAGAAAGGAGAAATAAGCAGCATGCTTTACACCAATCCAGCCAATGCTTGGCATTGCACATGCTGATCTTGGGCTTCATCCATTTCAGGAAGGTCACAATGCACAGTTATTGTGCTGATGTTGCTTCCAGAGGCAGTTTGAAACTCTGTAGTGAGTGATTCCACAAAGGACAGGTGATGTTTATGCACTCAGCATTTAAGCACTCAGTGGCCATGCTCTGTGAGTTTGCATGGTCTGCCACTTCGAGGCTGAGATATTGTTGCTCCTAGATGCTTCTATTTCATAATAATAGCACTTACAGTTGACTGGGGCAGATCTAGCAGGGCAGAAATTTCACAACCTGACTTGTGGCAAAGGTGGCATCCTATGATGTTTAAAGTCTCTGAACTTTTCAGTAAGACCTATTCTGCTGCCGGTGTTTGCTTACAGCAATTGCGTGGCTATGTGCTTTATTGTATACATCTGTTAGCAAGTGTGGCTGAAATATCTGAATTCAATAATTAGCGGAGATATCCATGTTTTTGGTTCCTACTTATATATATATATATATATATATATATATATATATATATATATATATATATATATATATATATTTAGCTGGTTAGCTGAGACCTAGAAAAAAAACATTGAAGGCACATTCTCATCTGCTTTTTCACCTCCTCCTTTGCTCTCTTACTGTTAGCCAGAAATGAAAAACAGATATGACTATAATCTGTATTGTTAATAATTTGTCACACTTTAACAAAGTGCCTGTTTATACTGGCTCCTTGATAAAATAGCATGTTAAGGACTTATTGGAATGCATCAGGCCACGCTGTCAAGTGTCATGCTGCCCTTTCCGTGGATCGCAGTATGTCACGCAAAGAGGCTCTGCACTTGCTTGATGAGGAAAATGAATGGAGACAGAGAACACATGGTAGAAAAAACTGGTATGTCTAAATACTCGCTAGCGCTGCCGAAGCTTTCGTTTACATCTGAGGAATTTCTCCCTCAGCAGAGTGACCTCCTGCTGTGATGCCATTAACATACACACACGCACACACACAAACACGCAGAGGCATGAAGAGCCTTGCCAACCGTCCACCTGCGCACACACCAACAGATGATTATGCTCGGCTAGCTGAGCCCGCCGGCCTGATTCTGCCACATCATTGCTCATGAGCTTCAGATGTGTGCGACAGCGCAGCATGGATCGCACCGAAAAGACACACATCACTTTTTCCTTTCAGCAGCTTTCTGATTTCAGGACTGCTACCAAAAAGTGTTGATATGTAGGCACTGGCAGTACAGAATAAGGCATGTTTGTTAGTGTAGAGCTAAATGTGATTAATTTGCTGTATTTATAATGTATGCTAAGTAAAGTTAAGTATTTATGCTGGGCTAGTAGGTGTCTATTAGCATAGATGCATGTTTCCTCGAAGCTTTAATGCTAAATGCCATCTTTGATGGACAGCTAATGTACCCTGAGTTGCGAGTTTAAATGGGGATTCCACAGATTTTTCTAAATTTTTGTATAATGAAATGGTTGAAGGTGTAAATAAAGCCACTCCGAGTGGTTTGATGTGAAATGCACCGTTCTAGAGAAACTTACCAAGTCAGATTTTTTTTTACATTATTTAAATGTATTATATTAATCATTTAGCTTCAGTCAACAAAGGCATTTAAGCACATAGACATTTTATATTTGCTTTTTATTACCAAACTATTGTTTAGATAGTTTATATTGTTTAGATAAAGGACAGCATTTCATAGCATTGAGATAATAAGTAAAGCACTGAGTCAAGCACAAAATGTTGTAAAGCATACAGAACCCACTAGAGTAAAACCTATTTAGACACATTTCTCTTGCATTACATACTGATTACTTAAGATATACCACTGTTTCACCATTACCAGCATTATGTATGAAAACTCGGCTGGTTTGCATAGCAAATAAAATAGCTATATTTGTATTGTACATAATGTGACCCCTGGTTCCTTTCACCACCATTGTAAAGAGACAGTATGTTTGTCTACAATACACCATTTCACTCCAAACCATTCTGAATGACCACTGAGTTATTCAGAAAATCTGAAAAATCAGTGAAATTCCACTTGTGTAGGCACACCTACTTTGGAATCAATGGAAAGGGACCACCATAGGACCACTGACAAGATATTATTGAGTGGTGGACAATTCTCCACACAGCAGTGACAACAACATGGTAGTGGCATGGTGTGTGGAGCTGGTAGAATCAGGCACAGCACATTGCTGGCATTTTTAAACACTATGTACACTTTAGCCACTATAGCTCATATTTTCTGTAGACATCTTTTAACCCAGTGGTTTCCAACCCTCTACTTTCCCGCAGAATTTAGTTCCAACCGATCTAACATGCTACCCCCTTGCCCTAACACGAATGCATAGAAGTTAATTAGCTGGAGCAGGTGTGACATATTGTGATTTTGCAAGTGAGTCTCCAGGAAGCTATATCTCTGTGCCCAGGGTTGGTGATCACTGCTGTAGCGGTCATCTGTCCATGGATTTTTTTATAGGCAGACTATTCTCAGCTCATCTGAGACATTTAGGTGTTTACCATGTTAGTATCATTGCTGACAATGATACATAATATATGGACAGTGGTGGTCTTGTGGTGATCCTTGTCCATTGATGGACAGGAAAAAGGGGGAAGATGGGGTAATACATTTTGCAGAAACACGTGCCACAGTCCCACAGTCTGTAATAGTAAACCTGTGTGGTAGGTGTTTCTGATAAAATGACCAATGAGTGTAGATAAATGGTACCTAATACACTGGCAAATTCTATGGTCTATACTGAAAGTGCATTCAGGAATTATTGAAGTATTGATTATTCTTATGCAATTTATGTTGCCATAGGCAAGACATTTTTTACATTTCAGAAGGAGTGACTATGATTAATTTGCATACAAGTAAGGAAATAAGTAGCTGAACAAGTCCTGTTTAAGGTCTTGAATAACAGGAGAACAATGTCAGCAAACCGCCTCATAGCCATAGAGTGGTGTCTGCTCTGAAAGGGAAACAAAACAAGATCAACCTTGACAGTGTTTATTTTTTTTATTTTTTTCCTAAAGAGGCATGGAAAAAGAGAGGAAAACACAAATGTCAATAGATTTATCAGGCTAAATGCCAGCATGTGCTTCACAAATTTCCCTGCTTATCGAGGCCTCTCATTGATGCAGAACCGTCCCTGCATTTCCCTTGATTGGTTTCTTCGTGTGTGTGTGTGTGTGAGAGAGAGAGAGAGAGAGAGCGCAAAACCTGTAAAATGAATAACATGAATGAGGAACAGCAATGAAATCCATTAAAGGACTGAAAACAAACAAGAGCTGTCATCTAGTTTACAGTCACATTAATATTTACAGCATAGTTACTTGCTGGAGACGACAGGCCTTTGGGTCTTTCTTTTTTGTGATGTTTGGACAGGTTGTCGTAGCTGACATTTTTTCACCAGGGGCAGAAGAAGAACTGTTTAGAATTCACACCATGTTGCTTTAACACTGAGTAATGAAGGAATAGAGTGGGGGACAGAGGGCTCCTTGCCCCAGAGCAATTCCTCTAAATCTAACACGGCAAAAAGAGTTATCCCTGTAAATGCCCTGATTTACTAAATAAGGTGAAGAAAGAGCCAATACTTCAACCATTTATGAGTAGCAACGATAAGGGAGCCAAGAACTGTTGATATGTGGAGTACGCTGATAGGTGAAGGACACTGTTTATATATGATTAGAACCCTAGATGCAGTGGCAAAATAACTTTTTCTTCATTACTGGTGATTTTACTGTCCATATTTCATATTTTAAGTAGACACTTGCATCGCCAAGCCAATACTTCAAACGTTTGCAAGCAGCAAATGGGGGCAAGCACTGTTACTGTGAAATATACTGAATACGTCTGTGATTACAATGCTAGCTTAGGTGGATAAATATCCCTTTCATCTTTATTGTAATGTTTGGTTTCAGAAAATTTCATAATAAGATAACTGCATTGCAAAGCCAATGCTTTAACAATTTATGAGTAGCAACTATAAGGGGGCCAAGCACATCTTTTTAAAAAAGATCATTGGTTATGAAAACTGCGCAAGCTGTTTGGATTATTGGCATGTGTGGCACTGCATAGCAAACAATACCTTTCAAAGAACACTTTTAGTCAAGTGCTTAGCCAATTCGGGCATGATTGCATGGTGAGTTTAATGTCACAGTATTACTCTCTACAAGAGAGTAACTTTTCAATTAGTTTACTTTTGCAGTTCCTGTTTACATGTTTTTGAAGAAGGTGGACATTAGGCAAATATAGCAAATGTTCACCTACAGCTGTTACACAATGGATTAATGTTTACTTTAAGTCAGTAGGAACAGGTTTGACTTAATATTGTAAGAGTGGATTCATGTGAAGCAAACTGACCGCTAAATTGTTAAAGCGTTCGGAGCCTGGCAAAGAAACAGACTGACTAAACGTATGCACATGTGTACATTGTGGTGATTTGCTGGTATGACAGTTATACTGGAAGGCAAGGCATACGTGGCTATAGGGAGCATGGATAGCACTTTATACATATTATGGGTTAATTAAGATACACACATTAAGCTTTATGCATTTAACCTGTATTAGCAGATAACTGGCATGGTGTGAAAATCACTAATAACTTAATTATGAGTTGTAATAATGCATAATAGACACTTTACTTTTTTATTGTTATGCAGATTATTGAGCATGAATTATTCATCTAAATTCACATCTTAGCACATTTTATTCCAGATTTAGTCCATTTGCATCACAAATCCAATACCTATTCATGATATTTTGATTGCCAAAAAACACTGAAAACTCTTCCATACAGTTTATTCCGCATTTTGAAATGGTAACTTAAATATTCCCAGCTTGTATATTTTTGGCACGTAAAGCCATTAAATTATCTTTACTTTATAATTGATGGAACACATCTTAAGTGTTATTGAAAGCTCTCATGCAGTAAAGTCCAGAAGTCATTTGATTCTATAGCACGTACAGGAATAAAATGTATGCATTTATACAATAAGATGTGAATTTAGGTGATTAGTTCATGTTCAACATAATAGTTTTATCAAATTGTTCATTGTGTATTATTATAGTTAACAGGCCTGCAATTATGTACTAATACAGACTATAATAAATAAAGCATAATACATATAGAAAAAAAACATTTAAAAGTATCTATTTTGGGCCTTACTGAACAAAGAACAAGACCTTAAATAATCCTCAATATGTGTTATTTAAAATAAAGTGTTTTAAAGTGGATTATGTTTGAGCACAACACCTTTCAGTGCTAAGGCCCAATGCCAAAGTGGGAAATCAGGACAGTCGGGGGAGCTCCCAGTGGCCAGGCAGTGTTTTGGGCCAGTTACTGTGAGCTAAGATATAAACTAATGCATATTAGCATAAGAACACTCAGACAAACTGTAAACGTTACATCCAAGTATATATGTGTAGTAGTTTAGGGTCATTTAAACCAGCAGTCCCCACATCAAGTGGTGCAGCCACAGTTTACCGATTGTAACTGATTCTTGTACAGTGGATACAGATTACATAAAGTTGAAGTTAGCTTCATATTCTCATTTCCAGGTCCACCTTAAATTGCAATTGCTGTTCTATTGGAGGTGGAGTGGAAATTTGAATAAGAAGTTAACATCAGCATCCAGAGAACATCAAATTTAGTGCTACAGTGTGAAACTGGTTCTGACTGACACAGCAGTGTCAGTTCATTACCTTTACATATTACTGATGTATTTTCATACATGAATCCTGTGACAATGGACAGCAGTGGCAAGAACTGCAAAAACAAGGTGGCACTAAAAAGAATGAAATGAAAAAGGTATAAAAGGAGGATGAGGACATAACCAAGCAGGTGGACAGTGAAATATATATATATATATATATATATATATATATATATATATATATATATATATATATATATTCATATGTGTGTGTGTGTGTGTGTGTGTGTGTAGAGTTTGGGGTGGACTGGTCTGATCATGTAACTCTGAAAACAAGCCTTTCTTGGGCCATAATAAATACCTCTTTGTACATGAAGGTTGATGGCTTTATGGGAGTGTGGCATTAGCATACTTACATATGCAATTTTGAATCACATTGTATTTCATCATCAAAGAAAATTATGACATTGTACGGCTAACTCATTTCTGTCAAATGGGTACGCTGTGTAATAATACTTACTAGATAATGGTCTCAAATGTTTCATTACTCCCCTAGCTTCTTTTTATTCTCTTTAATGATTCCCTCATGGAAATCAAATGTCCAAAATTCGATGTATTTCTCAATTAGGAGACTACTTGAAGCCACTTGACTGTTCCGTTTCAATTTGTATGTCTATGCCAACAGATTTCTTTTGATTTTAACCTTAAAAGCCATTGGTCGTTTTATGTTTTTCCAATGAATATGAAATACTGAAAAACAAAAAATGAGTCAAGAATTTACCCAGACAAATTATTCCAACTAATCCAACAATCCCACATGAAAAATTGCATTTTGTGGGAAAATTAAGTGTGCAGTTCAATATTCTGCTTAGGGCTGTAAGATATGGGCAATATGCCATTGCACTTCTGTTGCTACATATTGTGATTGCAATGTACATTCCAATGTATTAAAAAATATTATTGAATCTTTAATGTGATATGGTTATTATTTTTGACCCAATTTAGTAATATTTGTTGAATCATGTGAAAGTCATGTGAAAGGTGGATGATCTGATTATATTTCAACATTATTTTGATGAAAGTCACTTTATGCTTTCCTGAGTGTATCACTAACTAGCGCATGTTTCATTGAATTTTTTTCGGTTGTTTTTTTTTTGCCAAATTCATTTCAGGCTAATTCGTTTCAAGCTAAAAAGAGCTCTGTGCTGTGCTTGGCTTTAGAAAGCCTCCCTTTGCTCCTGGCTTGTGTTTGAAGTGGTTAATCCTGTTATAGGATTGTTAGTTCTTTTGTCCATTTATCTCTTCTGCTCTTATTCTGTTAGCTCACATTCACACCTCAGTGTCAAAGCTGATGACCGTCATATGCTTCCCAAACTTTGCACAAGCTCAATAGGACCACATTCATTTTGGACTCTCTCAGGAGCACCCTCTAGCTTTCGACCAAACTTGAAAATTTGGTGATGGTGATGCAAGAATAATGATAGATACCAAAGAAAATAAGTATAAAAGTGGTTCTGTTGACATTTATATAATAACAGTCTGTAAAAAAAAAAAATGCTCCTTATTGATTCATGTGTCCAATGCTGACTCATATCCATGTCCGACAACCAGATGTGATTGTTGATATTCACTAGCAAGATGTTGTCATTATGCATGCTGATGTTATTTGTTTTTTTTATTTATTTACTTCTTATTTTTTTGCTTTAGGGAAAGATAGCACCTCACTGGTAGAACAGGGACCTCTTATAATGCTAAATTACCCTCTTTCCAAGCTGTATTAGCAAAGACCAAAAGGTTGATACAGTCTTTACTTGTTTAGATCAGGTCTTCTAAAGATGTATTGAGGATCTGCCAATCTGCGTGTGTTCCTGCCAAAAGACCTGCAAGCCATCTTCAAAAGCTGAGCCAAGTTAAACTGTTTGCACAGCGTCTTCTGTATATGATATCTGGTGTGCTTTTTTCTTTTGAAGTTGAGGTTGCTGATTTCATATTCAATACTAGGAGCGTATGTGTGGGTCGTGGTTTGAAAAGAGTATAAACTAAAAGACCTGTAGACCTGAAGATCTAAGGAACTATAAGTCCTATATTCTTGTAGATTAAGTTACTTCATCAGTAGAATGTTATCATGTATATGTCAAAACCAGTTTTGTGCAAATAAGTCATTTTCTACTCATGTTAATCTTTAGGATATTTATGGATGTTCATTTTGATTTCTTTGCAAAACAGCAATTGGAGATGAACTATGGCGTTTGTCCGATATGCTGATGTGTGATGTTTGTGTTATGTGACCATACCATTATAATTTGAAAAGGAACATCTGTCATCTTTGTTAGGTGTCTATATGATGTGGCCATGTTATTTGAAACATTCTTCTTCAAGTACAATAACAATGAAAATATAGTCAAATATTTCTGTTTTGAAGTTTTGGTGTTCTTTTTCTTGTTCTAAAATTACTGTTTTATCTTCATATTACCTAGTCTCCATTGTAGAAATAAGAGTAGTGTGGAAGGAAGAAGGTAGAAAAGGAATGTGTAGTCTGTACTACTATGAGGCTATTAATCCAATGAAATGCAGTTCTGCTTTTCAGACCTATAAAATAACCCAAAATAAATAACTTCAACAGTCAAATGCCTCCACTCCAATGAAAATAGCTCCATAGCAACAAACACACTGTATTAAGTCTGTCATGTTTTAAAATATGCATTGATGTAAATTTACACTCTTGACTTGTCAACGTAGTAGTGAGCCCGCATATTGAATAAGAAACAAAGTATTCGCAGGTCATAATATAGCCACATTTGGCAGTCTGAACATTCTCCACATGGGGGAGCTATTAGCACTCTAATTGCCTTTGTGAGCATCACCAAACTAGCTTGGCATCACTGAAAAAGAGGAAAACCCACTTTGTGGACATTGCATGTATGTGAGGAGAAATTAAATGTTTTCTTTTACAAATTGTGAGTTTCTAAAGTTAAAATGAAATGTTTGCTGTTACAAATTGGGAGTCAATTCCAAAAAGATTTGATTCCCCAGTTCCTGGCGTTCATGAATCAAGAGTCGACTCCAGAACTTTGGATTCAATTGCACATAGTGGTGTACCAGAAAAGTTGTTTCTTAAATGATTTCAAGACACACTGGTCCAGATATGCCTTGATGAAACTGCAGTGTGCATCCAAATGCGCTTAAATTTAACATAATGGTGCCATCAACAAGCTGGAGACAAAAAAGAAAATTCAGTACAAAGTTCGGTGATGAAGAGTTCGTAAATGAAGTTCTTTTCCACCAAAATTTATACTAAACAATAATACGGACTGTGCGTGTAAATTGCGGCTGCATTGTGGCATATTTTGCATTGTGTCTTCTTACATTCACACATCTGGTCCCAAGAGTTTAGTGTTATTCTCATGTTAAACATTCTTTCAGTGCATGTTCAAGGTTCGTGCCTCCGACCCTAACGGAAATGTATGCCTAGTTTTAAAAAGGAAAATCGACGCAAAACTGGCCACTGAGAGTCGCTCAAACTTCAGTAAATCGGGTAATATCTCCCCTCACTTTTTTGCGTAATCATCCCTCAAATGCATATGCATGAGCAAGAGAAACACATTTTGTGTTTTACAGTGCACATGGCCCATAAACTGCGTGTTTAGGCTTGTGTGTGTGTGTTTTGTACATAGCATTCAGGCAGAATGTGTCAAAAATGCTTAGTACATCAGGTCCTCTCTTTCATCTGTTTATGTTTTAAGTTTCAACCTCCTTATTTAAATTTTATGAGGTCTAATGTCCCACAGAAGAGTTTTTCATATTGATTTATATTCATCTGATTTTCTTTTAATAAATTATTGAAATGAAACACGTTTGAGTTTTCTCATAGAAAACCTCTAAATGTTCAGATTCCTTATATCCAGCCAATAAAATATTGAAAAATGAAAGAATCTCCCAAGAATCACAGTGGAATTCCAGAAGAATTACAGTATGTACCACTCGGAAAACCACTCAGAAAACTCTCATGCTCTATCGTTGTTATGCAGCACATGCTTCAAGTACTACATCTTTAAACAGTAGCCAGTGCAGTGCAGTAAAACAGGCTTGCTGTTTCTCATGTAATAAACAGTTGAAGTTCCTGGCCCCATATCAGCATAAAAGGCCAACCTTCACCTAGTGTTCAGTTTAAAGCCATTCCTTCAGCCATTCCCTAGATGCTGTACACATGACATTGCCAGGAGCAATGGTGAGGCCCAGGGATGACAATAGCTGCACACTTTAGCTCATTTACTGGCTCAGAGGAGCAGAGGGGTGGTGAAGCTCGCTATGGCCTAGTAAACACTAGATGACTGGGGAGATCATGGACATTTACTTCAGCCTTGCGGCATAATTAGTACCCAGCTCCACACAATAACTCAAGCCATGGGGACACGATACGGCCAAAAGCTGCAGAGATTTGTAATTCTTGCTTCAGACTCGTTTTAAATGTTAGTTCATTGAATCAAATTTTGAGTGTGAGGAACTTCTATCAATTCTAGCATGACCCCTAAAGATGGACTTGATTTGCTTATATGACCTTAGTATTTGTTTATTTAGTCA
Source organism: Colossoma macropomum (assembly GCF_904425465.1). Classification (NCBI taxonomy): domain Eukaryota; kingdom Metazoa; phylum Chordata; class Actinopteri; order Characiformes; family Serrasalmidae; genus Colossoma; species Colossoma macropomum. The sequence continues at coordinate 15,464,656 of NW_023494808.1, forward strand.
GCTGTTGAAATAAGACAGGTGTAGTTTCAGTTAAAGCTTTTTTCATGCTTGTTGGACATCCCATTCCAAATCCATGGGCATTAATGGAGCTGGCCCCCCACTTTGCCCTACACATGGAGTTGATAGAGTTGTTTGCCCCACAGATGGAGCTGATAGAGTTGCTTGCCCCACAGAAGGAGTTGGACACCCCACAGATCACTTCTGATGATAGCTGCGTGTAATAAATAAATGCTAAACCCTCTGGGCCTGACATACTAAGCATTTGCAGGGGTTTCAGGTGCATTTTGGATGCATTTTGTTTGCATGTTAAGGACAAAAGTTGTGCACGAGCCTAAATATAGAGAGTTTATAGGCTGAGTGGAAATGCAGAATGCTCTTCTCCTGCTCATGTGTATGCATTTGAGGGAGGGCTATGCAAAAAGTTGGTGGAAATATTACACATTACACTACTGAATTCATGTTCCACTTGATTTACTAAGGTTTGAACAACTCACAGTGGCCAGTTTTGCATGGATTTCTCTCTGTTTTTTTAAAGCCAGGCAAAAATTTGTGTCAGTTGGCAGTGCTAAGGTGTTTGCATGATAAGCTGCAGTCTTAGTAAATCAAAATTAAATTCAGGTGCAATGTGAGCACATATTGCAGTTGCATTGAGGCACATGTTGTGCTGCACCTGCGCTCATATGTACATATGGCCTTCTGTATTTTTGTTTTCTTATTCACAATGTAAAATCAATTTCTTATTGGGATATTTTACATGTGGATACTCAAACAGCTAAAAAAATGGTTAAAATGCTGGTCCTATTTGCCAATGCATTGATGCACAGGAGTTACAAATGCAGCGATGACAGTTGATTCTGGTAGCTGTAACGTGTCACCAAAAATCAGACATTGCGGATTGAAAATAAAAGTACGGTTTTACTGGTAGATGCAGGAACGTACAACGCAGTCAGAGAACAGGCGTGGGTCAGTTCCAGTAAACACAATGGAGTCAGAAGGGCAAACATAACAGACAAGGGCAAATCCAAAACAAAGTCAGCAAAACAGGTGAAAGGTCAAAAACAATAATCCAAGCAATCAGGCAAAAGTACAAAAGGGCAGACCCAAAAGGCAAAGTCGAAGAAAAACAGGCAAAGGTTCAAATACACGAAAAATAGCAACAGGAATAAACGCTCAGTAGTTTCACAGGGAAAGCAATACCCCGCAACTAACACTGGCTAAAGCCTGGGCTTAAATACTAAACTACCTGAGTCATATGACAGAGACACAGCTGAAAAATATTAATATTCAGGTGAACGTGTGCGCTGATAGGAGCATGAGGACTGGTCAGGAGACCGGGGTCCAACACGTCTTTGGCTGATACCCAGCACTGCTCTTCTGGACCGTAACCCTCCCAGTCTACCAGATACTGCAAGACTCCACCCTGTCGCCTCGAGTCCAGCAACCTATGGACAGCGTAGACTGGAGCCCCATCTATCTCCTCCGGTGGTGGTGGTGTGACATCCGGCGAAGCCTCGTCCAAGGGCCCTGCAACAACTGGTTTGAGAAGAGAAACATAGAAAGAACGTGAGACTCGGAATCGTGGGGGTTAATCTAACCTGTAAGTCACATCATTTATCCTTTTCACTATCTTGAAGGGCCCAATGTATTTGGGCAGAAGTTTTCTACTTCCCTCAACACCACGAAAGTCCCTTGTGGCCAGCCATACTCTGTCTCCATGTTGATAGATGGGGGTGTGGCTCCTGTGTCGGTCTGCTTGTTCCTTATTCCTCTGCAAGACTGTTTCGATTCGTCTGTGTGTGTCCTCACAGACTTGTTCACTCCGGTTCATCCAGGCATCAACGGCAGGAACCTCTGTAACTGAACCGGTCCACGGTGCTAATGGCGGTTGATACCCTAAACAGCACTGAAAAGGAGTCATCCCTGTGGTGGAGCTGGTTAGGGAGTTCTAAGGGATCTCTGCCCATACTAAAAACCATGCCAGTACGAAGGGTTTTCATGACAAAAAATAGTTCCTGGTTCATTCTTTCACACTGACCATTAGCTTGTGGGTGATATACTGAGGTGAGACTAATCGACACTCCGATGTGCTCAAACAAAGCTGCCCAAACCTGCGAAGTGAATTGGGACCCTCTATCTGATACTATGTCCTCGGGGATACCAAAAAATCTGAAAATGTGATTAAAAAAAGCTTCAGCAGTTTGAAAGGTGCTGGGTATGTTCGGGAAAGGAATAAATCTTACCCCTCTTGAAAATCTATCTATGACAGTCAAAATTGTTGTAAATCCATGCGATTCTGGGAGATCAGTCACAAAATTGACCGCTATATGAGACCAGGGTCTCTCTGGCACGGGAAGGGGCATTAGTTTGCCTGAAGGCAGGGTTTTTGGGGTCTACATTGGGAACAGGTAGAACAGGAAGAAACAAAGGAATGTATGTCCTTCAACATGGATTCCCACCAATATCTGTGGGATAGCAGTTTATGAGTTTGGGTTTCACCTGGGTGACAGGAAGTCAGGGAAGAATGCGCCCAAGTTATTAGTTGGTCACAAAAAGACTGCGGTACACAGTCTTTCCCTCTCCCGACTTCAACTACAAAAGGTTGTGTAGGGTCAGGATGTTTGAGGATGGGAGCAGTCGTGAAAGTGTCTTTTAAACATTGGAAAGCGTTTTCTGCTTGTTCAGTCCACCGGATCTTCCTGGGTGAGCCTTTGAGAAGGGACATAAGAGGGGCCGCTATAGTACTAAAATTCCTGATGAAACGGCGATAAAAGTTGGCAAAGCCTAGGAACCTTTGCAATTCTTTAACTGAAGTGGGAGTGGGCCATTGAACAACTGCCTCCACTTTGTGATCATCCATGATCACTCCCTGATCGCTAACTACATACCCTAGGAATGTAACAGATCGTAGGTGGAATTCACGTTTTTCTCCTTTCAAAAACAGGTTATTATCTAAGAGTTGGTTCAAGACTGCACGAATGTGTTGCACATGAGTTTCTTGGTCAGGGGAGTAAATGAGAATACCATCTAGATAAGCTATCACAAACCTGCCTAAGATGTCCCTGACAACCTCATTGATGAAAGCCTGGAAGACCGAGGGGGCGATAGAGAGTCCAAAGGGCATTACAAGGTACTCATAGTGCCCCCTAGTGGTCATAAATGCAGTCTTCCACTCGTCTCCCCCTTTGACTCGAATGAGATTGTAGGCACCTCTGAGGTCTAATTTAGTAAAAACCTTTGCTCCTTTTAATTGCTCTAGGGCTACTGGAACCAGGGGGAGAGGATAAGGGCTTGGTGATCTGATTTAGGGCTCGATAATCTATACAAGGATGTAAACCTCCGTCCTTCTTTATAAAGAAAAAATTAGAGGCTATTGGGGAAGTTGAGGGTCTAATAAATCCTTGTTCTAATGCTTCCTGAATGTACACGTCTAGGGCCTTTGTTCTTCTTGAGTGAGGGGATATGTTCGGGACTTAGGAAATGTTGGGTTTTCTATCAACTCGATTGCGCAATCATAGGGTCTATGTGGGGGTAGCTGAGTGGCGTTCTTCTTATTGAAGACCTCCTTCAAGTGAAGATACTCAGGTGGGATTTGAAAAGTGTCTTCAGCGTTGGAGCTTTCTACGGAGGTGGACAAAACTGAGACTGATAGTGGGGTAATACATGACTGTAAGCAAAAGTCAGACCATTTCATGATTGTGTGCTCAGACCAGGCAATAGAAGGTTTGTGTTTTTCTCGCCAGGGAAGTCCTAATATCAGTTCAAACCCAGAATGTTCTAACACTAGAAATGACAGAGTTTCCTTCTGAAGAGCGCTGGTGTGTAAGGTCAAAGGTTTGGTGATCTTGAAGATGCTCCCCACTCCTAGTGGTCCTCAATCGAGGGCGGCCACCTTCAGGACAGTCTGTAAGTTCTCCACAGGTATCTGTAGTTGCTCTACTAGCCGTGCATGGCGCCAACCCCTGGACTAATGTGGTGACAATCGAGATGAGTTGCTCTGCATTGGTTCTGGAGCATCGCTGGTTTCAGATGTGCTTTTGACTTGCGAGAGCACCCTCCTATTGTTCCTTTCAGACTTGGATTTATTTTGATGATACAAAAGGTGATCTAACTTGATAGCTAGATTAATGAGTTGATCTAAGTCTAAGTCATCATCTTTACATTCATTCAAAATGTCCGTATTGAGTCCTTGACGGAACATTACTAAAAGGGCCGGTTCATTCCAGCCACTACTGGCTGCTAGTGTTCTAAATTCTAATGAGTAGTCTACTACTGAGAAAGTTTGGACAAAAGTTCCCTACTAACTTTACCTTCGTACGGGTGATCAAACACCATTTTGAATTCAGTGAGAAATTGAGCATATGATAAATGGTGAACATGTGCCCAGCTGGCCGTAGCCCATTCTAGCGCTTTATCAGTGAGCCTAGAAACAGTGAAAGATATCTTGGCCTGATCGGCCTGACTTAGGAATTATCAAAGAAAACCGAACACTGGATTGTCTGTCATTTTTATATATAAAAAAAGAAATCATAGCCACAAAGTGCAGGTTTAAAAAGCAGGGCTTTAAACATAAACATGCAAGTATGTCGTGTTTGGACGTAATTGCAGCAAAAGTGTTGGATGACTGTCATCGAGGCAATCAAATTAATCCAGCATACATCTGGAAGTATAACTTCAGATTCATTCCCTTTAATATCTATTTAAGCTAAAGGTAGCACTCATAAAAGAGGCTGCTGTACAGGCAGCACTGCTTCAGAGTAGATTGAAAGTGATGAGAACAACTGACCCCAGACAGATCCCAGTCTATTCAGTTCCAAAGTTAAAATTTCCTGTCACCAGACATTTTTGAGGAACTCAAGGCAGCTGGTACTGAGACTATGATTCTGGTAATTACAGAAGATATCTTGCATTTATTTCTACAGGAAGCTTCCACAGAGATCTCACTATTTGCCTATAAAGCACATTTGTGTTTTACATCCAAAGATGATGATCCCCAAATGAGCTTTAACCTTTAGAAGTTGCCATTATCTCTGTGAAAACAAAAGCATTGTGTAATTTGATGTTACTTGATGCTCATTGAAACACGTGGAGAAATTCCATGGAAAGAACAAATTCTCAACTTTCAGTCCATACCGCATTTGTGTTTGCAAGCAAATGAGAAAATACTTTATTATGATTTGAATTTGATGAAACATTATTACATTTACCTCTTTACCTGTTTGTCATTGTTTACTACAAAACAGACAGAAAAGAAGTGCAGACTTGAACCTTCAATACAGAATGTAAATTAAGTGCAAATGTAGTTCATTGCATAACTTATGTTATTAAATTAAAGCAATTACATAGCTATAATAGGTACACTCATAAAAAGATGGTTCTTCAAGGGTTCTTTGGTAAAGAAAATGGTTCTATATGGATAAAAGGGTTCTTCTAGTGTTTATGGTATGGTAGAACTGTTTTCTTTACTAAAGAAACCTTGAAGAACCATCTTTTTTAAGAGTGTAGGTCCAATTTTGTGGAAAAAAAATTCACTCTAGGCCTTCTGGAATGCACAGATACATCATTGACTACAAAAGTTTCTGTCAGATTAGAAATGATACTTTGCTGAAAGAGTAACTGTAAAACAAGGTCAAATATATTGTGACATCATGGTGAAAAAGAATCAGGTGAGGCCGTACTATCTGTTCAGAAAGGCTCTTGTGTTTTAAACACAGCAGAAAAGCCACTTGAAATTCAGCCAGACTGACAAAAGGAACACTCAATGCTGCACACTTCCACTCTACGGTTAACACAAAATCCCACTCAACTAAACCCACACCCCAACACAGAATAACAAAAGTAACACATAACACATCTTAACAAACAAACAACAACAGTCCTTCTTTTAAGGAGAGTGCGTGTCTCTCATCAGCCTCTTTTTAGGGCCCTTTTTCCATGCATGCTTACGAGCTTCAATGCAGCACAGCCAGTGGTGGAATGCCACATTATTGTTGCTGTATGAAAAAAAAAATGCTTATTTTTTATGATTTTTCTTCTACATGATTTGAGCACAATGTTAAGAACTAAGTTACTACTTCGGTGATACATGGTTTATTTTTGGACAGTGACGATATGCTAATATTGTTTCTTACAAGCGTCAGTGTCCATATTTAATTGTATTTAATGTGCTTTACCATTCTACTGTTTTCCACGTTCCAGTAAAATACTATCGGGACACTAGCAGAAATGTCTTCATTTATTTTTGGAGTTTTGACATGTATGGCCTGAACTGAAGGCCTAGCTCTAATAGTCAAAGCTCACCACTGATCTTAAGTAGCATCAGCCTCAGATGCTCTGTGCCACTTTAAGGAACAAACTGCATCAGACTCTGATGATAGGCTGAAGTCTAGCTTGTGAGAATATAATTTAAAAGGTCAGGCTATGAAGCATTCTTGTCAGTGCTGTTAAATTGCAGTGGGAATAGTAAAGCATAATCATTTCTCAGTGGTCTACAGAAAAGTGTGACAGTTTGACTGTAATTGTTTATCAGTGCTACACTTCCGAGAACTGATCTTGGTCTGAGTTTCAAGAACCTAAAGAATAGTCGCTGTCATCAGTGCAGCACTGAGGGAATGGTTTTAAAGCACTGAGGGTAAGCCAGGCCACAGCAATGCGGAGATTAATCGTCTTTGAACTTTAGCACTGTGACTCCTATCAGGAAACTTGATGAATGAATTTCTGAACTCAGGATAGAGGTGGCATCCTATCGTTAGCATTTTGTTTCATCTGAGCTTGATATACTGCATATCAGAAAGCTTTGAGACATACAATGTGGTGCAGTCTGAGGTAAATGCAGTATTGATTTGATACTCTGAAGTTATTTTGATCTTTGGAGTTGTTCTTCTTTGTAGGCTGAGTTCTCCGTCGAAGGAGAAATTTCATACATAGCCATATACTCTCTTTCTTTCTCTGCATTTTCTCTATGTGAAATAAACATTAAAGACTCTGATGGATCAGGTCTGTCTTTTAGACCACTGTCCAAATCTCTTTGTCCAAAGGAAAGTACTGATGAAAGCATGGGCTCAATCTCAGGGCTTAATGCAGTTTAAAGGTGCACATTTTTGTGTCATAGTCACTCAGTTAGTAGTACAGCTGAAATGTAGTAGGGAAATGTACATGCAGACTGATTTTGAAGATTCAGCAGACAGGAACCTATGTTTCAAGCTTATGTATCTATTCAAATGTAAAGGGGTAATTACATGACAAATTACATTGGGATTTACATTTACATTCCATTTAAATTCTGTGTGGACAGCTTTTGTGTTTTCCTACTGCATAATCATAAAAAATATAGTAATGTAGTTTGGCTTATTAGCTATCTTGCTTGCTAGTTAGTTAATTGGCTGATATAAAACAATACACTTGACTGTTCTGTGCTCACACACACAAAAATACCTGCACAGACTCGTGTAGAGTCAAGGAAAGCTTTTCTTTTTCTTCTCTCAACTGACACATAAGCTTTATGCTTGCTACAACTTGCAACTGTTAGCTGTGCTGAGAGGAAACAATGTAGTGCACTTTTCTGAGCTCACACAATAACAAAAATAGAATTACATAAAATCATGCATGGAATCAAGCACGCTTATATTTTTCTCTTACAAGTGTGAAAATATGAAGAAAAACACATTCCTGCTAGCAGAAATACAAATAGCATTTAGCCTTAGCTTCCTAGCTAGCATATGTGTAACCTTAGCAAGCTCTGTGCACAGTAATAATTAAAAACAAAAAGCTATGGACACATCAACATACTGTTCTGACTTACATTCTTGTGCTTATTGGTCATGTAATAGTGCTTGATGACTCATCCTCCTCAGGTCAACACCAGACAGCACAACCATAACAGAGGAGTAATATGAACAGAGAATAAGGTTTTAGCATTAATATAGTATATTAAAAAAATGGGAAAGATGGAAAAAAACTGCCTGTCATTGGACAGAAGTACTTAAGATTAACCAATACTAATACTAATACTAAGAAGATCAAACAATACTAAATACTGCTGGTCTTTTTTCAGCAGGGTGGAGTCTTCAGTACAGGGCTGATGGTCAATGGAAAAAGGACAGTTGTAGTTTTCTGGTGCCAAAGGTTCCAGTAATTTGTGCAGTAGTAAAAGTCTCCAAATATGGCTGTTCTATTTGTTTCTAGTCTAAAAATGATACAGATGGTTGTTATGTTAGCGGCAGTTTAAAAAGATGCAGTGACGCTTAACAGCAGACTACTCCAGATCAGCCTAGAGCCTGAAGTCTAACTTTGTTGTGAGACAGCTAGCATATGCGCTTCACGTTGATGTGCTGCATAAATATCTTATCAAAGAACACAGCAGCACCAGGAGGTAGGCAGTGGCAGAAAGAGTGGATGTGTGTGTGTACTTTGTCTTGGTCTATTTGTGGTCTTTTTGCCCACGTGATGAAGATTATTCAAAAAAATGATTTCATTAATGCAAAATGCACCTTTATTGAAGATATTGTCCACCAACTTATCTCTATCTGCTGCCTCATATTTCAACTCATTTTTCTGACCTTTAAAAAAAAACTGAAAACCTGTTGGCTCAAAACTCTTTTATAGAAGGTTTTGACCAGTTTCTCAATTATGCAAACCAAACCAAAGTTTTATCCAGCTTTCAAACACTGAAACATATATTACTAAGCACAGTGTTAGTTTGTTGCTACTTATAAAAACACTGTATATCATTAGAATATATATATATATATATATATATATATATATATATATATAAGGGGTTGATGTATTATTGTATGTGCATAGTTTGTTTTTCAGTTGCCGTCTTTTTGAGAGCTTGGAGTCAAACATCTGATGCTAGAGGCTCTTCAGCTCAAAACATCATCCAAAAAATGACGGGAGAAAAAGGTTATTTAAATTGCCCACTTGGGAGGCCTGCATGGGCATCCACTGACAAGATACCTAAGCACATTTCATTTAATATATTCAGTATGTTACTGTTTCTAAAGCTTCTATAATTGATTTTTGCCGCTCTTCAGATTCACTAGCAGCAGCAATAGAGTCCAACTTGGCAGCTGGCGGTGCTAGACCTACAGAAAAGTCAGTCGTCATGTGTATTGTTATAGTCTCAAATGAAAGGCTTTGGTTTTTTGAGAAAATGTGCAGGCAACACATTCTAATCGGCAAGCCGCGCAGGTCTATTGTTTGAAAAATTGCAACAGCGAAGCAATGGCGCAATTATCTCCACGTGGGAAGCTGTTCATATTTCAAGGTTTCCCTTTCAGTAGGGAGAAAAAAAAGAAAGAAAAAGAAAGAAACAATGGCTCCGTACGCAGACAGCAGTAAAAGAAAGTGGCAGTAAATGACACAACAATTTTGGTGGTGTCAAAATGATAAACAAAATGCATAAGTAACAATGGATAACAAGTGACGAGGAAGCGGCGCGGCAGAGAGCGGATATGTAAACAAACAATTATAAATGTGGTGGATGAATGAAAGAGCTGTGGAGCTTAAGTGAGACGGACTAAAGCCGCTATGTGGCTTCTCGTGAACAGTCATATTTTACTGAGCACATGTACAGCACAGGCTACATCCTAACTAGACTTGCATGCACTTCACTATCGTTGGATCATAATCAACTCAACCTAGCAAGAGAGCGATGAGATGTTGGCCTCTTTGGATTTGCTCCATTCACAGTCTGAGCCTCATCAAGGCACAATGTAGGCTTAGTAATGGTGCACTTAAGAGTTAACAGACTGTACTGTCAGACATACACTGAGTCACAGTCATTTTTAGCACCTCGTTCAGATGTCTTCAGACACCCCAAGTTGACTGGAAGCAGTCAAGTAACCCACATCATGAGCATATTTCGTATGCTTAACAACCAGATCAAAAGGAAGGTGAAACTTTAGTGCCAGTAATGGAGGAGAGATTATTACCTGAAGTTGCTGAACTGCCTGAACTGTATGATATTATGGATTGAAATCATCATGATATGACGTAACAAAGAGGAGGTTTTTTTGGGAACACTTTGCTGAAATGCAGCATTTGTAAGACTATTTGACCCTTCATAATGCACCTATAACCCCAAAAATGGTGGCAGGCTGTTCTGGCCTACAGAAAATTGTGGATGTGTTTTAAACCTCAAATGACAGGCTTCGGTTTCATCAATCACAAAAGCTACTAGCAGGCCCAGATCATCAAGTTATCAGCCCTTGGGCAGAAATATTTAGTGGGCCCTGACCTGGCTACCTTTTTTGGGTGGTCATTGAATATTTTATGATATCACAGCAGATTACACAAAGCCTATGTAGCATCACAAAACAAAAGCAGGATTATGCACAGATTAATGAGAACACAGGTGAATGTAAACCCAACAACCAATGCACCAATTTCATATAAAGCATTCTTCACATGCACATTTGCCCCAGTGAATATGACACTGATCACAATCGGACAGCTGAAATGTTCTTGATAAAGGTGAAAAAAGCAATAAACTTACCTGGAGCTTCAGATGCAAGTTACATTCACAGGAGTGTTAAAGCTTGAAAAACCTGAAAGCTTTACCAATGTATTAGTGGATAGTAAAATGGTTGAATGTGAAATATGAACCCAAAGAATATTTGAGAAATAATGTCTGAACCCAGCTGAACTTCAATAATCAAGTCCTGTTGGATTTAGATGAAACGTTTGAGCCAGAGGGTTTTCAATTGTGCACCAGAATCCAGTTTCCAGTCCTTAATTTTATAATCACTGGCACTAATTGCTGATTCCATCCAGTGTCATACCTACCAGTCATTACAAAACCCTCAACTGGAAACTGGATTTAAGGTCTTGAATTAAAGAACACAGTTTTATGCTCTAATGCACAACACAGGCATGCAATTAACCCAATCCAAGGAGAGAGTGATTAAAGGAAGCTGCAGTTAATACTCTGCTAGGGAAATTGATGGGAAAACGTTGTTGTGGAGTAGGAATTTATATGGTATCTAATGTGGAGTGAGTTTTAGGCAAATGCATGGTTAGAAACAGATATCAGCTGTGCAGCGAGGATTACTCAAATGGAACTTGAGTACCCCAGTGTATGATTCCGTAAAAGCTCCATTCTCTGTTAGAGCAGCTGACTTGTAGCTGGCTAGTTTGTGAAGTTCAATTGATGCTTTAGCAACCCTCAGAAAGAGCTGAGGCTCCTGAGATGAGGCAGGATTTTTTTGGCCTGGAAAATAAATCTGATTCTGTCCACCGTATTGATTCACTCAGCTTGGATAATAGACTTCTTAGAACTAATGGGACAGTAAGTACACAATTGTGTTCGATTTTTTTTTCTCCCAACAAGTACAGGTGCCACAAATGAATATTGGCCATACCCTAAAAGCCCACCTGGGCCAAAGCCAGAAATTGGACACAGAGAAATGAAAAAAAGAAAAATGAATGGTTCAGGTTTGGACAGGAGAAAACCATTCTGCTGCTGAGTTTTTAATGGAATGCTTTTTTTTCTAATCTTTCTAGTGACCCAGCTTATTATAAAACAGACAAATTTGAAATCACCTTCACTTTTTAACTTGGAATGCCTGCAAATTACCTCCATGGGTGCCTGCAGACAAAAGGATTACTGCTTAATTAACCTTACATTAATCCATTTAACTTTCATCCTTTTTGTCTCACAACCATGGCTTTTGAACTGTATGAGTTTGTTGTTCTGGCTGACCTTGATCGCCTACATTACCAATCCAGAGTGAGAGTCTTAAAGGAAGACTACAGCGTTTTTCAACTTAATCTCTATCTGCAGCATCTGAAACATACGATGGATGGATGATGACTTGAACACGTTTTCAGGCTTGATGAAAGGACAAAAAACCACATTGACTCCACATTCTAAAACATTCATAATAGAAGCTATTGGGCAGTTGCTTTAGTGTCTGTTATAGTAAAAGAACAGAAAAGCCCAGAGGGGAGGCCTCAGGGCCTTCTAGACCTTCAGAGAAAGCCTACAGATTTCTGAGAAATGAAAAATGATGTCTGTAATTTTGAGTCTTTTTTTTAATAGAATCATCTTGCTTGTTGTATTTAAACTCTGCAAGTACAGCGGTGCTCTTATTTCATTGTTAAGTTATGTTTGGAAATAAAAGAGTTAAAATCTTGGAACACCTAGTAGAAAATTATCCAATCTGTTTTTTTTTTTTCTCTCCCTAGTATCTAAACACAGCAAAGCAAACTCCCATTGATAAGGTCTTCAGGAGCTGAACTAAAGGCCTAATATGTCAGATTAACTACTAACATAAGTAGGAGTAACAGTGGAATCAACCATATATTGTTTGTTTGTGTTTACAAAAGGGGGAACAAATTTTGCAAGTATAAACATCATTCTAGGTCTTCTGGAAGTCCTAGATAGGTCACTGACTGCAGATATGGGCTGTAGTCTAACCAGGTTTTAGTGAGTTGTTAGAAATGAAAAGCAGCAGTGGCAGTTCTATACCAGGACTCTTTACTGAAGTCACTGTAAAACTGCTACAAGGTAAACTGTGAGGTAATGTCTATTACATTACTGAATGTTGAAAGACTTAGCACTAACATACTATTAGAGTCCCATATGGGACATTTGGAGAAATTAGCATTATCAGAGAGGAGTGTTTTTTTCTTGTTCTTGACTGAATTTTGACTCCTGTGTCCCAAACTGAAGGCCTAGCTCTGGTAGTCATGATTTGCCACTGCAAGACCTGTTGATACAAAGTCACTGGCATCCATTATAAGTGCATTTCTGAAGGAATTGCCCATTGACTTCTATTAAAGCGCTTTTTGGGTCAACAGATTTTCTGTTTTCTGTACAGGAAAACACACTGAAATTACTTTCTGTAATAACTGACTGTATGCTGCAGCAGACAGAGAATAGGTTGAAAAATGCTGGCGTATTCCTTAAAGCTTCCTCTTTGTCTGTAATAAAGTACAGTACATGCCAGCAGCCAGGTTATTGTTTTTTTTCTGATGGTCTTCAAAGCAAGCTTTGAATATAAGATTTGTTTCTGTGTTTGATCTTTAAACAGTATTTCTCTACAGTTTATACGTCATCACTGTGATTTGATTTGTGAGAAAATGACAGGATGTTAATATTTTGGACTCACGGCAATGCTTTTCTGATGAATTAGTAAGCAGCATTTCATTCAGCCTTCAAACATTGAATGTGATTCGTTGTGACACATGAAATTACTTATTTGGCATTTCTGTCAGTGTGAGCTGTTGTGTGTGAAAATGTTTGACATGTAGAGCTCACAGTAGAGGCTACAAAAAAAGGACATTTGGATCAACTGTTGCTAATTGCATATATTAATTCAATTGATGAGCAGATTTTCCTCAGTGATCTCATGTGGTCTTTTATTTTAGCCATCAAAACAATCCACACATATATTAACAGAGAATTGTACAAATTTTGGTGCATTAAAAGTTCGAATACGAACCTAAAACTTTTTTCAGTTTTGATGTAACACATAATAAGACTGTATGCATAATTCTAATAGGTGGATAAAATTAAGCACATAGCCATGCAGTCTTCATAGACAAACACTGGCAATAGAATGGGTTGTGCTGAAGAGCTCAATGACTTTAAACATGGCACTGTCATAGAATTCCATCTTTGCCACAAGTCAGTTTGTGATGTAAAGCACTGCAACACTGGACTCTGGAGCAGTGGAAACATGTTCTCTGGTGTGATAAATTAAGCTTCACTATCTGGCAGTCTGATGGACAAAGCTGGAATTGTCAGATGCCAAGAGAACGCTACCTATTAGAATGCATAGTATTAACAGTAAAGTTTGGTGGAGGTGGGATAATGGTGTGGGACTGTTTTTTAGGGTTTAGGTTCAGCCCCTTAGTTCCAGTAAAGGGTAATATTAATGCTACATTATGCACAGATGTTTTACACAGTTATACTTCCAACTTGGTGGCAACAGTTTGGGGAAGGCCCTGAATATGCTCCTGTTCCTCCACACCGAACTCATGGTTTGCTGAGTTTGGTGTGGAGGAACAGTAGACCAGTAGAGCTCAGAAGAACAACAGTTTGATCCCACAGACACAATCCAAAATGTTGCAGAATGGTGGAGACTGTTGTGACCACAAAGAGGGGGCAAACTCCATATTAATCCCCATGGATTTTTCAAATGAGATGTCCAACAAGCTCATATCGGTATGACGCATACATGTCCACATACTTTTGGCCATATAGGGTATATTGGTGTTAAGAGTGTACTAACAACTAGAAAAGTGCATTTGCAGGAGAAAATACAGTGATAATGCAGGTATCTCAGATGATTGCTAGGTGGTTGCTATGGTATCCAAGGTGGTCGCCAAGGCATTGCTAAGTGAATGCCATCATATCCCAGGTGATTGCTAGGGTGTTGCCCGCCTGTTGCTATGGTATCTGCAGTAGTTGCTAGGGTGTTGCTAGGTGGTTGCTATGGTTTTTCAATGTGGTTGCTAGGGTGCTACTAGCTAGTTGCTATGGCATCTCTGGTGCTTGTTGTCCTTGGTGATTGCTAGGGTGTTGCTAGTTAGTTGTTATGGTATACCATGTCATTCATATGGTGTTGCTAGTGTCCTTGTTTCATTGTTAAATAAGTAAGTTGCACAAAATGTCATTTAACGATAATTGTAAGAAAACTGTATGTCCAATCAAAGAGCTGTATACAAACACACCATTCCTGATCAGACTGAAAATTCCGGAGTTGGAACTGTGTCGATATCTTGAAAACTATGGGACTAGCAGAAAACAATCTGGCAGAAAAATACAGAAAAAAATAGAATTTCTTAGCTTGTCAGTGCTTGCGCATTGCAAAGTAAATTGTTTGGATATTGTTATCTGATTTATTTCTTCTTCTTAATCTTCTTCTAGCATCTGGGATAACATAGCAACTGCCTAGCAAAACCTTAGCAACCACTTGGGATACCATCACAACCTAGCAACCACCCGGAACACAATAGCAGCCACCTAGCAACAACCTGGGATCCCATAGCAACCATCTAGCTACACCTTAGCAACCACCTAGTAATGCCCTTGCAACCACTTGGGATACCATACCAACATCCTAGCAGTCAGGAATACCATAGCATCCACTCCGGAACACCAAAGCAGCCACTTGGGATGACATAGCAACCATGTAAAATACCTTAGTAACTGCATGGCAACACCATAGCAAACATTTGAAAATTGTGTAAGCATTGCGTTCACTCTGCTTTTTCATAGGAATGCACTTTTCTAGTTTTAAGTTCCTACATAAGTCTAAAAGTATCCAGAGCCACCTGCTAATTAGTGAATTCATTCACCTTCAGGTGCACACAGTTGCGCACACACAGCTTGTATAATAGAAAAATATCATAGAAAAGCATTGCCAATAGAGCGGGATGCTTTAAAGCAGCTGCACATGAGCCAATGCCAGACAACAACTACAGTGCTGGAGTATAAAGCCCCAGTATTGGGCTGTGCAACAGTGAAACTGTGTTCTCTAGAGTGATGGAGCTCCATCCAGCACTTTTGGGATCAGTCGGAGTGGCGTTTGTGATCCAGAACTAATCACCCAACATCAGTACCTGACCTCACTAATGCTCTTGTGGCCAAATGCAGTCAAGTCCCCTCAGCAATGTTTGAACATCTATTGTAAGGCCTTCCTACAAGCCTAGAGGCTGTTACTGCTGCAGTTACTGTTGCTATTAATCCCTTGATTTGAGAAGAAACACTAGAAGAGCAGTTATCAACAGACTTTTGGATCACTAAGAAATCATTAATTAAAAATGACACCATGCTTTTGTTGCAGCCAGCAATAACTGCAACTTCTAAGTGCTGGCAATATCTGTAATAGGACCTTGTAAATAAATATTAAGACATCTAGACTGGAAGAAAGAGTTTATTTGTGAGTATTAAAACAGTGAATGTAAAAAGATATGCCAGTTATTACTCTCTCTATTGGATTTCTCATTTGACTTTATTATCCACAAAACCAGCTTACTAATGCTGTAGTGGTTTCAGTGTAGAAGCCGAATCAGTGCCTTTAGCACCGTTGTTACATTTAGAAATAATACACAAAGGATAGTAGGAAACTATGAGGTTGACTGATTTCTTCAATTCATCCACTTCAATCCAGAACTAAATCCATTAAGGAGTGAAAAATGGAACAGTATTTGTTGGGGAACACAATGCCTGTAGTGTGTTATAGCTAGATATGGCAGTGTGTACATATGATGAATGAGGTATCCAAGCCAAGTTTCATTATGTATTGATTGATAACTGTGACCTTTATGTGCCAATGCTCTATGATGAACTTATCAATTATATGGCGTGTGCTGCAAGCATGACCTGCCATGATGCTTTTACAAGAAACCTGGATTCAAATTGTTGCTGTTAGAAAATGATCTCCAATGACATTATTGGAGAAGGAGACTTGTGTGTGTACATTAAGGTAATGAGATTTTATTCCTACTAATTTCTGTTGGTCTATTAATCATGAAATGTCCACACAATATAAAGGGCTTCTGTCGTTTTCTGATATGGATAAAAACAATGAAAAAACCTAGTTATAAGTTATTGATATTTCAAAACAGCCTACCTGAAAAAGTTGAAAATATTTTAACAGATCCTACAGAGAATACACTTCTGCACATTTAAATACACAATTCTTACACAACACCACACATTTTATTTTTCCCAATATGTTTAACGTACTAAAATGTTCAGAAATATGCCAGATTTTTGTGTTCTCTATAAAGGATAAACTTATTATCACTTAGAAAATCAACAAAACATGCCATTTGACCAGGGGTGTTTAAATTTGATATGTTTTTATGTTTAACATAATGTGCTGCATTATATCTGATTATGAAGTGTCAGTTATGTTCTTTTGGACTGTATTCAAAGTAGCAACCTCTCGACAACAGGGTAAAACCTTAGACCCTTTTAAAACCTTTTTAATGGAACATTCAATTGGTCAGTGAGATTAGACCTCTGAAGTCCAATGTTTATTAGAAGTGTGTAATAAAAGCCATTTTAAATCTAAAAGCCATTCAATGGGCTCAGAAGGTTTTCTTAACATAGTGTATTGTCATAAATCACTCTCAGATGGAACCGATTTGGATTTAGCTTGTCTCTGTGTGCATCAAGTAGAAACTTGAAATGCAAAGTACATTAAGTATCATACAAGAATCTAAATCTCTAACCCACAAAGCTACAATTGATTCAATTACTGTGTAAATATTGTTTAATTACTATTTAGTTTTACTATTAAGCTTCAACTAGTTTGTAGTTGAGAATTAACTAGTTTGTTACGAATTCGTACAGCAGACAATCTGTATATTAATATTGGACTGTCCAAATCAATATCAGTGTAAGTGCTTTGTAATTACATTTATAATAACTTTGTGATTGTGATTACATGAGAATAGTACAGCAAAATCAGAGTAATGACTCTCAACATCTAAGGGTTAACCTCAGCTCAAAACCTAAACCTAATCCTAATCATGATTCTAACCCTGATGCTGTTATACAATTAGTATAACAGATAGTCTATATTGGACAATCCAAATAAAGTGGGAAGAATAAATAAAAAAAGTACTTGTGTAAAAAAATATCTGAAAGGGAGGTAAAATTACAGTGTTCTTGTATCCTGCCGCGGGTGAAGCAGACTTGTAACTGTCAGAAGGAGGTGATGCGTGTAGAACGGGCCTCTCACACAACTCCTGTACTCTGACAACCTAATCTTTATCACCTGTCAGTCTGTTGAGAGACGAGCGCACCCGCTAACTCTTTCACCCGCTAACTCTTGTTCTTTCTCTATCTCACAAACATGCACGTCTTCTCACCCCATTGCACAATGCTAGGAAACGAGCTCCAACACTGACTGTAACACATCCTCAGTGACACTGATAACATCAATAATGAAAGATTGTTGGCAGCTAATTTGTTCATTGATCAGTTAACAATGTCACCTCATTGAGACATGGAAAACGTCTGACAGAAGAAAGAAAGAAGCTAGACCTGTGGAAAGTTTAGTAATCTGGAGTCCGCATTGCCAGTTTGTTAGCTACACATGCCTTGTTTCTCCACTCATTGGCCACTTTATCAGAAACACCTTCCATGTAGATGCATTTTAGGTTTACAATTACTGACTCTAGCCCAACATTTATAACCCCAACTCCACCCTCTCCATCAATGTATGGGGACCACCACAGGACCACTACTGACCAGATATTTTTTAGGTGGGGGATCATTTTCAGCACAGCAGTGACACGGATGTGGTAGCGGTATGGTAATGAGTGTTGTGCTGGTACAAGAGTTTTTATACACAGGGCTGACTGTTGGAAGCGTTGTGTGCCAATTTCAGTTGCAAATCAGACACATTCTGCGTGTTATGTACAAAACTGGTGCACAGGCGTGAACATGTAGTTTATGGGTTGCATGCATGGAAAAATACAAATTGTGCTTCTCTTGCTCATGCATATACACTTGAGAGGGGATCACAGAAAATGTGGGAAGATTATGCAGAAAATGGAAGTTATTGGACGTGTGTCTGAGTGCATATTCCACCCAATTTAAGTTTGAGCAACTAGAGGCAGTCAGTTTTGCGTGTGATTTTCTCAGCCTTTTAAACTCAGATGTAAATTTGCTGTAAGGCCTCAAAAGCTTGTTTAGGGAGACTTCATTTAACAATGGCAGCGGTCACAGTGGCTAAACAGAAGCATGAACATGTGCTGAAAGAATGTTCACCAATGTACCAGATGTACATATGAGAGGAGTTACAGCACAAAATATGCTGTAATGTGTCCACAATATGCACTTGGAGGCTGTATTACTGTTGCACAAATTCACAATTTTGATAATTACTGTATAGGGATGAGTATCATTAGATACTCTTATTGATAGTACTTTCCATAAATTGGTGCAAAAAACAAAGACATGGCATGAAAGGATGTGAACATATCTATTGAATTAAAATGGAAAGATGTGAAAAGGCTGTGGTCATCTCCCTACAGCTGAACATATTAACAAAAATCAGCAATACAAAATCAGTTATCCCTGGTTGTCTGGACAGCTCATACTAAGTTCAAACTCAGGCTACATAACAGTTATTGATTTATGCTATGCTAGCTACTGAATTTTAATTCAGTTCACACTCATGCACACATGCACAGGGAGAAACTATAGCTCTATCTTTTTCATGCACAATTTATGGTAGTCATCTACTAGTCCTTCATCAGTTGTCAGTTTCTGACCACAGGACCACTGTTGGCTGGATATTTTTGGTTGATGGACTGTTGATATTGACATGTTTGAAAAGAACTTGGTAACACCAAATTCAGCAGCATTGTCTACACTCGTGCCAGCACCACACATATTAACATGCTACTACCGCATTGGTGCCACTTCTGTGATGAGAATTATCCACCACCCAAATAATGTTTGGTCAGTGGGGACTCATGGTGGTCCCTTTTGCTGGATGGGGTAGAAGGGAGCCAGTCAGCAGGGGGAGTCTGGTACTTTTCTCCACATAACATGGCCAAGAGCCACCCACCTTGTCAGGAAGAGGCCGCGTAACTGACATGACAAAGAACCAAATCACAGTTTGTTGTTTTGGTGTGGAGTATAGGGGCACGTGATTGTAAAAGTCCCATGGATACATGGATATACAATGGAGTAAAAGTCTAAGACCACATTGAAAATCTGGTGTTTTTTCAGTTAAACCTGGAAATAAACAACAAAAAGTTTTAGCGTCACAGAAAAAAAAAAAACGGTATGACAGTTAAAGTGAAGAAGAAATTTAAATTGAAGCAAATTTGTGAAGCTGATCATGTTAAGGCCTTTGTACAAAAAAAATCTGATTTTTTTCATTATGTCCATTGGAACACATGTTTAGATGACTCTCGGGAGGATTTGATCTACTGATCAGAAGCTTTTGCACAAGCCTACGGAGTCCATACCAGCTCCCACACTGTCCCTAAAGCAAAAGGGGGACGTACTGTACCAAATAATAAGAAACTCTGAAATTCATGGAAACATTCAAAGATTCTACTTTTCACTCAAATTGTTATGCTGATACAATCATTTGTAATTAAAAACTGTATTAAATTAGAAAGGAATGCAAAATAGAAGCAGTTTCCCTAAGGTCTCAGACTTTTGGACCCCACTGTACATCTTGGTTTATAAAGTTCATTTTTCATGCAGTGCAGGTAGCTGGAATTTAACTGGGAAAAAACCCTTTATTTCCTGTCTGAATGATAAAAAATGCTGCACAGAACTGCTATGCGTATACACAGATGTGCGGATAGACAAACAGAATGCAACTGACAAAAGATATGTGTGCAAAAGATATTTCAGTGTGAGTGGAGCATCTGAGGCTGAGACTAGAGGCCATCTGATAAACTGTACAGCAGCAGATGAGCTACAGTCAGTAATTGTAAAACTACAATGTATTGTTGGATCATTTAAGAATTGTATACCTACAAAGTGGGTGCCTCCCCACACCTCTGGATCATAACAGCTCAACATAGCCATTCCCAGTTTGCCCTGAGTATGTGAAAGCCCAGACACATGGAAAAAGGTTCCACTGTTGGTTCATGTATACTCATAAGCATCAGGGTCACAGGCAAAAAAGTGTATGTATGGGGGAAACCAAGCTGCGTGGTAATGTAAATGTGCTGATTACAGCTAGAGCTTCAGCGCATGCAGCAGTGGAGGAAGCAGGCCGCGTGTGACGCTTATTTGAATCTCAAATCATTAATGATGACTGTGCCCTGTCCCTGGCTTTAGGGTGACATCATTATTCATAGTCAGACAGCCTTAGGATCTAATTTAATGGGAATAATTTAATTTGGGGTAATGACTGTGCAATTCACCCACTTCATCTCACCTGGTGGATGGCCTAATTGACAGCTATTAAAAGCTTTGGGGAATGTGGTGGGACAGAGCACTTGCTTGTGTGCTAAATGGATCCTGGTATGTATTGGATATTATTTCTGGGGGGAGGGGGGAGATATGTTTACATAGCAGATAAAGGAAAACCATTTACAATGGGTCCATTTTTTTACTTTGCTATGCTGTTATCAGTAATGGTCATGCATTTTAAACTAGAAGCCATTCTGCTACAAAACAAATTATAAGATATGAGTCACTGGAACCACCACACAGTCAATGTGCTTTGAAAGACAGATTATTCACCTTAGTCATGAGACCTTGAGGAACTACAATTAGTTTAGCTAATAAAATAAGCTAGTGAAAAAGAATAGCGCATTACAGCGTAGTCTTCTGTAATCCAGTTATAAATATGGAGTCAATCAGATTTGATTACATTAATGGTTTTCACTATCAATTACATTAGCAGTTTAGAAATTATACTGATTATTTTCATGATTGATTGAGTAATCAGACTTTTAAAAGGCAGAACAATAAAAAAAAACTGACTTACCTGAACAGTTGCAAACCATGCACAGCCTTTCAAATATTCCAAAACACTTTATTGGAAAAGATTAAATAAGGATACCTATACAAAAGACCTCCTAAAAATATTAAGTGACAAAAATACATTTTGATGGGTGTCAAGTTGTTTATTAACCATGGCAAGGAATAATTGGTCAAGTTTGGTCATTCAGCACTATGTCAGGGACAAAGTATGTGAAGTGTGTAAGACAGTATGGCATCCATAGCAGTTGTGCTAACAGACTAAAGTCCACCAGCAGAAAAAAGAGCACATACATAATATGGCCAAAAGTATTTGGACATCTGACTATCGCACCTATGTGAGTCCCCACTTTGCAACCATAACAGCCTCCACCCTTCTGGGAATTTTTTGCATATTGCAAAAACACAATAAAACATTAAATGTTGACCCACTTGGTCACATACAAAGGCAGAAAATAAAGCCTCCAGTTCTGTGAATCATACTCTTACAATACTGAAAAAAATGCATAGTTCAAAAACTGAGGGACCTCTAAAACAGGTGGTAATGGTAATGGTATGATTATCATTGGGTTTTCTACTGTGGTATATCATTAAAACCAGAAAATGATCACAGTTTTCTTTTTTTTTGAACTTCTTTTTATTTCCTTCTTATCAAGTGCAGTCGTACAATACAGTTATATCATCAAAAACACAGCACAGGGCTCAGAGGTGTATATCTTGGGGTCAGTCCATAAATTTTGGCATCCTCTCATTGTCCATAAACAATTCCTCAGGGAGAAATAACCAAATTCTTCCATGAACATAGAAGAAGCAGATAGGTATGTTTTGTAGTAAAGCACATTCACATGAGGAGAAAAAAAAAATATATATATATATATATACATATATATATATACATACACATATACATATATATATATATACATACATACACACACATACATACACATCTATACATACATACACATACATACAGAAAGAATTATTTCACTTAGATGACATCAGTTGAAAACAAATATGTAATTACTGAGGACCATTTAGTCAAGAATACATCTGATCTCAATTGTAATCTCGCAGTTATACTTTCCATATAGTAAATATCCTTGACCCTTTCCTTCCATTGCATTACCGTGGGGGGCCGCGGCCTCAGCCAGGAAACCGTAATCATCTTCTTAGCAATTAAAAGAAGGACTCTCAGTAATGATGTCTGATTATTATTTCCTACATTTTCTGGTAATATTCCTAATAAAAAATAGGATGGTTCTAAGGGCAACTCTATATTTAGGCATTTTTTAATTTCTTTTTGTATGTTTTGCCAGTATTCTGATCATTTTGGACAGTCCCAGAATACGTGTGTATGGTCCCCTACCAGGCCGCAGCCCCTCCAGCACTGATCAGAGGTGCCACTGAATTTTGATGTGACAAGAGGAGTCCTGAAAAATCTCTTAACTTTCCATTCAAATTCCTTCCAAATTGGGCTATTAATTGTTTTAAATCCCTCTCTACATGATAATTCCCAGTTTTTATCAGAAATTATGGTATTCATCTCCAATTCCCATTTTTCTTTAATGTCCAAATTGTTTTCCACTAATTCTCCTTGTAATATCTTATATATGTGTGATATAATCTTCTTTTTGATAGTCCCTTTAATTGTTAACATAAAAAAGTGGTCTATATTGGATGGAGCATTACATAATTTGTCCCATTCTTTATGTGTCTTTAAATAATGCCTCAGCTGCAGGTATCTAAATAAGTCATGGGCTGGAAGGTTGTATTTATGTTGAATCTGCTCAAAGGACATCAGGTTTCCTCCTTCAAATAACTGACCATACATGATTAAACCTTTTTCTTCCCATTTTTTAAACCCTGTTTCTAGCTGAGATGGAAGAAAATCGCTGTTATGTGCAATCTTCATCGTTCTAGATATTGAATGATCACAGTTTTCAATGTCATTGTGGTCTTGTTAACAGACGTATTAATAGAGACTGAAATCTTTTCATCAGATATTTTATTGACAGATTAATTTATTCATTCTTTTCTATTTCTTTACAACACTGAGAAAAAGTCATTCAATAGGCTGCATATTCATGGAAACTGTATGATTATGACTGGGTTTTATACCTTAATATATCATTAAAACCAGCAAACGCCCCATCCCTAAACCTAAAGTGAACTGAGTAGAACATTTGGCTAGGCTGTAAAGAATCTATGCGTCATCTTATGGGGATGCTACGTTTGGCAGGTCCACTAAGAAGCCAAGCTTTCCTACAGAGGTGACCATCTGGTGCTGAGTTCTGAGGGTGCCCACAGTCCATCCTCAGAGAGATCTTTGTGTATTCTTAATTAACTCCGATGTGACCAGAGCCATGGAGATCAAAGCAAGCAGACCTTGTAACTTCACCCTGGAAACTTCAATCTCTAGGATGAACTTTGGAAAATAATAAATAAAGACAGCTGTGTCCATTTTTGACAAGGTCTTTTTTGTCTGTTACACTAGAAGACAATTCTGGCTAAAATTTGAGACATCAAAAGCACATCAAAGGAGACCACCTGTCTGTATCTGGCAGCCTTGGTTTTACTCAGCTGAGGTGATATGCACGGCGCGGAGTTAAGGCCTCAGCAGTAGCGCTGGACCAGATTCACCGAGGCTCCTATGAAATTCATATCAGCCATTCACCCTGCAGCTGTGGTGTTGCGCTATTTGTCTCCCAGTAAGGGGTAAATCTATTTTGGATATGTCCACGCTTTAACGTAGTGTGCAACTCAGGTCTCTCATGCTTTATTTCAGTCCCGAGAGAGATAGAACTGTTTCTTACATCATATGAAGGCAGTGTTTTCCTCTAGCCCAAGATCAATCAGAATCAAATGCACACGATGGTAATGTCTGATGATGATGATGTTGGTGATTTATTACCAGATTAACATACATTTGGTATTTATTTTTATAAGTGATATCTATAGCCATATTTACATTCTCAAGAGATTTTCCTCTCTGCCCTTCCTCAACACTAAATAGATTCATGAATACATCATTGCAATAATTTGAGTAACAAATAGTAAATACCTGGAAGCCTAAATATGAATATTTTATTATTTCATTATTTGTCTATTTTAATGTGTTTTAAGCCCATTTGGAGTAACAACAGACTGAAATGTACACTATACAGTCATGTGCAAAAGTGTGCACACCACTTGGAACTTACACTGAGTGGTAATAGCTCACAAGGAGTGAGAACAAGAGTCAGTGTATTTCTAGGCTGAGACATGGATCAGATATGTGCAAAGGGGGGGCTGATGAGCAGTAATCTGGGGAAGCGGATCGCTGATAAGTGGTTCTGCCTAAAGGCATGACAGAATTTAACATATTGGGAGAAAAAAAAAAAACATAAAATGTGGTCTGTGCAAAAGTTATGACACATTTAATATTTTTTGTGTTTCATTTTTTCCAATATGGCAAACTCAGCCAATAAATCAAAATTGTGTGCGAAAATTTGCCATATTCAAGTTCCCTGTTGTGCAGTGGTCACCAACTCTCCTCCTGGAGATCTACTTTCCTGCAGAGATTAGTTGCAACCTGTAACTAACATGCTGCCCCTCCTTACCTAACACTCATGCATCTGATCCAGCCAGTCAGGATGTTAATCAGCTGGTGCAGGTATAGCAAACTGTGGTTGGAACTAGGCTCTGCAGGAAGGCAGATTTCCATGAACAGAGTTGATGACCACTGCTGTAGAGGATGTGTGATCTCATTTTCACTTAGAAAATCAACTAAATCAGGAGTGTTAAAACTTTGGCATACAGCTATGTGTCCAAAAGTTTGTAGACACCTGCTCATCCAGTGTTTCTTCTCAAATAAAGGGGTATTAACAGAGACTTTGTCCCTCTGTGCTGAGTAGCAGCCTCTACTCTTCTGAGAACACTAGATGTTGGAACATTGCTTTGAGGATTAGTGGTTCAGATACTGAAGTTGGATCATTAGTTCTGGATCACAAAAGCCATTCCACCTCATCCCAAAGGTACTCCAAAGGTCACTGTTCAACTGCTCCACAGTCCAGTACTGTGGGGGCTTTATACCCGTCTAGTCGACACTTGGCTTTGGGCATGGTGAGCTTATGTGCACCTGCTCCAGAGGGTATCATTCTAATGGTAATGCCTTTCTATTGAGATCGTACAAGCTGTGTGTGCAGTTGAACATATGTCAGTAATGGGTGCACTGTAAAGTAGCTGCATTCACTAATTGCAAAGTGTCTGAATACTTTTGGCTACCTAGACAAAAGCCTCTGCTAAGTATACTGTATTAAATTAAACACAAAAAAGTTTTCTTTTGGAAGCATAGTTTCAGGTAGAAGTAACACATTGAAATATATCATAATATCTCTTACCGCAATACTTGACATCTCATGAAACATTGTATGTTGTATTGTGATTTTAGTATCATGATAATCTCATATCACTGAGACTCTAGTTATTTCCACCCTTTGCACTCACACAATCTACTCAGATACTCCAGCAACATCTGAGCAAAGCTTGTTTAGATCTGCGTTGAGCAGGTATCACTTGACCTTTTACATTCATAATGATAGAAGAACACAATTACTGTTGGAATGCAAAAGGTCAATAGTGTTTGCTCAGTCCAAGTAATCTTCAAAGTCTTCATCCAACCAAACATCTGAAGGTTATATTATTTTCACAAAGAAAAGAACATACAGGATGGACATCATAACAATAGAAGAACATTTTTTGGTGCTGTATAAACCCTTTTCAAAAAGGTTCTGTATAGAACCATCTACAGCACATTCTCCATCAATCTGAATCAATCCGTCAATCATTTAATGATGCAAAGAACCCTTCAAGCATGCAGATAGTTCTTTGAGTGTTCATGGTTCTGTATAGATTTTCTTTACTAAAGAGTCCTCGACAAACCATTATTTAAGAAAGTGTAGGTTATATCATATGATAGCTGGTGGCTGGACCTTAACAATTGCTAATGTAAAGTATAGCTCATGGACTTTTTTGAAAAGGGTTCTATATGGCACCAAAAAGATTTCTGCTATTGTTATGATGTCAAGCTTATAACAATAAAAGAACACTTTTCGGTGCTATATGGAACCCTTTTCAAAAAAGTCCTATATAGAACCACATACAACACATACTCCATCGATCTGAAAAACCATTTCACAATGCAAAGAATGCTTTAAGCATGCCAGTGGTTCTTTGTGTTCATGACTTTATATAGAACAATTTTCTTTGCTCAAGAAACCTTACAGAACCATCTTTTTTCAAGAGTGTACTGATCACTCCTGCTGTAAGAACAGGGTCTGGCGGACACTCATTTACGCCACAATTAAGTCAAAGTACGTTAAAAGCTTTTCCTATTTTTTTCAGTATACTGGAAGCTTTGAAATTCTATATATCGTTTGTTATTGTCCAGGGAATTTTTATTGCTTGACCTTTCTAAAAAACTCAGATTATGTGATTAATTGTCAAAATAATCAGTAGATTACTTATAGAATAGAATAGAATAACAGCTCTTGATTACGTGTGCATGAATCTCAACAATTTTAAAATCTAAACATTTTTAACAAATGGAGAGCATCACACACTTACCATCCATTTTTAAAAGAATTTCTTGTTATTTTTTCATGAAGCTGCATACACTAGATGATAAGGCAAAAAGAGGGTACAACACACATAACAAGTTTTGGCTACAAAAAGCACTCAAAATCCCAGATCTCCCCTGTTATCAAGCAAAACAAAGTTAACCCCTTACAATCCCAGACTTATTACACACTATGGCTTATTATTCCATATCTACAGTGACTACAATGCAAACTGAACTGAACTATTCTTAGGCTATAGAAGTGTGTAATAAAACTTTGGGCCTGCCGGTGGGCATTAGCTATTTAACTGGTTAAACTGAGATGAATGTGAGGTTGAATCACAGATATTGCAGTCAAAGCAGGAAAAATATTTTACTATGAACTGAGTGCCAATTTGAAACTGTAAAGAGAGGGATTATTTGCCTGTCCACAACTACTGCTCATGTGGCGGAGTGCACCACAGCTCTCTTCACTGTCTTTCTCTCCCCTAGCTTTCCTATTGGCTGTTGCTTGAATCACTCATTCAATTACATTGCTGACCATCTCACACTATGTTTATGTTTGAAAATATCAGAGGGCCTCCGATCACTTTAGAGCTCAGTTAGAAGGCTAAAGATTGACTCGTTTGTCCCCTCACACTACCAAATCATCCACTCTGTCAATTGCTTCCGATTAAGCTCCCAACCTGGAAAATTGCTTCAGATTGTGAAAATTTGGGAGAAGGGGGAAATAGGGGTTACAGTTGGGCTAAAAATTTTGTAGTGTAGGCCCAGCTCTAGGAAAACACTTCCTTTACTTCCTTTATATATTCTTTGTAGGTACAGCTTTTAGGCTCTTGTTCCTCATATTACCAAATTGATATACTTAGGTGGCCAGGTCAAATTTTCATGCCCAAGTGACAAATCACCACACAGAACAGCCTTTCTCCTCTAGGTAATTACCATAGCATTTCACACTGGAGATGTAGGCGCCTATTATCTCTTAATTGACGAGGACAAATAATAGTCTTCGAAGGTAGAATCCATCCAACAGTTTTCCCCCACAGCCAGAACTTTGCCACTTCACAGGACTGTAATAACAGGCTTTGGTGGTGGAAGGGTCGAGAGTCGCTCGCTCGCTCTGCACAAGTACAGGACCTGACACAGCTGGCAGTTAAACACCCACTTTCTAAACTGCCGTAATTGGCCGTCATAATCGAGGCGGTGTAGTGACACACTACGTGCCGCGCAATTAGTGACACGCTGATGAGAGATGGCACATGTCAGGAGACTGATGCAGCCAGGCCCGCTCCAGCGGTGGCGGGTGAAGGGTGGGGGTTTAGATCCGGAGGCTAAGGAGGGGGGAAATGATTGGGACACAGCAGACTCCAGCTAGCTCGCCTGAAGGAACACAATGAAGAAAGGACTGTTTGTAAGCAATTTTCCCGCCTCCAAGTCGCTGGTGGCAATCACAGGCTTGCATTTAGACTCAGCTTGGGCCGCAAGGGAACTGATTTAGAATCAGACAGCAGTAGTCTGCAACTATGTGCATGTAAGATTTTTGGCGCCCTCAATATATGCTTGTCAGCAGATTCTAGTTGAAATCTGAATCTTTATTGCTTTAGAAATGACATTATTCTAAAAATTAACAAATATTATTAAATAAATGTACAGGGTTAATTGTTGTGTAATTCGTGAGAGCCTTGAGGCCAGAGCTTTAGCATTAGCTAGAAAACATTTGCTAACTTACACTAGGTAGTTACTAGCTACAGTTAATGGTTAGCCTTAACTAATATTTGATAGTGCTAAGTAAAAGCAACGTGCCATTAGGTCAGTAGGAAAACTTTTTTTTTTTTTTTTTCTTGGTATAAGTAATAAAAATTGTTAACAATGTAGGTTTATCTACAAACATTAGCATTGTAGGCTCATTTAACCCTATGTTAAATGATTATATGTATAAATTCTACGAAAATACTCATGGCGAACCACTTAAGTCCTTCCAAATGCAGTGTTACATAAATCAAATAGACTATAGGTTATTAAAGATAATATCAGTTAATAGTGTGGTAGTACTCAAGTCTGGTCTTGGTCTCACAAAAAGTCATCATTCTCTTTCTGTTAATAGCATGATTTCTGAATGTTGCTGTTCTGTTTATTTGGAAATGCAAAGGATTTGATCTAATAAACCTGAAAAATCATAGATTGTCATCCAGTTTGTGTCACAAACTATCTTTCTGAACAAGAAAACAAATGAAGTCAGTGTGTCCCAACCTTTGTCATGGAGCACCCTCCAGAAGCATGCAGGGCCCACTCTTGGCCTTGTTTTTGACTCAGTCTCGCCCACTATTGATCTTGGTCTTGACTCGGAATGGGCTACTACAAACGCATTGGTCTTGATTCAAACTCAATGTGCCCAGGTATATGTTGACTCGATCTCGCCTCTAATGGTCTCCACTACAAGGCTATCGATTAACGTTAAAAAGCTCTTTGCCTGCCAGATAAAGATGAAGTTGAGGCTGTGCCTGTTGTAAAAACATTGCTTGGACTGCTGGTTTAGATGGTCCAGAATGAAAGCTGTCATATTTTGTAGAGGGAGAGGAAGATATGTTTCATATACATATAATTTACACATATGTGTGTTTCTGAAATATCTCCTAAGATTGGAATATCAGTTGAAATGTCTGTATATTGAACTGAGATTTTTGGCTTAAAAGACTTGTCACAGGTCCACTTTGGTGATTTTAAATATTTTATGTGCTCACTCCTCTGTAAAAGGCTTGTTTTAGCAGTCCACACAGGTTTATGTTCAGTTACATATTTATTTAGAAGCATTCAACCAAACCAACACAGTGGGACAGCAAGACACCTATAGAAAGATAGGTTCTAAGAGCAGAGATTGAGCCTTATAAATGTTTCACAGTAAACACAGGACACTTTCCACGTTTGATGCATCAGTAGAGAGTGGATCACTGTAGGCATCTGGGTTTTTCAGTCGTGCAAAAAAGCATCTCTGAAGCAGGTCAGACTTTCCATGTGTCAAGTTTTCCGTTAAAAATAAATATGGTCCCTTGGAACCTGAGTTGCAGTCAGGGAAACCAACATGTTACTTCCTGGAGAAGGCACAGCATTGGCTAGATGTGCTAGGTTTAAAGGAGGCTTAAATATAGCTAAATATAAATAGCTAAATTTTGGGAGGAGGACCATACCTGAAATTCCTCCTTCTCCCAATAGTTAATGCCCTATACATTTTTATCTCTAACTTCTGTTTCCTGTGACTTAGATTTCTCTCAGTCCTACCTCTGTTTTTCAAAAAGGGGTCCATCCTTCTAGCTCAAAGCAGCCGCCGCTTAATATGCCAACCCAAGTTCTCAGAGCTCTTTTCCCTCCTACAGCCACACAATCTCTTCTCAAACTACAACCCTGTGCTGAACATGAAGATGGGCAATATGACAAAACTAATTAACACTGCTATCAATCACTGAACTTTCTTGTTGACGGTTCCACTGTTTCACTGCGGCAAATAGGGCACATTTTACACTGTAGCTGCACTTATTCGTACATCTGGTCTAGAGTTTGCAGAAAGAATACCCTAATCTCTGCAGAGCTGTGACCCTCCAGGAACTGGGTTTGACTGTTTGCTCCAAAAGACCATTTTTGATCTTATTTTTTAAGAATGTAGGAAAGGTATGTATTAGGAGATGTTCATTTAATTCATTACGCTTGGAAAAGCTCATTGAATTCTTCACAAAGCACTCTATTGTTATTTAATTTGGTATAATCAGTGTGTTGGGTAACGCTGTACGAAGTAAAGTGTGCTACACAAAAAAGTAATTACAATATTGAGGTACAAAGTAATTCAATACTGCAATGTAATTTCTGATAACAAAGTAGTGTAATCACATCATAGGTACTGACACATTTAAAACATAAATTTCATTTATATAGAATTTCTGCACACCCATCCATGTGCTACCTTCGTCACCCGACTGTGCTAGTTTGATAGTGAAATTGGGTAGTGTGGCACAAGCACAAGAAGTGCTGTAAACTTGGCAAGCAATGTGTCAAAGTCATCTAATCACACTAATATAAAATGTATGGATGAAGAACAGCAAGCCTGCCAACCTCAGGCCAGATTTTCATTAAGAAATAACTGCTGTAAAACATTCTACTGGTTAGTTTCTAGATTTTCAAAGAGCATCAGCGGTTCATAATTTTAATCATGCAACTGGCTATCTTGTTCAATAGCAGGAAATGTGATGTACCCTTTAAATGATCTTTACTGTGATTGGCTATTTCTTTCTAAGTAAAGTACTGAAAGGACTACTGGGTTTTCCATTCTACTTTCCAGTTACTGCAAATAGGTATGGATTTTAAAGAGTAATCTACAAGTAATAAGTAGTGAGGAATTCCTTTCTTCCAAATGGTAATAAGTAAAATAATTTCATTACAGTATGAGAGAAGTAACTGCTTATCAGTAATGAATTAACTGCCGCAGCACTGGGTATAATACATAATGCTAGTCATGCTGACTCAACAAAACAGTTCTTCTTGAAGCCACTCTGTCGAGCTCCTTTCACTGGTTGCTCTAAGAGATTATTTATTGCTTTACCTCCCGAGACATCAAATGTGGTGTCCTCCCGCAGCCCTCTTCTTTTAACCCACGTTCAATTGATCGTCAACGATCTTAACACCAACCCCTTTTTCTCCAGCTTGAGTGGATCTAGCCCCACTTAAACCCAAGAGCACTTCTCATACTCATTCCATGCACATTTACTCCTGAATGTCTGATTCTTAAAAGCTCCGCGTTCCTCCTGGACTCCTGGAGGTCGATGAACCAATAATGAAGTGACGGCGCCTCTTCTAGCCATTTCCCACTGGGCTTCATCCTTAAATGCACAGAGGTAGAATAACCATCCAAACACCTGTTTGAGGAGACTGCAGGAGGGAACCGTTATTGAAGGAGCATTAGATGATTTGTGCGTTGGCCGAAGGTGCCTTTTTGCGCCGTTTTGAGATTAGTTTTTGCCGGTTCCCTTGTGGTTCAGGGTGGGATTCGGTTGGAGAAAGCACGCACAAGATTTGTGTGAAAAGTGGACGACTACCCAGCGAGACAGGTTCCTGATGCTTAATGATGTTTACATAGAGCTCGGGCCTTAATGGCTGCTCGGCTCACAGATTTTAAACAATCAGGCAGCTCTATCCCCGTTGCCGTGGCTGCTAGACATCACATGATCAGTGAGTGGGCTGTGTGAGCCGCATGGCAGATTTCTTTTGATCCTGTATGTATTTTTCATGTAGGGGATGTTCTCTCTCTGAAATAAGGGATATGTGCCACTCACTGCTCACTTTCTGAGTTATCCTTTCCATATTATTTCACAGAATCTCAGTAGTTATTGAGTATGTGTAAGGGTGGTTCCCAATCCTGCATGTTTTGGGCTGTTTTCACACCACGTTTGCAAGAGTTTGGGTTTCTGCAATATAGTATGTTTTTTATTTGGTTCGGTTGGTTTCCCATTGCAGCAGCTAAAGTGCACCAAATTACAAATGTACAATGTCAGAAAACTGTCTTAAGGTCTAATTGTGTACCTTAAAGAAGTTTTTCCCAGAGGACCAGGGCTGTGAATCGCTCGTAAAAATTCTGTGGTTGTCAGAAGAAACCTGTTGCAGATCAACAGAAAAGAGAAAAAAGAGAAAAATTTCTCAAAAGGAAGTTTTGCAAAAATTTAATGGCTTATTTTCTATAGTTTCTATAGTTTCCAAAACAGTGCCTTCAAATTTTAGTACTTTTTTTTCACTCTTTAAGACGGTTAGCAAGCTAGGCTATAAGCATACACTTTGCTATGATTCTTAGATCTTTACTAAAAAAGAAGAAGAACAAGAAAAGACCACCAGGTTCTCATTCAATTAAATCTGTGTACAAGTGTAACAAGCAAATGTACACGTCCCCACTTCATGAGCTGACACTCACAACATGGTACTAAACTTTTAAGAATACTGCAAATACTGCTAGATACCTGAATGCTCTCACTCATGTTAACTTGTGTTATGCTGCCATTGCCAGCGTAAACAAACTGATAGAAGTGATAAGTGATAAGTACTTGTACTGGTTCAAGAACCGAAAGTGAAAATGAGAATGAAGTGTTAAAGCAGAGCCTGTGAAGAAAGGAAGTTGTCTGCAACAGGTTAACCAACTTGTGTAGCTGAGATAATAAAACAATATATATATTTTTTTTATTACAACCTACAAAATGATAAATGTATGAGCAACAATAGAATGTGCATGGTATGCTGTCTATAGGTATAGAATAGAATTTATAAATACAATAAAATACAAAATAATTTAAATGCAGTTTTCTTAGTTTTGGCTTTTCGGGTGTGATAAAATGTAACCTCTTTCTGCAGGCCCTCTAGTGGCCATTCCATGGGCAGAATAAAAATCTACTTGGATAGTTTTCATTAACATTATCAAATGTTTCCCCATAGCTCTGTCATTAGATTAACTAAAATATTGTTGTCTCTCTGGGTGTGAAATGTTGTGATTCTGTGTTTAGCTGCTAGGGAGCAATGAGGAGTGACACACACTATTCATTTTATTAATGTTGATTCGCTTTTTCACTTATGAAGACGAAATTCCAGGTTGCCTTTAGTTTTGTAAATCATATACATTTCCATCAAAATATATTACATTAACATTATTGAAGACAAAGAAACACTGCATAGTCCTACTGAGGGCCCTCTGAAACAGGTGGAGATTGCAAATTTCATTGCATTGTTTCAGATTGAGATGTTGTAAAAATGAGAAATACATAATATACATAACTTGTTTGGATAAATCTATTTAAATAATACCATAATTACACTGACAATCATGATCTACTTTGCCTGTGTTATGCTAGAACTGTCCTAGATTTCAATCCCAGCTAGTTCATATAGAAAAACCTAGACCTTGTATGTAAACATACAAGCAAACTGAGTTGTATATTCAAATGGCAGTATCTATTTGGACTTTTATTTGAAGAGTCAGTGTATATCACCTTTTTTCTACATTGTTCTGCGTCTTATCTGTATAGATCCATATATCTGTGCTTATTTATTACATATTGCCTGCGATTGTACGAGATTGTGTACTCCTCCACTGTCTGGTTGCTTTTGTGTTTTGTAACGTACTCTATTCTTCCGTGCCAAAAACAGAATACATCAAAAAGACTTACCCCCAGTGAAAAATGAGGAATTCAAAGGGGAGCTGAGTACAGAATATTTTTCAGCCTCTGCAATAATGGATATGAGCTAGTGGATTTCATTAGGGAGTCTTCGGAAAAATAAATATTGCAGGTTTCACCACGTCAAGGCTCCAGAAAGTACAAATCTCCTTATCTTTAATCCTGCTCTACATAAAACACACTTTAATAGATGAATAAGCTTACCACTAATGCAAAACATCTCAGGGTAAAGCCATTACTGTGGGGA
The DNA here is from genome assembly GCF_904425465.1 of Colossoma macropomum. NCBI lineage: Eukaryota > Metazoa > Chordata > Actinopteri > Characiformes > Serrasalmidae > Colossoma > Colossoma macropomum. The sequence continues at coordinate 15,499,128 of NW_023494808.1, forward strand.
GACTTTTTAAGGGGCTGAAAAATGCAGCAACGTCAGAAAGGAAAGGATCTAATCCAAGAGATTATTCCCAGATAATGATTGTGGAGAAAGGCAAAGCTGCACTGGGAGTGCAGCCACGACGATCCCAGCAGAACACAGTTCTTTGAATAAAAATGCTAATGGCAGGTTTTAACTCGGCTTTTCATTCTGCCTTATAAGGTGCATCTTGCGCTCATTGTTTGGGCGAGATCAAGAGTGAATCTCTTTATCAGTGTTACACCATGCATGGGCCAAGGTTTCTTTGAAAGCTGCAGTGTCTGCAGATATTTGTTCAAACCAGGCACAGCGAGACTTGCTTTCACTAATTAGGTTCAGCTCTTTATGGAGGTGATCTCATTAGTGAAATAAAGTGTTTCATGTTTGAAGCTGGAACTTGTAGGCCCAGGCGATTAGGTTAGGGGTCGGCAAGGGGAACTGAAATTTATATTTCGATATTTTCTATCAAGACATAACAATATGATGTCATCAGTGGCGTAACTACTTGGTGGTGGAGGGTAAGAGGGGCCCATTGCCTATGGTATACTACATTTTGTAGTTTGTTGCTGTTTTATAAAAGCATGAATCCACTTGAGGCAGTGCATTACCGTGGTTTTACCACAATTAAGCCAGTTTTAGGCACTCTGCATAAAATCACTGTAAAACATGACATCCTGTGGCTTATTGCTTTAGAATGGAACCATGTCATGCCACCAACTTACCTAGTTCAGATTGTATGTGCACATAGTACATCTGCATCAAAGAAATGCATATACATGACCAAAGATGAACCTGACAAAAATGTATGCATACAAAAGACAGAAGAGCCACATTAAAGACCTGCATGGCAGAAGGTGTCGGCACAGTCGATTGGTTATTCTGGTCAGGAAGCTTAACCGAGGGCCTGGAAAAAGAGCTCTCTGATTGGTCACCAGCGGCTTGTGACAGAAACTTCACCCCCAGAAGCCATGATGAAATAATAGAGAAAGAATGTGACACCTATCCCTCGACTGCAGTCATGTTAGCAGGATACTTGTCACCTTGGGAGGCAGGAGAGCATGTTTATTTTTGAGCCGTGGAGGTAGAGAGGGATTAAGGCAACAACAGTGGCTGGAGAGAAGTAGGGGAACGGATGAGGTACACAGAGAGTTAGGAAAGTCAACATTAGGCAAGGGATAGCAAGAGAGATGAAGCTGTCTGCTGGGTAGTTTGACACTTTACCTTATCAGTGCTCATTTCACAAGACTGAATCTGTGTTACACACAGTCTCTCCATGTCTACTGTACTTGTGGCTATTCTGGGAATATTCTAGGGTTGTCTTGTCTGTGTCAATAGGCTAATCAGTTGTTGCATACTTGTTTATTTTTACAAAATAAGACATTTTTATAATCATGTACCTAAAACAATTTAAGAATCATTCAGTGTTACTGCTGTTTACGTGCATTAGTTGTACAATGCAGTTGATACAGATGGATTCAACACAAAAAAGATTACATGAAACAACAATCCTCCAAGCGGGTGCATTTCAAGATCGTTTGTTTTCAAAGTAGAATGTAAACGCTGCAAATGCCATTGTATTTGCAGCATATTGTAGCGTCAGCATAAGGTAAGACACAGGGGAGGCCATGATTCTACCACGAGAAGTGCTCTTTATTAAACAACAGGGCAGAAAGGCAAATACAAAGCTCTGAACTCACAGCGGAGGTCACCACTAGCCATACACTTCGCATGGTGACCACCAACCCACATCAACAAAACTTACTACCCGACACAGAACAACACAAATAACACATACCACATCCTAACTATGTAATAATGCAGATGGCCATGCCGCACAAGTGTCTAGAGGCCAGCAACAGCCAGTAGTGGGTCGCTATAATTTTCAAATATGATGTACTGCCAGTACCGAAATTTGACTATTAGAGCTAGGCCATTAGAATAGTTTGGGCCATAAATGTCAAAACTCAAAATGTCAAACTGTCAAAAAAATTGTGCTAATTTGTGCTAGCACTCCTATGTTGTGGAGTTTCTAGTACAATGGTGCACATAAAAATTGTTGTCTAAATTAAACATGGACATTTGAAGCTTGTCCAGGTTCTGTAGTCATAGGCAGTGGGAGAGATAGCTTGACTGTGTCTATCTAGATACCATGGAGAAAAGAATCCTGATAAGAGAATTGACCCTTTTTTGTTTCCAACCAAAACTTAGCATATTACTGCAATTCATGAAAAAATGAGCTAAAATTACAGTGACCTGAGTGGCCCAACCATCTAAGCATAGGCCCTATCATCAAGAGATTGTGAGTTTGATCCCTGGTGATGCTACAGCCATCTATGGCCGGGAGTCCAAGAGAGCACAATTGGCCTCGCTCTCTGGGTGGGTAGGATGCCCCCCCATCTCTCAGCGTGATGCTAGTCATGCCATGTATTTTTTCAGTTCGCAGTCATCATTAGGCCTTCTCTGAAGTCTGACTACTTACAAAAATGTAAGTGTAACGCAAACTGTTCATGTGTTATAAGTTTTTTTTTTTTCATTTTCAGTGTCTTAAATCTAGTCAATATATCTAATATTTCTTATCTTGAGATCTTAAGATCATATCTTCTTTCTAAACTTTTTTTTTTTTTACTTATTTTAGTAAGTCAAATTCTCTCACTATATTGGCAGAAAATTTGACTAGTTTGAAGCATATTGTTTACAAGCAAACAGATACTTTCACTTACTAAAAAAACCTAAAACGAGTAAGAAATCTTTAAAAATAAGTTAAGTAATCTTATAATAAGGTTACAAAATTGCAATGAGAAAAATATTAGATTTCGACTAGATTTCAGATTATTTCAGTTGTCAAGATACAGGCAGTGATTTAGTTGAGGATCAAGCCTTTTTCTTCCATGTACAAAATGCTAAGCTGTAGAATATTCAGACACTGTCAGTCAGAAGCAGCAACAGACCTCCTCAACCCTGAAGAGGGACTGTGGCCTGTACACCTGCTGTATGACAGTGCTGATTGAAACAGAAAGAAGTGGAACAGCTGGGGATGCTGTGACAAGACACTGCATTCCATTTCTTCCCCCATCCTCAGACCCCCTCCACACCCCCCCCTTTTGTTTTCTTCTCTGAAGTGGTGACACTGCCTTCAGATGGCCTGCCAATTTGTAGCCACAGATTGCGACGTGAAGCTTCTCCTCCTCCTCTGTTAGTTAACAAAGGCTTTTGCCCGTAGGCCGCTCCCTCTCACTACAGCGAGCTATCACTCTCAGAGGAACTGCGCCTTCAAAATTAGCTCTAATGCTCATTCGCTGTGGGCCCCACTCATTGTCTGTGCTAAGACTCTAAGCCTCACTGGTAGCTCTGTTTACAGCTGCAGGGCGTAAAGCAATTTGCCTCTGTGTTAAGAAAACAACACCGGTGAGGTCTTATTTGCTTATTATTTGTGTTTTTTCTTTATTGGTTTTATTGATTTTGAAATATATTCAACAATGCTGTACCATTCTCTTATAACAGATACAGTCAATACTCTACTGTTTTGTTGCTTTCCTCCACCAGATAATCTTCCATAAACACTTGATTACAAAACCGATGATCATGAGTACCCATGTTGAATTTGTTTACCTTTCTTGGTCGGATACCAAGGGTACCAAGCCAGGATGTGTGGGTGGAGCTAGTAATGTACTGTGCTGCCCAGTGGAAAAACAGCCATTAGAGTGTGCTATTAATTTCAAATGGTATGTATTTTATATGCATATGAAAGACCCAACTGTTAGGATAGATTGGGTGTTTTTTGGGGGTGAGGCATATAATTGAGCTTTTTCTTGAAAAAGTGTTCTGCAAAGATTGTCCAACCTTGCAAAAGTAGCCATAAAAGAAAGCATTTTTAGGCAGAGCTCGAAAAGACCAATTAATGATAATCCAAATTCATTGCTTTGGGGTTGAAACTGAAACAAAGCCACCACATACAAATTTGCATTAGACTTCCACTAATCAAAGGTATCACCCATGACATACTTTCTCAAGCCAGTCAATCACCAAGAAGCAACCGGAGATCCACCTACTAATTGAACCTCTGGGGCTCCTCTTGCTTGGTCTTACAATCTAAATCCCAAATCTCCCATTAAGTCCCATCTCCACCGCTCTTTGTAATGACTCTTACACGGGACCATCCAGACCAAGCTAGCAATCCGTATTCCACATTCTGCCTGCCTTGAGCATCTATTATGGCACCAAGCTAAGTGCTCTGGGAAATTGGATTTTATGCAAATGGAAGGGACAGAGAGACAAAACAAGAGAAAATGGGAGCATGCCTGTGGTGTGTTTGCCTGGCCCAAATCCACCAAGTCTTATTTCACGCTGGGGCATTCCGATTAGTATGACATTAATAGGCTACATTTTTTTTTTGGAAAGCACAGACTATTAGAAACAACTTATAATGTGATAGAGGAGAAAACGAACGGCCTGATCATTCTCAGCAAACTGCCATTAACATTCACGTCCAGGCTTGACATTTTAAGAGGCGTACGGGATGGATGCGTTCCATTAATTGCCAGACCTCTTGGACCAAGGAGTCAAATGTGAGGATGGTGCGCCCGAATGATGGATGGTGCAAAAGCCGACGCATGCTAAAAGATCTCTCAAAGGATCTTTTTTTAAAAAATATTATTGTATTAAAACAGGAAACAGGACACTACTTTGATCCAACAGGGGACTAGACAAAATAAATGAGACATCAAGGCAGTGCTTAGCAGTGAAGGAAATAGTCTTTGAAAGTTGGATCTTCTCCCTTTAGATGTTTTTCGTCCTTATATACTTTCCTAAAGGGACGATTTGACAAGGCGCAGATGTTTCGTTATGCAGATTACACGACTGCTTTAAAATTCCTTCCTCGCATTTTTTGTTAGGGGACTCTCTGGACAAACACGTTCTGTGATCTCGGCAGTAATGAAATGATGAAATGATGAGATGATGAAACATGCACAAAATCCTCTGTTGTCAGAAACGTTTGCATCTGCATTTACTTTCCTTTCCACTATGCTTTAAAATCTAATCACTATGGTAGAGCCTTCAGAAAGCCTGAAGAAATGCTTCGGATGGCACTGAGGCGGAGCTTAATGACTGAAATGTACAGACATGGAACACTGGTCAGCCTAGTAAATAAGAAGATTCTTCAGCTAGTATCCAGTGTGTATTAGAGCTGCCAGCACTACGTACTACAGGGGTTTTTATCAGTAAGACCTTAGAAGCATCCCTCTGCTGAGGAAGCCATGCAGACACACATGGGCTGCCAGTGATAATGACCATCCTAGTGGACCAGAGAACCATGACAGGTCCTCATTTCCTACCTCGAGCCAGGCAAAAACGGATAAAGATAGGCAGCCACTTGTAAAATATATGCCACCCATGCACGCCTTGGCCCACGTGGCAATGGAAGGATGTGGGGGAGCGTGGGAAGAGATGTGTGTTGATGGTGGTGTTTGTGTTCTGAGTTGCAGGAGGGTTGCTGTTGGAGAATGTATAGGTACAGCGAGGAAGTGTATTTATATACAGTACTGTGCAGAAGTCAGAGACCTCCTCTCATTTATTTGAATTCTAGTCAGAACAGACATTAAGTACAATTCATGGTCAGGAGATATTTCTGAGGAGATTAGATATAAGGTATTTCACTTGTATAAGGACAGATCAATAGGAAATAAGTGAAAAAAGTGAAAAAATAGGAATTCTTACAACCGTGTAAGACCTGGTAGACCATTTAAACTGAAAAATCAAGCTCCACTCTTGCTTCAGGTTAGAAAAAATAAACAAGTGTTTCTGTCCATGCTTCCACTTTGAGAAGACAAATCAATGCTAGAAGCCATTACTGAGAAAAGGAAACTTTGCAAATCAAACAAAGAAGCTGCTGGTGTTCTCAGAATAAGTAGACTGGCCATCCCAGACCTCAAAATCATTGAAGATGTTTGGGATTACTTGGATAGTGAGATGGAGAAAATACAACTTCTAAAACTGAACTTTGGAAGGTCTCTTTGAAAAAGCTCTCCCAAAAAGAATGGAAACCATACTAAAGACAAATGATGGACACGTTCAATGCTGAAAAATACTTTGATATTATATTTTAGTAGTTGAGCCTTCTGTAAAAATGAATATTTTGTTATTTTGACTGGAAACTAAATAAATGAAGGATGCACAGTACTGTACATAAGGTAGTGTGTATACAAGTAGTGTACAAGCTTTATTTGGATGAACTGACAATTTATATGTGATTTTATGGTAGTTCACTGAATAAATGCTTGTCAGGAAGAACATGACTAGCTCATTCTTGTCTTGCCTTCCACTTGGAATGATGAGAAGTAAATAAGAAAGCAACGCCTGCCAAATCAAATCCTCTGGTGTGTTCTAGGCTAGATGTTACTGCTCTGTAGACTGTAGATAGCCTACACATGATGAATAGATATCTTGTCAGTATACTTGAATAGCTTGGCTAAAACCATGCTAATGTGATGAGACATGTACACATGATTTCATATTTCCAGCACACTACGGTATTGGACTGCTGTGTTGTCAGTGGAGAGAACAATCTGGCAATCACTGAGGCTGTCTGGCATTTAGGTTCTAGGTGAAAAGCACACAATGAGCAACAGTGCTATGGTAGAACGGAAACCTGCTCATACATGACATGAAGGACCATGGATGCCAGCTTTTGTGCTCGCTTGGCAGTGCCACTGTGGGCACCATGGACCGATTATGGCACAGTTACATATAGAACAGATGTCTAAGGACATGCCATCATTTTGTAGTTTTCTGTTAACATCCAGATGAGCCCTGGGTCCAATCTGTTTTTTAATGGGATTATTGTAGGGTTAACCCAACAAGCTCCAAAGCCTGTACTGATTCTCACTGTCATTTGAATTATGAGGTTGTTAAACTCTTTCTGCATCCCCAGATTAATTAGGATGCTGTCGGTTCTCTGTGTATGACTCTCTGTTGAGCTGCTAGTGAGCGATGAGGGGTGAAAGGAGAGGAGTGAAAACCTCTTACTATGAAAACATTTCATACCTACCCACAAAAACAGCCACGCCAAGATAAAATGGACAACACAACTGCAGCTTCCTGAAAGAAAAAAAATAATATACAACTGCCAAAAAACATATAAACAAAATTAAAGCACTTAATAGTATTTAATAAGTTCTGTTTGGCTATCGACACGTCCATGTCTACTTCTGTGCACCAGTATTAATCTTTCTATTGGGAAACAAACTTTTGCAAGCACTTGTCATGTGATGAGAATTTTCGAGGTAGAGATAGTTGCTAGATTGAAAAATGTTTTCAAAAGAAAAATGAGTTTAGTTTGATTACTGTAGCTGCTTAGCAAGGTATCCTTGTACATGTTCATCATTTTGTTCCCTGCAGGTGTGTTTTTGCTGCAGCCACATTTTAAAATTCATCTGCCCCTACACGTCACAGAACAACTTCAGTTTTGTATTTGGTTATGATGCCTTTCCTGTCAAAAGAGGAGGTTCTTAGCCATTTTAAGCAACAAAATGCAACAGACTCTCTGACCATAGTAAGCCGTCTGGCCTAGCTTGCTTTTAGCATGTAGGTAGCAATATTTGTATTCTATTAAAGCTGCGCCATGTACAGTTCTTTTTGTTCACCTTGAAAATAAGGTCTGGCATAGCGTTCAGGCCTCAAATGCAAAATCAACAATATACTGATGAAGATGTGATGACAATAGTAGATAATTCACTTAATACTTTTAATACTATTAACACTTTTTCAACATACGTGTAATCATCAGATTGATCCACTTGGGTCTGATGCACAACCAACGTTACAAAATGGTCTTCTGCACGTTCCACAAGAGACGTACAAGTCCATAAATCTTGCATAGTAACCAGGTGACATATGGTGGGGGGGAATGTACATAAAGCAAAACATATTGGCTCTGGAACATTTTTGTTTGCCACAGGGTACAATGTGATTTTTTTAAGAAAATGCCATTCATCAAAAATGGTTTGTTTGGGCAGGCGGCTGGCTACAACCTCAGAGGTCCATAGTCTCTCTCTCTTTCTACCCACACACACTGTATGTCACACCAAGTCAGATGGTGTGGCCAGCCTCTAGAGCCTTCACATTCATGCAATCAAGTCCACCTACTCCAAGTCTGCAAGAGAAGCAGCCAGTGTTTCACAAAGTGACAGCCAGCCAGGCTAGCAAATAAAACTGGCCCTAGCGCTCTGCTGGACCAATAAGCTTGGCCTTTACACATGGTGGGGCGTTGGTGTTGCGGATCATTGGGTCCTCCGAGAGAGCTCCCGGTGCTAAGCCCAATCTGTTCCTGTCTCTCATTGTCAGGCCCATAGCCTGAATGCGGCGAGGCAGAAATGGAGGAAGGTTGCCCGGCGCCCTGTGGCTTGGATTGACGGGCGACGACAATGAAGCTCTAATGAAACGGTAATGAGACGTTCATAAAGCGCTGACACGTCTCAGCAGCTCCTGGCTCGCAAACGGGCCGGATCACGCGGCGTGAACAGGCAGATTCGCCACGTCGACGTGTCGGCATGATAATCAGGGATGTTTGGGAAGCCGCAGGGTACTGATTGAGTTTGTGCATCATGATTAGCGTGAAAAAGTGATGCTGAATCTCAGAACTCTTGGGAAAATATAATGGCGGTAATGAGGGTTGAGATAACCTTAGTGTGTCTGTTAGAATATTTACAGCATCTATACCAGTTTTGGTTCTGCGTGTGTACTATACTGTTCTATATTCTACAAACTGTATTGTATTTTCGCTCTTACACAAATAAACAAAGCAAAAAATAATCTTAAACTAAATCTTTTAATCTTACTACTTTTAAATCTTAATTTAAATTATCTAAAAACATCTTAAACCTAGTCAAAATCTCTTATTATGAGGTTGTTGTAAAAATATTATAAGATTAGTCAACTTACTCCTAGATTTTACCTGTTTAAGTCATTTTAGTTAGAAAAGTTGTCTGAGATTCTATTGCCCAATAATTTTGACTATTTGCAAATAATGATTAAAATAAGCAACATTATCTGCCATTAGAATAAAACACCTTCACTAGATGAAAAAGACTTAGAAAGCAGCTAATCAATCATATAATATTCTCAAAATGAGAAAAATTAAATATATTAACTAGATTTAAGGTGATTTCATTTGCCTAGATGTCACTGTTTTGCAAGGAATCGTTCTTTGGAAAGAAGCCATAAAAGAACCACTTTCAGTTGCCTATGAACCTTTCAATGGATAGTTCTTTTAAGACACAGTTTTCTGAAGTTCATAGAATCTCTAAATAAAATGAATGTTCTATACCAATTATGAGTTTTTCCTCAACTATTTGAGCCAAGAACTGTTTAGGAACCTTTACTTTTGCGAATGTATGCAGTTTCATACCAAGTTTGGATGGGAGTTTTATATATATAGCCATGATAGCTGCCTAATAGAGGAGAATCCTATTGCAGAGAAGTAATAGGATTCTCCTCTATTAGGAAGGAGCCAGGAGTCCACCCAGTGAGCTGTCCTTAGCCATTGTGGTATCTCCAGCTGTCTCAATGACTAATGTGTATTATTAGGACTGTATATGCACACGATGGGAATATGTGGGGACACATGCAGAATGCACCCACACAAGGCAAAAGACTTCTATCAGTACTGTATAAAAAGTGGACTGTGGTATTTGCGGTGTTTGCCCCTTCCTGATTTCTTTTATTTTTGCATTTTTGTCACTTTTAATTAATAAATATAATATAATAAATAAAGGCCTATCCTATGCCAAAAAAAACACAGTGATGACCCCCAAGTCTTTTGGACTAATGTTCTGTGGACTGATGAGTCGAATGTGTAACTTTTTGGAAGATGGGGTCCCATTACAGCAGGTGTAAAACTAACACTGCATTCCACAATAGGAACCATTATACAAACAGTCAAATATGGTGGAGGTAGTGTGATGGTGTGGCCTGGGCAACTTGCCATAATTAACAGAACCATGAATTCCACACAGCTATGTGAAGGACTGACTCATTATCAGAAGTGTTTAATTGCAGTTGTTGCTGCTAAAGTTGACACACTAGTTATTAAGTACTTTTTCACATGAGTGATAGGTGTTGCCAAATGGTTTGCTCATGTTAACTGTGTCTTATATTACGTTTTGTATGAGGGTCTAATACCATTTAGTATGACAAATATGCGAAAATAAAGGAAATCAGGAGGCGAAAATACTTTTTCATGGCACTGTACATCTATTGCATAGTCTAGCTTTTCATCCGCTCCTAGCTAATACCTTGTTTATTTTTGTACACTAATTGCATCCTTGCAAATTGATTAATGTTTCTGATGTTGGCACACCAGATATGTATTCTCTTTAACAACATAGATATTACTAACAAAACACATCCAGCAGAAAGTGCTGAAATAGCACTGAGGTAGCAAAGGTTCATGAAAATAGTTCTTTTTGCTCACAGCCAAAAATATCAGGATAAAGCAATGAAGTATTAAAACAAGCTGAACCCCATTTATATGTGAATTGATTTACGAGTTACCCTGCCTCTAAGGGGTCAGGAGCTTTTTTCCGACTCTAATTAATTGAATGTGGGCTACGTGGGTGTGACAGGACGAAGACACGCTCACCCAGAAGCCCTGGCTTCTCTACTCCTCCCTCATTCATCTCCCACAGTGTTAGCTTGATTGACGACCCGCAGCGCTGCTAGGAGCGGGAGTTCTATGTGCAGTAGCCTTGACTTCCATGTGACAGTGTAGCTTACCTGGAAATCAGCTCACATGTTAAAAAAGCAACACTGTTCCGGTGAAGATACTCTGAGCTGCTGGTTTATTAGGTGTAGCTATAGTCAGTGACCACTTCACACAGTGTTTCTCAACCCTGATCCTGGAGGCCCACAGCCCTGCACATTTTAATGAGTTTCCTGCAGCCACTTTGACTCACTAACGAACTATTAATGAGCTGATTAGTTGGATCAGTTGTGTTGGGAGCAGAGAAAACACTGAAAAGTGCAGGACCAGAGTTCAGAAACACTGACCTACTGACTGTAGGCCATCTGTTACTGCACAGTTTATCAGCCCCCCACCCTCTATTGTTTATCAATGGAAATGAACCATTTCTATTATTTGGGTGGTAGATGGTTCTCAGCAGAGTTGTAACACTTAGTAGTGATGTGGCAGTGTGTTGTACTGTTATCAAGTGTATCAGGCAAAGCAGCACAAATTTCTGAAGTCGCGTCATTATCCTATAGTCAGCTTCATGCCCATATTAGCAATTCCAGATCTAAGCTGGGTTTTTCTGAGGCAAAATGAATGGGATTTTTGACAATCGCTGCTACTGTGCCCTGTGGTAAACAAAAAGTTCTAAACCCGATACGTTTTTTTTTCTACATACATTTTTCCACAGAATGTCATTGGATCCTCTAAATTATGAAGTTGTTAAGAAGCCGAAATAGGACCACTGCTATGTGCTAATAGCAAATTACCACTCCTGCTCACTAAAATTACTTTATATGAAAGTAAGCTACCAGCTACTGTGCTACTGCCAAAGCAACTTAACAACCCCACTTGACAAAGCTTGCTGGTTTGTTTGGAGAATTTTTGTGTAGTTGATGTCAAGTCAGCGTACAGAAGTATTAGCTCATGTAGCAAAATTCATATTTCAACTCTTTAAGGACCTTGTAATTCAGAGGATCCATTAATTACCCACAGTGCACAATAGCCGTGATTCTTGAAAATTACATTCATTTTTCCATAGAGAAGTGGTCTATTGCTGGAGTTTTTAAACAGCATATGCACTTACTGGACATTTTAGAAACATCTACCTTGTTGATCTATTGTAGGTGTACTACTCATTTTTGCTGTGCACAATTTGGGCCACGGTTGGCTGCATATTTTTGAATGGTGAACTATTTTCAAGCCTGCTATGCTGCCCATGCCACACACAGCAAGATAAAAGATTATGTGAAAAAAAATGGTATGGTATGATGAACTGTGCTAAATATAGTCAAAATGTAGCGTGCCCCTGGTCAAATGACATGGTTTGCTGGTTTTCAAAGTGAAATTAAGACATCCTCTACAGAGAATACACTTCCGCATATTTTAATGCACAGTTATTTGCTGAATTTAAACTGTGGCCTGTGCAAAAGTTATGGCACATTTCATTTAGTATTTTAAACAATAAACTGAAATTGAAATTATGTCCTTAAATGTACAGAAAAAAAGGTATATTTGAGTTTGTGTCCTGTAGTTAATGTGTTAATCTTTATTTCACTTAGACAATCACCACACTAGGGATATTTAAACTTTTGCATATGACTGTATGACCAGGTACATAAGTATTCAGGTTGACTTCAAACATTGCATGATGAAATTCCTTTTTCCTAACGTGTTTTAAGTCATGGATTGAGTGACCAGTTATTCTGCATTGGTCCTTAAAAGAACATTTGGCTGCAGTTCAAGCCTCAGCACACATGGCTGTTCTAAAACCATGTTATGAGAGTTTTCATTCAGGTATGTCCTGTTCCTTTACGGAGCCCTTAAGAATTAAAAGCGCATGAACACATTTATGAGGCTGGCCCTGGATCAGATTCTGTGCATTCTTCAGGGACTGGGCTGGAACCAGGTCCAGATCCAGGTTCAGCTCTGTCACGCCTTGTGACTGATTATGCAGACGGACCATCTGTTGCCTGGCCCTGCTTACATCGATCAGCGAGAAAGCCCTAGTGAGAACTGTCACGTTGTTTCATTAGCTGTCCATTTGCCCGGCTAACTCCATGCAGCCGAGTGGAAAGAGGACCAGTGGCACGCACTTGCTAAGGCCAGCTAGAGCCAGATGGGGGTCCTCAAGGGCCAGACAGGTGCATGTTTGGACATCTACAGGGCAGTGCAGTCACCATAATGAAAAATCCGGACATGTGGTGAGGTGGCCTCATCCCAAGAACGGCATGCCAAGTACCCACGTAAGAAATGAGCTCAAAGTTAATTGTGGTGCTTTGGGACTATATTTCAGATTAATGTTGCCTTTTGTATAGTTGCAGCTTGACAGAAATGCAAATCACAGCTGCTTTAAGATTTCATTCATTTTCATAAAAGCCAAGTGGCTGCAAAACAAACAGCATTTCTTCTGTCCAGCAGGGATGAATAAAAGCACAGAGTTAGTCACTTTGTTTCCCTGGCTCTTGGAGCAGAGACCAGGTTCCAGGCAGCGGTCCAACATTATCAGCCAATCACTTAAACGAGAATTAGAGTGGAAGCCGGCATGCTAACAGAGGGTTTATTCTAGCTAAGGGAGATGGACAGATCAATGAGGGGAAAAATACGTCTGGCCCAGCTGCCTTGGCAGCATGGTCTCAGTGGACATCTCTTTCGGTTATTTTTGGACCCAGCTTAAATAATGACATGGTGCAAGAGTTATTTCCCCGGCAAAGCCGTGCACTCTCAGACAGCTTGGTGAGTTTATGTAGTTTACTGAGAGCACTTCATGGTGGCAATGCTGTCGTCTTCCAGCACTAGCATGACTTAGCCAAATGCAGTCAAAGCCAGGAAAGAAGATGGATGGTTGCATTGTTCCTGCCACTATGATAGTTAGTGCCACTTCTATCTCTACCCAGGTATGTACTGAGTGACTCTCTATTAGCGGGGGTGATTCTCACTACAGGCATCTTTGGATCTGAATATCTGATATATACACACTGACGCTATTAGCACAGAGCTAATTGGTATACAGTTTTTTTGTGGGTATCATGGTTTGTTATTCAGAGAAAATGAAAAGTACTGTGTGATACAAGGTGTGGAGGCACTACATTTTTTCATAGATGCTGTTTATGCTGATTTAATACTTTTGTATTCCGATCAGTGTAGACATTGCAGATTCTATCTGCTAGCTAGGTCTCTCCCATCACAAGATGGTACCAAGCTGGGAGAGCCAACTGCCAATGTAATTGGACAGTTTAACAAAATTGGAGAAGAATGCTAACTGATAATTGTTTTACATCAGCAAACAGACACCTGCATTGGCTAACATTTCTATGACTCATGAGGGAGATGGAGGGCCATCCTACCCACCCAGAGAGAGCAAGGCCAATTATACTGTCTTGGACTCCAGGCCATGGATGGCTTTGCCAGGGATCAAATGCACATCTCCAAAAGATAGGGCCAGTGCTTAGATAGTTTCACCATTTAGGAGCCCCCATTTAGCACATTCTGGAAATTCTTGAGAACCAGAAATTTTAATTTTAGAGGCTGAATGAATGTGCCAAGAATGAACCCTTTAAATACAGGACTTGATGCATTTGTGATAAGGATGATGCAGTGAGTCTTTTAACAACCTGGTCAGCCTACACTCTTTAAAATCAAGGTGCCACAAAGTGTTCTTTGGGCTATGCCAGAGAAGAACCACATTTAACTCCTTAAAGAACCAAGGCCAGGCCTAGAACCTTGTAAGAACCTTCTTTTTTAACAATGTAGTTAACAGTTTACACTTGCACATCCTCTTTCATTTTGAAGTAAACAGTATAGTTCTGTACAAGTGCTGCATCAGCATAATCAGGCCTTACCCAGTCTGAAGCCCCCTATCCACTGAACCTCTTTCATCCAAAACAACCACTTCCATCCATTTATGAGCCAAGCATGGAGCCTTTGAATAAGGGATTTGCATGCTTTTGTGATGGCGATGATACATTCTGTTTCTAAGTAACCTGGTTAACCTACACTCTTAAAAATAAAGGTGCCTCAAAGTGTTCTTATACTGGCTCTGAAAGAGCCATTTTGGAAAATGAGATTAGAACCCTAGAACCCCATGTTCAAGCCAAGTCCAGGTCCTTAGCAAGTGCTCTTTCATTAAGCAATGCATTCTTCGGTAAACAGCATATTTCTATACTAGTGCTGCATCAGCATATTTAGACCATATTAAGTCTCCAGCCCCCTAACCCACCCAACCCATGACTTCAAAACAATCCCTTCCATCCATTCATGGGCCAAGCATGGAGCCTTTTAATATGTGACTTGCATGCCTTTGTGATGAGAGTGATGCAATCAGCCTTTGAGCAGCCTTGTTCTGCCTAGTTGAGGGTTTACATTTGTGCATTCTCATTTATTAAGCAATGCATTCTGGGGTAAACAGCATGTTATTATGCACACGCTGCATCAGCGTATTCGTCCTATCCGCAAGCTCTACCTTCAAAGTATACCCTTACATCCATTTGCCATGTGGTTTGAGAAAAACAGCAGACAAGAAGACAGTGAGCCGCCTCCTCCATAATGGATTTGTTCCACATAATGTAAGGCGAAAGCAGGGGGGAGAGAAAGCAGGAGAGCAAAGAAGATCTCTGCCGCAGATTTAGTGCGTCGCGTTGGCCTTAATGAATCGTTTGGCTTGGAGCTGCCAATACCGGTCCCAGCCCACCCAATCCTCACGTAGCAGTATCGATAACAAGCGCACAAGGTGAGCAGCAGCCTCCTGAGGCTAGTAATGAAGAACAGAGAGAGAGAAGGGAGCCCTGAGTAATGAGGAAGAGCAGGCGACTGTGGGCAAAAGGAAAGTGTTGCGCTCTCTATTTCTCTCTCTCTCTCTCCATTTCTCTCCCGCTCTCTCTCCTGCATGGAGAGAGATATAATGAGTAGAGGGACCATGCAGCACACTGACCATGGAGGACATACACACTCAGAGTGTGCAGGCCAGACTGGATAACAAGGAGAAGTGAGGCATACAGAATAACAGGCGATGGTACGCGAGTGGCATTGACATTTACCTGACTGTCTGGGGTCATGTGTTTTTGTGCATATGTGTGTTGGTCAAAGAAGGAGTCTTTGACCTAATTGACCTGCTGTGTGGTCTTGGGTAGCGCAAGACCGATATGAAAATTGTCACTGTTACAATTCTTATTTTGAAGAGTTAGGAATTTCAGTAATATAATTCCAGTAATATAATTTAATATGGTTAATATTGAAATTAAACAGATGCCAATTATTTAGTTAACCTTTAAGACTGATGCAAAAAGTGCCTATTTCTGTGTAATCCTTTACTCTCTTTTAATTACATGATTTCTTAGTGCTGTTGTCAAGTTTATATCATATGTGAAGAACAAGATCTGGAAAGGCTGTAGATTTCTATTCAGATTTTGTTATAAACTACATTTGGAGCAACATAAATAAGAGCAGAAGTTACACATCAATCATGTTTTATTGTTACTCTGATTAAAGAAAACAATAAAAAGCACTTATCGATCCAAACTGAGTGAGTTCACACACTTCCAGTAGTGCATTCAACAATAAAGGAAGCTTTGTGCATCTTTTATACAGTGACAGTACAGTGGTAGCACACAGAAAGCTCCAGTTCTACATGCTGAAACTGATAAAATGATTCTGCTGTTGGCAGCAGGGATGTGCCAATGATGTAATTATATTGAGTTTTAAAGCTTTACATTTTGTATTAATTTTTTTTTTTTGATCCTAAAAATTAATAAAATGTCATTTATTGCCATTTTGACTGGAAATTAAATAAAGGAGGGGTGGTCTATCACTTTTGCACAGTACTGTATTCAGCCAAGCCCATTGTAATAGTTTGGCCTTAGGTTACTGGATTACTCATATAATCAATAGTGACAGCCCTCGTCAGCACTGATACCAACAGATCAGTAGATCAGACAACTGATCAGTTGAGTCACAGTCTTATGCGCTCTCAATTGCACACACTTGCCACCTCTAACAAGCACGGCTAGAACGTACCCCTATCTGATGCTCAATCAGAATCAGAAGTCTCTCATGGCAGGCGTTAGACAGGTTAGTCTCTGAGGGTCAGCAGCCGCAAAATGGCTCAGCTCACAAGAATGGCATCCAGGCAACCTGTTGTGTGAAAGAGAGTGAGAGATGAGACAAGCCTTTTATTTCTAAGAGGTTGGTCTCTTAATCCCACCCTACATGTGTCTGCTAGAGGCTTGGCTAAATCAGCAAGCCAGTGGGGGGCCTCTTCCACACCAAGAATGTGGCTGTAGTATGTGGCTACCTCTGCTGAAAGGGATGTAGAAGCAATTCTGATTGGCATGTTTTCAAGAAGAAAAGATATACTTGTTTAATGTTGCTTGAGTAAGGATACTTTCACTAAATTTCCCTAATATTTCATTTATTTGCTCTTTTTCTGGTACTTAAAGAGCCGATATCCTACATTTTTCTTATGAAGGGTAGTATAATGCGATGTAAACTGTTATTTAAACTGCTGGTGTTTAATGTGGGGATAAAACATAACCCATTACAATCTATACATACATGCCCCAGCTCTAGGTATGTGGTGTGTTTACATTTTCGCTTCACACACACTTCCAGTGTAGACATCCTGAAGACTTGTGCAAAAAACAATACTACCCTACAAGCGCTCGCTTGCTGTTAGGAAACGGTGTAAAAAATCTTACATTGGTTGTTTTCGGGATGCCATTGTGGTGCTGCAAAGGACTTGTGTAATCTGCTGTGATATCATAAAAAAAAATCACTGACCACCCAAAAAATGTAGCCAGGGAGGGGCCCACCAAATACTTGTGTCCAGGGGGCAATAACTTGATGATCAGGGGCTACTGATTAGCTTCTATTATAAGTCTGTTTTACTGGCCAGGTAAACATGTTGAAATTATTGTGTAGTGTAATGATGTGGATGATAGAGATCAGATTGAAAAAACACTGGAATCCTCTTTTAAAGCATATCAAAAATTTAATTTTGTAGTACTTCAGTTCTATATTTACGTGAAACAGTAAAGCTAGCAAGAATAACAAAGCCACACTACTGTATATGTGTTTTTCTCTTTGTGTATATATGGCTGAAGATTTATAAAGACTTTACATATATTGTAAATCCTCAGCCAAACACTCAACCTTACTTAAACCCACTGAGCAGATAAACAAACCTCCTTGCTTAGCCATGTGGTATGATGTGGTATGCTAGCCATATGAGCAGTGGTGTAATTGACCCTCTAGACCCGCTGATTGATGCTGTATTTATTTTGTCCTCTTTGCATTGCGCAGCAATGTGGGCTTTGGGCCTCTCTCATTACACATAATGACATGCTTTGCATTTCTCGCATTTTTAAATCAAAGCGAGAAATAATTACAGGCCTTTGGATGTGTTTCTGAAATTGCACGTTTCAAGCTAATACTCATGATTCCCTCAAAAGCCTGCTGCTGCACTTCCTGCTGTGTATCGATGGTCATTGATGTTTTTCCAGCATTCATTCCTTGCATATTTGGTACTCTTATTTTGAGCTTAAGCTGCACACTTTGACTTGTATAGCCATCTGGTGCTACCATGTCAGTGTCGCTGCTGTGCAGAATGGTCCATCACTCAAATAATATCTGATCAGTTGTCCTACTCTTTCACTGATGGAGGGGTAGAGGGAGGCTGTGCAGCAACAGATGGACTACAGTCACTAATTGTAAACCTACAAGGCCCACCTACAGACAGGTGACAAATTAAACGAAAAACAAGTGTCTTAGTATGGTTTTGGCCCACCACAAGCTGCCAGTACACTTTGGCATGGAATCTACAATCAGAATCTGAATCAGATTTATTGACACACACAAGGAATTTGGTTCCAGCCATTGGTGTCCCTAAATGCAATATACAAACAATGTACAGGTAATTTACAGACAATACACAATGTACAATATACACAGTATACATAGTATACAAGCAATATCCAGACTCTGGGCCAAGCAATATATGTATGTAAGTGTGGTAGTGCAGACAACAGTGATCTACATCATGTATGAAAATTAAATCGTGGTGCACAATGGTATGAGTCTGAAGCAAGGTGTAATAACTATCTGGAGAAAAAAAAAAAACTGAATAGCTATGGCCCAGCAGATGATATTACTGGTCAGCTGTTTATTAGGGTGATAGCATGAACAAAGAAACTGCTCCTGTGTCTGGCAGTCTTAGTGTATAGTGTTCTGTAGTGTACGGGAGGAGTTGAAAAAGGTTGTGTCCAGGGTGTGAGGAATCTGTCATGATTTTTCCTGCCCATTTCATGGTTCTTGAAGAGTACAAGTCCAAGAGGGTGGGCAGGGGAGCACCAATGATTATTTCAGGTGACTTAATTGTTCGTTGCACTCTGTTTCTGTCCTGTTTTGTGGCTGTTCCGAACCAGACCGTGGTGGGTTAACAGGACAGATTTGATGACTGTGGTGTAGAACTGGCTCAAGAGCTCCTGTGGCAGACCCAGCGTCCTCTTCTGCTGCAGAAAGTACATCCTCTGTTGGGCCTTTTTGAGGATGCAGTTGATGTTGGTTTCCCACTTTAGGTCCTAGGAAATGGTAGTTCCCACAATCTTGAAGGTCTCCATGGTTGACACAGGACTGTTGGATATTGTGAGGGGATGCAGTGCTGAGAGGTGTCTCCTAAAGTCCACAGTCATCTCCACAGTCTTGAGCACGTTCAGCCCCAAGTTGTTCTACCTGCACCAGAACACCAGCTGTTTAACCTCCTGCCGATGTGGAGACTCATCGCTATACTGGATGAGTCCGTTGACCGTAGTGTCGTCTGCAAACTTTAGAAGTTTAACAGATGGGTTTTAGAGGTGATGTCGTTGGTGTAGAAAGAAGAGCAAAGGGGAGAGTACACATCCTCGAGGAGCACCAGTGCTGACTGTCCATATACCAGAAGTGACTTCTCCTAGCTGCATCTGCTGTTTCCTGTCTGTCAGGAAGCTGGTGATGCGCTGGCAGGTGGCTGGGGATACAGTGAGCTATGAAAGCTTGGAGGAGAGAATTTCTCTGCGATAGTGTTGAACGCCGAGCTGAAATCCACAAACAGGATCCTTGTATATGTCCCTGGGCAGTCAAGGTGCTGCAGGATGTATCATTCACTGACCTGTTTGCCCGGTAGGCAAACTGCAGGGGGTCCAGCAGGTGTCCTGTGACATCCTTCAGGTGGGCCAACACTAGTCATTCAAAGGACTTCATGACCACAGATGTCAGAGCGACAGGCCTGTAGTTACTCGGTCCTGTGATGGTGGGTTGCTTGGGGACCGGGACGATGGTGCAGCATTTGAAGCAGGAGGGGACTCAGGAGGGCACACAGCTCCAGGGATCTGTTAAAGATCTGTGTGAAGACTGGACCCAATTGGTCAGCACAGGGTTCAAGACAGAAGGGGGAAACACTGTCTGTCTCTGGAAGCACAAACCTGGTGCTTTTCTGATCTTCTGTCTCTGGGAGAACCAGTCTCACATCCACTTCATAAATCTTAAGTGCAGCCTGGGTGTTGCCAGTGGTGTAATGGAGGCTGATGTTGGTAAATTGGAGTGACTGAGGGGTGTGAATTTGAGTCTCTCAAATCTGCAATAGAAGTCATTCAGGTCTTTGTTTGCTTCAACAGGGGAAGGTGGACTTCTGTAGGTTCTGTAGGTACAAGTCTCTGGAGCTGTACTGGAGGGCTGGTATATAATACTCAATGACCCCCCATGCCCTATGGATGGGGGCACCTTCATCTTTGAAGAGACCGCTTCAATCAAAATAGAAAAGTTTCACTATAAGGTGATCAGTCAGAATAACTTCGTATCGATTTGCAGTGACTCTTCCCTCTAAATGGGGGCAAGTGGATCCACATCATGCTGCCCCCCACAGCATAACAGAGCTACCAGACCACCTAACTGAAGGAGTCATGCATTCAGGCATACACTGTTCTCTTGATGTACGCCACACATGCACTCACCCACTTGTAGAAAATATGGTAAAGGATGACTTGTCTAACCATAATACTTTCATCCACATCTCTGTAGATTAGCGCCTGTTGTTGTCGCACCACAGAACTGTCAAATGTGCATTTGTCTGTAATGAGAGGTATGTGCACTACAGTACTACACTCTGATCATGTCCTGCATCCTCTTCTGTTTTACCTTATATATTGAGCTAAGCATCAAGCACTAACTGCATGTGCACTTTCAATCACAGTTTCCAAACCTATTTGCTGAAGTGTTTCTCATAGATATAAATAATCAAATGTCACATTAGTCATTGTTCCTATTGAAATACCAGTCAGCTAAGCTCAGTCTTTGTGACTGTAGCTCCTGCCATCTGTGCCCCAGTGATAAACCCTCTTTCAGAGTCCCTTAGATCTTTTTGTCTTGTCATCTTGATTAGAAATTGAGGTCAACTGGGCCTGCTCAGTATTTATATACATGCCGCAGAGCATGGTAGGATGTTAACTGCTTAATTATATCATGCAGTACACCTGTCTGGAAGCATCTGCACTCATTATGTTTCTAAACTTCTGTATTCACCCTTCTGTATATGGTAGGTGTTTGTAATAAAATGGACTATGAAGGTTGGTAGATACAAGATAGATTTACCTAATAAACTCTGGAAATTGTTGTACAACCTACACATTCAGTATTATATCCATATTTTGCATAAATATTTTTTTCATGATTTATTTTTTTCTTATGTTCTGGCACCATCCTTTCTTGAAAGCACCTTGCATCCTTTGCTGGAGCATACCTACCCTCACCTAGATGCAAATGTGTGTCCTTTAAAGTAAGCCATTTCAGAGATATAAGGGTTTTGCCGCAACAGCAATATACACCTAGCTCTTCAAACTATTTCTAATAATATTTAATGGCAATGGGCCTCATTCACCAACTACTCTTAAGAAGAAATTTCTTCTTAAAACCCACTTATGCATTTTTCAAGAAGATTCTGACATTCACCAATGTTTACTTATTTCTATGTACACTCTAGAGCACAAAGGTACAACAATTCTGCGGTTTAAGAACACATCATGAATCTGACATAGACTTTTTCTTAGCACCTTTCTCGGGAACAAATTTAAGAGAAATGAGACTCAATGTACCCTTTGCTTGTTTGCCTAACTTATTAAAAATAGAAAGCTGTTTAGGTCTTACCATTTTCTTTGTGAAGACTAAGCAAAAATATATATTTTTGAAGTAATTGCAGCTTTGTACTTTGTTTTTGCATCTAGATGTCTGATTATGAATTTCAGCAAGGTGATATACTGCCAACCTTTCTTCAGCTTAATTGCAAATCCAGTTGCAGGGTCACCATGTTGTATTTTAGCGTGGGTTGTGGGGTCACCATGTTGTTGTCCTTATGCTATTTTTAACAGTGATTCAAACAAATCGTTATTGGGAGACTTGCTTACAGTTGTCTATATGCGTGTGGAGTCTCCTCTGAATTGTTTCTCCTCCTAGCCAGTTTTTCCAGGTTATTGATTCAAGTTAAGTTGGTGTTTGAGCAACATCACCACATTATTTTAGAATCATTTGAGTATCTTCCAATCAATAGTCATGCAGTAGATACACAATACTTTTCGACCTATGCCCTCAATAGCTTGCTGCAAGGTAAATCATCTAACATCACCGTGGCCATTGACCAGAAAGTCGATTCTCTCCTTAGACAAATGGCCCAGCTTCTGCTTAAGTGTCTGTAATCGTTATCTTCAACCCTGACTACTGACACCGGACCCTTAAAGGCTGACTTAGCATCGTAGAACCATCCATCTCCACCCTGACACGAGGTCACTTGGCCATTAGACCGCATTGCACAGCAATGTCTTGTCCATGGGGTACTAAATTGGCTTCCTACATGGGTGCATTGTTCGGTCAGCATATTAGGTCACAGAGCTGGACCGTTTTAAACTTCTTATTTGGCCCTGAACTCCAGCTCAGGCATTCATGAAACATGTAGAGGCATGACCCTTTGTACAAGCTTGTGTGCAAAGAAAAGTAATGTCCAACCATGTCTTTTCAATAGGAGTTCAAGTAAAGGCAGCCTAATTAGCAGTCCTGAATCCTGGGGTTAGCTTTACGTGACTAACATGCCATGTGGTGCTATACACTGACAAGTACTAATGAGCAAAATTTAGGGAATCCACTGACTAATCATGAGGTTCACACTTCTGTGCAGGGCCTTAAAATGCTGGCAGCTAGGGTTTTAAGTATGATTAATATCTGCTTACCCAGTTCTGCATTGGAGTTTTATGTTAAAGAGCGAGGCCATAGAAGAACCATGATTGGTTCCCTAAAGATCCTTTCAATGGATGGCTCTTTAAATAAACATTTTTGAAATGAAATGTGTGAGTGTGAAGAACTTCCAAATAACTTAAAAACATTTATTAATTAAAGGTGTTTCCTACAACAAATAATCATTGCTGTTGAGAATTAAGAGCTGTTTTATTCCCACCACTCTACTGTCCTTTGTTTAGTCTCTTTTGTAGTCTCTGTTGTTTTGTACTTAATTGTTTGTATGTTTTATACAAACCGTATAAGCATTGTGCAAAAATTAGAGACCACTCTTCATTTGTTTAATTTCCACTCAAAATGGCCAGGAAAAAAACATCACCGGGAAACAGGAAATCACACAAAAGTCTCAACAACTAAATGTAATATCAAAGTTTCCACACTTTACCTTTATTGGACCTTCAGTTCTTTTTGAGAGATTTGCATACAGATTTTCAAAGAAATCTGCAGGGATATTTTTCCATACCTTTAAAGTTCATTCTTAGAAGCTGGTTGCATTTTCTACTTCTCATGCTCCAAGTAATCCCAGTCACATTAATGAAGACAGTGATCTTGAGGTCTGGACTCTGGGATGGTCAGTGCATTATCAACAGCTTCTTTGTTTAATTTGTATATTGTCTTGCTTTTTTGCCTTTTCATTACATTGAGTTGTCCTTTCAGACCCATATCATTGTCTTCTTACAGTGCAAGGACAGACAGAAACACCTGTGGAATTTTAAGTAAGAGTGGAGCTTCATTTTGTCCCTTTCTCACAAAAATGAAAGCTTTAATTACTGTTTATCTGATGGTCTACTAGGTCTCACATGGGTGTCAAGAGATCCATTTTCTCTGTGTCTTTTGATTCATTTTTTGTTGATTTACCTTTAACTGATTCACCTTTCTTTATGCAAGTGGATTATTTTATCTAATCTCCACAGAAACATCACCTGGAAATTTAACATGTAGTTAATCGCCATTTTGACTGGTAAAATAATGAAGGGTGGTCTCTGACTTTTGCACAGTACAGAATATATGAATATTTAAAATGTTTGTGTGTATTTGTTTTATTAATTGCATATTTGTACTGTTTTATAAATTGCATATTTGTGCTGCTGCTGTCTGGTAAAAGTAGCCCAGTGTCCTGGAGGAACTATAGTTTATTCCTCAACACATGCTTGCCTTGATAAGGAAGGACAATGATGTTGACCTTGACATTGATTTAGGAACCTTTATTTTAAGGATTTTAGTGCAAGGAACCTCTTAGGACAGCTACAGTGTTGGGATTTCCACAATGTAGTGTACAAAATTCCTACTCCAGATAGATATTGATGTCCATTTATTGAAATTTCTTTCAAGGAGGGAAGGAAGGAAGCAGCCGTTTGAATTGGTGCACCTAAACTTTACTTCCTTTTAAAAAGCAGATGAAGGCTTACTCTTTTTTTCTGTGTTTTGCTTCAAAGTTAGCATGACAGAGGAAATTACTGTTATTTTTTTCTTTTTCATTACTTACTATTTTCACTAGTTTAATGAGAAACGTTTATTTTCATTTCAATATCTATGTATGTGCTCTTTTCTAAGTTACAACATTTTTTAACGGTTCTTCTTGCTTTCCTTCCAACGTGTTCAGTTAAACCCCTCTTTGCTTTTTGCTAATGCTTATACTACATTTTCAGCTGCATTTGAAATGCATCACTGTCATGAGAAAGCAGTATTTTATCTTTATTTTTCACTACATAGAGCTGACTGTACTCCTTCATCATACATTCTAGATATCAAAATGCCACCGCCAACACCAGCTCTGTAGGAGGTTTTATTATAGTTGTATTATACTTGTCAGTACTGATGATGGAAACAGGGGGTGAATGCTTAAAGGAACACTCTAGTGGTTTTTAATCTAATATCTATTTGACGCATTAGGTGGTGAGGCAACTACCCTTTAGGCTTATATTGTAAGTGTGTTTCAAGTCAACTTTTTTTTCCTCTAAGTACAGGGAAACACACTGAAATTATAGCACTTGGTATTTGACCATATGCTACAGAGGCAGTAGGTAGATTAGGTTGACAAATGAAAGGATATTAACATTATTATTATATTAACATTTCTTTCTTGTGGGAGAGGTTCCATTTTCCACAGCATGAGTTAATAGCAGGGTGCTTCTAGGCTGCAATTGGTTCTGGACATTCCCACATCAAGTATGTAAAAAGTCTCCACTGCAAGAGCAACTGTGCCAGAGGTTTACCTTTAGTTTAAATTAGGCTAGATAAGGATAACAGAAAAATAGGCTTGGATGCAGCCTCATGTTTGTGGGGTGAGCACATTTGCATTCAGGTGCGCAGATCACAGTTTGTGATAAATGAATCCTGATGTCTAGCGGTGTAACAATACATATGACACAATACATCCCCATGCAAAAACGTATCAGTGTGTAATGTAATAGCACCAACTAAACCCACACCAGCACTTTCAGTTATCAGTCACACTTCCAACTAAACACACACCAGCATGAACAATATCATCTGTAACACTTCCCACTAAACCCACACCAGCATGATCGATCAATATCATCTGTAACACTCCCAAATAAACCCACACCAGCACAGTCGATCAATATCATCTGTAACACTCCCAACTAAACCCACACCAGCGTGATTGATCAATATTATCTGTAACAATCCCAACTAAACCCACACCAGCATGATTGATCAGTATCATCTGTAACACTCATAAACCCGCGGCAGCACAATCGATCAATATCATCTGTAACACTCCCAACTAAACCCACACCAGCATGATTGATCAATATCATCTGTAACACTCATAAACCCACGGCAGCACGATTGATCAATATCATCTGTAACACTCCCAACTAAACCCACACCAGCATGATTGATCAATATCATCTGTAACACTCATAAATCCGCGGCAGCACGATTGATCAATATCATCTGTAACACTCCCTAATGAACCCACACCAGCATGATTGATCAATATTATCTGTAACAATCCCAACTAAACCCACACCAGCGTGATTGATCAATATCATCTGTAACACTCCCTAATGAACCCACACCTGCAGGCCTGGATCATCCAATTGGTTTTAGGGGCATGTGTCTAGGGTCCCATGCTGCAAGGAGCCCCCCACAAGCAATTATGAGAAAATCTTTCTCCATGTCTTTCCTAAATGTCTGCTTCATTCTCTCCTTCAGTGTAACGCAGGCAAAAAAGTCAGTTGCAAGTGCAAAGTAGCTTTATTTGGGGCACTCCAATAATCATTGTCACAACAGGCAGGGGTCAAAACACAAGAAGGAAACATAAGAGGCATATCCATAGTCAAAAAATTAAGTTAGACAAGCAGGAACACAGGAAAGACCAATACAAAGTAAAAGGCCTGCAACTCAGGTTATTAAACACAGAGACTTTGCAACCACTAAACAAAAAAAGGGTATATAAATGGCAGTTCATGAGTCCAGGATCACTTGCAGGTGTGCAAGTGGACAGAGCCAGGGTGAGTCCAAGTACATTGTCCCCAGAGGGACATCCAGTCACTGCTTAGCAACTGTTACACCATCGCCATTACCTTGGTCAAGCTTTTGGCAGTGAGCTGATGTTCCTGTGAAGGTACTTTGAATTTGAAGCTCCAGATGTTCAATTGATGTGTCTAGGGACCCTGTAAAAGTGAGACCTGATACTTCAACAGAGTAGAGGATGCCTATTTCCACGAATATAATATGTCAGCCACCTGAGTTAAGGAAAAACGTTGCATCATACTTACCAGCAATGACCTATGACCTGTCATCAGAGGTAAGATAAATAGGAAAAATGTTCCCAACACCAGTGTTATTATGCTGCCATTGTGGTACTGAATAGGTCTTGTGTAACCTGCTGTGATGTCATTAAAAATTCACTGACCACCCAAAAAAGGTAGCGAGGTTGAGGCTTACCAAATATTTGTGCCCAAGGGCCAATACGGGCCTGCACACTAATCTGATACACTCTCTAATCCACATAAACATGAATAATGTCATCTCTCACACCAACATGTTCCATGTCATACGTTACATTCTCAACTAAACTCAAACCACGACGATCAGTGTCATCTGTCACACTCTCAGCTAATCTCACATCAACAAAGTGTCATCCTTCACACTTTCAACTAAACCCACATCATGTTCAATATCATACATCATTCTCCCAGCTCTAGTCTCCAAATATTGGCAGGATAGTAAACATAGTGAGAAAAAAAAAATGTTATTGGTATCATGAATCAAATCAAATCATGATTCATAATGAAGTGTATCGTTATACCCATAGCAAAGTCTTTTGTCCACCAGAAACACATTGAAAAAATACAATAATAGATGTTCAATTCATGGTCAGGAGAATTGGTCAGAAGTGCAGATCACATACCCCTAGCTGTGTGCATCTGTGTTCCCTCAGTGATAAGGTATGAGCACTTGATGACACTCCAATGGTTTCAGGGTTGTAAACAGTAATTATAGCCATCCATAGCCATTTGTGCATATCACAATGACCGCACTGACCCGTGACAAATCTAAACACTTTGAGGTTTCATAATAATTGGGCTAAAGCTGTTGAAAACTCAGACCATGGTGTCCTTCCCTGAATGTTGTTGCTGTTGTCGTGCATTATTATTTTAATTTATATTTATGGAGTTCAGTCACTTTGGAGATGACCATGTTTAGGGCTAGGAAATTAGGATTATTAGGAATGAATCTGAGAGATATAAAAATTGTAAGGAAATTGTCAAACTCCCTCACTGACCTCTCTTGAGAATCACTTTTTCACGTTCCATCGTGATACAGATTAATAGGGACTTCCTGTTTTGTCAACAGATAAGAGACAGTTTTGACTCTGCCATAATCAACATATATTTATTTTGAGAAATGTCTTACAGACTTAGGAGTTAAAAAGTGATAGAAATAGAGTGGAGAGAGGACCAGATAGGAGGATTACACCAAAGTCGCAGACAAAAGTGTCGCTGTGAATAACAGCCAATCCCCTTGCTGATAACAGCAGAAGCCACCCTCATTAGCAGGCTAACACTGGCTGCCATTAACCGGAAACAGCACAGAGAGTTTTATGTACAAACATAATGAGGATATTTGTGTCCCTCTCTGGTTAAAACTCCACAAACAGCAAGTAAGGCAAGTGAAAAACTTTGGACAAAAGACTGAGCATTTCTAAGTTCTTAACCAGTGCCTGTTTAAGGGCTCAGGAGCAGACAACATTAGCGTAACTTAAGCAAACTGCTTAGAAGTGTTAGTTTTGCTGATGAAACCTATTTTAATGATAGTAGAGAAGCAAATAAAGCAATGTCTTTGATCCTAGTTGACATGAGACTGTTGACTCCAACTCTTTTACTTCACTTAGAATTCAGATGCATTTGAAAGGATTAGCTTAGCACACAAGTACAAGAGCCTTAAGTAACTTGTGCAGTAACAATTTCCTTCATTAATACTTTAAAAAGTTTGTACACAGCTATTCTTTCTAAACTTCATCGCAGTGCCGCAGTCTGCCTACAACTGCCAAGACTAATTAGGTAGCAAGCTAAGTTGCCTTTGCTTTGTTTGCTAACATAAAAAGGATCCATACCCACCAAACTTCATGAATTCCTTATTCACCAATGACACATTACAAAAGTCTTCAAAAATATCCAAACTGAAAATCTGTAATGAAAAGATTCAGCCACAAAACCCAGAGCTCAGAGTGTTTAGCTCCATAACACAGTTATCAGCTCCAGCTAGGGGTGATGCAGAATGTCTATTGTACTCAACCCACCACTGTGAAACAGCAGGCTCCGATAAATATCCCTATGCCACTGTCTAACGTTCAGCATAAACAACAACAACAACAGGCACATAAACAAATAATGAAAAGCACACAAAGACAGCGGATGGGGACACGCCTCCACAGAGCAGCAAAACAAACAGACAACTTTTCCTACGTCAGTGCTCTGTTAGCGTAACCCTGTTCTACGTTGGAACCCTTCTACTGGGCGTCCCACAATAGGCCGTCACCATTTTTCATTGAAAGGCTCGGCGACCTGCCAGCCATGGGTTCTGAAAGACGATATTACGTGGGAGAAATGAAAGACAACAATGAGCGGCTTATGAGGGCCGGGCGAGCACAGGGAATTTCATCACAAACCACAGAATGGGTCGGAAATGGGAAAGGGACTTGAACAAAAGTGACACAAGGCGGCTTCTCTCTGGGGTGATGGTTTCTTTGTCATAACATGCATATAGCGCTGACCGCCTGGACCTGAGTTGCCAAGAGATTTCTCCTTCACTGCATTATTGTACAAGTGTCTTGGAGAGAAGTGCTTGTCAGTGTGGTCTAGTGTGTCCTGCAGGTTGGTGGTTGAGATGGTGCTTTATAGAAGAAGTTGACAACTACA
Source organism: Colossoma macropomum (assembly GCF_904425465.1). Lineage (NCBI taxonomy): Eukaryota > Metazoa > Chordata > Actinopteri > Characiformes > Serrasalmidae > Colossoma > Colossoma macropomum. The sequence continues at coordinate 15,528,564 of NW_023494808.1, forward strand.
GGCCTGTGGACTCATAGCTTTAAATAGTTCTGCTTGTCTTGGGTGACTGTTCTACACTCTTCTAAACAAAGTTCCTAAATGGATTATGGTGCATACAGTTCTTTAAAAACTGTAATTGGTATTAAAGCTTGTGGTGGCTCTTTTCGCAGTCGCACATATCACATTTATAAAAGTCGTTCTTTGTAGATCCATCCATCAAAAGGTTCTTCAGGAAACCAAAAGTGGTTCTTTTTATGGCATCACTCCAACTTAGCCTTTTTGGTTCCACTTGGCTTCTTTATTTTCAAGAGGTTACGAAAAAACCTGTATTGGTATGGAACCTCTAGATTATGTAAAGTTTCTTCAAAAGTTCAAAAGGTTCTTCAGACTTTCACATTTTGTTTACCATACAATAATATATGGTTATAGATCCATCTTGTAAAACGTTCTCTAAGGCAGTGTTTCTTAAACCAATCCTCAGGGACCCCCAGATGGTTTACATTTTTGCTCTCTCAGTGTTGCAAGTTCCAAGAATGGCCCCAAAGAACCCTTTTAGAACGTTTGTTATTAAAAGTGTGCTCTAATAAAACTGGTTCAACTCATGAACAACCTGACCTGACCTGGTGATTCAACTGATGACTGAAAGCAGGTGTACTAGAACGTAAAAACCACAAAACTGGAGGATTCCAGAACTATAGCCACTGTTTTGTGCTTATAAAAAGAATTTTTGTATAGTCCTCAAGTGTCAAACTTGGGTTCTAAGGGGCCACAGCACTACAGAACATAGTGTTTCCAATGCTCTAACAGTGCTTCAACTTATGAAAGAAATACTTAGCAATCTGCTAATAAGAACTTCATAACAAGCCAGGGAAAATGCAAAACTCTAAGGGACTGGGAACTACCAGCAATTAATAAAATAAGCTTGACTTAGCCGCATCAGATATTTCTCCATAGTCTAAAGTTAACTTTTCTCCCAAAAAAGAAAAAAGTACTGACCTTTACCACTGTGACTCATCTTGTAGTGTTATATAACACTTCTGCTGAATCTTCCTAAATTTCTGCCATTACCAGTTACAGCCTTAGTGATTAGTGATGCATATATATACTCAATTTACAGGGCTTCTAAAACACTTGGCACTCAATAGAGGACAGAACACTCTGCCAATCAAACTCTTAATGGACGGGGCCGGCTTGAACCCAAGGTGATGCACACGGGGGAACGCATGTCGTTAAGCCGAAGGAGCTGTGCCTCAGTACAGTACATGGAGAGGCTTTTATGGAGCTTCTGGCTAATTTATTGCGGGGTAGTTTGTTACTCACTCTGTTCCTGCACTTCATTAAACCATGGCATGCATATGCTAGAGCTGGGCTTCAGGATTCTCTCCATATTTTAGCAAATGAGTGCTGGCATGAAGCTCAAAGACTTTTCTCTACAAGGATAGGGGCTGTACTGTACTTCTGCAGATATTCTGAGAGTGAGCCTAAGGATCGAAAGCAGTACAAGACCAACAGTATGTTTTGTTAAGGCATTTGAATCAATAAAAATTAGGTGTGGGCAATATGATGATATGTTATCGTGATAAAATACATCACAATGTGCGAGTGTTTCAGCAGTACTTCTAGAACACTGAATATTTACACGCATCATACATTTAGACCAATTTTAGAGAGCCTGTAGACAACCAGCATGTACTATCTGCATAAACTAAATAATTAGATGAAAGACAACATTTTATTTTATTAATTTATTTTACTTATTTTTATTTTTGTTTCTCCATTCCTTCTTAATTAGCTTACTTTTTCAAATGTTTAAAAATAAAAACACCTCAGTGGTCTGGCTTTACCCATTCTTGGTTTAATTCCATCTTATTTTCCTAGCTCCACCCCTTAATTATTATTGATTGTACCTTCTCTTTTCAAAGGTGTTTCTAGTCTTGTCTCTTGAACAGTTCCCTTGTTTCAGTGTTCCCTTTGTCTGTTATTGTGACTTTGTATTTGACCTGCTTTCCATGTTTCTACTTTTGTTTCTTTGTTCATTGCAGTATTTGTAGTGATGCACCAAATCATTCAAACCTCTCTGATTCGAAGTTTCTATGAGCAAGTATTGCTCAGCCTAACATCACATAGGCTAATAATATTAGGAGATAAATATGTTCAGTTTCAGTCCTGCATATGACATACTTAGATGTTCTGTGGATAGAATAGAGCACCTTCCCGAGTTTGATTTGTGTGGATTTACAGAGACTTAAAAATAATCTACTTTAATAAGCTTAGTCTGTTTATTCACATCATTCAACTGCTGCTGAGAAATCTAGAAAAAAACTCAAGAATCTCGGTAGAGTTGAGGACAAAAAGGTTTGTAGGGGCAAAATTATCCAATTCTCTCTTATTCAAAACCTCTTTCCCAAATGGCAGAGCTGGGAACAAGTTGCAAATAACAAGTAAGTCTCAAGTCGTGACACTCAAGTCCCAATTCAAGACAGTTGAATCCCAATACAAGTCCCAAGTTTTGCCACATGCATGTTATTAGCAGGCGCTGTAACTGCTAAGCTGCACATCTGGTCATGCCGAAAGTTTGCACACTGCATTTTTGAGGTACTTGATGTGGATTTATAACATGATAGCTTGTAAATTATGACCACCATCAGCCAATCAAATTTCAGCATGTATTTGAAAGGCTAAATATTCACCAGTCATCATGAAACTTGAATAAGATGTCCAATAAGGGACTTTGTGTCACCCTGTGAAATTCAAAAGATTTGGCCACTGGGGGCAGTATTCATGTTTTGAACAGTCAAATCAAGTATATCTTATGTGTGGACATGAAATTGGATTTAAATTGGATTACTTTGAGCCTTGCAACTTTGCAATTACACTTTTTTTTGTATGCATCATTTTTTGACATTCGATAATTGTTTGAAAAATAGTCCTAGACTTTTAAGCCAATTATTTTAAAATAATCTGTGGCCACTGTATGTAAATAATATTCAAAAAAGTTTGATTTGCCAACCATTGGCCTCATCATATCAATCAATCAGTGGCCAACTGTCTAACTACCATTTTTATTTACTGGCCGATTATCTCATTAATATTGTTATTGTCTGTATCATACAGATAAGTAACTTGAGTCTTGTGATTCTGACTTTTGTGATTGTAACATTTTGTAATTATGTAAAAAATATTTGGACTGTTTATCTTTTATTTTCAATTTTGTTAAAAAGTCCACTGCTTAATACACCAAGGTCAAAAGGTCAAAGGTCAACTTGGCTAAAACTATACAGACATCTTCTTTGTAGGTCAGCACTCATGACAGTTGGGGTCATTTTTTAAAATAAAGCTCTGACTGCCTTTCACTAATCTCCTAATTGGAAATAGGTCCTATGCTTACCCATACCCATAATTTTTACAGTCTCAAGTCATCAAAATCAAATTCCAAGTATGACTCGAGTCCACACCTCTGCTAGTAAAAAAAAACAAAAAGTGTTTTGGATATTATTTGACACATCATCCACCCTTAGTAATGTCACTGACACGTTTTTGTCCACATTGCAGATGTACTGTATTTTCCAGTGTTTCCAGTGTCTGCTGTAATAGTAATATTCGTTGTGGGGATCAAGACCTAAGTGTCAAGGAGGAATGAGGGATGACGGTAGTTTTGTTCACTGAGGCAACGTGTATCCAGTTTATTATTTGCTTCAGTGAGTAACATCCCTCTCAATCCAAAGAATATTTCTGCTGCTGCACCATTTTTCCACCCTCCCTTCATCTCTCCCACGATTTTCCCAAGATTCAATTTAGTTTCATTAAATTCTTTTCTTCATTGCTGAGAAATGGAAAGCATTTCATTTGCAAATGAGACAGCTGTTTTCTCTTTTTCCTCCTCTATGCAAATGGTGCATATGATAATGTGCTGCTGGAGGATATGTTGTCACTTTATTTTCAGCTCCAATAAGGCTCAAACAACCCACAAACATGTCGCACATTTTATTTCCGATGCAATTTTTATACTTGGATGTTCTTGGATATGCACGTATTTGTGGGTCTATGCAAATATTATACCTGTCATATGTAATTGTTAGTCTAAGGGGCTCTGCTCTGTATGCAGATGGCCACATTATAGCTTATCATTTGCTAAGGAAAATAATTTGCTGCCCAGAGTTCTTAGCTTATTCTGATATTTAAGATTTGTGTATGTATGTGTGTGTGTGTGACTGTGGCCCGGATACTAAGCCTTTTGCGCCAGTTCCAGTTGCAAATGGGCCACATTCTGTGTGTGTTATGTACAAAAGTGCCATAGAAGCCCAAATGCACAGTTTAAAATGCAAATGCAAAATGCATTTGTTCCCTCATACATATGCATTTAAGGGAGGGTAAAGCAAAAATGTGTGGATATAATGTATGTGTGGCTGATTACGTGCACCGTTCGATTTACTAATGTTTGGGCAAATAGTTGGGGGCAGTTTTGAGCAAAATTTTCTCCAGGTGTAAATTAGCTTTGACTAGAAAGACATAAAGGACCCCCAGCACTGGGCTGTGAAGTAGTGGAACTACATTTTCTAAAGTGATTCTCTAGAGTACCATCCAATATCTTTGGGATGAGTTGAAGTGGTGTTTGTGATCCTTCAGTACCTGATCTCATTAATGATCTTGTGGTTGAATGCAATCAGATCCTCACAGCAATGCTCCAACATCTACTGAAAAGCCTTCTCAGAAAAGTAGAGGCTGTTAGCGCAGCAAAGGGGTAAACGCCCTATTAATACCCTTACTTTGGATGGGCAGGTGACGATCTTTTGGACATACATTACTATGCAGAAGCCAGAGACCACCCTTCACTTATCTGATTTTCAATCAAACTGACAGTTCAGTACGTTATTCAATTATTTGTGTGACAAGCACAAACATATATTCAACAGGAAATCGCTTGACCTTGTGTGAACCTATTGTCTTTATTATAGCTTTCAGTTTTTTGAAGAAATCTGAAGGGAGATTCTTCCGCACCTCCAAAGTTCAGTCTTAGCATTTTCTGCTTCTCATGATCAAAATAATATCAATTACAAATGTACTTATGCATCAGTCTATAAAACTTTAATCTTAATATTAATCTTTAATCTTTAATCTCCTCAGAAATATCTTCTGAAAAAGTAAATAAAATAAAAAGTAAATAAAAGGTCTTTGAATTTTGCACAGATACCCTATAGTGTGCACTGCACATACATCAGGCCCTGTGTGTCTGCTGGTGAGGAGAAGTAGTGAAAAGTGTTGAAATGGGTGTTGAAAATTAAAGAACATTGAGAAATGCTGGCGTACTCAGTGCTCTAGGCATGTGATCTTTCAAATAAATTTGCTTCATAACAGATAACTTTCTAATGATGTTAGTTTTACCTGCCTATATATTTTTCGAATAATTGCTTTGCTATAGACCAAGTGATAATTTATTCACCTTTATGAATTCCAGCTATGAATCCAGTAGCCAAAGTGATGTACCTTTATATCCTGCCTTGTAAAATGTCATCTCCTTTTTTTATCTTACCCCTGAATAGGAAATAAATGCCAGTTCTGTCAGTTTTGAGTTGGAATGAAAAGAACATTGAAATACCAGCAGTCAAATATACAGACAAGTAAAAGACCAATGAACTTAGTTGGTTTAATGTTTTACCTTTTGCAGTGTCTAGTCTTTTATAAGCTTCAGAGATATTATTGCTTTTCAGTGATATTGAATAGTATATGAGAAACTTGGCCTAAAACTGTTTATTCTCATATTGACAACTGGACTGAGTAAACTATGAAATGGACAGTGATGCATTTTTTATTGTTTTGTGCCTACAGGTACCCGAAACAATGGTTTTGAAAAGACGAATGATTATGAGGTTAAGTAAAAAATTATTGTCTTTAATTAAAGCTAATCTATATTGGGAGAACCACTGAAACAACAGACCTCTTTATATACAGTGCCCCCACAGAAGTTAGTTTTTTTTTCGTGGTCCAAAGATTTATAATCTTTATAATTTAAGAATAATGAAGAATATACAATATTATTTTAATCAAATAAAACATTGATTTCACTTGGTCAGTTTATCTATTGATTCTCTGCGTAAAACAATTTATTACAGATATATCACACCCTTGTCATTCTTTCTAGTGGCTTACATTCATCACTTTGTCGTGGAACTTTGGAAAACTAGCAGATATCATCAAGACCCAAACCTTCTCAATAACCATTGGTAATGATGTGGAACTCTCTGCCCTCGTCTGCAGAGCTGCTTTCACAAATTCCTCAGTTTTACTTGGAGGATTTGCAAAATCTTCACAAATTAATGAGACAGGGAAGCACAGTTTAGCTGCTGACTTTGTTTGATTCTATCAATCCCTGGGTTGCCATCCAACCCACAGCAGTACAGACTTTTCTTGGAATATTTTGAGCTACTTTGCCCTTTGAAATCTGCTAGAACAAAGCTGGAGAGGAAAATATAAATAAATTGTGAATATCTTATTAAACAGAACAAATTAAATGTTTTTTCAAGAACAGTGTTGAGTGATGAATGATAAGATCTGTGTTTCAATAATGTAACTGAACCATTTAATCCTTAAAAACACTGTTGAGGCCTTTAAGTTGATTTTAGCCAATATTGCAGTATTAACTCCATTTATTTAAGCTTAGAGTGTAGACCAACCTTAGGTTTCTGCTGGTCTCATTTGAACAATTCACAAGGATTCCAGATGTGCAGAGTAATGGATGATGAGGGCAGAGGTGAGGAAGAGATATTTAGCAATGTCCACAAAATAAGTACAACAAAGACAACAAATAAACCTCTAAAAATGGAACATCACATGAGGTTACCACTTTACTTAAACCCTGCTACATAACAATGACATAACCATGCCAGAAACATGTCAGAGCAGATGTCATATGTTAATGTTTGATGTGATGATAGGTAACTAGAGTACACTTAGCAAAAATTAGTAGGTGACACAAGTTGTCATGACATAAAACATTATGGCATCTGTCATTAATTACCAGTACTGATATCACAAAACTGTTATATTACAGGAAATTATCCTATTATATGGGTTGTCATGACAGGATAGGAAATCGGCCATGGCATGTTTGTTGCATGGTTATGTCAACGTTATGTAGACAGGTTTGAGTAAAGTGTTACCCAGATGGGTTTTCATATGTTTATATGCCACAGAGAGAAAAGCACTTGCTACCACACAGGGGCGTAGTCAAGTGATGGCGAGGGGTGGTCAGGGCCACGCTACCATAAAATTCTCCATTTCTAGCCTGGTTTGACTTTCCCAGTCTTTATCATTCTGCTTTGTTCTAGAGTGGCGGCATTTGCATGATTGGCCAATGAAAACACACTGAGAATGCAGTGGTCCACTGATGTGTCTAGATATGTGCTCTCCAGTATTCACCTGGGACATGTCGTTTGTCAAGGGTGGTCTCCATTTATTTTATATAGGACTACATTAGAAATGCCCATGCATTTCTCTCTTTCTCACTCTCTCATCGGCCTACACACACAGCAGCTCACCAGGAATTATCCCAGTCCTCCTGATGGCTAGTCCATGTCCGTGATTACAGGTAGTGCTCTATGTGGATTAATATAACATTACTGTAACAGAAGAATTTAATGTTTAGAGGAGAGTAGAAAAAATATAGGCAACAAAACATACAATATTTTTTTTTACATTACCTCAAGGACAACAGGATAAAATTGAAACTCTATTTTAAAAATGTGGTTTACCAGGCAATAATGCTATTACTTTGATAATCCTCATAGAATCATGACCACACTAATAATTGACCCAGTACACAGCAATGCTATATTACATGAAGTAGGCTATACAATGGTAAGATGAGGTAACTATCAAAAATTTAAAAAAAAAAAACACTGTTACTACTGTATAGTAACATCTACTGTTTCTGTCATCTTAGCTAATCTGTCATCTAAGTGTGTTTAATAATGCAATATTCCCTGATATTGTTACCTCACACCTTTTTTCCCTAGCAGTTTGCCACCCCAAAAAAATTGCAAGGTCAGACCTGGCAGCCCCATTGAAAAGGTTCTGGCTACAGCCCTTCTACCACTACTAGAGAGGTCAACCTTTGGAATAGCACCACTCATTTATACGTAATAGACTTATATGAAATATGTAAGATTCTATTACACTGCACATTGAGGTGAAGATACAGATGTAGTAAAAACAGAATTTTATTAGGGGAAGCCAGGATTTGAGAGCAAAGGGGTGTTTATGATATAATGTAGGTGTTGCTGGAGAACTCCAAACTCCAAAACACGCTAATAAACTTGTATACAGTCTTATGCAAAAGTTCGGACATGTCAAATTACATGTTTTGTTGATTTACTACATGAAAATGAGGGAAAACATCCTCTACAGAGAACACATTTCTGCACATTTTAAGGCACAGTTACTGTATATTTGCTGAGCTGAACATATTGGGAAAAAGATAAAATGTCACCTGTGCAAAAATGAAGATATAATGGCACATTTTCTATTTTGTTTTTTTTTCTCAATATGTCACACTTAGCAAATAAACAGCACTTGTGCCCTACAATTTGCAGACAAATACCATGTTTACGTTTGATTCCTACAGAAGATGTGTCAACTTATTTTAATGTAGAGAATCAACAAAATGTCATTTCACCAAATGTGCTCAAACTTTTGCATTTGACTGCTATAAACGTTGAAAGAGAGGAGAGAATGGCTTAGTTCACTCTTGCCATTGTATACTGTGCCTCTTGCCACCTCCTTTCCCTATTCTCCCTCTTTCTTTCTCTTTCTGACAGTCCGTCACTGGCAGGAAAGGGCAGTTAGCTTGGTTGTCAAGTAGAGCACCAACAATGCCATGAATCTAGCACCCAAGCAGTGGATAGACATTGCCAGAGCAGCAAATCAGAGGGAAAGGGCAAAAGGGGATAAGAGTGAGGGAGAGGAGTGTGACATGACAGTGAAACAAGAGAAGGCCATTAAGACTGGGATCGGAGTAGATGTGCGTGAGAGCAGCAAAAGAACAAGACTGGCTGGCATGAGGAAAGAAAATGAGAGCAAGAGACATATGAAATGTGTCTGAGGTGAGAATAATGGGTAAAAAGTGTGAGAGAGATGAAGTTAAGAAGAAGGAATGAACTAAGCAGAAGGAGGTATGTATAATTGCCACTGTCAGCATGCATTTTCTTATCTGTGAAAATTAAACTGCATGGATTTATATGCATTGGCTCCTTTCATAAAAATTAAGCTATAATAGACTTATATTCGTAATTCAGTTTCGCGATGCAAAGCAATAGGACTGAATTTAATCAAGATTGAAAGACATCGTCATTTTGTGCAGTGGAGCCAAGTTATATTTTTATATGGGATAGCCACAACTATTTTTTAGCAAGACTCTGCTTCGACTGTAATCCAGATTGCATTACAACAGCCACAGTGTAATCCAATAACTCCCTCAAGTGCAGCACAAACATTTTTTCCTGGTGCATGAATCTGTTGTTTGTTGACAGTTCATTGAAGCCCTGTGGAATTTGCAAGCCTCTTTGGTTGAAATCACTTACACACCCACACACACACACACACACATACATATATATATATATATATATATATATATAAATAAAACCCCATTTCCAAAAAGTGGGGATGCTGTACAAAATGTAAATAAAAACAAAATTCAATAGTGTGCAAGTCATTTAAACTCTATATTTCATTGAAAATAGTAGAAAGTAGAAAGACAACAAATCAAATGTTGAAACTGAGAATTTTTGAAAAATATATGCCCATTTCCAAAAACACGTTCCAAAAAAGTTGGGATGGGGGCTTTTACATTGTCTTGCTAAAATGAACAAGGCCTTCCCTGAAAAAGACGTTGTCTGGATGGCAGTAAATGTTGCCAAAACATGCATATATCGTTCAGCATTAATGGTGCCTTCAGAGATGTGCCACCCACCCACACCATGTGCACTAATGCACCCCATCATGAATACTGGCTTTTGAACTGTGCACTGATAACAAGCTGAGTGGTCTTTAGCCCAGAGGACACAGTTTCCATGATTTCCAAAAAGAAATTTAAATGTTGATTTGTCGGACCACAGGACACTTTTCCACTTCCCCTCAGTCCATTTTAAATGAGCTCGGGCCCAGAGAAGGTGGCAGTGTTTCTGGATCCTATTTATATAAGGTTTCGTCTTTTTCGTCTTTTCATCCATTTGTGGATCCACGCCAAACTATTTTCACAGACAGTGGTTTTCAGAAGTGTTCCTGATATATACAATGTCATTGAAAGTAAAGTTTTCCAGAGACCCGTCTCATGAAATACGCTCAACTGGGTTCAACTTCACAAAACCTAATGCATGCAACCATGGTTAACTTGTTTTACGAAGGTGATTAACAACTTTCGCTGTTAACCGAGATTTAGATACTTGATTATCTAAATTGATTATCTTGATTACCTGTGATTAGTCTCCATGCCTGCTAATGAAAGCATGAAGACTACTGCCCTATTCGAATGGCATTACATTTACATGGGTATCTGGGGTAAAGTCTTCTTTTACAGGTGCTCCTCTGTGATTTTATTGCCATCCAGATCAGCCACGTTGGTGTTTTTCTCTGTCCTCCCCTGAGAAAATTACAGGTTGAATTACCTATTCAGCGGTGCTCTGATCATTTTTGTTCTGTGCAGATACAAATCTCTGTTTTTTTCAGACAGATGTCATCTTGCATTAGAAAAAAAAAAGATTTTTGACTGCTGCTACTTGCCTAGCAAATGTATCAGTGACCCTCCCCACATATTACACACTTTACAAATCGTGAAGCGAAAAATTGATGCTTTTGAAGAATCACTCAACCATTTACTTGCTCTAAGTGGTAAAATTTCGATTCCATGCGCTACCTAGGAGAGCATTATAAGGAAATAAAATAAGATGAAGGAGAAAAACTAGATGCTGCAGTCTTATTACAGGGGCAGTTACAATGGCAGCTATAGATATAAAGCATTATTTTATATTCACATATGCACAATATGATCAACTTTTTTAGAACGGTTTTCAGAAAGTTCTTTAGAAATTATGACTAGTTTTATCACAGTCAGTTCCTTAAAGATCTAATGTTAAATTCTAAATACAACTCACCAGAAACTTGCTTGTCCTACTTAGCCAGATGAGTTTTATTACTGAGGAGATGAATGTAAAAATGTAAGAAATCATACTATGTGAATAAGTAGAAAGTAAGGCATTAATAATGGTAAAAAGCCACCATAGTGCTTATTGGAGTAATATTTGCTCTACATTGTTGACATTTACGGGGGGGGTTCAAAAGTCTGAGACCACATGGAGCAGGCTAGGCGTGAAGCCTAAATTGCCATAGTGGTGTAGCCCTGTAAAAAACAGTCCACTGTTCAAAGGGGCAGACCATACCAAGTCAAAAGTTAGCTGGCTAAGCAAGAAATCCAGCTTCATGAGACAGGCCTTTGTCCATGCCTCTCTTTTGCACTCTTTTATAGCTACTGTTGCAAAGTTGGACAAGCTTTACAGAAAATTTTGAACTTAATGAGAAATTGAACTTACTGAGAAATACAACTCAGTTTTTTGTCAAAATGTGAAAATTTAGAGCATTAATTTCAAATGTTTATTTAATAAATTACGTATGTACGTTAAAACTGTTAGAATAGATCTTTCTTTGGCACATAACCAAACTAACATTAGCATGATGGCCAATTCATTAATATCATTTTCAGTCTGTCTTGGTACTGATTGGCTAAAGCAACAGAGTCCAGCTAAGCAGTGTAGCATGTAAATTCATTATTGCATGAAACATTATTATTTTCATAATAATAATAAAGTTGAATGGGATTTTTGCATAAGCTCTGTAAAATTAGTACAACCTCTCAACAGTCGCTACGAAAGAATGCATTTGAGGGAGGAGTATTGCTAGGTCAATTTCAGCATAATTGAAGATGTCTGTAGCAACATCAAGTCATTAGATCCCCAGAAAACACAGTGTTCCAAACCCTCCTTACCTAACCTCTTTAGGTTCTTTTCATCTGTATAATAATGCCCCCTTTTTGCCCCCTTTTGTCACTGACAGAAAGAATGCAGACAAACCCCCTTCCCATCTCTCTGACAGTCATTTCTTCAACCCCAAATCACATTATGTTCCTCAAGCTTAGGGTTAATGACAGAAACCAGCAGGGTATCGAGATCGCTATGTTGCTAGCGGCCAGTGTGGTCTGCTTAGCAGGTTAAATCTAATTAGTTTTGTGTTTGGCAGTGTTCTCCCAATGAGATGGCTCTTTGCACTGCATTATGGATTGTTGTGGAGATGTGGAGATGAAAGGGAGTGTTTTGACTGTGTTGACAACTTGATAGAAACACAAGGCTCGAAGTCAATTGACCGATGGTGACTGTCTTTGTTTCCTGCCAATATGAGCTGTCTGCTACTGCAAGAGATGCAGACAAGAAAGGAGAAGAAAAAGGAAAGTAATTAAAGGGAATAGAAGAGCTTTTCCTTTTGTGAAAAATTGAGATATTTCTGGATATGAAGTGCTCTCTTGTAAATAATACTGTGATGGTCTTTCTAGCAGAATTGTTTTTGCCAGTTATGTGGTATGGAATATATTTGTATATTTAGTCGTGTCATTTCATGTAGTTTTATGGTTAAAATTGGCTGGTTGAAGGTCAAACAGTACTTGCAAGTGTATATACACTCATAAGGACACAGTTTATTATGTACACCTACCTACACTTAATGACCATTTTATAAAGTAAATCTACCAGATGCATTTTGTAGGTTTACATTTACTGTCATCCATCTGTTGCTGCACAATTTATCAGCTATACTTAGTACACCGTGTAGGTGTACAATTAAAGGTTAAAGCTTCTCTTTTCATGCACAGTTAAGCCACGCTCTAGCCCTTCATCAGTGGTCAGTTTTTGACCACAAGGCCTCTGTTGGCCACACATACTAAAATGCCACTACCATGTTGGTTTCACTGCTATGCTGATGATGGTCTAACACCAATATATATAATATCTGGCCTGCAGTGGTCTTTAAAGTGTACAGACTTGGCTATAACAATATGTGTTTTAAAGTGTATAGTTTAGAACTATAGAAAAAAGTATTTCTTTATATGATGTGTCTTTTCATAGTATAGTTATAAGGCAATTCAGTTTGAAATGTGTTTTCAAATCTAACTTTCAACCAGTTTGGTACAATGATTCATATTTGATGCAAGACACTGTCAGTTATAAGAAAAACAACATTTCATAAACTTTTGTCCAGTATTGTATGTATTTTTGTTAACCAAGCTTTCTTTCAGATGCATAATTTCCTCTCTTGGGCACAAATGGCATTAGCTGTAGTAGCGCTAGCTAGTGTAGCGGCAGGGGAGCAGAGAGTGCTGACTGGCTGCTGTCATCGGCACAGCGAGAGAAGGCAATAGCAGGCCGCTGTCTAATGCAAAATGGAACGTTTTTGAAGGATGGCTCCTGTTGGGGTACTTTTTCATACATTACGAGGCGGCCTGGTCTGTGCGAGACTCAGCATTCCAGGTTATGAAACTAAATATGTATATGGTCACACTGACTAATTTGGAAACTTTGCCTTCCATTACCAACCTGTTAGCCGTGAAATGGTAGGTAGCTCATGAATAATGTAATGCAAGCACGCATGGTCATTGTTGTAGTCATTCAGTTAGCCTGCTTAGAGACCAGAATGTGTCATACCTGATTAGATTACATTTGTGTATGATTATACTCATAGATTTGGAAATTGCTAGTCATTAAGGTTCATTTGTGGTACAGGGTTCTGCCTTATTTTTTTATTTTATATTTTTGAGAGGCTGCTCCATGGAATCAGATCATACAGCTTCTCATTTACAGTCAAATGCAAATGTGTGAACACCCTTAGTCATATTCCACGTTTTATTGATCTTCTAAGTAAAAATGAGTTAACACGTCTTCCACAGGTAACAAACTTAAATATTTTACATTTTAGTGCACAATTTCTATTTATTTGAGGCTATTCATAGAGTTTAACAGATTGGGAAAAGATAAAATACAATTTTATAGTTTAAAGCTGATAACTTTTGTAAAGGCCTTATTTTATTTTGTGCATTAAAATGTGCAAAAGTGTGTTTACTGTAGAGGATGTTTTTAAACCCCATACTTTTGCATACAACTGTACCACTGCTCTGAGAACTACCAGGGCTGTTGGTTTGTTATAACGTGGCTTTAGCTGGGTAGCGTTCTGCTGTGTAAGACCATCCCATCAATAACGCTGTGGATCCTTGTTCTTGGTACAGTGTTTTCTTTTACACTTTATTTGAAATTAATGTCAAGCATCAGCAACTAATTAAGTTCTTGGAAGACCATTAGATTAAAGATTCAAGAGTTTATAGTCATATGCACAGAAACAGACAGTTGCACTGTACAATAAAATTCTTACTCTGCTAACTTTTGACCTTTCACTTAAAATATTAACACTAGTCTAACCTTTATTTGAAGTACGATGATTGAAAAAAATCAAATTTTATCATGAATATCACAATTGTTGGCACTCCTTCATTTGTGCAGCCTCTCTTTGCAAAGATAACAGGTCTGAGTCTTCTCCTATAATGCCTTATGAGACTGGAGAACACAACAGGGTTTAGGTCAGGGGACTGGGGTGGCCATAACAAAACCTTAATTATGTGCTCAGTGAAACATTTTTGTGATTATTTTGAGGCGTCATTTGGATTAAGATCCAAATTAAAGCCCAGTTTAAGCTTCCTGGCTGAGGCAGTCAGCTTTTGATTTTACGTCTGCTGGTATCTGATGGAGTTTGTGACATCATGTATCTGAATAAACTGTCCAGGGCCTTTGGGAGAAAAACAGCCACAACATCACAGATCCACCACCATAATTTACAGTGTGGATGAGGTACTTTTCTGCATGACTATCTTTATCTTTGCACGCATACCAAACTCACCCCTGGTGTTTGCTGCCAATACCTCTATTTTGGCCTCGTTAAGTTTTAACTAAGCACCAGTCACTCAACGTCTCTCCCTCTAAATATTAAATCTTCTAAGCTTGTGCGAGTGAAGCACCAAACCTGGTTTGTGATGTAAAGCCATTAGCTTGCTAGCCAGCAAGCTAACAACCCCACACACCACAAAACCTAATTAGTTTCTGATTTTTGGAAACTCTAGCACCACCCACTCAACTTCACTCAATTTTTATTTTTTTATTTTTTTTATTCGCCAGAGTTTGGCATAAGTTAGCCGGCTAGCTGTCTTCTAGCAGAGCTGTTAGCTATTCTGCTAAAAGTTAAATTCCAGCTAACTCAGCTAGATATCTAGCAACTCACAGTGTATTACGTTTAGAACATGAATTCGACAATGTCGTTCCAATTTTTAAAGCGATATTTCTTTCAATTACCATTTAATTGACTTTATAATTCCTTACATTATCTTGTGGAAGCAAACAATCAAAAAACGGTGTCTCGCTAGCTTAGCATAGCAGACACTGGCTAATGGTTAGCAAGTGAGGCTAATTTTCATTTTATTGTATAAAGAGTTCAACATTAACAAATTATAGGATAAGGTTTAAGTAAATGTTCGATTTAAAACTGTTGTTATGTCAAATAAACCAAGCATTACTCACCAAATGCGTTCTGAAGCCTTCCGAAGTTTCCAGAAGCAGATCTAAACGCTGTTCCTGCTCAGCTCAACGTTGGTCACTCACCCAATCGCCTCAGCACAGGCGCACTTGGGGGCTGATTGTCAGTTAACATGGGGGCTGATTGTCAGTACACATAGTTTTCATGCTGTTACAATGGGCGGCAAGCCAAGTTTCTTCACAAAGTTCACTTTCTAGTTACTATTATTGTTGCTGTTATTTTCTATTTTTAACATATAAATTTAGATTTTTAAAGTGGTCTTATGATAAAAGAATAAATAATAATAATAATTATAATAATAATATTTATGAGGCAGAATGCTTAAGACATTATGTTGATTCAAAGTAAATTTTAATGATGATTTCTTAGTATTTTACTAACCATTTTACAACTATTTGTAACGTTTTTTCAGTATTGAAACAACAACTGATGTTATTTCAACCACATTTCAACGTTGAAAGTCGGTCATGTGCCAGCTGCGCTGTTAATGCAGTACAATACCTTATTATAAATACAATTGGTTAATGTAGTAAGCACTTTTTCCATTTAGCCAATAAAGTGATACATGTCGAGCTTTTCTTCTTGTTACAGAATATTTGAATATTGGTAGAAAATAATTTGATTTCATCTTTTCAAAACTTTAAACTTTTCAAAAAATTATTTTCTGTTCATTCAATAAACTAATGCACGTCTTGAGAATAACTGAATATTCAATGAAGCATAATATTGAAAATTATTTGATCCAGTTATTTTGAAACTTGAAACATTTTTCTGTTCAGTCAGTAAAGTGATCTGTTCTTTGTGTTATAGAGTATCTGAATATTCAAGATAATATTTAATTGAAAATTAATAGGTTTTTTTTACTTAAAATATTCACTAGCTGCAGCCTGACATCTGACTATTCCTGTAATCTCTCAAACACAACAGAACACATACACTCATATGCAAAAATTTGTGCGCCCCTGGCCAAGTGAGGTTTTGTTGCTTTCCTTTCTAACAAAAATAAATAAAAAGAACAAAAAGTAACCAGATTACATGTTACTGTTTTTTTTAGAATTCAATTTCTTCTGTTTATAGTGATTTGTTGTTTTATAGTGTAGCACTGTTGACCTATTATCACTTTGACAAACATAAAGAGACAAATGGAAGTGTTTATTAATGTTGTTTATTTATGTTTTGAACGGAAAACACCAAAGTGTTTTCCAAAAACTTATCTTCTCTTTGCTCTTCGCTCTCTCATCCTTCGAGGCCTCCTTTCTCCTTTTCTCCTCCACCTTTTTTGCATTTTAGGCTCTTTTGCCTTCTTTCTCACTCTGGCTTCGGCTCATGCATTTCTGCAGCTCCTGCGTCAGGCTGTGTTGCTGAATGAACACGGGCTGATGCAGGAGCTGTCCTGTCCTCGCTGTCCTTAATCGCAGCTACGGGATCCCTTATCATCTCCCGTTCGTGCTCCATCTTCTGCTTCATCATGGCCTTGTACTTGGCATTCACCTCCAGATTTTTGGAGTGGAGCTCATTCGAGCTCAACTTCTCCACCTTCTTCTTTCCCGCTTTCCACTTCTTTCTCATCTTTTCAATCTCTTCATTTTTCATCAGGAGCTCATCCTGTAGCTGATCATTCGCCACTAAGAGCTTCTGGATGCGCTTCTTCATCTGAGCTTCTAGATGTTCTTTGTCCAGCTCCTCAGCAGCTTTTCTTTTCTTTTCTTTTCTTTACTTTCCATGTATTTTTGCTGTTTTTTTGGGCTTTTCCCTCCACCGTTCTGTGTTTTTCCTGAATCTCTCTGTCTTTCAACCTCTCAGCTCTCTTTCTGGCCATTTCTTCCATCTTTCTGGCTCGGTCCAACTGCCAGTCCTTTAGCGCCAGGTCAGTACTGAGTTTCTCCACGTGCAACACCAGGCAGGCCTCCTTGGCTGTCCACTGTTTTCTTTCCAGTCTTCTAATTTTTCCTACTGGCTTTCTTTATTTCTGTCTGTCCATCCCCTCAGTCACCAGCAGCTGGTTCAGGTGCTTTATGTGATCCTGAAGCCTCTTCCATGCCACCTGGATTCTGACTTCATCAAGACGATAGATCTTGCGATCCAAGAATTCTGTAATGGTTCTCATGTTCTCCATATAGTCGCCTTCCATTTTTATTTTCACGCTTTTATTTTCTCTACTTACAACACCAAAGTGTTTTCCAGAAGCTCATCTTCTTTTTGCTCTTTGCTCTCTCATCCCCTGAGGCCTCCTTTCTCATTTTCTCCTCCGCCTTCTTTTGCATTTTAGGCTCTTTTGCCTCCTTTTGTCTTTCTTCCTTGTTCGTATTCTCACTCGGGCTTCGGCTCACACGTTTCTGCAGCTCCTGCATCAGCCTGTGTTTCTTAATGACCACCAGAGTGACCGCTGATAGGATCCTGTCCTCGCTGTCCTTAATCGCAGCTACGGGATCCCTTATCATCTCCCGTTCACGCTCCAGCTCCTCCATCTTCTGCTTCATCATGGCCTTGTACTTGGCGTTCGCCTCCAGATTTTTGGAGCGGAGCTCATTCGACATTTTCTGGATCTTCTCCACCTTCTTCTTTCCTGCCTTCCACTTCTTTCTCATCTTCTCAATCTCTTCATCTTTCTTCAGAAGCTCATCCTGTAGCTGCTCAATCGCCACTAAGGGCTTCTTGATGCGCTTCTTCATCTGAGCTTCTAGATGTTCTTTGTCCAGCTCCTCAGCAGCTTTTCTCATCTTTTCTGTCCACGTATTTTTGATGTTATTTTGGGCTCCTCCGTCCACCGTTCTGTGTTTTTCCTGAATCTCTCTGTCCTTCAACCTCTCAGCTCTCTTTCTGGCCGTTTCTTCCATTTTTCTGGCTCGGTCCAACTGCCAGTTCTTTAGTGCCAGGTCAGTACTGAGTTTCTCCACCTGCAACACCAGGCAGGCCTCCTTGGCCATCCACTGTTCTCTTTCCATCTTTCTAATTCTTTCTACCTGCTTTCTTTCTTTCTGTCTGTCCATCCTCTCAGTCACCAGCAGCTGGTTCAGATGCTTTATGTGATTCTGAAGCCTCTTCCATGCCACCTGGATTCTGAATTCATCAGGACGAGAGATCTTGCGATCCAAGAATTCTGTAACGGTTCTCATATTCTCCATATAGTCGCCTTCCATTTTCAATAAAATAAAGAACCTGCTGCAATGAAAAGATCACACAGTTAGTTGGAAGAAATTCCCAACTAAAACATGCAATATCTACTGCAACTGTACGAGAGACGCTGACCTGTCACTGCTATGCAAAGTTCAAGAATGAAGAATTGATCTAAGGGCTACTATATAGGTTTTCTCGAATGACGTCACAATTGGCCGTTATGACGTCATTTTGTATATAACTTTGCCCTACATTCTAATGCCTGCTGTTTCCTATCGATGGTATTCCGATGACGTCACAATCGCGCGGCCACCAATTTGGTTGTCAACTTCAATTTCACTTAGCGGTGCGGTGGCCGTTTGTAATGAGATAGCAAAGCCATATACGATCCAGCAAAAACATACAATCCTGTAAAACACATTTTTGAAACACTTTTTAAACGTATAAAGCACAATAACCTTGTATTTGAGTGAACTGATTTGATTTCATTCGATTTGTGGCTGTACTGATGACAAACGAAAGCTATAATCTAAACGGCTGACATTTCCCCTGCGATATTATTTTCGTGTTCCAAACCGCATACTAGCACACTAAATAGTATACAAAAATGGCGCGTATACCATTAGAAGTGCACTCATTAGTGTAGTAGGTGAAGTACAGAAGTGTGTGGTTTGGGACGCAGCGTTAAACTCAGCCAGTGAGATGCGATCAGCGGCTCCAGTGGCTGATTATAGCGTCGCTGCACATTAACTGCTCAGTAAACATCTCCAAGCAAAAGTCTGAGGTAATTGTTGATTAGTGTTGATCAACAAGGCATTTATTGTCGTCAGCCGATGTTGGCTTCGTAAATTCGTTCTACGTTTATGGCGCCTCAGTGTAACTGCAGCACCATTTAAGGTGGAACGGAAAATTCCAATGAGAAGCTGGCGAGTAAGAAACTAACTTGAGCTTGATATCTATGCACGAGTTTATTATTTAGGAGCTTTGGCAGCTTCGGTAGCCACTTTTATTAGTGTTTATAAAATATCACATACTGGAATGTTCTGAACTCTGGAGGGAGGAATGAAGGTCATACGGATCCAGTCCATCAGTCTAGCTAATCTTGTCCTCGCAATGTTTTCTACGTGGCCACGTGGTCTTCTTATCGACGTAATCAAACACTATGCATTGCACAGCAGCTACTGTTAAATTGCACATTGCTGTGCATGAAAGTCTGTAATGTTCCACAAAATAATGTAAAAATTCTAATATTGCTGATAGTAATAATGACATGAAATAATTGCAAGCCTAAATAAACCTTTGGTCTCTGTTTAAGATTAAATAATTATATTAAATTTCAGATGATTCAGATGTCTTAGCAGTGATGATGATGTTTGATGATGGAATAACTTTGATGTGTTGTCTCTTCTGGTTGCAGTTACTGCATCTTCTTAACTCAAAATAATACATAATGATGTTTGTTCACTACCAAAGTCAGCAAATATGTCTTCTTCCGGTGCTGCCACTGTGATATAAATGTTGAGCGTGCACTTACTGTGATACTGATACTCAACAATATATCGTTCAGTCTGAGTAGATTGCGTTATAATTAGAGATCGAGACTGTACTCACTAGCACGTAGGCACAGAGCACAGGAGGGATTCAAGCGGAAATCCTAGCTGTAGGGCTCACTTCCGTCAGTGCTTTGACTGGGTACACCCTCAGGGAGGAACAGCATCGGTACCTCGCTATTGAGGATAGCAGGCAACTGAACTGTAAAAGATAGGATCCTGATTCTTCAAAGGTTAGAACTTAAGCTGGATCCTCCCTTCCCCTGCTGCCCTGCAACACCAAGTATGGCAAATGTCCACTGGTGTACTGGGATGACAGTAGAAAGAAAGAGAGAGAAAGACAGAGACAGATAGAGAGAGAAAGGGTGAGAAAAGCAGGTAAGTCCAGGTCCCCAGACAGAAATGTAATACCTTTCTAGGACAGAAGAATGACAGAGCAAGTGTGTTCACACTTATCTCAGTATGAGAAGACCACTGGAGTAACAGTTGAGTGTTGCTAAAATGCACACATATATAGATTCCCTCACACACACACGCACATCTTTACACACAGCTCCTACTGTTGGCCTGCACTGCAGCATCTTCATAATAATGGATGGTTGTTGTTTGACAAGTGATAATGTAACATTAGAAATTGTGTACAGAATGAGGTTATAGCCATGTATAGTACTCACCAACTTTTCTAGTTTAAAGAGGCACTCCAGCCAGAATTAAAATTGCAAATTTTGTAACATCTGTTGTAAAAATACCTACTAGCCTCCTACAGTCATGCCATAATAATGCCTAGTCTTTAAACAGTACTAAAAATTTTCAGTTTAAAGACTAAGAAACCCCCCTTCAGATGATGTATCTTGAAGATGGGAGGAAAGACTACAAATACATGAGGGCAGGCTGTTTGAACAGTTTAATTGCTTGTTTTTCCTCCTCAACATTAGTGTATTGCTAATAACCAAGAATGGGGGGGGGGGTAACCAACGGTTGTATCACATATTAGTGTGATGTAGGCTAAGTATTGTAGTGGGAGAACGCTGATGGACAAACATACAAGTTTGATATTTCTGTCTGAGCGATGAGGCTGAGAGAGGCAATTCTGTACTATAGAATATTACATGAATATTAACATGGCAAATTGTTTCATTCATTATGAAACGTTCAATGTAACTGGCAGCTGGCATTTCCAAATAGTGTAAAAAAAATAATAAATCACAAGATTTTTGTATGACCTATGAACTGTTGTTTATCGTAACTGTTCTGTACAACACGTAGCCCAGGGTTTTATAACCACTCTGGCCAAGTTAATTTTCTCACATCGACTTGATAACTGCAATTACATCTTACTTAACCAGACAGTGCTATTAAGAAAAGCATTAAACGTTCTTCTTTCTGTGTTTATCTCAATGAGACATATCTAGCGTAGCGTGTTTTGGACAAATCCAGCCCAATCTGTGAACACAGTAGATCTAAAAGATCATATACCTGCTGCACAGACTCAACAGTCTCCCACATACACTGCTTACACAGATAGGATAAGATTCCATTCACCAGAATCCCATTTACTGCATGGGCCCATTGGCTCCACCAAATAAATGATGGCTTTCATGTCTGCTGTTGAAGACCTTTCATGAAAAGAGAGCCTAATCCATGCCTAAGGGCTGAGATGCGGCCTGAACATTTACCTTTAACCTATACCTGAACTGAATCGGAGCATTATTCTGATATTAATGTACAATATAATACTGATGCCCTGAAGGGACTTAGTCCTGCAGAATTACAGAAATACAGCTTATTCAAGTCATTGACTAATTATCAAGCCCTTTGTGAGTTGAAGTAGGCTTGTTGGGAGCAGGTGAAACACTTAACTCTGCTGTGGCCTTCCAGAACCACACCTGTCTTATATCCTCCTCACTGTCATTGTCACACCTGAAACCAAATGTTGAATGTAAATTAAATTATCATTCATTCTCTCCACCTTTTCTTAGGTTTAGCACTCTATTACCATGATACTCACCTTTGGCCATTAGTTTATCATGTTCTTAAGCAGAACTGTTAAACTATATGCCTGGAGGATGACAACACTGCAGTCTGGTCCTCTCCCTTCTCGAAGTTGCCTTGAAGTCATGCAGAGCTTGATAATTAGCTTAACGTCAAATCAGTCAGATCAGTTGTGTTAGAGCAGGAGAAACACTATGCAGGTGCTATGGCCTTCCAGGAATTTGATTCAAACCTGTAAAACGTCTGATTTTGCTAATGAGCTCACCTGTGTAGCAAAGGAAAAAGTTGAACTAGTTAAATAAGGGCTTAATAATATTGCGAAAAAGTCACATTATAGTGCAAAATGTGAAACACAAAAATAGAGGCAAACATTTACCCAGGATAAACTGTTCCCAGATGCATTTAAGTATTACTATAGCAGTATTCAATATTCAGGTTAGGGCTGCATGGCATGCATTTTTCAGGAGAGTTTTCCGGGAAGATTAGATATAGGATAATCTACTTATGTAAGGAAGGAGAAAATCAAGTGAAGAAGTTGGAGTTCAAAACTTTATTGAAAGATACAGAGGAAATGGGACTCATAACAACCCTTCAAGACCTGGTAGACCACCAAAACTGTCACCTTCAAATAATCAGTCCTTAAAGCTTTCATCTTTGAGAGAGAGGAAAAAATCAAGCTCCACTCTTGCTTCATATCTGAAAAAGTCCACTGGTGTTTCTGTCCATCTTTCCATTGTGAGATGACAACATAACACTGTGAGTCTGAAAGGATGTGTAGCTGACAGACAAAAAAGGTGAAAATTTGCACTAGAACACCAAATAGAACATTGGAAGTATGGACAAATGACTCAACAGATTTCTTTGAAAAAATGAAAGTTTGACAAATAGAATAAAAGCTGCCATAAAGGCAATGGATGGATACACTAAATGCTAAAAATGTGGATGTTACTGGTTTTATATTTAGTTATTGATGCTTCTATGTAATCTAATTACATGTAATGTAATTTTCTATTCAGTATATGAAGGGTTTTGTTCCAGCACCAAAAAGGGTTCTTCTATTCTTACTATGTCAAGCCTATAATAATAGAACAATCCTTTTGGGTGCTATATAGAGCCCTTTTCAAAAAGGTTCTTTATAGAACCATCTACAGCACATTCTCCATCAATCTGAGGAACGTGTTCACAATGCAAAGAAACCTTTAATCAAGCAAAGGGCTCCTTGAGTGTTCATAGTTCTATATAGAATCATTTTCTTTACCAAAGAACCTTTGAGGAACCATCACTTTCAAGCATGTAGTTAAAGACTGCATTATTTGTTTTCTGGATCCAAGCCTTTGTGATTGGTCAGGATGCTCACATAACACAATTCAGTGCTTCGAGGCTCATCTGCATATTGCAACCCTTTGCAATGTCAGTATTGCCAATGCCAGTGACGTGATCATGATTAACAAATCTTGTGCAGCCTTAGTGCGGGGTTAGAACAAGTGCATGTTAGATAGAGTTGCCATTAATGGACAAAGCTGAGTGCCATGCCTGAAAATGTATTTGTCTTTAAGAAACCCTTATTTACTCACTGGATAAAAATTGTAGATGCTTTTCTATTTTTCCTATCTACCTCCATGCATTAGCCCTCGTAATTTTCTGCCAAATGACATGCTTATATTCCGTGCACTGCATTAGCAATACAGTCTCAGATGAACAGCATGGCTGTTTGCGTTTCTGGCACTGGCAGTACAATGATAAAGACTGGCAGCACAAAAAAAAGAAAGAAAAAAGAAAAGAAAAAAGTAAAAGCTGGTTCGATTTAGGTGGCAATTTACTGTAATGTTGGTCCTGAACGATGGCCACATAGCCCACATATGGATGTTTGGTTCTGGTGGCAGTCGTGACACAGATCATTTGCTGAAACTCATTATCTTCTGAAGCACATCATGTTCCTGAGAATGTGCTTTTTTTGCCCGTATGCATATTTGTTTTCCAAAAAATGTAGGCATTTCTGCTTTTTTAGAATAGAGTTTTACTAAGGGTGAAGGGATCGGGTGCCTCCTGAATGGATCTTTGATTGTTTTTGTTTTTTGGTACACCTATGTCAAGATGTAAAGGATAACAGTATTTTAAAGGTGATTCAAAGTTAAAAATGCCAATCGTAAAACCAGATGGACTAGAATAATTACACAGATTCACTGACCTGAGTTTATCAGCAAACACTAATGCAGCTTTTCAAAAGCCCTTCCATCAATCCATCTGTTACCAATCTCATCTGCATGCTACAAATAAAACAAAAAGCTAGACTGTATTATAACAACATCTATGTGCAATCTGCGAAGTTTTACTCCGTACACCTGCCATTTACAGGTTCAAATCTGCAGTACAGCAGAGTACAACACCAAAATAATATCGAAAGGTTGGCCGTATCATTGGGAGGTGTTCGCAATCGTCCATAGTAGTTTGAGAGAGCTTCACTGGCCATTACTCAGCGTGATGCTAACCAGTAATATAGTAGAAAATTGGTAAAAATACAAATAAATATAAAAAATAACACACACACACACACATCATCATCATCTAAACCGCTTATCCTTCTGGGTCGCGGGGGGAGCTGGAGCCTATCCCAGCTGTCATTGGATACACCCTGGACGGGTCACCAGTCCATCACAGGGCAGACAGACATATACATCCACACACTTTCACACCTAGGAGCATGTCCAATTAGCCTGACTGCCTGTCTTTAGACAGTGAGAGACACAGGGAGAACATGCAAACTCCACACAGACAGGACTGCACTTTGAAATTGCCTGATTCTGTGATGATGCATCAGTCCTTCAAGTTTGTTTGGCTTTTTGTCCTCTAGCCCTTCATCACTGGTCAGATTCTTACCATAGGACCCTTATCTGCTGGATATTTTGATGGACTATTTTTAATTAGCTGAATTAGAGATGGCATGATATCACTTTTTTCTTTTCCAATACTGATACAAATATTGAAACCTTGATATTTGACTGTTCTGATATTTCTTCTTTAACAAGTCTTTAGAATGAGCTACTTTTAATTAAAGCACTTCACCTAAGATGGTTAAAGGTTGGCTATCTGATCCAGCATGTTCTGCTGCTATAGGTCTGATACCAATACCTGGTACCAGGTCGGTGACATATCTCAAGGTTATTATATACAACAACTCTTTTTAAACCAGTCTTCAGGCATTGTCTTAGAACTGAAAATCTCTAATCATTTAGAGATATTAAGACGTTTTCAGATGCCCAGTTTGTAAGGATCTTTGGGAACCCTGCTGTACCTGGTATAGGCATACTTATTTGAATACATGGATATCTGACCTTAATTTAGTATTTGTTTATTTAACTGGATATTCAAATAAGGCATGTAGTTTGAAATAAAGACAACTGACATAAATAACATACTATCTTGATTGAGCATGTGGCATAGAAGAGGGTGTCTAAACACAAGGAGCTGATATTGTGTCAGCGCTGCAGTCTGGTCTCCCTTCTCAAACTGTCTTCAGGATTCATGAAGGGCTTGATAATTAGCTTGTGAGAGTGAAATCAGATGTGTTAAAGCAAGAAAAACACAAAACACCTAAATTATATGACCTTCCAGGAATTTGTTCCAGACCTGTTAAACATTTGATTTTGCTAATGAGCTCACCTTCTTCATGAGGGAGAGGCCAATTTAGTCAAATAAGAGTTTGTGGTGCAGAGTAGGGCTACAGTTGAGGTTGAAAAAACTTCAGTATTTTTAAGCTTTCTGTGATACATTTTACAAAAGTGTGAAGAACAAAAACGGTGTCTAAAATTTAACCAGAGAAACTGTTCTTAAATGGAGCCATGTACGCTATATGGCCAAAAGTATGTGGACACCTGACCATCACTCCTATATGAGCTTGTTGGATATCCCATTCCAAAACCATGGGCATTAATGTGGATTCCCCCTACTCTTCTGAAAAGGCTTTCCACAACATTTTAGATTGCGTCTGTTGGAATTTGTGTACATAGAGTCAAAAGAGCATTTCTTTGCATGTCTTTATGGACCTCACTTTATGCACAGAGGCACAGTTATGCTGGAACAGGAAAGGGCCTTCCCCAAACTGTTGCCACAAAGTTGGAAGCATATAATTGTCTAAAATGCCTTTGTATATATATATGCGGTAGCATTAATGTTACCCTTCACTAGAACTAAGGGGCTGAGCCCAAACCCTGAAAAGCCCACACAATTGTCCCACCTCCACCATACTTTACTGTTGGCACTTTGCATTCTGGTAGGTATGCAACTGAGTAGGTATGTAACTGAGATGCAGACCTAGAAACAGTAGCTGGGAAAATTTTTGACTCAACTGAGAAGTTTGAGTTGGGTGAACTCTGGTATCCTCTCAATTCAAGCAAAGCCATGTAATCAGTTATTCCTGTCATCTGTCAAGCCCAGATTTGTCCATCAGAGTGCCAGATAGTAAAGCATGATTCATCACGCCAGAGAACATGTTTCCACTACTCCAGAGTCCAGTGGCAGCATGCTTTAAACCACTCTTGGCATTGTGCATAGTAATCTTGGGATTGTTTGCAGCTGCTGAGAAAGGAACTGATTATATGTTTTTTCTTGAGTTGACCCAAATTGAGGACACAATGGTTCAGAGAAACTTCTTAGTTGAGTCAAAAGTTCTCTTAATTTTTTAGTTCTGCATCTCAGTTAGGTAAATAAAATTAACTTGGTTTTTTTACTCAGTTTTCGCACTAGCCAGGACTCTTTCCATCACACAATACTGCTAGGCATTTTTCCTCATCATTATGCACTTATGGATGGCTATGGCATCACTGGGGCTCAAACTCACAACCTCCTGTTGGGGTGATGGCTTAGTCCACTGCACCACTCAGGAACATGTGAAGCAAGTGGGAAAAATGAGTGAAAAAACACAAATTCAGTTTTGTTTATGTAACTGAGATGCAGACCTAGAAACAGTAGCTGGGAAAATTTTTGGGTGAAAAAATTGGGTGAACTCTGGTGTCCTCAACTTGAGTCAACTCAAGCAAAGCCATGTAATCAGTTGCTATATCATTTTAAGTTGAGCAGACTTCTCATTTTTACAGTGAGTGATGCAACTGAGGATAGGCGATTTTTGCACACTATGCGCTTCACTCAGCGACCAATTTGGTGGGCTACTGCTTCATGGCTGAGCTATTGGTGCTCCAAGATGCTACTGCCACTGTTTGTCTAAGGAGACTGCATGGCTCTGTGTTTGATGTTATACACCTGTTTTTTTTTAGTGTGTATTTTTATTGTTACGTATTGCAATATTGCATTTCATTATAATGAAACACATTTGTGAACCTTTGTAGAGATATTTAATAATAACAGTAATTCATAATGTGCACATCTGACTAGCAAAAAACACCTACATATCCCTACCATTTATATCCACTACATCTATATCCACTTATTGCGCCTATGCATAAGATATGCAGGCAATGGTTTTGCATTTAGAGAAGCCTTTAGGACCTGGCTGAGAGAACTATTACTTCATGCTTCTCTGCAGAATCTCTATAGAAGACTTTCCACCTAAAACCAAAGAACACAGTTCTACCTGGAGCTTTTTCTTTGAAGAGTCTATTTATAAATACCGCTGAATGTCCCGGCGCTACCTGACTGAACCCCCTGTGCCCGCAGGGCTAGTAGTGTCATGTGGTGTAACACATGTGGCAGCACATGATTTAATTAACCCATCGAGAGGGAGCGATTTTGAAGTGTTGAGAGGAAAAAAAAAGTGTAAAGAAGGATCAGTGAGACAAAAGGTTTAGTGAAAATGGTAGCATGTAGTTCAACCAAGGTAACAAAATGCAGTAGGATGTCATATTATTTCAGAACTATCATTAGGGTAATAATTAAAATCTTATATATCATTTTCATTCTCACACCTAAAAGCACACACATATAATAATGTCCAAAGGCCAAAGAACACCCTTTATTTAATTATTTTAGTGAAAACAGCCATTAAGTACGTGATTAATTTTAGTGCCAGACAAAAGCAGAAAACATATTTAACAGAATATTACACAGAAGCCTCCAACACTAAGTGTAATATGAAATTTAGTATTTAACAACCATGAGACCTGGTAGACACCAAAACTGTCACTATCAAATAAGCTGTGCTTAAAGCTTTCATCTTTGAGAAATAAAATCAAGACATCAAGCTCCACTCTTGCTTCAGATCTGAAAAAAATGCATTTTTCAGCCCATATTTCCACTGTGAGAAGACAACTTAACACTATTGGGTCCTAAAAGATGTGTAAGCATCAAGAAACCCTGACTGAGAAAAGGAACTAGCCAAAATAAAAAAGAAATTGCATTATATTGAACATTGATTGCACTGAATATGATGTGGAGCAAGGCTTTAAAGACTATAACATCACTGAACGTATCTGGGATAACTTATCTGGGATCATGAAAGCAGAAAATGGAACCAACTTCTAAGACTGAACTTTGGAGGTATTTAGATAAAGCATGGAAACATATCCCTGCAGATTTCTTTGGAAAACTGAAAAAAATGTATGGAAGCTGTTATAAAGGCAAAAGATGGACACACTAAATACTGAAAAGTTTGATTTTGTATTTGTTGAGGCTTCTGTGTCATTTTCTGTTAAATATGTTTTCTGCCTTTTTCCTCTGACACTGCAAATGAATAACTTCATAACTTAATAAAATAATGGTGGTCTCTGACTTTCGAAAAGTGAACAGTACTGTAGATGGAATGAATTAATACTCATAATATTCATTCTCTTCACCTCTTCTTGTGTTTAGCACTCTTTTTACCTTTAACACTCACCTTTGTCCATTAATGTTCTCACCTAATTCAAACCATGAAGGGCATGATAAGAGTCCAATCTGACTAAGCAGGAGACTAAACACACAAGTGCTACAGCTTTCAGGAATGTGCTCCAAAACGCTGTAAAGTATCCAATTTTGTTAATGAGTTTACCTCCAGCAAAGCAGAGACCTTAACTAGTTTTTGGTTCAGTGTTGGACCCAGACTGATTGCTTCTTATTTTTCAGCCAAATGTACACTTGCAGATCATACATTAAATAGTTGGGTAGATCAAACACTACCCAACTTATCACAGACTCAACCCATTTGCGAAGTGTAACTATAACTGGGTGTAATGTAACCTGTGGTGGCGATTAGGTGCAGCAGGCCTAGGTACTCCCACTTTTGTCACTTGCCCACCCAAAATGACTGCTCAAATTTACTTCAAGTATTAAAATCTTAAGGATAAAATAAAACAATAATCAAAATACCAGTTTAACCACTAACATATTAGTATTGGCGTGTATCAGTATTAGGCCGATTAGGCAAAAAGGTTGGATTAAATTTCAAACACAAAAAAGAACGAGTTGATGAATCTATCCCAAAATAGCATGTTGATATTGTGTGATGTGAGGTGGTAGAGTGTTTGAGACTGGAGCTATTCCGAACACCGCTATAGACTAATATGTTACTAGAGAGAAAGTGGGGGTGAGAGAGGAAGAGAGAGTGGCAGATAGTGTGTGAGACTGCACAAAAATTATGTAGGCACACTGCACCAAGTAAAAAAAATCACTCATTATAAAACAAACTCGAGCCCAGCACAAGCTTGATTATGTTTGTGAAATATTGGCCTGAACCCAGCCTGAAACCCGCTGTTTTATTGGGCCGCATCAAGCATGGGACGGGCAGAAGATCTCGAGTTTGAGCATGAAAGCCTACTTTTAGATGCTCATCTCAGGTGAAATGCTTCAGTTAATAAAATCGTATGTGAAACATTTTACACCACTGGTCAAATGACATGTTTTGTTGAATTTCTAAGTGAAAATATGTACAGTATAAAAAAAATAAATACAAATTTGTTGACAGACAAGACGCAAGTGCAGAGTCTTGTTTATTGGGCTTTTCCAGGAGTCACTGTGACAGTTCACAACAGCAGCCGCCAAAGCAGCACTTGGGTTAAACACAGGCATATCCACTGATGACACTGAGGTGTTTAAAAACTCTAGCAGCACTGCTGTGTCTGATCCACTCGTACCAGCACAGCACACACTAACACGCCACCACCACGTCAGTGTCACTGCAGTGCTGAGAATGATCCACCACCCAAATAACATCTGCTCTGTTGTGGTCCTGTGGGAGTCTTGATCCTTTAAGAACAGGGTGAAGGTGGGACAAAAAAATATGCAGAGAAACAGATGGACTGCAGTCTGTAATAGTAGAACTACAAAGTGCACCTATATAGTTAGTGGAGCTGATAAAATGGATAACCAGTGTAGAAACAAGATATGTATACCTGATAAAGTGCTCAGTGAGTGTGTGTGTTCATTAGTAAATAAGCTAGCTGCAGTTGTGACTGATAATGGAAGGGTGGAGACAGGGAGGAGCTGGACCTGGAGTGGGCCAATCCCAGATGGGCAAGTCCATGTGCTGTTACTCCAGAAGGGAGACCCCATGACAGGCTTTTGCACAGACCACATTCAAACAAACTGGATGTATGAGAACTTTAATAAAGTATTGAATTCACTGAGCAGCAGTTATGCTCTCAGAATTTTAGGTATTTTAGATAATTTGGGGAAGATCATTACATGGATTTAAAAATTGGAAGCATATAAACACATTTACATTTACATTTACATCATTTACTATTTTGTACTTGTGTTTGGCATCTTACCTCACCACTGACCACAGAATCAACATTAGGTTTTTCAATTATATCTGATTTTCTCTGCCACAATGCAGCCTGTTTTAACCACACTACCTCACATCATGTGATATTGGTCTTTTACTGCCCCATCAGACAACTGGGAAAGCTCATGAGCTTCCACATTAAGACCTGTCCCCCGACTTAATAAAAAACAGCGCTTTGCACTGGCGCTGCATTTTTAATGCATTGATTGCGAGATGGTAATTGAAAAGCAAATGGACCCCTACTAAGAGCTGCTGATACTTTCATACTTCTTATTTAGAGCATAATTTGAGTCAGCAGATCTCTTCCAGGGCTCTCCCAGCACCAGGGCTTATAGAGTTCAGACACGGTTCAATCTTATAGTTCCATTCCCTTAAGACAGAGGGAGTACATTACAGGGCCCGGCCAATAACAGCAGCTGACACTGATGATTCATGTTTTTATGGTTTTACTCATATAGGCAAAACTATCATAGATAATTGCCAGATACAATCATTTGGTCACAGCATCACCAGGATTCAAACTCTGGATCTCGTGATGTTAGAGCAAAACCTTACCACTTAAAACTAGTATAGGCCTTAAATTTTTATATTGGTCAGGGCCTGTTACATAATGGAAGGGCTGTGGTGGGAGAAAATATACCGTAAAATAGGGCTGTAAAGTGTCATATATTGAAGATTACGTAAAATCTGAGCTAAACATGATTGCCTTAATGTGAGTGCAATACCACAGATGTGTTATTAAGGATGTTATTGAGCTTTAACTGTGCAAACTACTTTTCCTGTGAAGGAATTTTATCGAAATGTGCTGTGTTATACATTCTGTATTGTGTGTGAATGTGCTGAAGTTGTATTTTGGGTTGCCCATTTGTGTTTAACCCTACATGGTCATGTTTGTCACACCTTTTACTTGTCCTGTATAAGCTGGGTCTAATCTTGGCATCAGTCCAGCTATAAAACTGTCAGTCCAATGTCTTACTGGGTGGGTGTTTGGTACCTGCGCACACAACGAATAAACTTCACTTCTCCAGACAACAGGCTGGTTATCCTGGTACAGTGAAGGTTTGGATTCTTCACCTGCCATTAGCTAGAACCAAAAACAAAAAATATTTTCTCATGGATGTTAGCAATTTTTTAAATAAAAAAATTATTATTATTTCCATTTTTCTATTACATTTTCCACCACATCTGCACCTGCAGTTATCAGAATATTTTTTACTGCTGCCTCGGGAGCTGTGCTGCTGCATGGTGTAGTATGTGTTCTGTTACAGAGGCACAGGGTTTGCATCAAATCATGAGCTTAGAGAAGAAAACGAGATAGAGAATGCCATTATGAGTGTCAATACCTGAAGGAGCTTTGTGAGTAAGCAGATGTATTCTGAGTTATGGTTGTAATACTAATGAGGTGCATATAAAGGCTTGGGAGATATGTATATTTCCAAAAGATTATGTCCTCAATGGGGATTTGCAAATCTGCATGTATATATTATTAATATGTTAATGCCCTATGCAGGATGCATACCTTCACGTAATACGCCTACAGATAAGAGATTTAGTGTCCCAGACACAGATTAAGCCTAGTCTTGGACTAAACTGCAACAGCAATGGGGGTTCATCATTGGAAATCCTTTTTAGTCATGGCTTAGGCTTAATCTGGGTCTGAGAAACCATCCCTTAGAATGGTAGAAGCATCCAGAAAAGGAAGCACTTGGAAGTGCTAAGGGAGACTACTGTGAAGGAAGAAAGAGCTAAAGCAGTTCAAATATGTAAGCAGAATTAAACCTTAATTAGATCGGTTTCACTGACGATGAGTCAAACCTCATTGTCCCCCCACTCCCAAGGCATCCACATTTCCCGCTTTGGACCTCCATGAGGTTTTTGGGTGTCATAAACCACCTTGTGGAGTCGGCTGGGAGAGTGGCCCAGCATGCTGTCCGTTTCTTAGCTGCTCTCTCTAGCTTCTCCCCCTTCTTCATTCTTCGGCGGCGCGGCATGTCAGCGGGGAATGCCCGCAGCCTCTGCAACTCCTCTGCCAAATCAAAGGCAATTAGAACTCGGAAATTCCGCCTAAAGGCGCAGGCTGTCTGCACGCTTAATTACAGCTAACATACACTTTTCAAAGGCGAGCGTGTTGCCGCTGAATTCCAGGAAGCTCAGGATGAGACCATGGTGAACAGGAATTTCATTACTTTTTGCTTGGAGTGGATGGACATATTACTGTATGGGCTGTTTAGCTGAAGAATAGTTCTACACTAAACATACTTTTCATTAGAAAATCAGTACTGATATCGTAGCTTAGCCCAACCAAAGCTATGGCTTTGTTAAAGAAGAATTTTTCAGTTTCAATGTCTGCATTATTCAATTTTGAGTACTGATTGATTCATTGATTGATTGAGATGTAAATAAAGCTATTAAGAGTGGTCTGATGTGAAATAGTGGCACTGTAGAAACTCACACACCAGTCCATCGCAGGGCAGACAGACATATACATTCACACCTAGGGGCAGTTTAGCATGTCCAATTAGCCAGACTGCATGTCTTTGGACTGTGGGAGGAAACCGGAGCACCCGGAGAAAACCCACGCAGACACGGGGAGAACATGCATACTCCACACAGAAAGGACCCCAGTCGCCCAGCCAGGGAATCAAACCCAGGCCCTTCTTCCTGTGAAGCAACAGCGCCAGGTGCCACCGTGCCACCTGTAGCAACTAAAAAATGAGAATTTTCTTCGTTTGTTTGTCAAATATTGTATTTGAAACTAATAACTTAAAAAAATTGCAAGAGAAATAGGTGGGATACAATACATGCAGTAAACACCAGATTCCAATGTCAGTGTCTCCTAAATCCACCAGGGCACACTCTGCATAAATTATATAGCATCCTCAAAAGCTTATGGTGTTTACACTAGTGATTCTGAAACTGGGGGTGACTTGTGACATGTACAGCTCACAGGCCTATATCATTTTTGAGAACTTAAAATCCATAAAATCCCCATGCCAGTCAACTGTGTAGCAGCTAAGCTAACAGCTCACTTCCCTTATCTATATTGCATGATTATTAGCTTACTGTGCTAAAACATCTACATTTGGATTGTTACCATCTCAGGAAAAGTCTGCTGTCTAAGCAGATTATTTGGTTACCTCGCCCATAAACATATGTTTGTCCTTTAGCACTATTAGTTTTTTAAAGTTTGTATGTACTGTTTGTAGTGGTAAATCTGATTTACATCTTAATCACTTAATTAAGCAGAAATGAGGAGAAAAAACAGTAGGATTCTGCTTTAAGGGAAATAATACTATACTATGTTTTAGGTCTTAGTTTTGCTGCTGCTCAATGCTTGTATGTTGTGTCCACTTCACATTTATTACTGTAGAATGCCACAACAGTCAGGTGGTGAAGTCATTCATTGATGAAATCTCTTTAACTTTGTTTTTGTTAGAGCAACTGTTGCCACCTTGTAATGTTGCCTTTTTTTTTTTTATTTTTTCTCAGACTGGCTTTTTTTTTAATTTTTTACTTTGTTAACCATACACTCCACTTAAAGCAATACGTATAACAAATTTACCTTAAAATAACAGCTTCAGTGCTTGGTATAATGACGAACAATAGAGAGAATGGCATCTCTGTCATTGACACTCCAGGCCCGGAACGCCTGCTATAGCACTGTGTAACTTTGGAGGAGTGGGCATGAAACCTCTCAAGAACTGCGTAACACAGCACCATGTCACACAACAACAACTATACCTCTTCAGCTGGCGATAAGAAGTAGCTCAGTATTCCCAGCATGGACATCATAGCAGAAGCTACAAAGAGACTGTAGAAGGCGTTGCCTGTGGAAGTGAGAAAGATAAAAAGAGAGAGTGGCCAAGTAAGAGACCGAACAAGAGTACATCTCAGACTGGCTTTTACTCCTTGACGAAAGCTAAATTAGATAAAAAGATGCAAGACCGTCTCATGGATAACAGGAAAACAAGAAAATCTGACAGCAGACTGTACATTCGTGCCAATGTTGTTTATGAAAGCCTGCAATGTAGGGTGTAACCTTATCTGTGTCACATAGTTTTGTAGTTTTTCCGGATGCCAAAAGTCATCTAACCTCAGTCCCATTTCAGGCTAGCATGCAAAGAAATAAATCCCATGCCAAAAAGTTTGGTCAGATTTTATCAACCTCACGTCAAATAAGCCTTGTAAATTTGAAACCTCCTGTAATACAATTCTGTAATATTACTCTACCTTGTAAGTTGACAAGGGTCTGTCTCTTCTATTGCCAGTGTTGTCCCGAATTCCCTCTCACCAGTAGAATCCGACTCACCTTTGCCTGTACCTTCTTCATGCAGGCATATTGATGCTTCAGATTACACTTGCGATTTTGGTTGTGTACACATGGAAGCACAGAAATCGTCAGTATAATTTGTAGCATCCTTATGCCTGCATGATGCGCGTGCATGCGAAAAGGAAACAGCTACTGTATCCTTCAACTCATCAACAAATGCACGTGTACATGTGGGGGGCTCACAGCACGATTTGTATTTACGACAGTGGTGTAAAAGTGAAATACACTCAGCAACTGTAGAGCCAAAAATACCAATTCTCGCATAATGCTGCTTTAATGTGCAGCCTGCTGTACCTTGAAGTAGCTTATACTGCTTTAAAGTATCATCATAAATTTCATATTCATATTCAAAATGAAGTTGAACCTCAAAGCAATGTTGTAAAGTCATTAAATTAATATGTGAAGGACCTTTTGGGTGCATGGAATCCTTTTTGTTGTGTCTGAATTGCATCAGGGACAAGCAATTGTCTTTTAATTTGTGTGCTTCATGAATGTTTGATGAAGAAGACGATGACTTGGGCAGAAGCATTCAAGCCCCTGCTGTTCCTGCATGTACACTCACATTCGCACACTCAAAATTATTCTCAGCCCCAGAGAAGATTTATGCTGCTCTAACTTCACTTACAACCATCACATTTACTTGAGAGCCAGCAGACAGAGGCGAGTAGTAACTAGTCACATTTCCTTTGTTGTAAGAAGTAAAAATTCAGATATGGATTTGTACTTTCTTGAGCATTTCTACTCAAATACATTAGTGAGGAAAGGAATCTGCTCCTTACTCACTTTTAGTCATTAACATTACTCATTCTTTGTCTTTTAACTTAATTACATTATGCTGGCAACACCACATACTGTAATGTACTGTACCATCTGTACTGCTCATATTTGTGAAGAAGAACAGCACGTAAACTAAGCAGAATCCCACCAATTTAATTCAACTGCACTTGCTCCCGAGTGGCGCAACCGTCTAAGCGTTGGCCCTA
This sequence comes from Colossoma macropomum, assembly GCF_904425465.1. Lineage (NCBI taxonomy): Eukaryota > Metazoa > Chordata > Actinopteri > Characiformes > Serrasalmidae > Colossoma > Colossoma macropomum. Next base: position 15,564,900 of record NW_023494808.1, read on the forward strand.
TCCTAAGGAGATCGCGAGTTTGATCCCTGGTGATGCTACAGCCGTCCGTAGCCGGGAGTCCGAGAGAGCACAATTGGCCTCGCTCTCTCTGGGTGGGTAGGATGGCCCCTCCTTCTCCCCCCATCACTCAGCGCGATGCTAGTCAGCGCAGGCGTCTGTTAGCTGACGTAACAGATCTGGCGGTTGGCGCTTTCCTCCGAGCGCGTTCGGCTGTCCAGTGACGTCGCGTGAGCGGCAGCTCGAAAAGAAGCGGTGGTTGGCTTCACAGGTCTCGGAGGAAGCCTGTGTTAGCCTTCACCCTCCTAGCGTTGATAGCATCGTGTGATTGGGGGAGTCCTAACTAGCGGGTGGAATTGAAGACGACTAAATTGGGGAGAAAAGAAAAAAAAAATGCACTTGAACAAGTCATTTAGAGTGGTTTGATGTGAACTTTTACAAAGAAACTTAAGGACTGTGGTCTCTTTACAATGGTGGTAATATATTTACACTGCAAATATAACCTTATGTATAGCTATATATATATATATATATATATATAAAACCAGTAGTAGTGTCTTCTACCTTCTATGTAATGTTGATAAGGGTAAAAGAGTGGTAACTGCCCCCCACCCCAAAAAAGAAATAAAAAAATATATATATTGCACATACAGCACCTTGCATATAACCCTACTTCTGTGCCTTGAAATTGGTTACATTTTAGGTCAAAACCTTTTCTAACACTAGGGATCCCATCCATACCAGTTTTTTCAGAGCATGTATAAGTATGTGTATATATTTTTTAGTACTCACCGATACCGAGTCCGAGAAACCTACTTACAATTAAGTTGTTGTTGGTGTAAATGAGTGCAATGTACCTTAAACATTTTTTTTTAAACTAGTTGATTTTAAATGATGTACATTAGCTAGTTATACTGCATTAGTTGCCTTGAATTGAGTAGCGCTGCACGGAGAACAGCGGGCAGACTCTGTGGCACAGCAACAGCACGAATTACATTTGAGGCTAACGCATCTGACGAGCTTACGTTTCGAGTTTTGCGACTTGTTGGGAAGTCTTTTGTTTGGCTGGTTAAGCTGCAGCTAAATGTCCTCTAAAGCCAGACATACACGGTATGATTGCCTGTTTGAGTCGATCATCATGCATAGATAAAGCCTACAATTTATACATGAAATGTAGCCTCTACAGACAGCTCTGTCTATGCACAGTTTCAAATAAAGCTGTTTCATTCAAAACAACACACTGCGCACCGAGTACCGGGCAAAGAGAAACTGAGCGGCACTGCTAACACTGTGCACTGAAGCTAAGAGCCAGGCGGTGATGTTCACAGTAGGACAATAGAGTCTCTCTACAGCCTATTTTACAAAAAAAAAAAAAAAAATGTTGTGTTAACATTCACACCTTGCTATTGTATTCAGTCAAACAGAGTATAGTTGGTATATATGGATCTGATAGGAAATGTCAGCTTTTTTCTCTTCCGTTTAGTTGACCTGCATGTCTTCCACTCATATAGGGCAAGCAGTTGTACTTATGTTTCTGTGTGTTTAACACGGGCTAAAATCACGCAGTGTATTCCTGGGGAGAATCTGCCAAGGCAGAATGCCTGAAATGACCAACGGCTTTGTGTCTGACTGTCAGAGTCAGTAACGCTTCTCCATGTGAGCAGAGCCTCCCTCACTGCGTTTGTCCATCAGTGCAGCAGCTACACTTGGCTTACGTCACAGCTAGTATTGGAATGTTTGTATCGCTGCAGTACAGTACCAGTATCGGTATCAATGCATCCCTACTTAAAACTATATCCCTACATAAAACAATGCCCCCTTTTAAGTTCACTGGCTGACAGATCTGACAGAAGCTGGATATACTAAAATGTTCTGTCGCAGCTCTATAAAGTACTTAAGTATTTAAAGGGGAACTCCATCGATTCAGAGTGGTTTGGTGTATCGTGCTCTGTTTCAGAGAAACGTACAGAGACTGTATTGTTCACAGTGGAGGTGACAGGCACCGCACATCTAAAGAGTTTAGTGCCTCTGAAAGCTTCCTCCCAGAAGAAGTTATTACATAAAGCACTTTGTTTTATGATAGTTTTGAGAAGTTTGTGGTTAAAAATGTTATTTTAATTCATTCATTACCTAAAGAAAACTATTTTTTTTTCAGATTTACTCCTATTTTACCATCATCAACATTACATATAAATACTCAGAAGACGTGTAGGTTCTCTAGTGACCGCTGGGATGGGCTCCAGAAGGATAAGTGGCTTAGAAAATATTTATATATATATATATATATATATATATATATATATATATATATATATATATATATATGTGTGTGTGTGTGTGTGTGTGTGTGTGTGTGTGTGTGAGAGAGAGAGAGAGTGAGTGTGTATTTTTGTACTTCTATTCAAGCTGTTTTCGAAAAGATACTTTTTCTTCCTATAGCCGCTATAGCTGACCGTTGTTAGTACCTGCTACATTGCTACATTAGCTCTTCTGTTAACAGCTCCCTCAGCCTCAGGAGAAACAGGCACCAACAACATTACCAAAAACAGAAAGAAAGACAAAAATGACAATAAAAAAGAAGACAGCTGAGGTCCTCAGTCCGCTATCCACACAGGAAAAACGGAGCGCCGCACTGCTCTAACTGTTGTAGTTTTTACTAAACAGTCAAGAGGACGACCGAAGATGGCGTCTCCCTACCGCCATCTGTAGGCGGGCCCCTGTTACAGCAGGGCTGATTCTCTGGTCATGTGTATTCAGAGCAGAGGAGAGAAGTGAGGATTTCATAATCAAAGGAAATGTGGAAAATCTGAGCGTGGACAGATCAAACAGGGATTTTTTTTCGACGTGTTGTTGTCTCGATAGACTTTTATTTAGCCTCTCTGTGGACTGTTGGGGTTCTATCATGCATTATTAGAGCCCGTGTGTTTGTTGGTTGATTTATGTTTTTGTTTTTTAATATACAGCGACATGGTTATAGCCTGTGTCTCGGTATATCACTTTAGTCTGTCCGTCAGAGAGGACCCAGTGTCTCCACTCACCGTCTTTACTGCCGCTTTCTTCGTCAGAAATGCTTTTTGAAATGTAATGTTTGATGTCTTCTACAGATTTAAACATAGACGAAGTAAAGTAACTCTCTCTCTCTCTCTCTCTCTCTCTCTCTCTCTCTCTCTCTCTCTCTCTCTTTCTCTCTCTCTCTCTCTCCCTCCTTACTTTGCAGCCGTTCTTCAGGTGTCCATATCCCTCAACAAGGTGGAATTGAGTGTTGGAGAGTCCAAATTCTTCACCTGCACGGGTAACGTCTTATTCTCCCTCATTACTTATTTCTGACTTGTGAGGGTTATGAGGAAAATCGTGATGCCATGGTGGAAATGAGTTAGACAGAGTGGAAAACTGATTTTTGAAGATTGCTCCATAATTAAAGTGCTCAGATGTGAACCAAGTCTTTCAGAGTATTTATGTAAAATAAGGCATTGTGGAGAAAACTTGCCAACTCTGATTTTGTTCACAGTGGCAGTGATAGGAACAAGGGGACATGATATCTAAAACATAAATAATACCATTTTATTTGCTGTCCAAATTGAGCCTTGAACCAGTAAGTCTCTTCTCAGTGTTATATGTTATGTTGATAATGGTAAAATAGTGGTAAATCTGGAAAATATGATTTCTTTGGGGACTGTTTTGCCTCACAATTCCCTTTGCCATGAATGAATTTTGAAAAAATAGGTTTTAGGCCAAAAACTTAAACATTAAGCTCAAAACTATCATTAAACAGCATGTTTGGCAATGGTGTACATAACCTTTTTTGTGTATTAGCTTTCTGTGAGGACGCTTTTAGAAGCAATGCTTTAGATGTCTGGTTCCCATCACCACCATTGTGTGTCTTTCTTGGTGACTTTCTTTAGAATGACCTTTTTACATCTTAACCATTTAATTATGCGTAAGTGTAAAATAAAAGGTGGAATTCCTTAAAATTGGTAGAAAATCTACACCCCTAATAAGTACTTACTGTCATCTGTATTCTGTGTGCACGCCTTTGTCTTGTCTTGCTTTCTCTTTGTGTTGAATGATGTATTGAGGGAACTTCTGTTTGTTTGTCGGTGCATTTTTTTTAGCTTGCATACAGTCTTCAATAAGCAAGGATCAGTACAAAGCTTAAAGTCAGCATTTACCTTGTCCAGAAACAATACAGACTGTTCTTTTGAAAATATAGCCAATACTAAGAATAGTCAGTGGAGTCATGAATAATAGAGAAGAAACATGTAGATGAGCGGAATTGATTTAACGTAAAATTGAATGTCTTTCATTATTATTTCATTTGATTCACCGTTGGAGTTAGTTTGAATAAGTTACGAGGAGAGAATTGAATTAAGTTCCAATCGGCCGCATTAATGTTTAACTTTTTTATGGGTTAAATTGATTGGAGCAGAGTAGAAGAGTGAGACAAGGAAATGGAATTAGGGTGAAATATGGATGAAGGCTGTGATGTGAACGAGAGGAAGATAGAGGGAAATAGAACCGGTAATGCGGCACTTTGTTGGGGGCCACAGCCCCTTCGTGCCTCACGCTTTGCTCTCAACCTGTTGACGCACCTGTTGGAGTCCGCAGTCGGACAGGGGAGTGATTAACATTCTCCACGGCTGATTAACCACATGCGAGACATGGAGTCGCCATAAGAGCAAATTGATTCCCCCCCAACCCCCCCACCCCATCCTTCATATGCTCCTCTTCACTAAACGAATTCAATTCTGTAAATTCATCTCCAGTCCTCCGCGTATACCCACTACCGGGTCCCTCTTGACGGAGCCCAATCAATTATGGCATGAGGACGAGGAGGCTTAGTGAGCCAACGAGGGAGAAAGAAAGAGGAACGCAGGGTGGGAAGGCATGAACGAGGGAGATGGAAGAGCGAAGGACTAATTTTAGCTCTCGTCTGCCATGGGAGCACGTCGGGACGATAAAAACGCGACGATAAAAGATGAGGCCTCGAGTTTCTCAATTAATATTTCCTCCGTCCCCACGTCTCGCAGCCATACATAATCATAAACTGTTCTCGAGTAATTGCCGGGATGACAGAAGGTCTGTTTATTAAATGGGGCAGCCACGTGAACAAGCGCAGTTTAGTAACGAAATTACTTCCGATTACGATGCGTTACCACTGATGCTTTTCAAGAGGCAGATGTGCAGATCATTTTGATGGACGCCTTCTGATGAATTGACATAAAAGATCAGTGCGTATTAGGGCTACATTATCACAACAGTTGCAAAAGCAGAAAATTGGCATTTGCTTTGTCTGCAATTGACCGGCAGCCCTAATTCCTTCCACAGAACAACAGAAAAATTCAATGAGCTTGGCCTCAGCAGGCTGCCTTCACTCCTGTCTTTTGCAGAGACTTGCAAATTGCATTGGCTGTTGCCAAACAGCTTACGATAATGTAACCAAGATGGTGCCATGATTCAGTATATCACAATATCACAATTTGATCACGGTGGTTAACACACTTATGTCTGCCATGGCAAACAGCAAATGGCAAGCCACGTTTAGATGCTATAGAAAAAGTTTAAAGATTTATTGGCCATATTGTTGTCTATGTTCACATCACCCACATTAATCAAGTAATGGGTAGGAATTACAATTATGGAAAAAATGCTATGGTTACATTGCTCTGTGCTACAATTATGTTACACAGATGGGTGACAAAAGAAAAAACTGAATAAATGACTGGAGAAATATAACAAGTGCCGATGCTTCTGACAGGTGTACTCCATTATAGAGTTAACTACTGTGCTCTGTGATATATATGAAATAGTGAGCAGGCCCAGCTGACCTCAGTTTTGACAAGGAGTTACTGAATCGTTCAATGACTAGGGAAATGATGTGGATCATCCGGTTACCAGATCTCAACCCAGTTTAGAACTGAGCACTCATGGAAGATTTTGGACCAGTAAGTTAGACAGAGCTCTCCACCACCATTATCAAAATACCAATTAAAGGAATATCTTTTGGAGGAATGGGGTTGTGTCCCTCCTGTACAGTTCCAGAGACATGTAGAATCTTTGCCAAGGTGCATTGTTGCTGTTCTGGATGCTTGTGATGGCTCAACTCCTTACTAAGGGAGCTTTCGTGCTTACATTATTTGGTGTGAATTAACCCAACATATTCTTTAGTTTAGTCCATTTTTACATGTGTGATCCCTTTACCAGGAACCATCGTCCTTCAAAATCACAGCCTGCTTAAGAAGCGAAATGTGGTTTGGTTCGCTGTTGGTAGAATTGTATTGTCGTGATGGTCCGCACCAAATGAAGGAAGCAGATCATCAGAGTGAGCTTTCCTCTTCTTCTAGCAGCACATCAGTGCTGTACAGCCAGTGTAATCTGTCTGTTTTAACATTTAACTCTTACAGATGCTCATATTGTTCATGCAGCATGAGCTGCTGCTAATAATGATAGATGAGCAATAGTGAGGCATTTTGTCACATGGACTGCAGAAAGTATTTTCAATACGTTGGCCCAGATTTTGGCGACCGGATTGGTGGAATTCAAACTGATGCATAATTAAAACAATCAGTCATAAAGAAGCAGAGATCAAATAATGTTTGTTTTTATTAATCTTATTGCCATGCATGTAGACATTAAATGTCATTCTTTTTGTGGAACATAATGGGTAAAATCATTCATTTTATCAAATATATATAATTCAAGGATAGATCTGGATTTTGTGCCATGATAAGATACTGAAAGTTGTCACTAAAAATAGGTCATATAATGGAGGGAGATGAGAAATTGACTCACATGCCAAATTCAGTTCAGTTTCAAAGAATGCAAAGAACACCCATGTGTATTATTTGGTGCACTCTAGTCCTTACTAAAAAATACTAAATGAAAGCATCTTAAATAGTTGATCATTCTAATATGTCATATTTTGCAGGTGTTGAAAGAATATCATAATTTTTTTTTATAAAACGGATAGTTCCGGTCCTAAAGTCTGATTAGCCGCATTCACTACAACTGAACTCTGTATTACTGCGCCACAGCACGAAAAAATCCTTATGCTGTTCATGGAATAATCTTTGACTCTCTTGCAGTTCGCATGGAGCATTGAATGTACCGAGGAAGTAAGAACATGTTTTTTGTTTAAACTGAGGGGCTGGCAACTTTTTTTTTAACTAGAACTAGGCTGGTCAAGTAGCTAACAGGCTAAAAGATAGCTAACAGTCTAAACAACTCCATCATTAATATCACAGACTTGAATTACGATATGATTCATTGTAAAACAACAGTATAAAAGTCTAAAGAATGTCACGTGAATGGCTTACATGCTTCAAATGTCCGTGTTTCAGTCAGAAGCAGCTTCAAGCTCAGGCAGAATCTCAAATGGCTCTGTACTCCCTACATAGTGTGCTAACTATGAAAGTTTCGAAATTCTAGCCTCTGCAGATAAATAGTGCATCATTTATCGAGTATGGATGTGGCTGCATTGCAAATGACTATTTGTAGCTGTATAATGCACTGTTGGGGTGCAGGATCCAGTTTAAATTCCTACGTATTATGTAGGGAGCAGGGAGCCATTTCAGATTCAGCCCCATTGTGAGAAGAGGGGCGCCGTTCGATTGGTGCTGTGAAAGACTTGGTGGTAATTTGGTGACTAAAAAGTACTTACGAAGCAAATTTGTTTTGCATTAAACAGTGCTGTGTTATCATATGTTCTTTGTTATGAGACAAAAGGATAAAAAAAAAAATCATTTAATGACCAGTGATGGGCGAGCGAACGCTCTTCTCCTCATTCAACAGTCCATGTTTGCTTGGCAACGATACCGTACTCTAAAGGAACTACATTTCTTGGCGGAATACTTGTTTGTGTGAATTATTATTAATAATAACTCTAATTATTTTCAGAAAAAATGTGTATTTTATCATATTTTATGTTGGCCACCGTTTTATAAAAGCAATAAGCCACTTGAGGCCCTGCTTTACTGCAATTTTATTATGGGGATAAAATCACAGTAATGCAGGGCCTCTTGTGGCTCATGCTTTGTTAACATACTTCATTAACATACTTCCAGACATAATAATATATTGGCAGATATTTTTGCTTGTTTCAAGCTTTGAAAAAAACAGCGTTATCTGCCAATATTGTGACATGATTTCACTTGAAAAAGTTAAATAAAACAAGTAAAATGTCTGGAAATACGTCTTATAACATCCTTCCACAATCTAAAAATGAGAAATATTAGCTATATTGACTAGATTTAAGATGATTTCCTTTGCCAAGATACCATTTTTTTTAGTGATTGCCAAAAGAAAGATTGTCACAAAAACCCAAACTCTGGTGCGAACTTTAGGAGACAAGCTAGGTGTAAAAACCATAAATTAATTTATATTGGTTTTTACCTTTAATTTGTCACTTATGTTTACCTTGTGGTTATTATAAGCACATGAATGAACACTTGTTGTGACAAAGTTGACTATAAAAGCTGATATTGTGATTACAATTAACAAACATTACGTCATAGAGATGCAGAATATCTACACGGATAACTTAATAATTTTAAATGCAAAGGTTTAAAGTCAATGTAAAAAATAGAATTGCTATTCAGCAACTAATCGCAGTATTGGCACAGCTCTACCAAGCTAACGCTAGGACCCCTTGGGCTTGTAACTCCATTACCCCCATGTCCCCCCCACCTGTTCTCCCCAGTCAATCCTGCCTTGGCTTGATCTCCTCCCTCCTGGCGCTTCTAATGCACACACATACCCCCCGTGGTCCTCAGCTATTCCTCTGCCAGCTCACCCAGCCTGGTCTCGCTTATCTTCATCTTCCCTCTTGGTTCCTGCCGGTTCTTTGGGCACGCTGAGGCCCCAGCATGCTTCCCACCTCCGCAACTCTCTCTGAGGGAGATGCAAAGGCTCAAGTCCCCTCTGATTTCAGAGGCCAAGGAAGAAAGAGCTGGTGCTTTTATGACCTTCCAGCAGGACAGGATTTACAGAGGAGCACACCTGGAGTTTGCATATGGTGCTCTCTAATTCTCCTTGTGGGCTCTAATTAAAAGCGCTGGCTGTCAGAGCTAAAGAGGAATAGCAAATTATGGCGAGCACAAGATATGAGGGAGCTGGAAGTGGACTGCACTACCTGGCTAGAGTAACAGAGTCGTTTCCTGTGTGTGTGTGTGTGTGTGTGTGAGGGTACTTTGTTTAGCTTCTTTGTGGGCACCAAATCTCCCCATAATCAGAGGAAAATTTTGACATCTTGTCAGCTCCCATTTTTTTTTTATTTGAAAAACTGAAAGCCAAATTGTGTGGTGTTCACACAGGACTCTGCATATGTGTGCATGGTTGTATTTTGAAGCTGTCAAACCACAGTGCTTTTAGCTTTTCCTATTATACTGTTAAATAGTGCTGTCATTAATTAGTTGATTGAAAAGTGTACTTTCTGGATAGATCTGCAATGATTAGTTGGCAATTTGTATAATGATAATGGTATTTTGTGTATTTTTCTAATATATAAGTTCTGTCTTAGAAGTTGGTTGCATTTTCTGCTAATCCCAATTACAAATGTAGACACATCAGGCCATAAAACTTTACTCAGCATCTCAGACATCCAGTTTTGTTTTTTGTCTATTTCCTTTTCTCAGTAGAGGCTTCTTGACAGCCACACATCCTTTCAGACTCATAGTGTTAAGTTGTCTTCTTAAAGAGGAAGGATAGAAAGAAACACCTGTAGACTTTTCCAGATGTGAAGTAAGAGTGGAGCTTAATTTTTTTTAATGAATCTTTTTACTTTGTCCTGTTTTGTTTTTGTTTTTTTGTTTTTTTTCATTGACTTGTCTAATGTGTCAGATCTCACAGTTAAGATTTTTGTTGTAGTTACTTGTGTGAATGTTTGTGTCTCTTTGAAGGGGAACGTAATGTGATTGACATCTTTGGGGACAGCTTTTGTTGGGAGGACACAGCTGTAACTTGTTGGTTTCAAGACTGACGAATGGAAAGTGCTCAAAAGTAAAGAGCAGACAATTTAAATACTGATAGATCTGATAATATATAGCGCTAGTTTCAAACAATACTAATCAACAGTATTACTAGCATTAGTGATTCTACATTTGGTTAGCATCTTTGGTGCTTCAGTGCTTCTTTGATTATTTTGACTTTATGCAAAGTGTTTTTGTTTTTGTTTTTTTTTTCTTTTTCCAGTCATTGGGGAGCCAATCAGTTTGAACTGGTTCAACCCTCAAGGTGAGCGCATCATCTCCAACCAGAGGGTGGTATTGCACACAGAGGGGGTCCGCTCTAGACTCACCATCTACAATGCCATCATTGAGGATGCTGGTATATACCGATGCCAGGCTGTGGATGCCAAAGGACAGACTCAGGAGGCCACAGTGGTGCTGGAAATTTATCGTAAGTTCATGTTTAGACAAACTGAAGTTTCTATTTTATACTGACCTTTTCATGGCATGAGTCAGACGGTCCAAAGTTAGCATGGTATTTCTCTGAGTCACCAATGGGCTGTCATGCCAGATGACACTTCATGCCAGGACTGTCATAGTCTTCTTAATATGGTGCCAACAATGCTGCATTTTTATTTCTATCTCTGATATAATTTATAGCATGGATTTATTATATATTATTATTATATATATTATTTATTATAATTATGTTTCAAGAGAACAAGTTTTCTGCTTTTTTCAAAGTACAGGGAAATATATTAAATTGCTGTCTATGGTAATTGACTGTATTGTACAGATAGAGAGGATCGAGATCGAGTGTTCTTTTAAGCTCCAGCCTACAGTTCGTCCAAATTAGAATTTTGAGCTGTCTCGGTCTAAGAATTAATGTGATGTCAAAGCGACAATGCTTCTAGGAAGCTCACCCCTGATCACTTAATACACTAGCAGCTTACTACCTCAATTATGATGGCAGAGTCCTTGTAGCAGGGCTTATTGGTGCTGGGGCTGATTTTTGTATGTATGTACCTAAAGACATTTCAATTGATTTAAATAGGTGCATTCAAGAGTTTAATGTCAACCTGAAAACAAAATTGACGTCTTTAACGTTACTTCATGTCATTGGTACAGTGGTTCTCTATCAAAAGTATTCTATGGCTGAATGTTAGCTTGCTGACTGGGCAAGTGATTTTAGCGCTGCTATCCCACATTATTGTTTTACTATATGGGCATTTGTTAATGTTGAACCCTGCATTATATTTTAAAAGACAAAAGCCTTGGTTTCTCATAATCTTTGATTGTGATGTAATAACTTCTGCATGCTTCAAAAACGTCTTTTGAGTACATCACCGTGCAACAGCAGGATATTAACCAATAATATCATGTTTAACCTCACCCTCCCGTTGCCTCCACCCTCGTGTGAAATGCGCAGCTAGCTCTAAAGATCTAAAGCTCCCTAATATTGTAAATACACCACAGTGTGGAAGACTATGGATTATGATTTCCTGTTCAGGTTGACTTTAAAAGACAACAAGTTAATCTAACAATGCCACGGTGCAGCCCAGTATTAAAGTGGTAGGTTGGAAGAATCTAATTTGTACAATTTTCTCCTTATTCCAAATGTTGTCAATCAGCTGAGACATGTTTGGTGTGTGAAGTTTGCCTCTTTAGTTTTGCACTATGCTGTAAGCTATGAGGCTATTATAGCTAACAGGTAATATCCCAGTAAGCAAATAGTCAATTTATGGTCTTTCATTCAAAATATTAGCAGAAATGGAACCTTTATTTAAGGTATAATGATTTAAAGAAAAAGCTAAATCTTGTCATGAAATAAAAGTTGTTCTTAAATCTATGTGTGCCACAATTGCCGGCACCCTTAGAAATTCTTACGAGTAAAATCTAACTGAAGTATATTCCCACCCATATTGTATGTTTTTCAGTCCGCCTGAGCAATTGGGAACACTTAAATGGTCAGCCATGACTTCTTAATTCACTGGGGATTATATATGAGAGGAAACACAGACCAGATTCCCTCAGTGATCCATCACTATGAGAGAGATGAGAGAAAACAGCAATGAGGTTAAAACAACTGGAGATGTTAAGGATCTGCCGAGAAGTGAACATATGTCTGTACTGACCACAGTGTGGAGGATGTTTTGAGTGGGCAAAGAATCACAGGATCACACATGGGGGATTGCCAAAATTAGTTAGGTCTTAGAGTTAAGGTTTTGCCATGGTCACCCCAGTCCCCTGAGCTAAACCCCCTTAGAAAACCGGCAGGATGAGCTGGAGAGGAGAGTCCAGAGTCCAGAGGATCTGGAGAGGTTCTGTATGGAGGAATGGTCTCAGAACTCTTGCCATGTGTTCTCCAGTCTTATTAAGCATTTTCGGAGAAGACTCAGATCCTTGCAAAGCTAGGCTGCACAAAGTATTAAATTAAAGGGTGCCAAGAATTGTTGCACACACATATTTTAGAAAACAATGTAATAAAGATTTTTTTTTCAATCATAATACTTCAAGTAAAGGTTAGATTTCATTTTGAGTGAATAATCTCAAGGAGAAGCAATAAAGAAGGTTTTTACAGCCTGTATTGCTCATGTTTACTAGGGGTGCCAAGATTTGTGGAGGGCATTGTACTGTGCAGACAATATCTATAGACAATGTGCATGCAAATACACAGACTTACACATTTTTCTTTTTCTTTTTTGGAAAATGACAGCTGCCCTTTACATTCTGTGAACTTTTTTGACAAATGTACATATATATATATTGCATTACTTAAAACTTGAGGTGGCATTGATCCACTAGCATGTATCAGTACATGTATCAGTATTGAGCCAGTACCAGCGGAAAATGTAGGTTTCATTCACAGTGTCTCAAATGCACACCGACCCTTTTCATACATTTCATGTATTTTAAGTATCAGGATTATATCCAAAAAGAGATTATCTACACAAAAATGCAGCTGTTAATGCACCCAAGACACATTTATCACAGATTTAAATCTGATCGTTTTTTGTAACACAATTTGGCTAAAGTTTGTATAAGTGTAAACGCAGTTGTTTCTTCAAGACACATTCCATAACCAAAACCCTCCCAATACTGTGACTCCACCCTCTGCTGTTCTATTATAAACTGCCTCCACTACACGGAGACATCACTGCTTTTTCAGTTCAGCTCTTGACATGAGATTCTCCCCTGAGGTTAATTTGTTAGCCTACATTTCTGACATTTGGTCAAACTAGTTAGCTTAAATAAAGAGTCAGTCATAAATAAAGAATCAGTTTGGTTAATCTTTCCTTCACCTTGTTGTTTTTCAGTGTCTTGTTAAAACACATTGTGTTTTAATGCACATGGTTCACAATGGCGCTGACTATTACCATGCCAGTGTAAGTAAGTGAACAAAGCCATACAAAATTGTGATGTTCTTTTGAATAGAACAGGAAAACGAGGAGCACCTCAGGCAATTAGTTGTTGTATATGACCAAACTGGCAAACTATGTGCCATTGGCTGATAATCAAGGTCATCTCTTCTTGGAATACAGTTAGGTAACACTTTATTTGGACAGTCCACTTTAGATGCTTTGTAGATACTTAATTTACTTTCAAGTTACATTCAACTAAATAGCTATTAAATTGACCATAACTTTCTTTAACTCTAAACCTGGCTCTAATCCTAACTCTAACCATAACCACAACCCAAAACCTGAACCCAACCCTCACCCTGGTCCTAGCCCTAAGCCTGGTCCAAATCCTAACCCTAACCCAACCACTGTTTAGAATCAACTGAGTTTCAACAGATAGTTTAACAATTGTTAGACCAAATTATTACACTGACTTAAATTAGAAGTTAAGAACTTCGTTCCTTTTCCTTTACACATTTTTTCTTAAAAAAGTGATGACACAGAGCACTCAGTGTAGGCAGTATGCTTTAATAATGTGTGAATCAGCTGCTCATCACACATGATTTTAAGGTGATATGTATGATTAAAGGTTCATTTGTGTGGAATAGATGTGGACGAGAGAAGAAGCCGCAGTGATAATAAACATTCTAAAACTGACATTGTATAAGTAAACTTCTGCAAAACTGCTAATAAATGGAAAGAATTTGTGGCCAGAAGTTTCCAGAAGGCAGCAAAATGTTAATCAGACATTGCAAAAATTCTGTGTACCAAATTTTATGTGTAATGAATGCCATCTGTTTTGGTCACTCAGAAAAGCTGACGTTCCGGGAGGTGAAGACACCTCAGGAGTTTCGGCAGGGGGAGGATGCTGAAGTCGTGTGTGATGTCATCAGTTCACCTGTGCCGGCGGTCTCCTGGTTCTATAAGAACAGAGAGATCACACCTGAGCGTTTCAGTAAGAAACTATTTTCTGTGTTCTGAATTGAAGTACTGCTCACTGACTGCATTTGACTAATATTGTGATGTTCTTGTTTTGATGTCTTGTGTATAAAACAGCAACTACAAAGTTGCTGGCACCTCCATTAGTAGAACTTATTGTATATCCAAAAATGCTGTAACGTCCTACCTAAGCAAACTCACTTTCTTGGTGTAAAGCAGAAATAGAGACGTTAATGGCATTGAATTATTTTGTCTCTGGATTGTGTGTTCATTTCATATTGAATGCACTAGTGTCAGTCTACATTGAGGTACTCAGCACTGGACAGTTTAGGACCTGCCTGCATTGAAAGGAATTTAAATTTGAAAGGTCATACTGTTAGGGCAGATCATTTTTTTTGTCATGTATTTAAGGCTTTTAGTCAGAAATATCTGATTTATAGTGTGTCCCAATTCAGGGGCTGGATATTTCAGAGGACATGGTCTGCGAAGGCATGCAAAGTCTGAACCGGTCTGCTGTACAGCGGATTTTCTGTTTGCGTCACAGCACTGCTGTGCCCATCCTTACCGTTGCGCCACGAAACAACGCTCTTGTCAAATTATTTTAAAGTTCTTAGAAATAAATAAATAAAAATAAATAAAAAATAGATAAAATAAACTTTTGTTTATTTTTTCATTTATTAGAGCTGGAGATGTGTTTTTTTTACATTTGTATCGTTAGCCATTCGCCTCAGTTTAAACCCAATACTTGTATTTATATATATTTAACTTATATTTAAAAGTGTGCTCTTCAGCTGCCGTTCGCTTCTCTGTTGATGCCGCCATGTTCTTGAATCCTCCCGGCACGCAATGAACCTCGGGATATGTTGGCTGGCAAAGGATGCACCCGTTGGATCCTTCGTTGCCATGGAAAAGAAGGACACATTTCTCGGCTGCATATGAAGGAGACTTCATAGGCTCACAAGGGGGGACCCATCCTCCTCTGGTCAAACTACCTACAAAATTATTATACCACTAATATTAATAGTAGTAGTAATAGTAATTTTTAGGAGTCCGTGAAAACTTCAGTGTAGGGTGGGCGGCTAGTCCAAGGAAAGTGGCGGTAGCTGGGCAAGTGGCGGAGACTGGGGCGTGGGCAACTGGTCTGAAGTGGGTAGCAGGAGAGCTCCACAGACAATCATCCATCAGTGTCCGGCTGGACAGGTGGGCTCGTACTCGGAAAAAGGTAGGGAGATGGAATTAGTTTGGTTCTGTTTGGGTGTATGTAAAACAGAGAATGCGAACATTTCCAGAGTGTGGCTAATGACTCCGGTAGATCTGACTATAACAGCTTAAGTAAAAGGAGAGAACCAAAAGGACACACAGACACGGGAGCACCATGAAACAATTTGGCATCCCTCCGCTCCACCGTCCACAAACCTGAGTGATCGCTTGCGAGCGGCGGGACGACAGCACCAGCGTCTCAGTCGGCCTTCAAATGCAGCCTCTGAAGGACACAGCCCCTGAGATACACAGATAGGCTAAGCAGATAGTTCATTCGCTTCAGTTTTAATGTTGCTAGCCTTGTTCTTTTAATGAGGAACCCCTTCACTGATCAGCAAGCCACAGTCTTAGAAGAAAATGAACAAACAGACTGGTTCCACATTGGCAAAGAAGTAAGGCAGGGCTGTATCCCATCATCAACCTTTAGGCTGATCATATAATAAAAGAAGCAGGACTGGAGGAAGATGGTCAAGGATTCAAGAAACGTCAGTAACCTTTGAAATGAGGATGACATCTCGAAGTGAAAAATCAAGAAGATCTGAAGTAAGCAAAGTTAAAGAACAGAGTGAAAACATGGGACTTCAGTATGGAGACAACAGGAAAGACTGCTAACTTTTGCCACTGATGGAAAATGTAGAAGAAAAAGAATCCTGCAGTCAGGAAATACAACAGAGATTGGCACTCTGCAGAACAAGGACGAAAGAGCCTGAAAAGATCTTCAGATGTAATGATGTGTATCTGTGAACAAAGATCAGAATTGTACAGGCTATGGTCTTTTCTGCTGTTCTTTATGGATTTGAAAGCTGAACAAACAACAAGCAAGACAGGAAAAATATTGATGACTTTGAACTTTGGTGCTGGTGAAGACTTTTGAGAGCACCTTGCACAGCAAAGAAAACAATCAAATGGATTCTTGACCAAATCAAGCATTACCTCTCACTGGAAGCCCAGATGACCAAACTGAAGCTATCTTGTTTTTGACATTGTGAGAAGACAGTAATGCTTGGAACAGTTGAAAGTAAAAGTGGAAAACCAGCAGGAAGATGGATGAACACTATAAAAGATATCATGAACATGCCATTCAGAAGTCTAAAGACCCAAACAGAAACTGGACATTCTGGAGTAACACTATATATATGGTCACCAGGAGTTGGAACCGACTTAATAGTAATAATAATAATAATAATAATAAGGCTTAATCTTGAAGGGGACTTCATTTTTTGATTCTTGATCTCGATTTGAACTGGAACTGGATTTGACAATCAGGGGCAGAAATATTTAGACCCAAACTACAGAAAAACATTATATAGACGTCAGGAGATGATTCTATCATGCACGGCTGCTGTAGATGTAAGGCTACTTTGAGTGGAAAGAAACTCAGTAGTTTGATAGGGATTTTTGTCAGTGTTTTGTAAATTCTTGGGTGGTGCATAGATAGTGTAGTAAGCTTACAAGTTTATTCAGCTTTGGCATTTTGGTTAAAAATGCACAGACGCATATACTATTCACACCGTAGGCCTTATGTACAGCACTGCATGATTTAGCATACTGAAATCATCTCTCCTTTGCATTTCTTGCAAGTGTCTGAAAAGCAGAGTAAATAGGCCACACGCTCCTGATCTACCCGTTTTTTTAAAAAGACACCTCCCACTGCTAGAGCCGGAAAGCTTTTCCAGATGCACATGGAAGCAAAGCAGAAAGCATCACCACATGCACTGATCTTAGCACTGCACAAAGGACAACACCTAGCTGCTTCCCAGAGGGAGAAAAAAAGCCCCTGTCTAGCTTTTTTCAAGTGTCAGGCCTTTAATTGAAATTCAAAGGCAGAACTCTGACAAGCTATCATCACTTTGCCGGCTGAGGAGATTACATGGTGGAGATTTCTCCCCATTTTTCTTTATTCTAATTAGGGAGCAAGGTTATAAATATATCCCCCGAATGAAAGAGAGACGGTCGGTGTTTATCACAGAGGGATGACAAAACTGGAAGAAAGGCTTTGTGTGAGTGTGTGTGTGCTCGCGCCATAATCCGAGAGGTATTTCATTTCTCAAACGTCCTTTAAATGAAAGAGAACTGTATCAAGGATTGATGATAATGTTTTCTCGTTAAGGAGCTTGCGTTTAAAAAGTACAGCCTCGGATAAGGTCTTTTTTCACTTTTTTTGACAAAGGACTGTTCTGCTAAAGGGAAAATTCTGACTGGAATCAGAATACAATGACTTTACCATCATGTAATATGACACTTTGTTAGGTTCTGTTGGGCCCTAATTACTGTTGTGAGGTCGGGTGAAACAGTCTTATATGCAAACTAGATCTCCTTTAAGGAAATTGAAAAGTTGTCGATTTATTAGGTGCACCTACCTCTCTGCTACCCTCTGTGGACAGTTTATCCGAAACACCTGCCGTATAAATGCACTTTTTAGGTTTATAGTTATTGACTGTAGCCCATCTGTTGCTATACAATATATCAGTCTCCCTCTACCCCATCTATCACCACCATAGGTACTGTCTAGCCTGTAACAATAGAAGAACCCTTTTTGGTGCTATATAGCACTGTTTTAAAAAAGACAGCATGTTCTCCATCAATCTGAGGAACACTTTCATGATGTAAAGAACTCTTTAATCATAGAAACGGTTCTTTGTGTGTCCATGATTCTATATGGAACCATTTTCTTTACTTTAAGGACCCTTGGAGAACCATCTTTTTTAAGTATGCAATGGTTTTTTCACTGGCAGTACAGTATGGTATACTTACAAATGTACTTTCATGGTTCTGTTGTTCAAAGGGAAATGGATACAGATGCTCGACCAGGGTACGGGTAGTTATGTGTTTGGATGTGAACGGCAGGTAACCAGTGGTAGGTGTTTAGGATAAAATGGCCAGTGAGTGTAGCTACAAGGATGGAGTACTTAATAAACTGACATAGTGTATATTACCCAGAGTACTATTTATCTGGCTGATAAAAAGTTAAACGAGTAATTTGACTTGCAATAAGGTCTAGTTCAGGTCCTTTCATGTTGCCATTAATTCACTGTCTTGACGCTGTAGCTCCCATCTCACGCCTTCTGTACACTCAACATTCATTAAACATGGCCCATGGTTAAGAGCTAGAGTTTTTGTTGTGTGGTTATAAGATTATAAGATCATATTCAGTCTTCTAAAACACATCCAGTACATGGTCTTACAACTCATCTAGGTTGTGAATACTGTTAGAGGCAGCTAATTTACTTGTGCAGAAAATAAATTACCTTTGCAATTCCTTTTTTCCAGTAGCGCTGCTTATTTGCATGCAGACTCATACCTTTTTGCCTGTTTTAATTAGTTACTTTATTTATTTATTTTTAAGAACAAGAAAGAAAGCAAAAAGACATTTGCTCGGCAAGATTGTAGCTTCCTGAATGAGGTCAGTTACAGAATTAAACACAGAATTAGTGGGAATGTAGGGCTCAAATTAGCCTGGTGAAAACCATTCTCAGTCTCACAAGTTCTGAAAGATTCAGACTGTCGTTTGTGCAGAAGGGTGTTAACATGGTCAGCTGATAAATAAAGCTCTTGCAAAATCAAGGTGAAAAAATACTTAAACCTTCAAAGCAGGTAATTGCTTTTATTCATTTCACTTTATCCTTGTAATTTCATGATTACTCATAATTTAATGGCATCAGTTTCAAATTTTGTAACCTGAAATTTTGTAATCTGAACAACCTTTACTCTCCATGTGTGCTTTTAACATACTCTTATCAACTTACCATAAAGGGATAGTTTGCTGATTTTACACATCAGAATCTCTCTCTCTATCACCAAGAGAACATTTCAGACTGTAAAAGAATAATTTTAATACACGCTGAAGATTAGTAAGATAGCTTTTTTTCTGTGTTAAAAGTTTGACTCATGGTTAAAAAGGTCCAGCTAAAAACTACAAGTGTTACTGTGCAAGGAGGGAAGACTAGGTGGGACAGTAACTTATGTTCAAAAAGTTCTTTCAGGGATGCTTACAGACACACACGCAGGCAGGGAACAAACTAGATACTGTAGCTGTTTTCCCAGATAGGATTCCCAAGCAACAATATCTGGATGAAAACAGCTTCCTGAGCATATACGAGCAAACATGTTAAAACCTAACTGGAAAAAAATATAACTATAAAGTGTACATTTTATAGTAGCTTTCAGCTTCAGTTGGTTAAACAAGTAGTCATTCATCATTCTGAGCAAAAAAAAAACAAAAAAAAAAAACTTATACTTATCCATGACATTCTAACTGTTGGACATTGTATAGATTGATAGATAACCATATACCTTGCTGCTGATAAAGTCAACCAACTTTACTGCAACGGTCAGCAGATTCAGCTTCACCTCAGATTCAGGCGCGACATTTTTTAAGCAGTATTTGAGATGCTGGTGAATGAAATGTTTCGAAAACACTGAGAAGATGCGAGTTTCCTTCACTTTACGTGTTGCTGGACAGTTAACCGTGCTTGTAGATCACGTTCTGCATGTTTTCTGCAACGACTGCATGTATTCATATCTGAATTTCTGTCTTGTATCATCTGGAAAGTTTGGGTTTAAATAGCCTGCGGCCACGATAACATCTCTTGCTTACAGTTATCCGTGATTGCAAAACAAACTCAAGCTGTTCTTTTTCAGTAGTTGTGTCTCTGCACTAAAACAAAGTGATTTTTGTTTGTGAAAAAACTGAAACAATATTTTCTTGTTAAAAAATTGCGATTATCTATTATATCACATTATCCTTCTCTACCCCCAACAAATATATGCAGTCTGCAGCATCTTTGATCTACTTTCTATTCAGTTTTTAATCTTTAATAATTGATTTTAAAAATAGGCTTTAATACTGAGTAACCCAACATCTTTTCAAAACTACTTCAGCTGTCATTTACTAAAACTGCCAGTAAGCTGCTTCTGGTGCAGATTCACAGAGACTTGCATGCTAATAGTGTTCTTTGCTGGAGAAACCTCAGACTGCAAGTCATTTCTAAAGCCATGCCCATGTGCTTTACATAAAAGGCATTTTATGTTGTTATAGCTGAGTTTTCATAACTCAACTAACCACCAGAACACTCAAACTGTACAGACAATACTGCAAATTTTACTCAGTAAGTCACACGCAGCAGAGACAGTAAGGAATTTACTGTAGTCTAACAGCTTTTAAGGGGCCCCATTATAAATTGGTGTTTTAACAGTAAAAGTGAAATGATTTTAATATTATTTGTTTCCTTTTTCTGTATCATTTTCCTGGTCCTAAACAGAGATCAGAGGAACTTTCTCTCCAGGGCTAGAACTAACTTAGCTGCTGTGGGGTAATACCCAGTTACTGTAGATGCAAGTCACAGTGAAGCAAGTTGTAGTTCCAAAGCACGACAGCTTTTATTTTCAGTTCCGTGCACTTTATTTAAATATAAGTTGATGGGGAAGAACTGTGCAGTAGATAAAGTTAGCATTAGAGTGCATAGCAAACAGAACTGACAGGCAGCTTGTTTATAAGCCACAGCAATAAAATACTTTCAAATACTTATTATTTCAAAACTATATCGTTCAATTTGCTGCGTTTGTTGGCCTTGTATGTAATAAACTGCACTGACTGCTGATATAACTTGACATAATTTGACATGATGTTACTTTACTCTGCTACCTTGCTAGTTATAAAGCTAAGATCTACACAAATAGTAACAACAAAACAAAGAGGCAATGCACCACTGCTCTCGTTCGAAACCTGAAGCTAAACCAGGCAAAGCAATTATGTACATTTCATTCAGACCTCTTGCTTAGCCAGCTAATTAGCTCAGGGTGGATAGACTAGCCAAGAGCAAGAGTGGTCCTGTTGGAAAATCTGCTCTTATGCTAACCATACACTAGAAGACTTTGAAAAGACTTTTGAAAGACTAAAGTCTGACACCTTCTCACAGCTAAAGACAGTGTCGCGTCTTTTAGTCACAGACTATGATTTTGCAAAGACTAGGAATCTTGCAGTGTCACTATTTAAGACTACAACTACACTAAGACTGCAACTACATTTTTGAGATTAATGCAGCAATTCAGCATTGTCAATTGGGTGTCATGAACTAAACCATAAGAAACAAACAAACAAAATAAGAAACCAGTGTAACAGAAAACAGAAAAAAATAGAAAAAAAATTGATGATTCAATCGTCCGTCTTCTCTGTAATGGACTCCTTGTGTTTCCACATATAGAAGATAAGTGTCATTCACATTTTTACTGCTGATTTTGAGGGAGTTCTGGAGGACTTCAAAGACTAGTCAAAGACAGTCTCTCAGACTTGGTGACTGTTAGCCACAGCTGTTATATAAAAAGGTCTAGTCTGTCAAGACCTCAGCGTTCTTTGACAAAGCGCCAATACCACTTTGCCTTAGGCCAGACTTTGTATCAGTGTTGTCAGTTGCTTTCAGCCTCGCAGCATGGTTTCACTATTGTACAACCAGTATCAGCCAGCTTTCATGGCCATGCTTTTGACCACCTTTCTGTAAGTCCACAAAATAGCTTCTGTTATTACTATGATTTTCCCAACGTGACATTCTCTAATACTTGTAGCAAGCTTCCTGCATTATTTCTTTATGGTGTGGAGGACTAGAAGTTTGGATGGGTCAATTTCAGAATGTAGGGCACAAATCAGCTACATTCTGGTACCAGGCAAAGCATGAATCCTGTTGTTTAGGGGATACATCATTTCTAACAGGTGATTGGCAGGCATTTTTGGGTGTGATCCCACACCTACCTGTGTTTGAAGAGATTATAAGGGACAAGTATGTGCGATGTTGAACAAACCTCAATTCCAAAACAATTGAGATACTATGTGAAAACAAAAAGCAGTGATTAGTAATTTCTGTTTGGAAAACAGAACATTTTTACACTGTTTATCACATTATCTTTTAACAACATTGACTGTAGACACAGAACAATCCAGTTTTGAAAGTGTTGGCACTCTTCTGCTATAAAAGACTTCATCTGTGCGACCATGGCCTTCATTGTGATTTCATAAGGCACACATTTTCAGTAGGAGACAAGTCTGGACCGCAAGCAGGCCAGTCTGGTTCCCACACTATCTGATTACCCATGCCATGACAGAATTGGCTTGTAAACTTTACACTAGTAACAGTCTGCAGGTTCTTTCGCCCGAAAAACACAGTGGCCTTTTTTTTGAATAGATGACTCGTCAGACCACAGTATGCAGCAGTCCATTTCTGATGAGCTTGATCCCAGAGATGTTCTGGATGCTGTTGACACATGGCTTCTGTTGTGCTTGTCTTAAAGGGCACCTATTATGTTTTTTTGGTTTTTCCTTTTCCTTCAGTGTTTTTTATAGCTTTTTGTGCATGTAAAGTCACAAAGCTCAAGGTAGAGGGAGTAACTCTCTCCCACAGAAACCACTTTTCTCAGCTGGCTGAAACAGCTTGTTGGAATTCCAGCCCTTTTCTGTTACAAAGTGACGTCATCTCGTCTCCTCATATACATATATATGTACATAGTCCTTATTGCCTGCCTACCAGCAAGCTTGGCATGCCTTCACTCAGTGCACAGCAACTACTGGAGGACCGGAAGAGTTCACTTTTGTAGCCATGTCGGGAAGATGCTGACCTGACTTTCAGGTTCGGACTCTGGCTCAAACTGATACAGCAGAACTGACGCCATTGGAAACATAGCCACACGGTTGTAACAGCTGCATAAGAGAGAAGGGTCCATCTTAGTGATGTCATGGTTGTGAACAATTTGGTTCTTTTTTAAAAGCTCTTTGGTAAGAATGAAGGGTATATTAGGTATATTTGAGAGCTGTTCTTTTTATTGTTGTCAAATTTCACTGCCAGCCTTAAATCCGCTCTGCACCCCATGTAAACAGTGAGACCTAGCCTATCATAAGGATGGACGGTGTCACATTAGGTTCTCTTTAAGGCAGAATGAGCAGGATTTGTTGGTTGCTGTATGGACAACTTTCAAAGTTGGCCGAAAGAGAGCAGCACTGGTCGAGTGAGCTACGAAATGTGTGAAGAGAGGGAGAGGCATTAGCGAGAAAATAAAACTTTATTTTCTGCTTGTTTCATGCCGTTTATGTTCTCACCTCTGCACAATCCTGCACATTCTGTGTGAATGCAGCCAAAGCACAGTTCATTCTGTCTGCTGCTGTGGCCTCTCTCTGCTCTGCGTGTCCCAGTCTGCAGACTGCAAGACAAGGGTGGAACTGCTCTGGTTGGCTCCAGAACAGAGTGGGCAAGCTGACCAGTCAGAGCACACTGGGCTCGGGAGGTGGGGCTTAAAGACACGGGAGCTCAAACAGAGCGTTTCAGACAGAGTGAACAGAGATGTACGGTATGAGGGGAAAAAAGTGTTTTTGGAACACTGAAGCATGTAAATCTATTCTAGTTGACTCCAACAATAAAATTATAAACATTGAAAAAGAGCATAATAGGTCTTCCTTAATTTCATTTGTGGATGCAGTGATAAACAGACAGAATATTCCAGGGCCCATGTGGCTATATCCACCACAGAAACCACAGGCTGTGCCTAATAGTGAACATTTTTTTTAGCAAACCAACTCTTCATTTTAGGATTGTTTTTAACATACACTCGCTGACTTTATAGATAGCACCTCAGATATGCAAGTGGCCACTCACAGTAGAAGAAAAAAAGGGGGGCAACAAGGAGCAGGTTTTTCTATAGGAGCACACTTGCTCCTGGCCTAGTCTGTCCTCCCTGAGCTAATTAGCTTGCCAAGCAAGAGGCGTGAGAGTAATGTACATAATTGCTTTGTCTGGCTTACGCTTCAGGTAGAGCAGTGGCAATATAGCAAAGTGGCAGTACAGTTACACCAGAAGTCAGAGCAGTTTGCTACGAAAAGACCATTTTCAACGCTGCAAATTAAATGTTAAACTTTTAAAATATGAAGTACTTGTTAGGTTAGGTTTAAAAAATAATAAAAAAAAGACATCAAATTGCATCAGATGTTTTTTGGTCTACACAAGTCTATAACATTTTGTAGAAGATTTCACCAAAAGAAATAGTGAGGGCAACTTGACGAGGGTTAGGGTTAGGAACCAACTGATGCCATTGATTTATGAGTTATTGCAAAACTACAATGTTTTTCACGAGGCCAACATTTGCCCTGTGTTCCCACTAATTCTGTGTTTATAATTGACCTAGTTCAGGAAGCCTGATTCTTGCTGAGCAAATGTCTTTGTTGCTTTCTGCCTTGTTCTTTTAAAAAAAAACAAAAAAAACAAAAAAAAAAACAAATGAATAAATAAACAAACAAACACAAGCTAAAGGTAAGAGTTTGCATGCAAATGAGCTTTAATATTGAAAAACTTTTTTATTGACTTTTATTGACTTTTTTTTCTGCAAAGTGAATTAGCTGCCTCTAACATCTAACCTAGATGAATTGTAAGACCATCTATTTGATGGCTTGTAGAAGACTCAACATGGTCTTGTTAGCACTGAACAATAACTCTAGCTCTTAACTTCGGGTCACATCTAATGAATGCTGAGTGTAGAGAAGGTGTGAAGTGTGAGAGAGTGTAAAGAAGGTGATATAATAGCACCATGAAAGGACCTGAACTAGACCTTATTACAAATCAAATTACTTCTGTAACTTTTTATCCACCAGCTGAATAGTTCTCCAGTTAATCTACATTTAAGTGCCAGTTTATTAGTTACTCCTACCTTGCCGCTACACTCACTGGCAGTTTTATCCAGAACACCTGGGTGTCCAGTCTTATCTGCAGGGTAAGGGCCGGTGTGGCTGCAGGTTTTCATTCCAGCAAAGCAGGAGACAACATGATCAGTTGTTGACTGAAATCAGTTGGTTAAAGAACTAGAATCAGGTGGGCTCCTGCTTGGCTGGAATGAAAACCTGCACACACTCCAGCCCTTTGTGGCTAAGATTGGACGCCCCCGATACAGGTGAAAGTTGTAGGTTTACTCAACCCATCTTTGCTCATAGGGACTAGGCCTTCATTGGATTCTCCCTTTATACTCAAGCACGAATTCTAAGATTCTTGGCAATGTTCTTTGTGTTAAATTGCCCAGTCTGAACTCTTTTGCAATGTGTTGCAAGCATCGATTTCAGAATGAGTGAATATTTATTTAAAAAAACCAATGAATTTGACAAGGTAAAGCATTAAATATATTGTCTTTGAACTGTTTAAGTACAGATGCCTGCTTTGTCCCTACAGCTCTGCACTCTTTATAAACAAAAGCGTCAAAAAGGGTTCTTTGAAGCAAACACTTGGTTCCCCGAAGAATAGAGATGGCCTGAATAATCTGAATATTCGAGTACTCTTTTGTTACGTTGGAATTTGTTTCTCTGTTTAGTATTCAAAAGCTTTGTCTTGCTTTAAGCTACAAAAATTGTACCCTAAAAATTGCACATTTCATCACCAAAAGCCTTTAGATGTGTCAGTTATTGTTAATGTAGGGCAAATGTTAAAATAAATGAATTATAGCTGGTGTAGTTGAAGTTTGTAAATTATAATTTTGAACATAGTTTAGAATGCTGTAAAATGTACTCAGCACATAAAAAAGTGATAGGATGCAACGGCTCACAGATGGAATAGATGCAACAGTTTTGACAGATGGAAGATACATGTCTATCGCAGGTGGTGTGGAGAGAAGCACTGTTTTAATTGGAAGCGTATTTGTTCCGTCAGAACATTGCTAAAGGATTTATTTTGAACTTTTGTGGTTAATTATGAAATATTGATGAAAATATGAAAGTACAGGGAGATTCACTCAAAGGAGGCCCTGAATCTTCTGTAATAACACTTGCTAGGATGAAGCAATCTGAACGAAACGTGTAATGTGCTCCTCAGTATATGGAGCTTCAAACAAGCCAGGATGCCCCTGCGTTGGAGCAATGTGGTGGGTGCCGGACAGCCATTGCGACATTTAACCTCCGTTTGCAACTTCCGGGTGCATACCCCCGTACCCCTTCATGTGTCTGGCAGAAAATGGAGATCACTTCCAGCATCGCATGTAATGCAATCGATTACACATACGTCAAGGTATGTAGGGTATTTTTTTGGTTCAGATAGCTTCATCCTAACGGGAGTTACAACAGAATATTCGGGGCCTCTTTCAAGTGAATCTCCCTGTATTGTTAAAGGTGGTTTTGAAAATGAGCATTTGGGTCAGCCTGTCAAGCCAGCCCTACTAAAGAACCTTTCAATGGAGGGTTCTTTAAAGAACCATTTTTGTAAGTAAGACATGCAGATCTAAAGAACCTTTTATAGTTTGAACAACCACCATACAATGTAATATGATACCAGTTAAAGTTTTAATAGAGTAGCAAGTTATGTGTGTCTGTGTGTTTGTTCAAGCCCAGTATTATTTGTAGTTATGATCCACTTCCTGGTTTGACTAATCAGGGCCACTTTATGTTAAATCAGCTGTGACGGAATTGAAAAAAATTTCAATTATCCCAAAATATTTTATAAGAGAAATACAGCCGTTGCTGTTTATACATGAAATAATGCCTGACCTTTTATCTCTCTGTCTCTTTTCTTCTGCCTTTTCCTTTTTTCCTTACTGAAGACAGGCTCCAGGTCCTTCCCAACAACAACCTTCAGATCCTGAAAGTGGCCAAAGAGGATGAGGGAGTGTACCGCTGCGAGGCGCGAGTGGAGGCCCGAGGCGAGATCGATTTCCGCGATATTGTAGTGGTGGTAAACGGTACGTCCTAGCTGCCTTCTAGACCACACAAAGACTTGCTAGCACATGTCTTTCTCTGCTACCAGATTTTGAGAAAAAAATATCTCTCCTTATGGTGGCACTTGGGTAAAGAACCTCTTGAGGTACAGCACTGTAACATATTGATCCAGACGCTGGCCATGAACTAGCCATTCACAGGTTAAGAATAGAGTCACCCAGCTGAGACAAGTTCATTCATGCAGAAGGTCATAGTATGGATGGAGGAACCGTGCTGAGTAGAAAATAGGGTCAGGTGGCTCACAGAAAGCTGAAGAGGAGGTAGACCTTGAATGGAAACTTGGCTTTCATCTAAGACCGAATGAGAACAATTGTCAGTTTTTTTTCATAAAATGGAGAGTCTCTGAGTTTCTTTATGTCATTTTTGAAAAATGGTTGCCTTAGACTTCTGAAATTAGATCCACATTATGACATTTCACAATAGCTCTGATTTTCTGCTGGTTTCTTTTAGCTTGAATGCCTATTTATAGATTTAACCTTCAGAAGTCATAGTAATCGCAGAGGATGGTGTAAGCATAGTGTAATTCCGTGTTAATTATTGCTTTAATGAGTTTATCTCCATTTCTGCTACAATGAAATGACAGAAGTCATATTACCTGCTGTGTCTGATCCACTTCTACCAGCGCAGCACACACTCACGCCACCACCACATCAGTGTCACTGCAGTGCTGAGAATGATCCATCACCCAAAAATGGACAATGAGTGTAGATAAAAGGAGGTGTGCTTAAGAAAGTGGCTGGTCAGTGTATATATAGCGTGTATATATATACCAGGACACAGATGACCATGTTTAGTTATTCAGAAGTAGCTGAGGGACATTGGTATATTTTTGTGTTGAGTAATGGAGGCTGCCTCTTCAGGTTAGCTATTTTGCTAAGAGAGCTAACCACTTGGGTGCTGATGAGGTCTCATCGTCCTCTACACAAGGTATTTTCTCCTCAGTAGATGATGTGCTAACACATTATTTGTCAGAGAAGTATATTTTCATTGGTTATCGACTTAGCTCACATCAGCTACAGTAGCTAGCCTAGTTAGTGATCTAACCATGCTTTCTCTGCATTGTCAGTAAAGTCCTTAACATCTCATTCTCTCGACATGCTCACATTCAGGCACTTGTTTCTGGGAGCAGCAAAGTTATAAATACGAGCAAAACTGACATGTTTCACTGAATTGACTTTAAGCAAAGACATGTGATGCATGCCCGAGTAGTAATTTCAGTATTCAAATACTGGCATCTCGAATTTGTAACTGAACACTCAAATACCTGTGTACACATCCCTAGTTAACGGGCACATTAATATTACGATGCATCAACAAGAAAAAATCCACATTGACAATTTTTCTGAATCAGTGTAGTTGACTTTGTTGACTAACCATTTAAAATAGCTCATCTCAAAGCAAAATATTGGATCAGTGTCGTTTTCAATATCACTATTAGGATCACCCTAGACACCATTGTATACGTACGGCTGGTGCCTGCAGTGTTGCTGCTCACTATGCAGTGCCTTCTCTTGTTTGTCATTCTGCATTAATTGGGTTCACGTTGCTGCCTTCAACGTGTGTGATCGAGCAGTTCAATTAAAACAAGCTCCAGACTTCCCTGACTTACCGAGCAGTAAGTGTGATCCATTCTCCACAGATGATCTGTGAAATACAACGATTTACCTTAATTTGTTCTCTTAACGTGAGCTATCTTTAGGAAATAGCGGAGGAGGAATTTAGAGCATTGTCTTGAAGCAACGGCTCTGCCTGAAAGAGCACAAGAGTTGTTTGCCTATCTCATCCTTCCTTAACCTGAAGTAATAACACGCAAAGGAAGAAAAGAACGAGAGTCATTGGGGTGGAGTTGCATTCAATTTTTGTATCACCACTTATAGCTCTCAGGAAGATCCAATAAGCTTGCGCAATGAGGCGTATCCTATTATCCCAGAAACATGCCAACCGTCATCTGCTACTGAAACAGAGCAACCTTCTACAGGGAGTCACTTAGCATGTGCTGGATAGAGTGTATATGCTGGACTCTGTGGCAGAGTCAGTGGTCACACCTATTACTTGTAATCTTTTTCCCCGAAAGACCTCTGAGATCGTGTCATCATTTTGTAGTTCACCGTTGACATCAGAGCAATCCTTGGGTCTAAGCAGTTTTTCTCAGTGAGAAAAAGCGCAATGGGACAAATCTGTTTTGAAACTTGCCCCTGTTGTGCTCTGTGGTTAACTGGCAAGTTCCAAAGCCTGTATGTTTTGTCCTTTGCACATCCCACCCCAAACACCGTCAGGTCAAATGATGTTTTTATAATTTTTGCACAGGTTGCACATATTATGTATTTTTTTTGGCCAATATGTTAAATTCAGCAAATAAATATTTTAATTGTACAGTAAAATGTGCAGAGGAGTGTTCTCTGTAGAGAATGTGCAGTTACGTAACTAGTTACGTGAAGCAAATACGTATTTTCTTATTTTAGCAAAACATGTCATTCGACCAGGAGTGTCCAAACTTTTGCATACAACTGTATCTGTGTTATTTAAATAATGCAGTTTTAACTGCAATATTGCTATGCCACATTCAAGCTAACCCTCCTGTACATTTACGTCTTAAAAAAACAAATGCAAACCAAGAAGTTTTCTCGAGTATGGCAGTTAAGTGCCTTTGCAGCCTTGGCTACAATTAACTGGTGGTGTTATCCAATCATGGTGCGGTATATTTACCATAGTAGCCTTACTTTCACATAAATGCACAAGAATATGGTGTGTAGCATGTATGCAGCAATATTTGCATCCTGACTACTTAATAAACCCAAAATTATAGGATCAAGTGACATTTGGGGAAAAGATGTACACATTGGCTTTGGAAAATGTATTGCGACAAGGGAGTTTTTCAAAAATGGCATTAATCTTTTCTATAGACAAAATTAGGCTAGACTTGCAGTAAAACAGGGTAAGTTGGTACAAAGGGTGGTTGGCACAATGTTAATTTTTGTGGGTCAGGAAAACAACTAAGAAGTCTCCCGGGATAAATATACATAATAGAAATGTTTTAAAGAGAAATATTAAGATTATATTCATTTTAGTTAATAATAACAGCTATATATTTGTATTTGATTTGAAAGCCAACATTAGTGCTAATGTTAAGAAACAAGAAATACAAATGCCTGCAGTGTAGGGCCATTGTCTAGTATTTATATTAAATTTACATTTTAAATTTGTAACTATTTGTTATTTGGGTTGTATACTTTGTCTTCAACTGTTCAAAGTTAACCAATTTTAAAATGAATGAAACTTTGCTAATATTTTATTGATTTGGTTTAATATATCATTGACAGCTGGGATAGGCTCCAGCACCCCACCGCGACCCAGAAGGATAAGCGGTTTAGATGATGGATGGATGGATGGATGGATATCATTGATTGGTTTGGTTTAATGTCAGAGCTTTGATTCTAGCTATTTATTGCATTCAATCATTCTGTTCATGTGTGCCAACCAACTCCATGTTGGGGCTGGTTGTCACGAGTGCACAGCATGAAACCATGAATGTGTTGAATTTGAGGAAATATTTTTTGACATTGAAGGTGTTTGGCTAGCCAAGATGTTCAGCTTTTGTTTGCTGCTAATTAGGTTAATGTATGCTGTGCCTGGGATATATGTCAGAGAGTGAAAACTGTGCCAGGCAGCCCCTCTCTCCCATATTTATTTGTCAACTACAAAATGATGGAGATCTCTTACTTTCTCTCTGTCCTGACTCCTTCTACTGATCCATTGTTTCACAATGCTAAGTGTCAGTGTTGCTATTTCATTAACAAAAGTATGGTCATGGTCAGCATGAGTCGTTCACCATCTGGGTGAAAGTAGACCTGATCCTGCACATGTTGGTAAACTGTGAGAAGAGCAAAAAAAGGCATGAACAAAAGCTAAAACAGAGCCTGTGTCAGCTAAGCCACACATGCTAGTGCTAGAATGAATGCAATAATTGGTCCCCGTGTTGGCGGTTGCGACAGTTTAGCTTGCGCCAAAGATTACGACTCATCGGTTCAGTTGCCAAATCACTTTTTTCCGTCTTTGCGAGACTGTTTGTATTTTCATACCGAATGTGTCAATGGAGTTGATTAGCATGCAGACACACACGGCTGTGCTCTTTTCAAGCCCTTAACCCCGGCTTTCATCATCAGACGAGCTGTTGGAGTGTAGGCAGGGGTCGAGCTTATGGCCTCTCTCGGCTATCTCCATTGATCCTTTAAAAGGAAATGGCACGGAGATAGAAGGGTGGCTCATTCGCCTTGTCCTTCGCTGATACGCATCGCCAGTAAACCAATCGTTTTTTTTTTCTCCTCTTCTTTGAACTCGGCCAATTTCTAACACGGATGAAATCACAGAGCCCGAAATTATGATTCTGGCTGATTTGCACGCCACTCGTGTACAGCACCGGCTCTTCTGGGTGGCTTTTGAGGCCTATTTCAGGCTCTTGGAGCTGCGAATCGAATCAATTTGCCATGTCTCACAATGACCTGATATAATGTCGTTGCGGAATGAGGATATCTTTCTATGAAATGCGAGGGAAATCAACTGTGTCTGAGGGGACAAATATAAATAAACAGCTTATGGAGTTTTTTTTTTTTAAGCAAAGCTGTTTTTTTGACAGATAAATAACCCTCTCCACAGTTTCATTACACCAACTCAAGACAAAGTGAAATGAGCTGTAATTCGAAAGTCAAGGAAAAGAAAATAGCTTCCTATTTAGTAAGTAAAGTGAAGGATGTTATTGAACAAATCATTTCACAATAGAGCCGGAGGCATGTTTGGGATATCAAAGAGTTGCAGCAGCCAGATCGCAGCAACTTTTGATTGCTGGTGAGGAGCCTATCATTGCACAAGATGCTGAAGTATTTACAAACTCGGTTCCAGCAAAAGGCCGAAAGACTGATGTTTCAGCTGCTTCATCGGCTGCTTTTGAACATAAGGCTGCCAGGGGAGCTGCTAAGAAACTGCTGATGCTTGGATGATTTAGGAAGTCTTCTCTTTTTTTTTTGGTTATAAATAGTTCAAGCAGTAGGGCCTCTTTTTGTTTCAGGCATTTCTGCTGCCGACATTTTTAGGGCTGACCGATATTTTGGTTAGCAGATAATATTACCTGCCATTGAAGTCCTGTGTACTTATTGGTAGCAAAAAATCACACAGGTAAAGAAGCTGTAATTAGCCATCAGTGGCCTATGAGTGGTGGAAATGCGTTCAGTGCTAACACCTAGCAAGAGGATAACCTAGTAGTGGGTGATATACTGGTTCATCACCAGTATGCCACAAATAAACGCACCACAATGTACAAACAGTGCAAAACACACTATTAACTCACCTCCTCTGTGGTGAGCTGCAGGCTGTTGAAAGTTAGACTAGTTTTGTTGTCGAAAGAGCAGACATCATAATGTAATGAGTTACTGAGTTGCATGGTGTGGGAAAGAGGGCAGGAGAAATGCCGATTTCTTAGGGCTAGCCATTGGTTATTAGCCTAGCATGGAAGCTAGCTGGCTTTCCGTGTGCACAGCCTAAGGCACCCCTTACTCTGCCAGCTGCTTAAGGCAGTGCTGTGGCCTCAGGCTACACACCAGGAGGCTCTGCAGCTTGTTAGATCATAAAGAAATAAACAAAACACAAAACTGTGCTTTCATTTTATTTGATGAATCATACATATACTAGGCCTTCGATCAACAACTCTGAGGAAACTTAAAAGGCATAGGTAGATATGTGACCTCAAATATACTTGTAAGTAAACAGTAAAACTAGTATTAAACTGAATTAAAGCCTGTGACAAATTTTACAGTTTACTGTAATGGTTTGCATGATAAAGAGAACATGCTAGCTTGCTAACTCTGCCCGAGGTTCCTTTGGAAGTGAAATCAGGATGCGGATGTGAGATTGGGCTTCACACCAGGTTCAGAGAAGCCACTGTGTGCTTGACATGCACTTGTCTTTAACTCATTAGGGTTAGGAATATCAATAATCTGTCAATATATTGTTCATTTTTGTTTTTACTGTTTCGCCCAATAAAAATATTTAGATTTACTTTAGTTGTTAAAAAGGATTCCTCTTAAAAATGAAGGGACAGCCCAGAAAAATATTCCATTGTCAATCTACAGAATAGGTTTACTTGGGCATTCGAAATAGGTTTATTACCAAACTGTAAGCCTACATCTCAATATTAAATGAACTGAGCATTACAAGGTCATTTACAGTCTAAGCTTGTATCTAAAATGTGGCTCCTACCTTCTGACTGAAAAGAGTGTGAGAGATGATTTCCTAATGCAACTCAATCACTCCTCCAGCAAACTACAGAATCCACAACCGAATAGAAGTGGACACTACAGCTCGGAACCAGCACTTAACGGCTGCTTGAATCCTGTGGGGAGAAATAGCTGCTGAGGCTTGTGTTTTCTCCACGAGGCTGAAGTGGGCTTCGTGTTTGCCTGCGTCTTATTAAAATTTTCTGTTCCACCTTAATTGAAATGGCAGATTTGAATAAGAAGCTGGCTGACTTCAGATTCTCGCATTAAACAATGTTGGCACTCTGTCTCTGTTCAGTCTACCACTCTTTGCCTATTATTATTGTGCTTGACTGAGAAAGCTCACCTTTTCAAACAGTTCGGCTAATCAACCATTCAAGGTAGTCTGACCAAACCAGGTTTTTACAATTCAATTTTACTTATGTTGATGGTTATGAGTTTTAAATAAATATTTTGGAGTGTGTTAAATAGAACTATAGAAACCATTTAGAGCATATCATTACACAGCCCCCTGTTTAAAAAAAAAAAGAATTTAAAAATACATATTGTGACACCACCTTTATGTTTATATACAATCAGATCAGGCAGTAAGCACTGGAGTCAGTTTGGACCATATGAAATTGGTCAACATTATCAGTTTTATGAATTTTTAGCTCTTTAAAGTCAACATGAATCAGAAATCATAACACATTTTCTTTCTGTACCATAATGTATTTTTGAGTGAAACCTGAGAAATCAGAGTGGGTAACTGTGGTAATTGAGCTCAATGACAGGTGGAGAAGGTGAAATATTATTTTTCCTCTCCTGCTGGTAACTGTCAAAATTTAGAAGACGTTTTAGAGTCGAGACAGTCATTCAGTACTTAAGAAAGATTATGGAAAACTAGAATTTTGTCTTTTAAATGATATGATTGCTTAATACGATCAGGGACATAAACTAACAAACTAAAACACATTCATCTTGATTTCAGTTTGACTTGAAAGCACCAAATGTTCATATTGGCCTCTGTTTTTCTTGTTTCTACATGTATTTTGAAAAAGAAATGTGTTCAGAAGTTCGTTTTGTTGTTGTTGTTGTGTTGGTTCGTACGCTGCTGATTAGGCCGTTTGATGTCTCCGCACTTGGCGAGGTCTCACATTAACAAAGCTGTTGCTATAAAGCCGGAGCCGTGGACACTACAGTTGAAGTGCGCTGAATAAAGGACCTGAGGGAGAGCAGGCAAAGCTGATCGATTGGCAGAGAGATCAATGCTAATCATGTTAGAGAGGCTTTAGCTTAGCACACTGCCCAGCTCTCTGTGGTTTCACATTTGTATCTTTTGAAACATAGCTGCTCCACTTCAATCTGCAGTAAGGACAATGCCAATTTGTGCATGAGAGAGAGAGAGAGAGAGAGAGGGAGACAGAGAGAGAAACAGAGAGAGAGACAGAGAGACACAGAGAGAGAATGATAGAGAGAATGATAGAGATACATACTTCACAGAACATAGATTCATACTAGCCATTCATCTTTTCATGGTACCTGGATAGCAGAGAGGTGATACATTTCTCAAGACAATCAAAAAACATTTTGTGTTTGCATGTATGTACATCTAACCCATGGTCTTATTAATCACATCCAGGGTGCTCAAGTACTAAGATTGGCTGTCAGTTGCACAGAAAGTACTGATATACTAGGCACAGTTGAGCACATAGGCTATAGTTATTTTTAGCTCATGGCTAGCTGAATAACTTCCTCTGTATGTTTGTGTCCTGTCTTCCACAGTTCCCCCTGTACTGTTAGTTCCCAAGGAGTCCTTCAATGCAACGGCTGACTACCAGGAGTCCGTGACATTTACCTGCATCACCTCTGGCTCTCCTGACCCTGAGGTCACGTGGCTCCGGTAATGCTTTCATCAAGCCTTTAAATGCGACGTAGGCATTTTTCTATGAATGTTTATTGTTCAGTGGACATATTTGGATAAGAAGTTTGCATGGCTAATGCAGCCGAACCAGATATGCTAAAATGACTAACAGTAAACGGAGTCTAGTGACTATTAATTAGCATGATATTATTTGCATAATGCTAATTGGTGGCTAGTCACTTTTATTCAATGGCAGCAGTGTTTGCATTTCTAAGTAAACTATTTCTTTAACCTTTTCAGACCTACATTAAAGCCTTTCTGCTTTTGAAGTCCATTGTACTTTCCACAATTGCCTCATATTTCACAGCACATCAGCTATTATTGTAGATAGTAGGGCTGCACGATATGGACATGTAAATGCAATATTCAATAAAGCTTTAGGATATCACAATGAGGAGATGAGAAGCGATCAGTAATTATTATAATACAGACTTTTTTGGATGTGTAAACAGAAATCTAACTAACCTTTCCTTTAAGCCAATAGCAAAATACAAATCACTAATCACTATTGTGCAAAAGAAAAAGAAATGAAATACTAACAGCTACTTACATCAGAAGTGCAAATACATTTTTTGTGCACTCAGAGACTATGAAACAGTCAGCATTAGCTCAACAGCTTTTTACATAGAGGCTACAAAAACAAATAAATACGTATTTATTTTTCAGGTACACGAGAATGAAAACATATTTTTGTTATTGTTGTTTTGTTTGTTTGTTTAGTTATTAAATATGTTTGTTATGCATTATACATTTGTAGCCATTAGTGCCTCACACACCTAAAACACAATACTGGCTGTGAAAACAGTTCTTATGTTATGTCTTATAACGCATTTTCCCAAGTTGTAATTCAGGATGAAGGATGTGTCTCTTTACATGTATTTGTAATTGGCCAGGGAGAGCTCACTATCTACATACTACAGAGAAAACAATTCTGTTTGGACAGATTTTACTGTTGAACATTTCTAGTTCTTAACTCTTTTGTTTCTAACCAAAACAAAGATTTAATTACTACATAATTTGCAGAGTTACAGACATGTTACAGAATTATAAAGATGTATTTCTTAGTTCTTAGAAAAAAACTGGGCCTTTTCTGAAGGTCTAAAGGCTGCTGTATTTATCACCAGTAAAGATGGTGAATGGCAAAAGATATAAACCAGTAGAGCAGGTAATTCAACAATCAGCGGGACAAATTATCTGTCTTTTTCTAGATGTGGACAGTCGTTTGATAATGGAAGGAAATGATCTGCATTGACAACCTGGGACTTGCTAGTTAGACAAATATCTCTGTCACTCAAAAAATTGCGAGGCAGTGATACAAACCCATTTGAGTTTGGCTGTCAAACTTTCATTCTGTTGATATTTGAGTATGCTTTGGGAAAGGTCATGAGACTTACTACTGTTATTTAATTTTGAACCAATCTCATATTCATGTCTGGAATATCAAAAGATTATTAAAGTCTTCATAAAAATTTGCTAGAGCTCCTTTTTATTAAAAGATATGAACTGTAGGTAGCAATGACAGATTGGATGTGAAGTAGATCTGACAAATAATGCTGGAACAAAATGAATAAGCAAAGACATGATACTGTTATCAAGAACTGAAAATAATACATGGTTAATTTTCCCGAAAATCTGGTAAATATTTAGAAATAAAAGCTGGGGCTGTTGTTTGATCAGCTTTTTAAAAAAAAACAAATAAAGTAAAAAAAGAAAAACACAATATAAAGGAATAAAAAAGAAATGAAAAATGAGAATCAGCATGATACACTTGCACTGCAGTAATGTTGACTATTAATTATTACAGACTTCACACGGTAAATGTGTATGTAGGTGGAGGCTATTCAAGGTTTGTCAAAAATTAGAAACAACATCAGCTTTATAAAATGAAATAAAAGTATGAGAGAATAGAATAAAACCATATTAACTCAGTTATTAGATGTTGCTCATGGCTTATCATTGTTATTTATAATGGCAGCCTGGTATTGTAAACAATGTAGAACACCACCTGCCTGATGCTGCTCAAAGCAAAGCCATCTCATCTGCACTTTCTGGTGGTTTCAAAAAAGAAAAGACCTCAGGTTTTGCCCTGGCTGCTTTGTTCTTGTTTTCTCCTGGCTGCTAGTCTATAACCAATTTCCAAACAGCCATCGACTCAATTTCCTGTTTCTGCCGTTGGCTTGAACTCTGGCTTTATTTCCTCTCTCCAGTGCATTTAGCAGCCTCCACTTCGCACTTTGTGCCATCATTTACAAGCGACCAATTATCCCCTCCCCAGTGTTTCCCTGGGGAGACACGTACAGCACAGGCAGTGATGATAATGTGGCCTTTAAGTCTGCGAATGTGTAAATGTGAAAGTGTTAGATGGATGTATGAATGGATGGAATTGGTGAAAAGTTGGATGGATGGATGGATGGATGGATGGTTGGACAGACAGTCGGGTGTACTGGTGGGGGTGTGGATGGGTGGATGGATGGATGAATGGGTGGCTAAAAGGATGGCCAGATTGCCAAACTGATAGATGGATAAATAGATGGATGAATAGATGGATAGATGAATCAGTGGAGAGCGGAATGGATAGATGGACAGGTAGAGTGCTGTACTGGAGGGTGGATGGATGGAGGGTTAAATTGTGTATGGATGTATGGCAGATGGATGAATGACTGAGTGGTGGACTGGATGGTCAGATGGACAAACTAGTGGATAAATGGATGGATAGATGGATGGATAGGTGAATGGATGAAGAGAGAGTTTTATAGATGGAGGGGAGAGATGGATGGAATTAGTGGATAGTTGAATGGATGGAGGGGAGTTAACTATCCACTAATTCCATTCATCTCTCCTCTCCATCTGCATGGACAGACTGGTGTACTGGTCTGTGTGTGAGTGGGTGGATTGATGGATGAATGGGTGGATGGATGAATGAGTGGCTAGATGGATGGCCAGACTGATAGAAGGATGGATGGATGGATGGACCAGTGGATAACGAAATGGAGTGCTGTACTGGAGGGTGGATGGATGGATGGTTAAATTGTGGATGGATAGGTGAATGGATGAACTAAGAGTTGGATAGATGGAGTGGAGAGACAGATGGATAGATGGATGGAATTACTGAATACTTAAATGGATGGATGGACAGACAGATTGGTGTACTGATGGGTGTGTAGGTGGGTGAATGGATGGGTGGATGAGTGGATGAATGAAGGAGTGGCTAGATGGATGACCAGATGGACAAACTGATGGATGGATTGATGGGTTGATGGATGGATCAGTGGATGGATGGATGGATGGTAGATGAATGAGTGGGTGGCTGAATGAATGGCCAGATGGACAAACTAGTGGATTGATGGATGGATAGATGGGTGAATGGATGACAGAGGAGTTGGATAGATGGAGGGGATAGGTGGATGGATAGATGAATGGAATTAGTGGATAGCTGAATGGATGAAGGGACAGGCAAACTGGTGTATGAGTGGGTGGATGAATGAATGAGTGGCTAGATGGATGGCCAGATGGACAAACTGATGGAAGGATGGATGGATGAACAGATGGATGGATAGCGGAATGGATGGATGGGCAGATCGAGTGGTGTACTGCAGGGTGGATAGATGGATGGCTGCTTAAATTGTGGATGGAAGTATGGTAGATGGATGGATCAGTGGGTGGCTGAATGGATGGCCAGATGGACAAACTAGTGAATAGATGGATGGATAGAGACATAGGTGGATGGATGGATAGCTAGACGGATGGGTGAATGGATGGATGGATAGATAGATAGACAGACCGACTGGTGCATGGGTGGGTGGGTGGATGGATGATGAATGAGTGGACTGATAATGTACGGTGGATGAATGGACAAACTAGAGGATGGACGAATGGGGAATAGATGGATGAATGGGTGAATGGATCAGTGCATGGTGAACATACCACTGACCACCTGGATAATTTGTAAAAAAACACAGTTACAGTCTGAGTCCAGGCATGTGTTTGTAGTAAGCAGCTTTAGGTGAACTTCAGCTTGATATTGCCTCGCTTTCTCTCTCTCTCTCCCTCCGTCTCTCTTTCTCTGTCTTTGATCTACAGGAAAGGACGGCAGATCGAGAGATCGGAGCAGTATGTGTTGAGCACACTTGAAGGAGGCAAGAGCACGCTGACCATTAAGAACATCAAACAGGGTGACGGAGGCCCTTACACCTGCAGAGCCAGCAACAAGGCTGGAAGCAAAGAGAGCGAGATTCTCCTCAAAGTGTTCGGTGAGTACATAAATACATCCGTCTCCAGCTAAACCTGCTGTCTGCTATCTTTACACTCACCATCCAATTTGTTTTACCCACCCTCTAGTCCTTCATTAGTGGTCAATTTCTGACCACAAAGCTGCTCTTGGCTGGATGTTGAGTGGCAGACGACAATAAATCCAATTATGACACTGATGTGTAAAAACCCCAGCAATGGTGCTCTGCCTGTTACACCACTCATGCTAACATGTCACGACTGTACTAGTACCAATGCTGTGCTGAGAATGATCCACCACCCAAATACTATATCTGGACAGCAGTGATCCTGTGGTCAGAAGCAGTGATGAATGGGCTAGAAATGAGGTGGAGGCTGGCATGTATGGCAACAGAAAGGCTGCAGTCTGTAATTGTATATCTACAAGCTGGACGTGATACAATGGCCAGTGAATTTAGATTCATGGTACATAACTGGCAACTTAGAGCCAGATGTATGTACGAGTGCAGATGCAGCTCAAAATTTTCTTTAATGTGACTGCAGTACGTGTCCATAATGCACCTGAATTTAATGTTCAGTTTACTAAGACTGCAGCTTATCATGCATCAAACTGCACAGGGAGTATTAATACATTTTTCCCACCACAACAGTCTACAGTGTCACTTATTCCTGACAGCAAAGAACGTTCTTTCAGCACATGTTCGAGACTCGTGCCACCGTCTAATTGCTGTGTCTTCTTCCATTGTTAAAGTAAAAAAAGTAGCATTACTGAGTCAGGAGAAAATATACACATGAAAATATGATGTCTGTGCGCTGCTGCAAGTCTCACTGTAAAACCTGAATTAATAATTTAAAATGCCGGGGAAAATCGACGTAAAATCGGCCGCCACAAATTGCTCAAACTTTAGTAAATCTAATGGAATAAATATATTCAGCCACTTATGTAATGTCTCCTCCTACTTTTTGCCCAGTTCTCCCTTGTTGTACACGACCCTACTTCAAATGCATATGCATGTGGCCCGTAAACTCTGGGTTTAAGCTCTTGTGCCAGATCTGAAAGTAGCGCAAATGGCTTAGTACATCAGGAACTCAATGTACATAAGTCTAGTGTAGTAATTTAGTAATGCCAGGCCCTCCCAGCTGGCCACATTCAGTAGGAATCCTTATGCGGAGCCCTTTCTTATTCTTTTCTGACACTCATTCGGACTGCTTTGGAAGGGCACATTGAAATTTTCTTTGCAACTCCAATGAAATATTGAGTCAGTCCCTATACATAGGCACAGTAGAAGAGCATTGGCCTTTTCTTTCTGTGCGTTCCCTTTCATGTCTGCTTTTCTCAAAGAAAATGAACCACTCCGACTTTGCACCAATGCAAACACAGCTGGGGTAAGTTAAACGTGACTCCATTTCAAAGACGAAAAACAAGTGTGCACTCAATTATCATGGAAAGCTCAGCTACATACTTTATACAGTTTATATTTTTTTAATGGCACCAGCATGCATATCGGGCGAGTGATTGTTGCGTTTGGGGCGCCTTCCTTCTTTGTGTGCATGGAAATGCGCAGAGATTTATTCACGCCCTCCCCCAAAGCTGCTAGCACTTCAAAATGCACATTTGTATGGTGGTCTTATTGGATAGGAGTTTTGTTTTGCAAAGCATGGCAGCAGCAGCAACACAGATGTGACTTTTGCGAAGTTCATAGCCCTTGACAGCCGGCACGCTGGGGAGATGGAAAGAAACCGGAGAGTAGTGGAGGAGACAACACTTGAAGATGAAGGAAGAGAGTTATTTCAGAGCCGTCTCTGCATGAATCTATTGAATCTATAATATTCATATCACACACGGCGTTCTGGTTATCGTTATTATAAGCTGTAGTCAGTAGTTAGCCTAGTGATGTGTTTAAATATTTAAATGGTCATATGGCGAATTGGTGCTATGTGTGCGAGTGCTTAGTGTAGCAGTCCTGATTTATTTGCGCCGCTGGCATGAGCGCTGCTTTTGATCTGTTGATGTGGGCAGACTATCTACTCTGACTGGTGTCTCCTGCATTTAGTATCTTGATAAGGGCAAACAAACATGGTGCCTTTTAAACTTCTCTTCTCTGGAAACGGCCAAGAAGTGCACAGTGTCATGCTGTTTCTGTCATCGCGGACACAAAAGCTCACAATGCTGAGTGACACTCAATATGTGACCATTGATTTTCCAGCCAGTCAGCTTCAGGTTTGTGGAAATTTGATTAAATATCTCCACAGGGAAATGGTGAAACACAGACCTCTGAGGATGTGTCATCACTGATACTGGTGCCTGCACAGACTCAAAACTAGAACTATTTAATTGTGGGCAGTGTTTCACCTTCCTCTGTGTTTATAGATTAAACTCTCTTTTCCACTGTTCACTGTCATGCTCCTAACACTTTTCACTGGTTTTCACTGGTACCAGTGACTGATTCTCATAGATCTATTCCTCACTGTTAGTCTGATAGGCCTCTAAGAGTAGACATTGGTTATCATTGTTTAATCTAAAAAACTGTCCAATGACAGGCTGGCCTTTTTTTCCTTTTTCTCTATTCTATTATAATAGTGTATATCGTAAAATGTTATTCTCTATTCATGTTGCTCATGTTATTGTTTGCTATCCGGTATTGATTTAAAGAGGATGGGTTCCCCTTTTGAGTCTTGGTTCCTCTCAATGTTTCTTCCTCTTGCTCTTAGGGAGTTTTTCCTTGCCAGTGTTGCCGTTGGCTTGCTCATTCGCTTTCTCCCAGTTAACTGTTGAACACAATTTTTCAAGTAGTAAAAAAAAAATCGTAAGTTCACTGGCATAAGCATGTTTATGTTACAATTTTGCCTCTTCATTTCAGTAGTAAATCCCATTCTGATCTGTCCTCTATTGCTCCCCCTGAGCAGTGACCACAGTAACATGAAAACACACTGTGAGTTTGTACAAAAGGGCGAAAAAAAAGGAGACTTATCATGCACCGTCAGTTGTTTGCAAAGGAATATTTGCTTGCTTGTAGCATGTTTGTTGCAATATTTGCATTTAGGCCCAATCCCATTTCACCCTTCACCCCTACCACTTAACCCTTAGCCCTCCGTTTTGCGTGTTTACGCCTAGGGGTAGGGGGTCTCGATTTTTGTTGAGATAGAGGTGTAGGGTGAAGTGTTAGGGCCACATGGCCCTTCAAATGGAGGAATTTCAGAGGCACACTCCAAACGAAGTGTTATGAGGGAAAAAGAAGAATTAGCGGTAGGCGATAATAAATAATTGTCACATCCTCCTTCTTTGAAGGCATATGATTCCCTAAATGTAACTGAAGCCCAGCAGTAAGGTTGTTGAACTTTACTCCTCCTCTACTATCACTACAGACTGGCAGGGTCGACTACAGAACACCACTAGTAGCCTGTTAGTGAATATTGTTCATTTTTATTTGCAGGTTGTCCCATTTTGTGGGGGAGATTTCAATCACTACCCCTTGTAACTCCAGGGGTAGGGGTAAAAGTAAGAAATAGGATTAGGCCTTGGACTCCTTAATGAGTATTTTACAGGACTCTGAAATTGGCACTTTGAATAAAAAATGTACATATGGCAAAACGTATTGTCTTTGGAACATTTTTGTTTACCACAGGGTGCGATAATGAGGATTTTAGAAAACACCGTTCATTTTCCCACAGAGAAAATCAGCTTAGTGTCTTATTTGGACATGACACTGAATAATAATTACCTCAGGGGTCTATTGTTTTACAGTTTTGTTTTACCCAACACTGGCTAGAGTGTTATGAAATTACTTTTCTTTGAGGAAAATCAGAAAAATAAGCGATAATGAATATATATATATATATATATATATATGTATACATATATATACAAACTGTTCTTAATGTGCAGTTACAACAAATGTAGCTCAGCACTCCTACAGTGTCTGTTATATGTTTGTCAAACCATTTTTTTCTTGTTCTTATTTCTATTAATTTCTTTTTATATAATTTTAATTGATCTTAACTCTATACCTTCAATATTTATTTAATGTAATGAACTTCCAGTGCAAATATCCACTTCAGATTTACACAAATCTTCTGACACTGTACTGATAAATATGAACACAGTTTGTGTTTATAAGAATAAACAAATACTGGTTTTGAAAAATTGATTTGGACAAAGTGTTTAGACACCACAAATTATTAAACATTAATACATTGTTGCGAAGCCATTGTTGGCAATTACAGCTGGAACACATCTCTAGTAAGAAGAAATGTGCTTTTGGCAGCATTGTGGTTCAGTTTTGGCCCATTCCTAAAATGGCGTGGGTTCCTCTGTTGGACTTGCAATTTCAAAATTCAAATGTCCAGTGGCATTCAAGGCAGGAGATTGGCTAGGCCATGCAAGCAACTTCAACTTTTAAAGAATTTTTTCAATGTTGTTTTTTTTTCATTGTTGATTTCTTTATTTCTTTTAAAATGAAGTTGTAAGAAATAGATTAATTCATTTAAAAAAAGTGCCATTTCATGGTTTCATGTCACTACTGAAACACAAAAAAGGTGGGGCCTAATTTTAGCCACACCCCTGCAATTTACAGAATTAAGTGAGACTGCATCCCTGTCCCTCATGGCCATCTGGAAAGCTAGTTAGATCCCAGTGTTTTGAAGTAAATGTGCCTCAAAGCCTAAAAATCAGTGTGTAACATTCAGAATTGTCACTATCGAAACACATTTTTTTCTGCAGTTCAGAAAAATATTCTGATTTTATATGTGTAAAATAAACTAAATTAAAGTATAATTAGCAAAAGGATCCAAGTCTCTCTCTGGAATTCTTTGGAACTTGGACTTCGAATTAATTTCATAGAATGATTCATGTGTCATGTATATGTATGTGTGTGTATGTGTGTGTGTGTGTATATATACACAGTCATGTGAAAAAATTAGGACATCCCATGAAATATTTAGTTAGTCTTTATAAAGAAATATGGACATCAATATTAGATCTTTTTTCAGGCGATATCTGTGGCTAAAGGTGCTGTAATTGCATCACCTTGGCAAAGACAATGACTTTTTCATTTATTTAACAAATTTAACAGATAAAAAAAAGATGCCAATTCCTACTGAGGAAAAAAGGTAGGACAATCTATGCCCTGCCAGCTGGTATTTCCCCCTTTGGCTGAAACCTTAATTAGACATTTCCTATAACCGTCTACCAGTCTCTGACATCGACTGGGACAAAGTTTTTTCCACTTTCCATACAGAATTCTTTCAGCTGTGTGAT
The DNA here is from genome assembly GCF_904425465.1 of Colossoma macropomum. Classification (NCBI taxonomy): domain Eukaryota; kingdom Metazoa; phylum Chordata; class Actinopteri; order Characiformes; family Serrasalmidae; genus Colossoma; species Colossoma macropomum. Next base: position 15,609,816 of record NW_023494808.1, read on the forward strand.
GTTGAATGGGTTTCTTGCATGCAGTTTAAAGTCACCTGACAGCATCTCAATAGGATTAAGATCCAGGCTTTGACTTGGCCATCCCGGAGCTCTCCACTTCTTCATTGTGAGCCATACCTTGGTTGATTTACTGGAATGTTGGGGTCATTGTTGTGTTGCGTGGTTCACCTCTGTTTCAGCTTCAGTTTTTGGGTAGATGGTTTCACATTGTCCTCAAGCACCTTTTGATACAATAAAGAATTCATAGAGGATTCTGTGATGGAGCGCTTGCCAGACCCTGCTGCAGCAAAGCAGCCCCAGACCCTGACATTTCCATCTCCATGCTTCACAGTTGGTATGTAGTTCTTGTGCTCAAATGCTGTGTTTGGTTTGCGCAAAATCTGTCTTCTGTGACTGTGCCCAAATAAGTCAACTTTGGATTCATCTGTCCAACGCATGGAAGAGCTAGTCTTTGTCTAGGTGTTTTCTGGCAGACTAGTTTTGTGCTGATGTTTTTCTATGACATTTTAGAATTGTTGGAGACTCCTTTACGCATGTTGCAGTCTGCTCTTGGGCTGAACTTGCTAGGACGGCCTGACCTAGCCATGTTAGTAGTTGTTTTGACTGTTCTCCACTTGTAAATCATTTTCTGGACAGTGGAATGGCAGATTTCTAATTGTTTTGAGATCTTTTTAAATCCCTTCCCAAACTCATATGCATCCACAGCTGTCTTTCTGAAGGCCTCAGAGAGCTCTTTGGTTAATGCCATGGTGATATCTCTTACTTCAACAATCAAAAGCAAACCAAACAAAATGTCTGAGGTTTAAATAAGACAGTCTTGTCAAAAATCCTCTCTAATATTTTTCTAATCATTTGCAGCTGATGTGGTGCACCTGATTCTAATTTTAGGCATTTCAAGTAGTAATAAATGTGGGGGGTGTCCCAACTTTTTCCTCACAAGAAATTTCTGTTAGTTACATTTTCCAAATTGTTTTTCAAAGTCATTTTTTCAGTTTTATTTGTTTAGTCGTATATAGATATAGAGGTACTTATCAATAACAATATCGGATATCAAACATTTTCATATGAGTCAGGCATTGCTAAATAAATCAGACGTGCTAATTAAATTAGACTAGCACTGTTCAGTAAATGGTTGATTAAATGGTTTTGGATTGCATTTGTACTGCGGCTCCCATGTGTGTTGATTGTGGCTCTACCCGAAACCTTTGGCACATCTGCGTGGGAATTAGGCGCTAAGCTCATAACTGTTTCTGTTTACTTGTTAGTGTGTATGTGTATGTGTGTGTGTGTGAGTCTGTGGGTGTAGATGTTGCCACAATCTCTCCATCCGTCTCTCTGGGGGGGTTTCAGAGTGTCTTGCTCTACAAATAACTCCTTGATCTCTCCAGACAGCGTTCAAAGGCCCACACTGTCAACTGCTCTTCTATTTGGCTCCATTCAGTTCAGTATGGATTTATTCTGTGCCATTCAGCCTCACTGTGCGCAACTCTTTCCACAGAACTTATCGAAAGAAAACGGAGTATTATGCATGGAGCCTTGCGTTGGGTTGTTTGCCCTTGACAAGCATGGTGTTTAGGGGGAAAACTCGCTAAGCCATGGAGGGGGGAGAGGAGCTTATCTGTGGAAGACAAGCTAGGGGCACAGGCGCACCACACATGCAGTGTTTATTGGGGTGTTTAGCATAATATAAGATGCTACATCACTTTAGATACCTCCTGGCTGTTGAACGTGGGTTCATCAAGTAAGAAAGTGAACAAGCTTCCTACAAGCTGCTCTGTGGCAATCAAGGAGGAAGTAAAAAAATAGGACTTGCTGTGGCACTCTGGCGCATTTTTAAGGTGGGAGGCAAGTGATGGCTCACGCTGAGAGGATGAGAGAGGGAGAGATGTGAGAGAAATAGTGTGGGATGGGCTGATTGTGTTCAACTCGAGTCTTTTCCGTCAAGTCTCTTAGCTGCTACACTTTGGAGACAGAACAAGCTGTTTGGTGTAAATTGGGATAATACTGACAGCGATTACTGATCCGAAGGAATATCATACAAATGCACAGCAAATCTGTACTGTTTTAAAACTCTTACAGCGATGATATGCGGTCCGTGCTGTAGGTCAGCTGGTGATTTTGTTCTTGTTGCAGTGACACTGACAGAATCACTTGCTGTAGTAACAGTTTTATGTTACATACAGTAATAAGTTATACAGTGTGAATCTTAGACTACAAGCTATTTGCCAAAAAGTGTTTTAAGTGTTTCAATCAATATTGCAATAATTCTGTGAACAAGAATTTATAAAATGATAAATAATATACTATAATTATCTGTTGCATAATTTGCTTGTAATTTGCTTGCAGGTGTTCAGACCTTTGAATATGTCTGCATACAATACGTTCACCATTCTGGACACATCTGAAATTCCCTAATTTTTATTTACAGCTTTCTGATTACTTGAAAGCTGTAAAGTTAACATGACTTGTATATTCACATCATTATGTAAACTCTCTGTAACCAAACTGGCTTTGTAATATTGCAAACAGCCATTCCATGCTTTTGAACAGTATACATTTACGTATATATTTACGTATACATTTTATAAGAATCAAAGGGAGAAGCTCAAGTTTTTTACAACAACTTCGGTGTGAAAGAGTGATGCACTGATCAAGAATTTTTATGGCTGATTCTGACTTCATTAAACAACATACATCCATTAACTTCAACTATTGGAAAACATCAGCAATTTTTGTTGATGTTTTCCAGTGGTTGAAGATAACGTTGTGCCTCCATCGAAAGCCAAGTCATTCCTGCATATCGCTGTTGTCAGAAAAAAAACTCACATTTTCAAAATGATAACTTTACAGGAAATGGAAAAAACACACTTTACTTTTAATGTAAGTCAATGGAACCAGACATTTTTCCAAGTCATTTTTTAGCCATTTCTTTTGGTCCATTCATCGTGAAATTTACACACAATGTAAAGGACAACAGGCATTTTCACATTATGTCAGAAACTGAGAAATACGAGGTTTTCTTTCAACAGCAGCGATATGCTGTATGTGACTGTTTTTTTTGGTTAACTTTCAAACGTAGTTTGTTCTTTTTCTTTGGCTCTCTGCACACACAAGTAGAACACTACAAATAAATTGCTGTCTTCTTTAGGACAGGGTGCCGCTTTGAAAATGTTTGTTTTTAGTGTAAATGAAAATTCTGCAATGGAAGTATTTGTCGACAATTTTTTATCGTCTACATTATCGATAATGTTGCATAATTATTTCAGCACTATTAGACACTGTTGTCCATCTCATGAAGGATTTGATTACGGTGAAATTGCAGGGCAGTGGATCCCCAGAAGTGAAGAACTTCAACTCAACCACTCTTTCTGTCCTCTCCACAGTCCAGCCGCACATCACGCATTTGAGGAATGTGACAGCAGTGGAAGGCAGTGCTGCCATGATCTCCTGCACAGCTGAGGGTGAACCTTTGCCTGAAATCTCTTGGAGAAGAGCCAGCGATGGGCAGACGTTCTCACATGGGGACAAGGTATGGCAACATACACGGGTCAATCCCTGTGAAATCACCAATGATCTCCAGAATCTCAGAAGTGCTTATAGAGTCACAGCAGCCAAACTGACAAATATAACCATCGCTGTTGTAAACATACCAGCTCACATCCTACAGCAGCGCTGCAGTAGCCTAGAGAACAAGAATTTTCAGTTTAAATATTAGGAAACCCCCTTTAGATGACTTATCTTGAAGATTCATTATCTTGAAGATGAATTAAAACTGCTTTGGGCAAATTTTGGCTGTTGAACGCAGAAGGACGGCAGATAACTAGCATTACTGCTAGGAAGTCAAATATTCTATTACAGCCATATACAGTAACTGTAGTAATTGTCTTCAAATCATCATTAAAAATAGGGAGGTGACTGGGGCAACAAGCTAAGAGCTAAAGTAGCTACCTGGTTGTCGAAATTCCTAACCTCAATTTGGCTCATTTTCTCTTGCTGAAAGGGTAAAAAACTTGTCCCTGGCATCCTTTTCCAGCTAAATAAAGATAGAACCGCTGTTTTCTTTACAATTTTGTTTGACAGCCTAGGTAATAGGTACACTACCTGATTTATTAGCCTGTAGGTCAAAGTCTAGGCTAACAGTCCAAATTGGTTGGCACCACAGGGTTTCTGGTGGTTGTACGATGTATTTGCGTAATGAACACTGGACATTGTATTTGGCAATCACTCACAAACTGAGGCTGAGGGATATAATGCTGCACTGCACAATACTGCATATTATGACAAATTACATGTTAAATTAGTTTGAGGTCAAGCTAGATTAAAACTTGATTAGTCTCTGAGATAAAGGCTTTAAAAAGTATTCTTAAGTTTTCCTTTAAAATAAGTGAAACTAAAGAAGATGCAGGCCTAAACTTGCACACTCTCTGTTGGGCAGAGTGGCTATTTCCACAAAGGATCATTTAAGTCTAAGATGGTTGGTCTGGAACTTTTCCTGAAATTTGTCAATTTCAGCCATTTTGCACTCTTGTAGAGATCTCGTACAGACATTACCTTTTGCACCTTGTAATGAGTACAAGCTGGAGGATGATGTACAAATGGAAACTGTGGAAAGTGTTGACAAATGAGATCTAAATAACTCCTAGAAGGTTGAAAGATATAGATGTGTGTGAATCCTGACCCTCTGTCTCCTCTGTGGTTACAGGCAAAGTAACATAGCTAGCCAGATGCTTTAGTGTGTTTGATAGAAACTGATAATTTGATTGTGCCATCTAATCACAAAGCCTTCCAATTGCTTTAAGTGTCTAGTGACAGCCGTCTTCTTCTCACAATGAGGTCAAGTGCCGTTCATGAGATATCCAGATACAAGCACAATGTGCTACAGCTGGGATTCAAACTTGGATCCCAGCACAAAGGTTTAATCAAACAAGAGGCACCTCAGCGGCTCTTCAAAGACTTTTTCCGAAAAGCACTCTTCATTAAGACAGTTCAGTATGCACATTATCCCGCCTGCCCCAGTTTTCTTGGAGCGGAAACACGTCAATCTTAAGAAACTTGTACGGCCATAGTGACAAATTTCGTTTACATCTAAAAACGAAACAATCTTACAATAGACAGAAAATGAATGCATAACTTGACTAGCCACTTACTTGGACCAAACAGCAGACGAATGAAAAGTGTGGTGCTCGTTTCCCTGAGGCACATGCAATTTGGGTGACAAGTCCAGAAAACAAGACGGCATGGGCGTGGATGCAGTACTCTGAGCGCAAACTTCTAAACAATCTCTTTACAGGTTTTGTGACAGGAGCATCAGAGTGGGAAGCTTAGCACTCAATCCCTTCTCATATTTTCAGTCAGGACTGTTATAAAAGCACAGCAGTTTTGGTCAAGATGGACGGATTAGCTTTGGCGATTGGAATGTTTTTCTGTGGCAAAGCCTTGAAGCTGTTGTGGGTGCTGGTTGCAATCTGATGGAGCCTTCCCAAGTGCCACTTCGTACCCTATATCGCTTAGTGCCAAAAGTCATTTGGCCCTTTTGATTGGCTATGTCTTATTGTGTTTCAGGCCTTTTTGCCCAGCATCAGTGCTTGACCTCAAAAATTCCTACAGACAAACTCCAAAATCTTGTGGAAAGCCTTCCCAGAAGAGTGGCGGCTGTTGGGGCTGCAAAAGGAGGGTGACTTCATATGGTCTGGGAATGGGATGTCTGACACTCAAATAGGTGTGATGGTCAGGTGTCCACATACATATATATATATATATATATATATGTGTGTGTGTGTGTGTGTGTGTGTGTGTGTGTGTGTGTGTATGTGCATATAAACCTGGAAATAAACACCAGAAAGTTTTAGAATCAAAGTTATGACAATTAAAATGAAGAAGAAATATTTAAAATGCTGCATTGTTTCTAAGTCATTATTCAAACTGAAGCAAATTTGTGAAATTAATAATGTTTTTATTTAGTCTTATTTCTTCTACAGAAACACATGTTCTGACTCCTCTAAGGTGGGTTTGATCTACTGATCAGAGGCTTCTGCACAAACTTATGGAGTCCAGGCCAGTTTGAGCGCACACTGTCAGTTAAGCAAAAGAGGGACATACTGTACCGAATACTAAAACTAAAATGTGTACACATTCAAGATTGAATTGAATTATCATTTGTAGTGCAAAATTTGTATTAAATTAGAAAAGAATGCAAAATAGAAGCATTTTCACCAGAGGTCTCAGACTTTGGGACACCACTGTATGTGTATGTGTATGTATTCCAGTTGAGGTAGTTCTTCCTGTGTATTAGCTCAATAAAAAACATTGAAGAACAAAATTTTGAAGCAAAGTAAAAAAGTGAAGAAATGTGTATTTTTCTGTTTTGAATTATCATTCTGTGCAGGTGAATAAAGAATTTTGGATGGCATACATAGAGAACCTCGTGGTCTCTGAGTGAGGCACATTGGCTCAGATCTGACCTAAATTGGGCACACGTTTGATCTGTTCCAAAGGGCCCATCCATCAAACGTTATGCAAGGACAGAGTCTGTGATAGCGCTCTAACTTCAGCTAGCCAGACTGGACTGCCTCTTCGCTCTCTTTAGCAGTTCTGTCCCCAGACTGAGAACTCTGCAGAATATCAAACAGGCCAGCAGCTTCAGGCGAAGGGGTGTCAGAGAGACTGTCTATGGGAGAGAAAGAGAGAAGTGTTGGTAGTCAGCAATCTGCATCACTCAATTCCTCACATTGGAAGCTGGTGCCAGACTGTAAATTTTATGTTTTGAAGTTGTAAAAAAATAAGCGAGATGGCATTACAAGAAGGAGAATATGCTTTCTGGCAGCTTTTTTTATTAGCCCCTTTTATTAGAGCCATTCGACTGGCAAGAGAATTTCACAATGCATCGTAATGTTTGTGAGTGCAGGGCGTGCCGATCAAGCTTATACATATGAGCATGTTGAGGTGTGTAAAATATTACTCATTCACAGATACACACACGTAGACGTATGTAGAAATGATTCTGCAAATGTACGGTACTGTGCAGAAGTAAGAGAACACACTTGGTTTGTATAATTATCTGTCTACACAGCCATTAAATACAAGATATTCGTTTTTCAGTGTCAGGTAAAAAGCAGAAAACATACATTTAACAGAAAATTACACAGCAGCCTCAACGACTAAATATAGTATCAATTTTTCAGTATTTAGTCTGTCCACAATTTGCCTTTCACTAGACATTCCACTATATTTCAGGAGACTTGCTTTCAGTTTTTCAAAGAAATCTGCAGGGATATTTTTTGTTCACACTTAAATTTTTCCAAAGTTGAGTCTTAGAAGTTGGTTGAATTTTCTGCTGATCACGATCCAAGTAATCACATCATTTTTTCACATCTGAGGCAAGAGTGCAGCTTGATATTCTCCTATCTCTCAAAAATGCTTTATATATCTGATGGTGACTGTTTTGGTGGTCTGCTAGGTCTGCAAGTGGATTATCTCATATCTAATCTCTTCTCAGAAATATCTCCTGGAAAATGAATAATGGGCATTTTCACTGGAAATTAAATGAATGAAGGGTGGTCTCTGACTTCTACACTGCATGTGTGTATGTCACTAGAATAATGATTAATCATCTGCATTTACTTAGACTGGAGAGCAGCCCTGGAGTCCTCTTCCAGCCTGCATTAATGGCTTTCGTCAAATGTAATGCTGAAGTGCAAGCAGGGGCAAGCAATAAAGTTAGCTGTCACAGGTCTGCTCTACATATGCTGTGGCATTAGCAGAGGAGACACATATCGATTTGTCAGCAAGAGAGGAGCGCAGGGATCGTTAAAATGGGCGTCTCCGCCAATCTCAGCTCCGCTCAGGGGGGAAGAGTACCTCTCTAATCTCCTAATATTCCAAGCTGGAGGCTTGCTGAATGATAATTAGCACAGACACAAAGTCCATATATTTATATCGAGCCCTTTTCTGATGTTTAGAACCTTGAGTGTCCACATCGATTTCACCTTTGGCAAGAACTCATCATTTTACATGGTTGAATTTTAACTCTAGCTGTTGGTTCATACATGGGTTTGCGAGACATGCTGGTTCAATTGAGCTTAACAGTCAGCTTTTTTGTAAAGAACATTTGTGCTGTAGCATGAGTAGTTGATAAATCAATATTGTGAACTTGTTGTTATGAACGTTATTAGAAGGGATGCACAGTGATATCAGAATCATATCCATGTCTGTAGATTATGTGAAAAGGTTACTGATTTTTCTATATAATTAAAACATTAAGATATAAACAAAGTCATTCAGAGTGGTTGGTGTCATATGCTCCGTTCTAGATAAACATGGAGTCAGAATTGTTTACAGTGGTGGTGAAATAAACCAAACGTCAGAAGAGTTTAATGCCTCTGAAAGCTCCTGCACAGAAAGCTATTACTTGGAATAGTTACATGTACTTTGCTTAATGCCTGAGACAAAACTTTACATTAGTTTTCAGATGAAGTTTTGACCAAAAAAATATTTTCTAAAATCCATTCTTGGCAGAGTTACATGCTGGCCATTGTAAGGCAAAATAGAATCCAAAGAAATCTTAATTTTTCAGGTTAACCACTATTTTGCCATCACTAGTATTTAGGATTACCTGTGAAAACTCAGAAGACCTGTAGATTTGCTTTCACTATTCTTTTCAAGCAAATCGTCAGCATTTTCTATCCATGAAAAATATGATTCACACCTGAACAGTGTGGAGTTTTTTTTATTGTTTTAGTACTCAGTATCATATAAATAGTTTTTATGTTATGAAAACATATAGATTAAATATGTATGCTACCCGTGGAACAGTAGAATGGATATAGCCAGTAGTTTATTTGTTAACTGAAAATTTCATAGCTATGCACTTTTTATTTTAAAATGTTTTGCCAATTTGCAACATTTTGTTATGGGGATATAGCATATTGATTATAGAAACATTCTAAATTTACATTATTTTTCATGAAATGTGTTTGCACATCATCACTTTATATTTGTTATATGAATAAAGAGCAGGAACCACCAAAATAGGTGCTGGATTCAGTCTTTGAGGTGGTTCTGGCTTGTTCTGGCACAAACGAAACCTGACTAAAAGGGCAGCTTAGGCTTGTTAAGATGCCAGAGATGTTCAGGTGAATGTACAGCAGTGATTTCCAACCCTGGATCTTAAGAACCCCTGGCGTGCACACATTAGTGCTCTAACACACCAATTCCAACTCAGAAAAAGTTTTTTTTTAATAAGCTGATTAGTTAGATCAGGTGTTAGAGGAGGGAAAGAACAAAAATGTTATACATGTATGCACTGTTTTAAAATGTGTCTTTTCCATTGTTTCATTCCAAGTTGATCAGTGGCTTATCCATGGTGTTAGAACAAGGCCGTCCAAATTCCCAGCAGAAACTTGGCTGGCAGTCCGGTTTGTCTTGGCTTGGTGAAATGTTGCTATTATCGGGTTTGTGTTCATTTCTTTCAGAGCCAGGACGGGAGAGTGGAGGTTCAAGGACGTCACGGCAAGTCCATGCTGACCATCAGCGGGGTCCGACTCTCTGACTGGGGACGTTTTGACTGTGAGGCCCTAAGCAGGATTGGAGGCCATCAGAAAAGCATGTTCTTGGACATTGAGTGTAAGTAATTTCAGCTCCAGTTAGCAAGTGAGATAGTAAATAGTGAGACAACAGCAGGGTTTCTTTTCTGAATAGTCATTACTAGAAGATGTGGATAAATCAGTGTTTCCATCAACTACTATTAACACGCAGTTTCCCAAAGGTAACTTTACACACTAGCACCATATGGCACAAGACAAGATTGGCTCTGCAGTGTTTGCCTGTGCTGGCTCAGTGCTTTTTACATAGTGGCAAGGTTGGAAAAACTCTGTTTAAATGGAATGTTGGCTGCACTTATACTGGCTCTTATATAAATTGTTGCATAGCCTGTCTACAATTCAAATAAAAAATGTCACCAGGATCTGTTGTAGCTGTCCCTGCTAAGGATGAATTTTCACTTGTGGATTCAGAAAGCGCATTTCAGTTTTACCAGTCTTTGGTAGGGTGTGCAATGATATCCCGTGACGTTTGTAATGATATGACATAACACCATCTGAGCCGGAGCTTTTGGGATGCGAAAGCAACATATGCCAAATCATGTGCCACTTATAAATGGGGTGGAAACCACGGCCACATGGCGCAAACATGCTGGATGTATACTGGGGACCACCAAGTCTTGCTAGTACGTGGAGGGATTTAAACTTTTATTAGCTCTCTGTAGAGCAGCTGGGCAGAGCGGGTCGTGGCCCACTTAATGAGGATTGAAGTCACTCCCACTTCACTGTCACCCACCAAACCACTGGAAATGTCAGTCTTGGCGAAGCATTGATGATTGCTGCTGTTTCGCATAGAAGCATAAAAGAGATAGATGGAACGCCATCTGGTTGCAAGAATTGTGATAGTTACAAAGCAGTTACAAATCTGCTTTACTTGCAGCAGAGCTAGCTTAGTAAAGTGACTGAAAACGCTTGCTAATTGCTGTTTCTGTGCTGCTAAAACTGTTACTGAACAAAATATAGTCAATGAGCTACTGCCTAACACTTCTCCATGGCCTCTGTCATGCTTAAAAGAAAAAAAAAGCTGATAAAACTACTTTACTCTGCTAAAAAATAATGAACTAATTACGCCTTGTTGCCTTGCAAAAAAAGGAAAAAAGTTATTTTGGGTATATAAAACTAAAGACAAATGCCCTCCAGCAAAGCCAATTAATGGGAGAAAATCATCCTGCATAATTAATTTCACTAACATCTTACTCATTTCCTGGTCTAGAACGGTAAGTTTCCTCAATTACACCGCACTTACAGGGTCAGCTATTTTTCTCTTCTCCTACTAACTTTGGCTGCTGTTATTGCCTTTCTTGCTGTTTCTGGCCTTGGTAAAAGCCGCACATTATATTATTCTGCTGTTGATTAGATAGAAGAAACAGCACAAATGACTAATCTGCTGTTCACCATAGCTGAGGTACAATAGTTCAAACTGCGGTATGATGATGACAGTGATAGGACATATACCACCCAAGATTAGATGGAGAAAGCAAAGAGCAAATCATCTCAATTGCAGCCTTCAGTCAGCCAGCTGAATGAAATTGCAGGGTCATGAGAGTGACCGGATTATATCACTGAATAGCAGCGTTCTGAGGTGCAGGTGCATGCTTGGGATGTTTTCTAAGGACACGGAGAACGCGCTAGCAAGAAATGCTAATATCTGATGGGGTTAGCTCAGGTGGACTTGGCCCTCTGTGTCAGTCAAAACAGTAATAATCAAAACCGCCCAACCAGCAAGGCTGTTGCCCTTGACATCACTGTTCCTCCTTCACAATCCTTAGCTCGCTCTTAGAGCCGGTTGAGAGGGAGGGGGTTGTTGGTGTTCGAGTGAAAAAAGGCATTCTGACTAAGCATGGCAGGAGCTAGCCAACCGTTGCTGGGGTGCTAATGAACTCATTTATTTAGTCTGGAAGCGCTCCTCAACAACCTCGCCTGTCCTCTGACATGACAGAGGGCCGCGGCATCAATCTCTTTAATGGAACTCTGCGAGCCAGCATAAAATAGACATAATGCCACCTTGACTGCAGGCACACCGTCTGACAGTGCTGCTAGCTAGCTAGCACTATTGTTCATTTCCCTTCGCTAAGCATGCATTATTGTTATACTTCGCCCTATCGACTTGAAGGTCTCTGCTTGGCACTTTTCACATGAGAAGAGGGACTGGATGTTGGTTATAGTAGACATGGCTGTTATTCATTATTGCCATTAGACAGATAAATAAATCCCAGGACCCAAAGCTCTGGAATTTTGCTAATGTGATGTACCACATTCAAGCGATTACCTTCAAGCCATTCCTGAGCTCAGACAAATGCATTGCAATGTTTCAGATTTTTTTTTCAGGCCTGGAGGTAGACCCTTCAATTGCAATTGTGTTTGACTAGGAGTTCATTTTGATGAAATGGTTAGATGCAACACCACACTTTAGTTTCACCAGAGAATTGCCACTCAATAACGTCAAAAACTAGAGGGCGCTCCCAAAATGAATGGGTTCCTATGGAGCTTTTGTGCACGTTGAATCATTTTTATACTATATTGCTGTATAAAAATGGAAAGATACTGAAAATTTTTCTTTGGCTTTTATAGTGGAATACATCCTTCTACTTTACAGAATGAAAGGAAGTGTTTTGTTTTTAGTTATTTAGCTCCATTCACCCCATTCATTTTGCAGTCATGTTGTTGAAATAATGGGAGAAATAGGAAGTGGCCAGGCTCCAAACTAGCTGTGGTTTCATGTTCCAGAGCTTCAATAAAACCACCCCAAACTAATATTTCAGTCTGCAGAAGATCTTTGTTTTTTCAAGGGCCAGGAAATTGTTTCTTTAAGGTGCCAAGAACTTCTTAAAGCCTCCTAAGACTAATTAAGACACTAAGAGACTAGAGTTAGACACTGCTCATCTGGCACAAGCCAGCTTGCCTCTGCCATACACAGTATATCACATTGGACATGTATATTAAGTTCTGAAGTTTACTTCTTTACTTTTGCAGTGTAGCTAACAGATAATCGGTATCCCTTAGCATCATGCAGATTGTATGTCTAAACCATAACACACTTGTGTCCAGTTATGTTAAGTTAGATGTTGTCCATCATTTCACCCACTTTTAACAGGACATTTTAAATTAAGTAGCAACTTGACACAGTTGATTTAAGCATACAGTTTGCACAGTGCTATTTGGAAGATTATAATCTTTCTTTATTACAGATACTGTGACACTTATTGTTAGAGTTAGAAATTGTGGCACAGTATGCTTTGCTGAGTATATTGTGGACATTATCAGTACTTACAAAACACTGACCAGCTGCATGTTTCATTAACAAAGAGAACATAACACCTACTTATCCAGCTTTTATTCTCAGTTCAAGGGTATTAATTGAGCGTTTCTCCCTCTGCTCCTCTCCCTAAGAGCCTCTGCTCCTCTGCGAAGGCTTAGATGTTGGAAAATTGCTGTGAGGATTTGATTGCATTCAGCCACTTGAGCATTAGTGGGTCAGGTGATGTTGGATGATTAGTTCTGGATCACAAACACCACTCCAACTCATCCTAAAGGTATTGGATGAAGCTTCATCACTCCAGAAAATGCAGTTATACTGCTTTACAGCTCAATGCTGGGGAGTTTAAAACCCCTCTAGCTAACACCTGGCATTAGTCATGGTTACCTGTGCAGCTGTTCCAGGGCATCCTGTTCTATTGGCAGTGCTTTTCTATGGCGATTATACAAGCTGTGTGTGCGCAATCAAACAATGATATAAGCAATGTGTGCACCTGAAAGTAGCTGAATTCACTAGTTAGAAGGAATGTTTGGATAGTTTAGGACGTATAGTGTAGAACAATAGAACTAAACCAAATATTATAATATATGTCATGCATTATGAAAGGGACTTCAAGTGTCATGATATTATATTTTGGCCATATTGCCCATCCGTGATGTCTACATTGCTTTGTAGCTTCAGTGCAAAACTAAAGAAGTAAGCATTGTTATACCTAATCAACAGACAATTTGGAGTAAGAGTACAATTGTGCATATTTTTTTCTTCAAACCGTCACATTACAAGTGTTACTGACTACATGGGTGGGAAAGGTTTATCCAACAATAAGTAAGACTGATTTACTCTGATTTAGCTTTAGTTCTTTGTCCAAATCTGCCCAAAATCTTACTCCAATCACTTTCTTTTTCAGATGCCCCAAAGTTTCAGATTAATCACACTATCTTCTACTCCTGGGAGGGGAATCCAGTGAACATCAGCTGCGAAGTGATGTCCAATCCCCCAGCCACCATGTTGTGGAGACGAGACAGGTTCACTATCTCCAATGAAGGCACAAGCAATACTCGTATTCATACTGCAGAGGGGAGATCATTACTGGAGGTAAGTTCTAATTGAATGTAGGCATAGATGGGTTAAAATATCAGTAGACATTTTTGAATCTCTATATTGTACTAGCATTGAGGGCACATTTGTAGATTCTCATGACTGAACTATAAGGCTGGGATGGAGTTGTTGTGTCTACTCCTTTTCGACCTGACTCCTATACAGTGTACCAACTTGACCTTGTGATACCAGCTACAAGTTCTTGAGTTCTTGATAGGATCAGCATTATAGGAGCCTGCTACACTGTAACTTCTTTTGAAGTTTAATGCATTTCTACCATTGCCTTTTATAAACATGTTAAATGAATGTATCAACATAATTTAATGAGCTACACATGCTCAACCGTCTCATAAAACTTTATAGCTAACTGTAAAGTGACATTGAGAGAGTTTGAGTTTATAGCCCATTAATTTCTAACATAATCAATGCTCATTCCCTCCTGTTTTCTCCTCATGAGGCTTTCTGTTTGTGTGCAGGTCACCCCAATGTCCGACAGGGATTTTGGCCGATACAACTGCACGGCCAGGAACAACATCGGTGCTCGATATCAGGAGTTTATTTTAGCACAGGCAGGTGTGTGTGTTTACCCACGGTACCCTTGTTTAAGGTTCAGGAGAGGGGAGATCACTAAACAGGTCAGCCTGGCCCAGCCAGAAGCTGTCCGCCTCTTTCTGACCTTTCTAGAGTCTGGCCTTCTTGGCATCTGAGTGGAGTGGGGTTGGATAGCATAGCTTTATTTAAATACACAAACCATGTGTTATTGCTCCAAGACAAAGTGGTACATATGGTACAATCTGTAACTGGCCAGTGGTCTTTATTCTATTGACAACTGCAACGTCTTTGCCTATTAGTGTCCCTCGAGTACTTCTGTAGTGTAGTAGCCACTTTGAATGCAAGTAGGAAGTTCATGCTTGGAAATGAAGTGAAAAGCATTCTACTGTTGATACCAAATCTGCTGAAAGATGAAATATTCAAGCTGGACAAAGCTGGAGTTGGATGAAAATGGAAAACTTTAATAAATCTGAATGGAGAGACATAACGAGTGCAAGTGCTTCCAGACAGGTGCACAATTAAGCAGTTAATATCATATCATGCTCTATGCCATGTGTATAAATGCTCTAGCACAAATTTTATAAACTTTTATAAACTTTCAACTCAACAAAATATTACTGAATGGAGATATAAGCCCATGCACACACAAAAGTCTATCGCATGCAAATTCACAGCATTAAATACAGAAAATAGAAACTGTTAGGCTAGTATAAACCTCTCACTTCATTACAAAGATGAATGCACATTTGAGAGTTCTGTGGTGCAAAAACCATAGACACCGGTGTACCAAGATGGGGAAAAAACTGATATGGTCAGATTAATCCTCCTTTACCATATTCTCCACAAGTGGGCGAGTGCATGTGTAGCATACTCCAAGAGAACAGTACAAGCCTGAATGCTTTACCCCTACAGTGAGGGGGTCTGGTTGCTCTGTTATTGATGTGGGAAAATTTTTTACTGGTATGGCGTGGGTCCGTTTGTTGAATTATTCTGACTGATCATCTATATCCTTTGTTCATTTCTATTCTGAATGGAGTGGTGTGTTAAAGGATAACAATGCCCCCAATCCACAGGACACCAGGTATCACCGAAGGGTTTGAGGAATGTGAAAATGGTCACATGCTATGGCCTTCACTATCTTCAGTACTTACATTTCTATGCAACATTAATTTGCGCTAGTTGATTTGCAGTATACATGTAAGGTAAGTTATAATATAAAAGACAATGTTAACTAATTTCTGCTTATGATTTGATGTGAGGTAATAGGGTGGTGATTTTTAATTTCCATTAATTGCAATTTGTAGGTGTTTGATTTAAGATGATGCTGCCCTATAAGTGTCCAAGCACTAGATAGTAAGGAATATAGTGTGTAGTCTAAAATTATGATGCATAGTACCTCTGTGGATTGCTTATTAGATGAGTGGTTGATAAATGCATTTAGTAATATTTCAGCAATCAAAAAAGCCTTCTAGGCCTGCAAGAGTCCTTCCGGAACTTTTCTGGCAGCAAGGGTGCTGAAGGTGTAAGATCACACCACAGGTTCCGTATCGGAGGGAAGATCTTCCAAATTGCATTTTGAAGGCCAGTTTTTTGGGCCGAGATTAAGCCTTTGAAGATTTTTCAAGTGAAGTTTCTGAGTTATAACCTAGGTCCTTTTTTATCTAAGCCTTAAGCCTTTATCTCAACTTTATCAACTGCTTTTCAAAGGGGTTTTATATTTCCCATAACAATACTCCAGAGCAGCCTGCTGCTTATTTAGCCCAAGCTAATCTGCTGCTAGGCTATTTGATTTACCGGAGAGCTTGCTAATTTACAGTACCTCATTCACTGCGGAGTGGTGCAATCCACTCAAGCTCAGATCAAATGACTTAGACTTCATAAAGCACAAGAGGATATCGCTCTCTTTCTTTCTCGCACATAAAAGCTTACGTGCAGCCATAAATACACGGAGTAACGGGAAAAATTCCTCCTCACGCATAGCAGAGAGCAGAAACAAATATAAGCAGCGACGCAGATAAAACAAATACAAAAACCACAATATATTAAACCCATCAGCCAAGGCGTGACATGAGAGGCATCATGCTGGGTTCAGGCTGCAAACTTAATTAAAAGTGTAGCTTTAAAAGAGAGCTCTGGAGGCCATGAAATTAGGAACGGTGTCATCTCTCCTCTGACATATGCCTGTCATGCTGTGAATGGTTTGTCTTTAAAATTAATGGTTTTAAAACAGTATCAAACATTTCCATGTATCCTGCCGAGTAAAGCCGCTGCAGGAGTGTCTGCGGTTTCTCACTAGACAAGCGTGAGGAAATAAGATTTATAAACACAGATGTGCCTTTTCTGTTCAGTAAGCACAGAGCTTGGTAGGATAAGCATGCTTTCAGAATAGCCACCCATAGTGAGCTGATATTGTTAGCAGTTGAATGGTGTTTTATTTAGCTGTGTTAAATTAGCACCAATAAATAACAGTTTAAACAAATGAATAAATCAATGAATGAAAGAAAACTGTAGTGGCAGTAAGAAGTTGAAAAGTTGGTGAGATACAGTAGTAAGGTACAGATGTACAGTGGTATGCAAAAGTTTGGGTGCCCCGGTCAGATTACATGTTTTGTTGATTTTCTAAATAAGGAAAAAGGTACACGTCCTCTACAGAGAGCACACTTCTACATACTTTAACGCACAGTTACTTGTTATTGTGTTATGTTTAATTGCTGAATTTAAATAGTAGGATAAAAATAAAACATGAAGTGCGGCCTGTGCAAAAGTTATATTTTATGATATATTTTTTCCAAACAAGAAAAACTGAAATTGTGCACAGAAATTTACAGGAAATGGCACATTTTAAGTGTGTTCCCTGTAGAAGATGTGTTAACTTATTTTCTCTTAACTTTCTCTATTAACTTTTACATATGACTGTAAGCTAACATAGGTAACCTGGTATTTATAAATCCTTTGTATTTCATA
The DNA here is from genome assembly GCF_904425465.1 of Colossoma macropomum. NCBI lineage: Eukaryota > Metazoa > Chordata > Actinopteri > Characiformes > Serrasalmidae > Colossoma > Colossoma macropomum. The sequence goes on from NW_023494808.1 coordinate 15,627,282, forward strand.
TCAAATTGCAATTTTTTTGTGTGTTTGATACACCATGTCAGGAATAGACCAATAGAAATTATTCAGATTTACTTGGGCAAAATTCTTCTTACAGTTAAGAGTGTTTTTCTCAAATCATCATTTTTTAGGTTCAAGTTTTTTGGTACGTCATCAAGGTAATATTCATTGAGTTTACTGAGATTACAGACGGCATCTCCATTTTTGCATTTGTTCAGACGCCTGTTCCACAGGAAGCCACCACAGAACTCTATAGTTTGACTGCAATGACAATAAAGGTCATTGTCGTTGCAGTCAAACTATAGAGTGGTACAAAACACTTCCATGAAAGAGAGTATTGTAGGCAACAAGCTAGCCATCTGACGTTAGTTATATGTGCGATAACCTTATTGATATATTTACCTTCTCAGAACAGCCAACTGTTGTGTCCGGATGATTGATCTAAAACAAATGCTTCTGTTATCTCATTTAAAAGTGGTACTTTATTACTGTGAGCTTTACTCATCCACAGCATTAGTCTTTTTTCTTATGGGAAAAATGAATGCTGTTTTAGAAAATCGATGCTGTTGGACCCTGTGGTAGATAAAAGTGTTCTAAAATCCATACACTTTGCTGTACATACAGTTTTCCTCTAAATATTATTGGATCCACATATTTAATATGAGGCAATTAAGTAGTTGAAATATGAATATTGCTACATGCAAGCTAACACTGTTATACATTCAGCTGACATCATCAGACTGGCAAGTTTGCCAAAATTCCCCATGCAAACCAGGATGCTTTGCCAAGTATAGTGGGTAAGTTGCTTTGGCAATAGTAGCCCACATTTTGAGAAGCTAATACTGTTAACAGAGATGATGTACAGTATTAGACAATGGATAGGAGTGTTAGTTTGCTTTTGCAGCAAAGCAATATTCATAGTTTGACTACTTCAACTTGTGATTACTTGTTATGCGTCCGGTTATTCATTGTAAGGTTAACAGGGTCAAAAGAACAAAACCATAATCCAAAGTCCAGAGACAAAGTAATAATGTTTACAGTAAGCTTTTTTTCTCCATTGAAACTAATTATAAGGAAGCAGCACAAAGTGGTTGTGTGTGATAAAATAATGATTAGTGATTAATGAAGTTAACACCAGCTTTCTCTCACACCTTACTGGTCATAAACACCGTCACTTACTGGAACCAATAACGCAGAGAGATATTTTACATTTTAGTATGCCACGTTAAGCTGTTTCCTTATATTATTCCTTATAATGAGTTTTAATGGAGAGGAAAAAGCTTAACATAAAACTTCACTCTGTGCCTTGACATTATGAGATCATCCTTCGGGCATGCGATAATTTATGACCACTAAGGTTAGAGAAATTTGGTGCTCTTAGTAGGCCTGTCACAATCATTTTAGCATTTTTAGCTGAAAATGAATTATGATTCTTAAGTTGTCTTTTTGAAAGACAGTGACATTTTATTTAAGTACAGGCTTAAAAGGCCAAAATGGGATTCACTTATCTTGCTTACTAGCTGTTACTGCTCAGCGCAGTAGCTACCAGCTTACAGCACAAACAACTCAAATAAACAAACATTACTCACCGCTGCCCTCTGAAGTTGCCAGTCAGAACTTTTAGAATGTTTATTGTTGTTAGTAAGACCCATGACGTGTGTCAGTGAACACATGAATTTGCCTCAACCCAACTGATAAAAATGCCCCAAGTTCACAATATGTTTGTTTTGAAGTAAACATGTTATTGTGAATCCTAAAACTGTGGGAAATAATTGGAGTCAACTTAAATAATTGTGACGGGCCTAATTCTTGGTTGTTATTTTACTTCATTAAGCTTCAAAAAGTGTATTTTTATAAAAAATGCTTAGAGTGAAACTTTGTACAGCTTTATGAATTTGGCAGCTGATAGTGTCAATAATAAATAAAACAGAGAGAGAGTTTAGTTCTTTTGGTATAAGATCATAAGACCATAAGTGTTTATGACCAGTAAAATGTAAAAAAAAAAGTAAAAAGTCTAATATCCATAGCTGTGTTAAGCATATTAATCATTTTTTCATGTTAAGCCTTTTAGCCTGTTTTTGAACAGTCGGCTGATTCTGTGACTTGTCTAATTAGACATTATATGTGAAACAATATATTGTTATAAAAGCCAACAGGGTACCATTTTACAGATCGACAATAAGTGGGTAATAATATGGTAATAATATATTAACAAGTTGCACTAACCTAAAAATGCATGCTAATTTTTAACTGCTACTAAATAATAAGGTAGTAGTCATAGTGGTAACAAGTTGGTAATAAAAAAAAATGGCATCTCTTTGTACTAAACTAAAAAAGATTTGCTAATTGTGTAGTTGTTAATAATGGATAGAAAGTTCATGAGTAATAATCAATAAAATGTTAGGATAAGATAAAGATAAACATGTATAAAGAAATATGTTCGTATATGTCTTATATAAAGATATATATTTGGCTTTTGGCAGATCTGTGATTTATAACAGAGTAACAGTATTTTGCATTTTATACTTACTAATTAAATTATTTTGTCTCAACTGGAAATGTAACATTTTATTAATGAGTAATTACAGTTTTTACCATGATTTACCCATGTTATTTTCAGGTAATTACCACTACAATTACTAACTAAATAATTAGCCTGTAATTTATAGGTTAGTACAGATTGTTACCATGATATTACAATAATATTACTCACTTATTATCGATCTGTAAAGTGCTACCAGCAGAGCATTTCTGATCGAAAATGACCTGCGAGGCTTCCACGTAAGACAACACATCCATGAGTCACGAAAGCCGTCAGCACTGCATCATCAGCTCTGATTTAGCATCTGTGCTAAGTCACATCTGAGCGATTTGATGCCTTCTTTCTGCTGTCTCATTCACAAAAAAACAAAAAAAACAAACAAAAAAAAACAACAAAAAACATACAGGCCATTTGGTTTTCTGAGCATGGCCTCTACTTTATTCTTCAAAATGAACGTAAAAGGAGGGAGCGGGGAGGGAAGGAGAGAAAGATGTGAATAGAAGCTCTCTGTGAGGCAAAGATCAGTGCTAACCTCACACACGTGAGAAGTGGGAAAGAATCTCTGATGAAACTATTCGCAAGCTCTGGTTTAGCCATTAAAGCTAACGCTTAGCGCAATCAGAAAAGGAGCTTTTATGATTTACGGAAAAAGGGGTTCTGAATAATTCACTGATGGCTCTTTGTAGAATTGTTCTCCCTTGCAGTGTTGCTCATGAATGGAAGGAAGCGAAATGAGATGATATTAAGACGGAGAATCAGCTGTAGCCGGTAATTAAGGTAAAAAGGAGGGTCTTGTTTCTGAAGAAAAGAAAGCATATGGTGGGGCCTCGTTCTTTAGGGAGGGGGTGACATTTATGCTAACGGGGAAATGTCAAAAGAGATGTTTTAGGCAGAGGAAGCAGTGTTGCAAGAGTTTGGATTATGTGCTGGGTGTGTGTACAGCTATGTATCTAGCTCTTTTTGAGCAGCAAACATCCTCAGTATAGTGGAAATAACAAACATTTGATTTTGTCTGGAAATTTGGCTAGACCCCATGTGAAACAGTGCTGGTTTTATTACAGGCATGCAGTTTGTATTGAAAAGATTTTTTTGTGATTCCTTCTCTCGCTTTTTAAATATCTGTCTATCTATATTTTATCTGTCTATAGTTCTATGCTATATATTTAAGTTTTAAGTAACCATAATAATTGTACTTGATGCCTGACTCAGCCTTGCTGACTTAATTAATAGATTCTACTTTTTGAAAGCTGAGAGAATTGCAACTGCAGTGGCTGAGTTTCAAGTGAGTTGCGGGAGGTTTTACGTTTTGTAACTCAGGTTTCAGCTGCTAAAGATGCATGTAAGCTGCGTGCAAAGCCAGTATAGGGTGAGGGTTGGTTAGGTTTTGGCAGAGCACCTACAGTCTAATGCAGAATCTTGGGCGCCCCTATCAAATAACATCTTTTCTTTTCCCAGAATATTAAACCCAGCAAGTAAATAAAAACTAAACACTAATGCCATGTTTTAGTTTTTATTTCCCTGTAGAGAATGTGTTAATTTGTTTTCACTTAGAAAAGCAACAAGACATGTAATCTGACCAGAGGTGCAAAACATGTAATCTGACCAGAGGTGCAAAACATGTAATCTGACCAGAGGTGCTCTTTTGTGTATGACTGTATAGCAATGCAGAAATCAATGGATATTGCCCACAATGACAGGAATATGCGTGCATATGTGTGTGTGCGCATGCACTTGTGCGTGCATGTGTGTGTGTTTGACTCTGCAGGGCAGTACGCAGCTCTTTTGATTTGCTGAGCCCCTGTGGCCCAGCCTGATAAAGGGAAGTGTGATAACGGGATTGAGCAGAGTGCTGATAAATATAATGGCCCCGTCTTTTATCTGTGCTGTGTGTAAGAGTGTGTGTGCCTGTGTATGTGTGCAAAAGTATGTTTCAAACACTTTTTTTCCCTGAGTGTGCCTTCATTCTATTGTATGTGCATACGCAGGTGTACTTATTTTATTTATGCAGCTTCTAAGCATATTACAGCACCTCCATACATACACTACTGGGCAAAAGGCACAGACCACCCTTCATTTATTTCATTTCCAGTGAAAATGGCCATTAAGTGCAAGATATTTATTTTACAACATTAGGAAAAAGCAGAAAAAAATTATTTAATACAAAGTTACACAGAACTAAATAGAATACCAAATTTTTCAGTATTTAGTTTGCTTTTATTGCAGCTTCCATTCTTCTCAGGAGACTTGATTTCGCTTTTTCAGACAAATCTGATATTTTTCCACACCTCCAAAGTTCAGTCTTCAGTTGGTTGTATTTTTGAGCTTCTCAAAAATCCCAAACACATTCAGTGATGCTGAGGTCTGGACTTTGGGGTGGTCAGTCCGTTGTTCTGAGAACACCGGCAGATTCTTTTTGTTTTGCAAATGTTCTTCCTTTTTGTCTGTTTCCTAACAGCTCAGAATCATAATGTTGAGTTGTCCTCTCACAGTGGAAGGATGGACAGAAACACCTGTGGATTTTTTCAGATCTGAAGTAAGAGTGGAGCTTGATTTTCTCCTCTCTCTCAAAAATGAAAGAATCTCCTCATAAATATCTCTTGAAAAATGAATAATTTGCACTTAATGGCCATTTTGACAGAAAATTAAGTAAATTAATGAAGAATGGGTTTGGACTTTTGCACAGTCATGTATAAGGGAAGTAACGCACAGTTCCTCAATGACCTCATATGTCTCATTTTTGATGTAACAAGATTTTATTTTATTTTCAAAAAAGCTTTTATTTAGTATTTTGGACCATGTCTTGTGGTGTGTTCATCATAGAGTGCAACAAGAATGTCTTCTTAACAAGAATGAGTTTTAAAAATGTGTAAAAAAAAGATTTTTTTTAAATATGGTTTTATAATGATAAAGGTTTTAATATGAGAGCAACAATATGTTAGTATAACAAATCCAGCCTCAAGATGTCAAAATCACACGCATGTATTTTCTGAAGTTATGTGATGAACTTTATGCCAACACAAGAATGGTTTATACAGTATTAAACTGCTGTACCATTTTGAAGACAAAACAAAAAAAACATCAAATATTTCTTTTTTCATTCCCTCCAGTTGTCTCATTCAGGTTTCACCAGTCCATTACATTATTGCTCATAAGTGATGTTCCTGCTTTACAGATGTGCCGTCCAACCCGTACTCCGTGCGGTTCGCCTCGGTATCTCAGCGCATCGCTACAGTCACCTTTATGAAGCCTGACTCTCATGGTGGCGTGCCCATTGGCCACTACATTGTCAACTACAAGGACCAGAGTTCTCAGGAGTGGAGGACGGTAAAGTCACATGGTGTACAGAGTGAGTTTTGTTGTTTTTTAGTCCTACTCTTTCTTTAATTGTACTATTACTGCTAACACTACTACACCTGCCTTGTATCTAAACATATTGGCCATTTCATCATAAATACCCGCCATATAGGTGCACTTAGTAATTTTACAGTTATTGACTGTAGCCCATCTGTTGCTGCACAGTTTATCAACCCCACCCCATTCTACCCCATCCATCAATGGAAAGGGAGCAGCGTAGGGCCACTGATGACCAGATATTATACAAATTATGCAGCAGCAGATGGTCTACAGTCTGTAATTATTAAACTACAGAGTGCTCCTACATGGTTATTTCTGATCAAATGGCCAATAGGTGCAGCTACAAGGCTAGAACTCGCAATGTACCATAAAGCCATATTAGTAGTATTAGTGGTATTAAACAAATAATCTTGTGTATGTCATTTGGGGGCCCAGAGTGTTCAGACTGAATAACTGGTAGGTGAATGCAATACCAAACCAAAAAGTTTTTCACCTGTCCTTAAAAATGTTTTGAAGACAATGTTTTCTTTGCAGCAGAAATGATGTGACAGCTGTGGACACACCAGCGAAAAACTCAGCGAAGTACTACACAGCTTTCATGCAGCTTCAGACAGCTGCAGGGTACCTTTTATATCGAGTGTCAGGATTAAATGTCAGTCATCTGACTTTGAAAAGCATCAGGGCTGTAGAGTTGGCTTTATTTTGGAGTCATATTTGGAGTGTACATCTGCGCTAGTGGCAAAATTCATTGCATAATGGAACTTTCTGAGCCTTTGACTGTCTCTTTCACAAAAGCCACTGGTTGGCTTGTTTTGCCAGTTAGTGCACTCAAGTCTCACTTATTCTGAAATATTCCTCAAGACACCACCAACCTTTTTACTAACAGTGTTACGAGGCAGACTCATACCTTTTGTTATTCTTTAGAAGTCACAGTTATGGACAGTTATAACAATAATTAGATATAAATTGCCAGGGATATACTAAAATGGGAATTGTGGGCTGGTGCTGATTTCCAATAATTTTCATGTATATCTGCTGATACTGAAACATAAAGAAATTTATGAAATGTAGAAACAAGGACTAGAGTAACCTGCATTAGCATTACAGTTTCTTTAAGGTAACAAATACAGTTAAATTAACCAAAAAAAAACTTGATTGGCTGTAAGGTTGAGATTGGTTTGGAAAAGTTCCCTCTATGGGTTGAGCTGTTTAAGCTTTGTGCTGTTTGAGCTGTGTCAACTTTTTTTTGTGTTTTAATGAAAATGATTTTTTATGAGGTTTTGAGTTATGAGCAAAATTAGCTGTTGCTACCAAAACAGTCAATACTGTAACATTTGGTAAAGTTTCATTTTGTTAGTGACAATGTTCAATCTTTTGTTTTAGTAAATTAAACTATTAAGGTATTGGGCCACTCAAAGCATTTTATAGGATTAAGTCTAAAGTCCAAGTGAGTTAAAAGTCAGAAATTTGACTTTGTAACAATTCAAGAAAATAATCCGTACAATACTATGAAAATAATGTTTAGTTTTGTTTTTTCATGAATGTATTCATCCATGTACAAAGTGTAAAAGTTAAAAAATTCATCAAAGGAACTGTAACAGAATAGAATAAAATCACCTGGGACCACTGTCATTGTCAAATGTACGGTCATAAGCAAAAGTTTGGATGCCCCTGGTCAGACAATTTCTCAATATGTTAAATTTAGCAAACAAAATTTGCTGGCACATAAATTTGAATGCATAACTTTTCTCTCTTCTCTCTTCTGAACATTTAATGCATAATAAATGTTTCTGCACATTTAATACATAATATAAAATAAATAATAAATAAAATGTTTATTTACTGAATTTGAAATTTCTTATTAAACATAAAATGTGGCCTGTGCAAACGTTTTGGTGCATTTGTATTTTTTTTGATTTTTAAAAAAATTAAAGTGCTCCTGCGGGGAAACTGTGTGCTAAAATATGCCAAAAAGTTTGCTCTGTGCTAGATACTTTTTTTTTTTTCATTTTGAAAATCAACAAAGCATGTAATTTGATCAGGGGGTTCCACACTCTTGTATAAGACTGTAGCATCTTCCAAAATTTAAATAGTGTAATACCTTGATGTGTTAAATTTATTGCACTACTACCATTAGCTAGCTGTTAGCTCGCTAACATTATGTTATCGAGTTTTATCAATGACTGTGTTGCACAGTAGGTGGGTATACAAATCACTTTTCTTTTTTTTAAAGGTGGGTATATACCATATACCTGTGTCACATACCATTACACTACTGCATCCCCTAGCATATCCCCTTGATGAAGATGAAAGAACATCAGGGAACCCTGGTAGATAAAAAAGCTTAATTGGTTCTGGAATGACAGCGTGACTGGTCCTTTAAATGCGATGATCTGAGATTTGTGAGCACCTCCAACCTTGCATGTTCCAAAGTGGAAACATAATTTGTACATTACCAAACCTTATTTTACAGCAAAATGGAATATGAATGGACTATTGAATCCACTGAATGTATTTTTTTACCAGTGGTCAATATTCTTCATAAGAGCCAATATCACTTCCCTCAAAATGAGTGCCTTTTTCGCTGAGACAGGATGTATGGCAAATCATTTAACCTGTCTCAGCCATTGTGTTTGGCACAACAGCGCACTTTCTCCACCTCAAAATGGCTCCAGCAATGAGTCAAACCAGTTTTCTTCATTAAACTGCTTTTGTCTGGATGTTGGGCTTGCAATTATCTTTCTGTACAATGACGTGCCATTTCGCGGAACATTGAACAAAGCCTTTAAACAAAGTTTACTCGCGAAACATGAAAAGCGCTAGAATTACAGAGAACAAACAACAGCCTTCACCGATGCTAAGTTATACATTCAAACTTTGAATAGCTGTCCCTCAGGGCATTCGGGCTTGGGAGAACACAAAGCTATGTTAATGGAAGTCGAAATGAAAGCAATGACTGTTGAGAGTTCATGATGAGACCACTAAATATGAGAAACCTCTAAGGAAGGCGCGCTTTCAAAGCTTTATTTGTACCTCAATATCTAGTGTTATTGCTGGTTACTGAAGTCAGGAATTTGGATTTGAAAAGTTCATTCACTTGCAGCCATGTGGGTTTTTAAACAAGAACTTAATTTAATACTACCGCAGTTAAGCTCACAAATACCTTGGTAATGAAGAACAGTACTGTGCGATGTCCAAGATCTCCTTGATTTATTTAATTTCCACCAAAAGCAGCCATTATGTAAGTTGTTCATTTTTGGCATCAATAAAAAGCAGAACACATATTTAATAGGAAATTACACAGAAACATCAACAACTGAAAATAATATCAACTCTTTTCAGTATTTTCTGTGTACACACAAATGTATATGATTTACAGACCCGGACAAGAACTCTATTTTTGTCTCTGTAAGTGAGCAAGCAAGTTAAATAAAGTTTATATGCTGTTTTTTATTGTGGCAGTTGTACTGCTGCTGCAGTTGTGCTGTCTGTCTTATACTGGGCACACCCGTCTTTGTGGAGAGGTGTAAAAAGCTTTCACAGCAGGGGGTTCTCACTCCTCCCCTTTCACTCCTCATTGCTCGCTAGCAGCTCAACACAGAATCACAATATTTCACGCACAGAGAGACCACCATGTCTGAGTTAACTTGATAACAGGATTATGGGGACAAAATATTTTTATTGTTTATATATACTAAAAATATCAGAGTCTATGAGGCCTTCACAAAGAAGTACTGATTATCTGATGATGACAATTTAGGTGGTCTACCATGTCTTGCATGGTAGATATGAGTCCTATTTTAGCTTTAAATTTAGCTTTAAAACTTTTTGTTTTGGAAACTCCTTATTTTCTTCTGACTTTCCCCCTCAGTAAGCGAGTGGATTAATCTTATAAATTTTATCTGATAAAATATCTCCTAATAATTAAACATTTGTACAGGAAATTAAATAAAGAGTGGTCTCTGACTTTTGCACAGCACTGTATGTTAATTGTCATTGAGAAATATTAGTTGCAGTTGCTAAGTATTAAATTTAATTGTTTCTATCTATATTCATGGAACATGGAAGATGTTTTTCGAACATTTTCCATTTATTTTTAATGGGGGTTGATGACATCACATTCAAACAAAGCAAAAAATACTATTTGTCTGTTACTATTTTACAACTATAAAACCTTTCGACCCACAGACCCTCATATTCAAACATGATCTGGTTTAGAGCAGTGGGTAGTGGGTGTTCTTGTGAATGTGTGTGTATTTGCGACTACAAGTGGGCTTTTCAGCTTTGACACACTGCTGAGTACCTCTAAGCTACAAGCAGAGAGATGGAATTACATTTCACACCTTGATGTGTGTAGTAAATATGATCCCTATGTGAGTGAGGGATTTGTTGTGCAGGGACGACTGTGTGACACAATGGGATGACGTTAGCGTTAGCGGGGCTCACAGCCCCCATTTAGAGCTGCCGTTATTAGCAGCTCGCGGTTCGATAGCACCATTAACATGCGTAGCTCACAGTGGATCTCCATAATAGATACTGTCAGATTATTGTAAGGGGAGGGAGTGCAATAAACAGCAGGCTAAGCTGTCACTCGTGAAATTGCTGGCTAGTACATTCTATGACTCTGTGGTAACTCTGGGCCTGGAGAAAAAAACTGCAGAAAAACGAATACTGAGGTGCTGTTGAGGCACTTCATGTCTGTGACATTGACTGTCTCTTTTTCTCTCTCTCAGCAATGGTACTCCTGACTAACCTGGAGCCAAACACGACGTATGAGGTCAGAGTGGCAGCCGTGAATGGGAAAGGTCAAGGGGAGTACAGCCACACGGAGACCTTTCAGACTTTGCCTATCCGTAAGTAACACAGAAGCCAGTCTGCACTGAAGTAAACCTGTCAAATGTGTTATTAGTCAAGGGTCTAGTCCAGTTCAGACCAGAGGTCGGCTTTAGGTCATTAAGAAGTCAAAATACAAGCAAACACATTACCACTCCTGTGCGCTGGATTGATGTCACATGAAAGTAAGTCTACTATTAAACTTCAATCACTGTTATGTAACAATGCCAGCAACTCAAGCTATAGACAGGAACTACCAAAGCAACCATATTTGGCAAATTCTACTGATTTGTGCAGGGTATTTTGGTAAGGTTCACATTCTTACAGTGTCAGCTCAATGCACAGTAGTTTTAGCTTGCATTGTATTATCCTTTCATATGTATGGTAACAATATTCATTTTTTGACATTTAATGACCTCATATTTCATTGGAATTGGTAACATTTTGAGGGAAATGTAGGAATGGCAAAATCTTTCACCTTTGGAACGTTTTAGTTTACCAGGACTTGATTTCAGTGGTTTTCAAATAGCACCATTCATTTTTCTCATTGAAAAAAAACAGCTTAAACCTGGAGTTCCTAATATGATTTTAGGATTGACTACTTAATGACAGCACGACTTCAGAAGTCTGTTGTGGGTAGTGTCACTACTTCTAGAACATTGAACAACTAAATGTTTAATTAAAATGAGATTTAGCTGTGGCTTAGCTATTTTAAATTAAGTTTGGATTAAAATTTTGTTGTTCAAAAATTGTGAGTTTGAAGATGCTGTCAGTCCAAGAGAGTAAAATTGGCCCTGCTTAATTTAATGTAATTCAGTTAATGGAATTCTCTAGATGTATGCAGTATTTAAATGTTGAATTAAAAAATATATTGTATTTCTGTTTTTTTTTTTTTTATGTCACAGTTTGTTCAGAATATATAATGATACATATTGTGTAGCATGATAATATTTTCGATTATCCCGCTACTGTATTTTTGCCAAATTGTCTATCTTTCGTTCAGACTGCAAAACATTTGTACAAAACCTTCAAATGCACTATTTTCAGGTCCAATATTTTACAAAAACAAGTGTATTTTCTGGGTGAGCGTGACCATAGTAAACACAGAATAACTGAAGCATTGGGAAGCTAACTAAGCTAACAAACAAGTAATTGGAAGAACAATACAATCCTGTCTTAATCTCCTTACTAAACATAAACTGGACAAAATTTAATTTGCCTAACAGCTTCTACATGCTTCTAATCTGCTAATTTGACTTACTGGGATATTTAAATAACCATCCATCAGCATATCTTAAGATGGCTTTAGACACTGATTTAACCTTTTGAATTCTCACTGTCATAGTAACAAATAACTACATAACTACTAATATGTGAGCTACATATTAGTTTCATAGTTGTTACAAATAATAGTGATAACTGCATAGCAGGTCTTAAGATGAGTAACTAAACAATAAGCCTAACATTCAAGGAGTTAAAGCAGTGGTCACTAAACCTGGTCATGCAGATCTATCTTGCTGCGGAGTCTGGTTCCAACCATTTATTTTGAATTTAAAGGGAAAATTATGTAAAGTAGATTTTCTCAGTGAACGTTACGTTTAAGACTTCTCAGTACAATATTTCTATGGCTTTACCTGCAAAAGAAACTACACAGCGAGCTCCATTTAGTACAACCTGTGTGAATGAATGAAGTAAAATTCACCTGAGCTCCAAAGGAACAACCTGTCAAAAATAATGGTTCGCAATGGAAAAGTGAACACCAACACTAGAACTCAGGTCTGAGTCAGAGCTTATTAAAGCTGCATGGCTGGTGAAACAAAAAAAAGACCAAATCAGCTCTCATACGTTGTTCTCTTGGATTTGTGGTGCTGATGTGTGATAGAAGTGATTTCCACCACATGTAAGTTAGTCATGCCTCAGTGCGAAGACAGAAGAACAAAGTGAATTAAACATGAAATCTGTAATGAATGTCAGTCAGTTCTTCTCCTTTTCTTTTCCTCCTGTAGGAGAACCAAGCCCCCCTACAGTTCACGGCCAGAGAGGAGTGGGCAAGGCCTACAGACTGGGTCTGGTCAAACAGGATGACGGTGGGATGCCCATCGTGGAATACATTGTAAAATACAAGACAGTGGGTATACCTGAGCGACTTCAAGTGCTATACATTGCACATGCCTTAGTTGCCACATTTAAAGATGTTAATTCGCTGTGTGTACCAATCAGAAGTTTGGAATCGCCCGTCATATTACAGATTTTATGTATTTATTTAATCAGAGTTTCCACTAGGAATTAATGTCACTGGTCATACAATTTGCAGGTCAAGTTTCGGTCATACATTCGTGTTAACATATATCGTTTTCACTTAATGTGATAGGCTAATCCAAATGATACCTATAACGCATTTCCTGACAGCCTAACATAAAACTCATTCATCATTCTAGACACTCTCTTGCTGATTTCCCTGTGATCTTGTGAGGTGGCACATCATTTCATACATTTATCTCCAGACAAATTTAGAATTTTATTGAAAAACTGATTCCAAACGTTTGAACTACAGCATATGTAAGTGCAGAGTACTGTGACAGAACAGTCAGAGACAGGTATCGCTGTCTGGACTGACCTTGATGGCTGTGTAATTCACACTAGATCGTGCATGCTAACCTCTCTGGAGGTATTAGGAAACTAAAGTGAATTTTTTTTGGTGCGACTGATTCCCTTCTGCCTTCAGTGCATTTCCTACGCTGTGGGTGGTAGAATACTTAATGCTCTTTGGGATTTGGGAATCTTTTTGCTGTTTCTTCCTCCACTTTCCATAGTCGATGAATTGGTGGGATGTTTAAGGACACAGACTTGGGCTTCATTTGCTTAAAGAAAAAGGCAGACATTAAAGAGTATGAAGAAGCGCTTTGAAGTACTTCCATTCTCCATGGAGCAGCCGTGGGGGGGGCGATTCCATGAGATGCTCTTGCTTAGGCGGTGAAGGAAAAAGCTGGGCTGTGTTTGTTTTGGGCTTCTGTGCGTGAAGCACTTATATTACTCATACAATCAAACACAGTCTCTCTGTCTCTGTCTGTCTCTCTGTGTCTGTCTTTCTTTCTTTCACTCAGTCTAGAACTATCAAATATAGTAGTCAGCAAATAATCTACCATTTACACATTTTAATGATTAATTGTTCAGAGTTAAAAAAAAATAAATAATGAGCTGAACTAAACAATAACAAACCATGCATAGACATGCTGTAAAATAATCTAGGAAATAGACTTATTTGTTTATTTATCTATTTATTTAATTAAACATATACTAAGACCATTTTCCGTTGCATTTCCAAAAACAAGAACTGAACCAAACGGTCGATTAACGTCTTTTTGGTCATTGTATGTCTGTCTAATTGGCTAGTAGTTGCTTTGTTTGCTAGTTAGCTTTACTTATTGGCTAAAATGACATACTGCACTGTTCTACACACACACTCATAAAAATGTCTACGTTTGCGTAGGCAAAGCTTAAATTTTTCTCTGTCAAGTGTGACAACGCAAGGAGCAAAACACTTGTTCTGTGGAGGCTAAAATATATGCTTGTAGTGCAAACATCATAACTAGTGAACTCTTTATTAAGTAATAATTCCAAAAAAAAGCAGTTAATACATCATATTAGAGAAGGGCCAGAATCGTTGAATAGTCAAATAGTCGTAGAAGTGTAAGAAACAGTGAACGTAACAGTAAATTTAAATTAACTTCTCTATAGTGTAGTATGCTTTCATATTAAAACACAATGAGATATCTGTCACGAAGGACACGTAGAGGCTGGATACACATGCGAGTTGCTCTTATTACAAAACCAAAACTTAACAAAGTGCAAAAAACAGAATAACGACGGTCCACAAAAGAAACAAATCCATAAAGTAACAATAACAGAAACCAGGGAACAAAAACTAAGGAACAGAGAAAAAATACAAGACAAGGAATACCTGGGAAGAACGAGAGGGCAGAGCTACAGACTACAGACAAATGAACACAGTTACAAGGCTGCAGGACCAGGGTGGAGACCAAACCAAAATAACAACAAAAGCACATGGAAAAATGTAAACAAAAGGCACATAGTTAAAATAGGGAAGACAGACAAAACCAGACAAGATGTTACAGTATCCATCCTCCAGGAGAGTGGAGTGCAGAACCTGCATTTTGGTCATACTTTCTTATATGTTTAGTCCAAAGAAGCATAGATACACTAATGCTGCTGGCTAAAGTTTACCACACACTGGACAAGAAGTTCCAAGCCATGCCACAAGTGGATCTCTACTGCTCCACAGACGATAATACAGAGCACAGATATATATGGCATGTATGCTATAGCATGTAGGAAGTGTTGCAGAAAAGTGCGGACAAACTAGAAGCTCAAGTTCATTTTGCACTCTACTCAGCTTTAATTGAAAAAACATTTCTGAATTATTTAGTGAATTTTGAGGTTTGGTGTCAGACAACTAAGTCTACACAGACTTCTGAAACATCTGAGTTGAAATATGATGTGACTAGACCAGTTAGCTGAGGAGAGAACAGATGCTTAGCATTTGTCTGTTATCGTAAAGATTTTAGATTGACATCTTTCTCTGTGCAAATTTGAAGCCGCATGATACGAGTTATAGATTTGTGCTCTGAATCTGGGTTAAATATAGTACAGTAAAGGAGAGATGCTGAGTGGTATAGTGGAGTGGGTAACACGTCTGCCGTCTACGCGCTAAGAGTCCTTGGGCAAGACTCCTAACACTACCTTCGCCTACCTGTGTAAAATGATCAAACTGTAAGTCGCTCTGGATAACAGCATCTGCCAAATGCTGTAAATGTAAATGTAAAATGGTATAAGAAGCTGGAGAAAGTGGGAGGTGGGTTGGTTGCAGATATCTTTTTTTTTTGATTGGAATATCAAATTTAACTGGAATGCCCATCCCTAGTCAATTGCCATTGTAGCAAAGCTTAAAACAAAAGGAAAAAACACCACATTTACCAGTGATGGAGAAGATGTGGAACTAGTGGCCACAAAACAACAAAAGTTGACAACAAAAGATCCAGCACTCAAGAAATACGGCACAGTTTGGCACTCAGCAAAACAAGGATAAAAGAGCTTGAAAAGATCTGCAGACGCAACGATTTGTCTCTACAAACAAAGATCAGAATTGTCCAGACAGTGGTTTTCTCTGTGTTTATTTTATGGATGTTAAAGCTGGACAATAAACAAGCAAGCCAGGAATAATATTTAGGCCTTCCAGCGTTGGTGTTGGCAAAGACTTTTGGGAGTCCTTTGGGTGACAAAGAAAACAAACAAATGAATCCTCGACCAAATTAAGCCTCACCTCTCACTGAAGCCCAGATTACCAAACTAAAACTCTCTTATTTTGGATAAGAATTCATTGAAAAAGACCTTTATGCTTGATACAGTTGAAAGTAGAAGAGAAAGAAGATGGCCAGCTGGAAGATGGATGAAAACAATCGGAGGAATCATATACCAGCCATTCAGAAGCCTGAAGACCCAATCAGAAGGCAGGATATTCTGGTGAAATACTATCCATATGGTCACCAGGAGTTGGAATCAACTAGATAGCACTTAAAAATAAATAAAAATAGCTTGCATTTTGATGTACTGGTGATGTTTTAGTGTTTGGTGACTTCATCTAGAAGAATAAAGAATTTGCTAAGTTGTCTTTAGATTAGGGGGCAAGCGTTACACTGATTCAAGGAGAACAGCCTTGAATACCTTTAAGTGCTGTTGCTACCAATGCTGAGCAGGTACAAAAAACATGCCACTAAAACCACAGGTACTGGATCGATGGCCAGTGGAAAGCTCAGTTCGAGTTGTGTGGTGCCAAAGGTTCTCTTACTTTGTGCATATAATTGGGTGTGAATATAAGGCAGCAATAGTAGAATATGAAATATCCATTAAAATCACAAAAACCGCCAACTAATCATCAACGATACATTGATGACAGCCCTTCCTCAGTCCCTGTTGACAAGCAAACATATAGATGCAATAAACACTATACCAGCATCTTTTCCATGATGCTCGCTCACAGTGACACTTATTCAGATTCCTAATTCCGTCTAGCCAGATCTTAAGCTGCGGAGCTGTGTCGGAGCACATAAGAATCAGTTTGGCGGTATACGTTCTCTACTGCAGTCCGCCACTAATGCGGCCATTCTGTCATTTCTGTGCCCTCTGTGGGCTTGGCAGAGTGATTGGAAATAATAACATTGTAGATGAAAGTGTCGCGAGAGAAAGAGGTCGGCGTCCCTAATCGAGGCCCTTTGAAGGCCGTTCATGGTCAAACACGGATGAAAGAAGAGCATCCGCCACACCACAGCGAATTCATGCCGCTCCACTCTGTCTGTCTATCTACCATTTTCAGAAAGACCTCCACTGAGCAGACTTACCTTAGCACTTAGAATTCAGTATAATGTCCTTTGAGAGGATAATGTATTAGCTAGAATCCGGTTCATGATTTACTTTTTAGTACCACGCTCAGGGTCACCCGGAGAGTAGGCGGCCGAACTTCTGGCTGGTTTGTGTTCAGTTCATTTAGGGTCCTTCTGAGAGCACATTGAGTAGCATTTCACAGGTTTAAAGTAGGTAAAAGTGTCCAAACACCATAGCAGCTTGAGTCTAGTAGTTCTGTATTAAATCATGAACCCTTGATACACTGACCAGCCACTTCATTAAATACACCTCCTTGTATCTACACTCTTTGTCTATTAGGTCCATTGACCATCTAGGTGCACTTTGTAACTGTACAAGTATAGAGTGTAGTCCATCTATTTGTCTACATACTTTGTTAGCCCCCTTTTACTCCTATGGTCAGAACCCCCACAGGACCCATTCATGGTTTACATACAGGATGTTGAAAGAATAGTTATTTTTTCAGATTTATCACTATTTTACCCCTACCAACATTACACATAAAACTCAGAAGATGTATAGGTTCACTGGCGGTGTGTTTGTGTGTTGTGCTGGTACAAGAGGATCAGAAACAGCAGTGCTGCTGAGGTTTTAAACACTGTGTCCACTCACTGTCCATTCTCATTAGACATTCCTTCCTTGTTGGTCCACCTTGTAGATGTAAAATTGGAGACAATAGCTCATCTGTTGCTGTACAGTTTGTGTTGGTCATCCTCTAGTGCTTCGTCAGTGCTCACAGGATTCTGTTGGCTGGCTATTTTTGGTTGGTGGACTATTCTCAGTCCAGAAGTGTCACTGAGGTGTTTAAAAACTCCAGCAGCACTGCTGTGTCTGACCCGCTTATACCAGTGCAACACACACTAACACACCACCACCATGTCAATGTCACTGCAGTGCTGAGAATGATCTAAACACCCAAATAATATCTGCTCTGTGGGGGTCCTGACCACTGAAGAACAGAGTGAAAAGGGAATAACAAAGTATAAATAGTATAAATATGTATAGCGTAATGTGGCCAAAATGGATGATTAGCTGTCTTGCTCAAATATTCAAAATGTAACCAGATGAAATGTTTATGCAGTAGTGAAATACAGACAATAAAAATGGTACACCAAACTTTCATGTTTGAAAATAGCCAGAGAATTTATATGCCACCATCACAGTGCATTAATGCATTTTTACATTATTCATCCATAAGACTTCATCAGGAATTGCACTCAGTTTTAAAATGTAAAAGTTTCAAAATTTCTGCATACTTAAATTTTAAAGATGAAACTAAAGTCATTCAGGGTGGTTTGATGTTAAATGCTCCATTCTAGAAACTCTTAAGAGTTCACAGTGGTGGTGATAGGAACCAGACGGCCAAAATATTTAATGCTCAGAAAGCTGCTTAACAGTTTTTAAATGAAATGGTTGTGGATACACTGCCTGATGCCTGAGACATGGTTTTACAATAATTTTGTGACAAGGCTTTTGCCTAAAATGTGCTTTTTTAAACCCATTCATGGTGGAGAATTACATACAGGATGTTTTAAGGTGGAATACCCCACCCCACCCCCCCACCCCCCATTAAGAAAAAAAAAGATTTTTTCAGATGTACCCCTATTTTACCATTATCAACATTACATATAAACACTTAGCAGATGTACAGGTTCACTGGTCATTTTGGACAGTAAATGAAGTGGCTATATTTGCATTGTAGGCATTGAAACAGCTGGTTTATGTCACCACTGTAAAGAAATCTGAGTCAGTAAATTTCTGTACAATGCACATTTCACATCAAACCCCTCTAAATGACTTAGTTTATATCTCAAAGACTGAATTATGAA
This sequence comes from Colossoma macropomum, assembly GCF_904425465.1. Classification (NCBI taxonomy): domain Eukaryota; kingdom Metazoa; phylum Chordata; class Actinopteri; order Characiformes; family Serrasalmidae; genus Colossoma; species Colossoma macropomum. The sequence goes on from NW_023494808.1 coordinate 15,646,275, forward strand.
CGTTGAGAAATCATTTGAATTCCCTTTAGAAACTTATTTGCTAAGCTATAAATAATTCCGCTAAAAGGTCTACTCATGAAGATATTATACTGGAGGAAGGCCTAGCTCTGAGAACTTCGGACATGCTTTAGTTAAGATCTTAATATACCTCCCTTTAATAACTTCATATGCTCCACAGGACAAGGAAGAGCAGTGGATGACTAAGCTTGTTCCAGGCATGAACGACTTCACCATCCTGCAGCCTCTTCAGTGGAACATGCGCTATAATGTGGAGATCACAGCCCGCAACGTCAAAGGCCTGTCAGAACCCACCTTCTTCCAGTTCCTCATGCCTCAGAAACCAGACATCACAGGTATGTGTCCTTATTATGCACTCCTGTCCTCATTACACATGCACTGGTTTTCAATAGGGATGTAACAATACAGTGGGAATGTGGTTTGGTGACAGTGTTGTACTGAATTGATGTGGGTACTGATGTGTGATATAATATGGGTGGATTTAGTAAAACATTGTCATCAAACCACTTTACAGTTGTTTTGCTTTGAATACATCGGGTGTAGGTGTGCTTGTACACTCTAAAGCACTAGGTTTCAGTAAGGATGTAAAAATAAAATGCATTGAATTGTTTTAAGTTGCGTCACAGCATATCCTATTGTATCACTGCATTGTGACATTGTGCCACAAGCTAATGTGTTAGCATGGAGTGTTAGCATGGAGCTTACATATTAGATTGTGGCAAGATTGTTAGATTGGGACACTGTAAAACATAGCTATGTTGCAAATATAGCACTTTTAGAACTTTGCTATAATGTATTATATAACGAATGCTCTAATAAACTGATAAATGGAAGCATTAGCATAGTAACATATTTACCCAGTCCTTATCCTTGTTGTAATAAAGATATATATTAAATTGAATTTGGAAATTTGTGAATCATTACACCCCTAGTTTTGAAATTTAGCGTCATGACCTTCAGATCTGTTTGAAGAAAAAAAAAAAGGCTGTGTAGTAGTAGTAACAATGCATAGTGACATTGTGATATTGCATTGTAAAACTGTAACAATGTGCGTTATCGAGCATGGACATTTAATTAATAGTAAACATTGATGAGGCATTAAGAAACGAAAAACATACTTTTTAATGTACTAAACTAACATTCAACAAAATATCTACCGGTAGGTCCAAAGTTTTACTACACACGTCTATAGCCTTAAGAATAACTCAGCCAGTTTTCACTGTAGTTCATGTTGTTACTGAATAATAAGCCTTAGTATGTAATAAGCCTGGGATCTTAAGGGATTAAATGCATATAATAGATTCTATCAAATCTAACCCTAAATCTAAACCTGACCCTAAATCTGTTTTCTGTAGATAACCTATATGGGACTGTCACTCTAAAGTGAGAGTGGTAAAAAGTCAGAGACCAACCTATCGTTTGTTTCATTTTTAGTCCAAATGGCCATTAAGTAAGTTCATTTTCCATATTCCGATAAAAAGCAGAAAACAGAAAATTACACAAAAGCCTCTAACACAGTATTTGTCCACTCTTTACTTTTGCGCCCCCTCCTGCCCCTTTAACTCTTTCATCCTTCTAAGTCCTTGCAAGATCTTGTAGACCACCAAAACTGCCACCATCCGAAAAGCAGTACTTAAAGCTTTCATCTTTGAGAGAGAGGACAATATCAAGCTCCACTGTTGCTTTGAAAAAATTCACAGGTGTTTCTGTCCATCCTTGCAGTGTGAGACAACAAGACCAGAACACTGTACATCAGAGATGTGGAGTAAGGTTTTCATAAACCGATGAGTCAAAATTTGTAATTAGGATTATTTGGATCATGCAAAGCAGAAAATATGACCAACTTCTAAGACTGAACTTTGGAGGTGTGGAAAAAAATTCACAGCAAGTCACACTAAAAGAATGCAATAAAGGCAAAGGTTGGACAAACTAAATACTAAAGGTTTTTATATTATTTTTAGTTGTTGAGGCTTCTGTGTATTTTTTTGTTAATTGTATGTTTTCTGCTTTTTTCACGACTCTAAAAAATGAACAACTTATACTTAATGCCTGACTTTTGCACAGTAATGTATACAAATAAAAATATCACTGAAATCAATATGTCAGTCTCAGGATATACTTGTATAGATGATATATCACCCAGCACTACTTTGTAGGCTATATAGAGACCTTCAACATATCATACACAGGAATTCAATGCACACTTGCAAAGAGCAGGTTACTGGTTGCACATACTTTGTGGGCTTTGTTATATTTTCAGGAAGCAACACAAGCCTATATATTTATATATATATATATATATATATATATATATATATATATATATATATATATATATATATAAATATAAATAAATAAATATATATATATATATATATATATATACATATATATATATATATAAGCCTACATATTTTTCCAACACTGTACTCAAGTCGTAATTGTACTATTTAGGTTTGTGTCCACTATAGTTTGGGCTAAACGTCTATTTCTGTGTTGCCATTAAGAAAACATACATAGAAATATTCATCCTCAAAGTTTCACACTGCACATATGAAGTACCATATCTGTGTACTTTTTTGCTTTCATTATAGGCCTAAAATCATGATCTGTAAACTTTTTTACTGCAGTCCTAAAGGAGTGTTTGGAAGTTTATATTGTCTGTGTTTGATGAATCATCAACATTCAGGCCCAAAATGTAAAAAAATACAAAAACATTGTTTTAGAGTATAATACTTTATCTGTTTTTTTATGTGTAAGATTGTCAAGTCCAGCACCAAAATTCTATATGCTGACTACAGTTCAAAGCCTTTAGAAATGTTAAGCCAGACTTGCGTTTAGGGCAATTTAGAAATCAAAAATGCATAGCTAGGGCTCCAGGTCCGCAGAGATGCAATTCCTCCAGCGCATATCAAGGCTCAATACAAGAGCAGGATCAAATGTAACCAGGTGCATTAGTTCGATTTGCCGATGCCGTTTGAAGAGGATATCTCTGGTCATGCCTTTGAATCTCTAAAAGAAATCTCAGGGGCTCAGATACCTTCAAACCTTGGTTCGCTAATCAGCACTCATGCCTACATGTGCTGGGACAAACAAGTGGGCCCACATGCCAGTGCTGCACAACATGCCTTTTTAATTAATTGTTATCATGATATTGGTCTTTGCTGTACTAACGTTACAGAAGGATACTGCATGCAAATGAGCCTAACCAATCAGATTTTATTCTTCACTGGTAGCATCATTAATGCTTTCTTTTACGGTCTGCTTAGTTCTAGATATTAACTGGTTAAGTGTGAGGTACAAACTCCAAAGTACTAGATAATTATTTTAGATGAAAGTTGTAGTGAGTAACCAGACAGTGTAACTAAATACCTAAGCTAATGAAGACATTTAAAAAAAAAATGGAACACCCCATGAAAATCTTTGTCATTTATTTTATTTTATTTTATTTATTATGTTATTATGTGGACATTTGATCAGTTTAAGCTTCCTTCCTGAGACAATCAGGTTTTGATTTAAAGGAGACCTGTTTTACTCTTTTTTCTCAGTTTAATGTACTTCTTGTGTCTCATGTTTTAACCTAGAATTTTCCAATCTGTGAAGAAGGAATTTTTGTTTTCTAGGAGTTGACTCTATATTCAAATGAGAAGGCTGTGAGACTATATAGTGCTACATAGCAGAGCAGTGCTATAGAACACATAAAAAAAGCTAAAGAAGTTAATGTTCACACTCTACTCATTTAAACGAAGTGAAGTAAAACTTTCAACACCATTTATAATGCTTGGAATCAGTTACTACCTCCTAACAAACTCACTGTTTTCCATCTCAATCACAGGTGGTCTCAATGTGGCTTTAATTTAATGCAGTAATGGCAAAATGCTGAGTGGGGCACTGAGAAATTGAACTGTGCTGAGAGCAGGGTTTTTTTTTTTTCATTTTTTTTAAGTTTCTATTTAGTTTTTCATTTTGGTTTTTGATTTCAGTTTAGTTCCAGGTAGCTTTAAGGGTACATTCATAGTTTTAGTTTAGTTTCTATTTAGTTTATGAGTTTTAGTTTTTAGTATTATGACTAACACTGCAGTAGTAGGGATTTGATAAGGGTAGAACAAAATAAAAACAACAGCAGACTGAGCTTGGCTCGGCTCGGCTCCAGCTTTCCTTAAAGTCGGCAGAACACCCTCCTAAAACGCTCCTAATGCACTCCTGATGTGGAGGGTCAGTGGTAAGGGTTTATGGTCACGTTCATAGCCCTGTTTGGCTTTGTGAGTGAATGGTGGTTTATTGACGATGCTGTCTTGTTGACTTAGCAAATACACATGAATTTAGCGTCAACTATCAGAGATGTCTAAACAACATGTACTTATCTGAAACTTCTCTCTTTGTGTCACTATAATTTATGTCAGAAAACTCTTAGTGCATGAAGTTAAATAATTGCTTTAGTTGATTAATTTTAGCTAAGCCAAGAATTGCCGTCTTTGATCGCAAAAGGAATGCAAACGTTCATCCAGAGGGCGCATGATGTTACCAGTAAAAGTGAAATACAGAAACTAACCAAGTGTTTACTTGCCTATGCAGTCTAGGGCTTGAAATAATCACTAGAAACTCACTAGAAAACCTGGCATCCAACTACAGCACATTTATTCTTGTTTACATCCAAAACGGTGTTTCCTGTGAAATCTTTTTGAAAAAAATGCAACATGCAGCAGTAAAAGTAGGGTTGATGGCTGTTGTTGTTCTAGTGGAGGGTGAGGCACTACTTTGCTGTGATGCAGAAATAAGAAGATAATCTCAACAACACACTGAAGCCTTTCTCTAAACAAGAGGCTTTCTCTAAACAACTTGTGGTTATACAGGTGGTGTCACACATCGCTGTATTCTCTGGTCTTTCTCATTGTGATGGATGACTGAGGGAATTTGGCCTGTGTGTCACCTCATTTACACTCCAGTGAAACAGGAAGTCATGGCTCAGGTGAACCTTAAATCATAAAATATGAATGGTAATATACCTTAGCTAGATTTCACTCATTAGAATTTCTGGGGGCACACATAGATTTGAGATGAATATTTCTTTCATGATAAGATTTATAAATAATTTTGGGTAATATTTTGAATTAAAGATCAAATGGATAAACAATAAAGAATGTTTTTTACAGCTTGTGTTTACCAGAAGTGTTAATATTTGTGGAGGGCGCTGTAGCTCATTTGTTGCTGCACAGGTTGTGTTGGTCATCCTCTAGTCCTTAATCAGTGGTTAATTCCTGACCACAGGACTCTGTTGTTTGAATATTTTTGGTTAGTGGGCTATTCTCAGTGGCACTGACCTGTTTAGAAACTCTTGAAACGCTGCTGTGTGTGGTCCACTTTGAGCAGCACACACACAAACTACCATGTCAGTGTCAGTGCTGTGCTGAGAATCATCCATCACCAAAATAATACCTGTTCAGTTGGGGGGTCCTGACCACAAATGGACAAGGTAAAGGGGGTTGACGTAGTATGCAGAGAAAGAGATGAGCTACAAGCTAGTTGTAGAACTACAACGTGTATGTGTACAATAAGAGGTAAAAATGTGATAAAATGGACATTGAGGGTAGATACAAGAAAGAGTGTACCTAATAAAGTGACCATCTACTACGGATAGACACTGCTTTCTCTGCAGATACACTGTGGGGTTCAGCCCTACACATAAAATCAGACACAAACACTTAGGCATAGACAAATACATACAACAGCACAATAGCAGCAGTGCTTCATTTGGTACTGTGGAACTTTTTTTTCTTCATTTCCGCCATTCCATCAATTACCAGACGAAATGGAAAATGTTTTCTGTGAACCATTGAGTGAGTCATTTGCAAAGCAGGAGTATTTTTGCTCCATTATTGCCTGGGCATAGCAGGCAGCTTATATTCTGTTCTGCTTTTGAAATGAAAAACATATAGTAAGAAACATTGCATTTTAAAGCAGGGTTGTTCAATCAAACTGCTGGTTCTCATTAGCGAACTGAGCTTGTACTGAGGAATGGTACTCAAGAGAATGGGGGAAAAAATTTGTGTGTGTATGTATATATATATATATATATATATATATATACCCACAGAATGTGCTAAGCTAATGAACGAGCAAGTCCAATCTGTGTCGTTCTCGTGTACTGCAGGTTTCACAGCGTTCAAATAAACTCTTTGTTTAAAGGGTATCCTTATCAGTTGATGGTGGCTTTGTTTTGTGACAGGTACTTTTCAAAAGATCAAGCCTGGGCTCTGGTTTGAAAAGCCCAGCTGTCGGTGGATGCATTAAATTGTGACAAGGTCAATTGCGAAGCTGGGCTTTCTAAAAGCCAGGCTGTGACACAGTGACAGTCCATCTCCCAGGATCAGTCACAGTAGATGGTAATGTCAGCAGGTTAAAATAGAGCTACAGCAGATAAAACAGAGAAAAATATTCAAATTCCCCACTGGTGCTGCTGGCGCAAAACATCTTGTGCTCTTACCCAAAGAATGCTTGATTAAGCGCTTTCCTTAAAAAAAAAAAAAAGAATGAAGCAGATTTGAAGACATGGTCACCTTTTAGCCACTTACTGTGTTGTGTTTCTTATGATGTACACAGTATGAACCATCTAAGTAGACATGCTCCGTTTGTACCCTTGACAAAATATCACGGTGCTTTACTTTCAATGTAGTGCTTTAATTGAATTTCATGTTATGTTAAAAAGACATTTTTTCATTTTAAAGGGACTTTCAACTTTTGTTAATCTTTTTATGCTTTTAGCTGTAGCCTACAACATGAATGTACTATTGATGGTGAAATGAAGAATAACCTTGGTCGATTTGATTGAAAGATTTATGCGCTTTTGTGTTTCTTTGACTGGACTTGAGTAGGACTGTATTTGAAGGCTCTGTGTCAAATTATCTGTCGAACCAATCAGAATTAGGACAGATTTTTTTGTCTGTGGTTCCTTTCCACTGCCAGTCAACACCCACACAATCCAAACTCTCTTAAGTTGTGTCTGATCCATGCTAGCATTTTAAAAACACCCCTTGCTATGGTAAAATGACTGTAAAACACAGCTTTAAAAAGTTTTAAAAGTGCCTGCACAAAGGCAGACTTTGCACTAGGCAAAGCTAGATAGCCACCTAGGGCCCACATGAGCCACGTTGATGGTTAAATAACCCATTTTGATATAGATTTTTATAATATATATATTATGTTTGTATTATATTATTATATACGTTATGGTTACAATAGACTCTGTTGGACTTCATAGTGGGACTACTGTGCAATGATAGACTGTAATAAACTGCAATTAAATAATGATCTACATTACAGAGATCCTAATGTTGTTATAAGCATGACATCGTAACAGTAGAACGCTTTTTGCTGCTATATAGAACCATTTTCAAAGAGTTCTATATAGCACCACATAAAACACGTTCTCCATAATCTGAAGAACATGCAAAGAAGCACTTAAGCATGCACATGGTTCTTTGAGTGTTCATGGTTCTATATAGAACCATTGTCTTTACTAAACGACCCTTGAAGAAGAACCATCTTTTAAAGAGTGTACTTTGGCAAATGCTAACACTGTTTGGATGATAGGCCAAGTTCTTCTACTTGCACTGTGGTTACTGTAATGACTCCCGGTTGAACATAACTTTATCTTCACATTCTAATATCTCTCACAGATTCAAAGTCCAACTTCTCACAGAATATAAAAGCTAGATATAGATATTTTTCTTTGCAAATGTTAATGCGCAGTTACTTTTATATTTGAATTTGGTTTTAATCTTGAACAATAGAAAAAATAGTAATTGTGGCATGTGCAAACATTTGGACATCCTTCCAGCTGTAAAGTCTAAGAAACTAATCAGCTGACAATTCGTATGCATAATAAATTCCCTGACTCTTCAAAACTTGTGTAACATTCAATAACTACGGGGTCCTCTAAGCAGCTGGCAGAGGATTGAAAAATTCCTATAACATGAATAAAAAAACTCTTAGCTGATCTTAGTAGAGTGTCCAACTTGTTGCGCATACCAAAATTATTTTTTTCTTTTTAGTTAACCAAATACAAAGTAACTGTGAATTATTTCCCAATTTTTTACATACAACTGTATATTCTTAACAGCTGGGATAGGCTCCAGCACCCCACCGCAACCCAGAAGGATAAGCGGTTTAGATGATGTGTGTGTGTGTGTGTGTGTGTGTGTGTGTGTGTGTGTGTGTGTGTGTGTGTGTATTCTTATAGTTTTTTTAAGAACCACGTTAGTGCTTCAATGCAAATAATAATGTTATTGTCTTTGTTCCAAGTTGCTTAAAAAAGTTTGGTTAATAAAACTGGCCAAAAAATAGATGCTGTGGCTACAAAGAAATCATAGTCATCCAAACAATTCAAGGTATAACTGATATTGAAATATATTATTTTATTGTTTACAGCCTTAGTCTTCAGGCCTGCTAGCAGACACCAGACACTCCATGAATGAATTTTGTTGGTTATTGCTTTGTCCAGACCCACTTTATGTAAGCCTACACAAAGCGAAGACCAGATTCATGAAGTCATAGGCAGATATTATTGGTGCTATAAGAGAAATTGTGTAATGTCCAAAAAAAATGCTTAGATATATCCTATTGCGCTCAACAGTGTCATTTTCCCACATGCCCCTTGATGCATTATGCATCAGACTCTGATGCGGTATCTGCCAGTTCTTGTCTTCTTTTTAATTTTGTCTCTTTTTTTAGTTCCTCATAGATCATTCCTTCTAGCCTCTCTGACTCTCATTTTCCTGCATCTCCTGTCAGTCTTGCATTTGCATTAAATATATGGGCTTTTTGTCCACCATTTGTTATTGTTCTTGTGATTTTTGTGTGATTCAGCGCTTTTATCTGTTTGATATTTTTCCCTGAGTACATTTACTCTAATGTATGTTAGTGTAACAAGTCATTTGGGCCATTTCTACTGTTCCATTCATCATAAAATGTTCTTAGACTATATAAAGACAAGCTATTTTTTTATAAAAGGAGTGCAAATGGCAATCATAAATACAAAGAACTGTTCAGTATGTCTAAACTAGAAATGGCTGAAAAACAGTCTTTACATTACATTACACTGAGTATAATATCATATCTATCAGTTTTTAATTTGTCCACACTTTACTTTTGTGCACCTACTGCCACTTTACTCTTCCATCTGTTGGACACTGTAGAGACCGAGAGCAGCATAAACTACAGCAGACATGTAGATGCTAGTGCAAGCCAGACTTTATGGGAATGAAGTGAGGTGTCAGTGTTTTGAGAGGGATAGAGAGAGGCGTGCAGCTTGGCTTGCCACTGTGGGGAGGGGTGGGGGCGGGTGTCGAGGCTGGAGGAGAAGCCAGAGGGAGTTTCTCCAAAAACAAACCCAAAAACAGCACATTAACATATGTCCTGTGTGAAGTTGTAACACTCACCCAGCTAAGCCGAGAGTGGTGCTGGGTGAGTGTGTGCAGGTGGCACAATCATGTGCTGCCAGACGTGCATGGTTTCCTGGCTCCTCTTGAAAGCCACACTGCTCCTGCTGCCCAAAACAGTGGTGCTGAACGTAGCCCACCCTCGTTAGGCACATTGGACAGCACTTTGCTGGCTTGTAGGCTTAAGCATTTTGTGTTTTAGGTGGGGAGAGTCCCACCCTCTGCCACACATCCTTCCAATCTTAAAACCAACCAATTACAACTGTGTCCTCCCAACAAATGCTGTTCCCAGAGTTCTCACTGACATCGTTCCCCTTCAGAACGACCCTAACATTTACACAAACAACTACCCAAACACATCTAGGCAGCCTTGCAAATTTCTCTCTTATGTGCAACTAAAATAGTTATAAATGTTGTTTACGAGGATATGGGATATAAGATCGCTTGCATAGAGAAGGGGAAAGTTAAATGAAAATCAGTGAAAACAGGACTTACCAAACTGGAGTTCACAAAATGATAAAAATATAGAAAGGAAATTGGTCTTCTAATAGCTGTGAAAGACCACCAAAACTGTCACCATCAGATGGATAGCAACCTGAAAAAGAGTTGTTCAATTTACACAATTGAAAAATGTACATCTGTTCCACACTAGGAATGCACTGATACTGATAGCGGTATCAGATATTGGCCCAATACTGTGGTCATGCACTCGTATTCATAAAAATGGTAAAGACCAACATCCGATACAACCTAATATGTGACGTAAGCCTAGGGTACGCTGCCGTGCTGATGAATCAATGACTGAAGCTGGCAGTCTGCTTACACAGAGAAGTGTTGCTGACGCAGTGACAGTAGACACAAAGGTCTGTTTAAAGATTTTTTTTGGTATATTCCCACCAGACATACGCTGTCCGATTTCAGCCTGTTTTTAAACACATACAAACACAAACAATACCATTTCCTCAATACGGGTGGAGACGTCATCACAACATCTTCCCCAATATGGGTGGAGACTCTTTTTCAATGTACTTTTGTCTTTGAGAGATGAGAGAGAGGTGAAAATCAAGCTCCGCTCTTGAAGCAACTCTTCACATCTGAAGAATCCAAACAATGGACTGACCACCCCAGAGCTGAGACCTCATCATCGTGGAACAAAGAAAGAAAGTTTCCCAAAAAGAAGCTGTAATAAAGACAAGAGTGGGCACACTAAATACTGAAAAAAGTTAATATTGTTTTTAGTTGCTGAGGCTTCTGTGTAATTTTTCTGTAAATGGTGGTCTTGACTAAAAATTTAATTAAGTGGGCTCTGACTTTTTACAGTATGTACAAAAGTACAAAGTAGAATATGGACCATTCTACACAAATACTTCAAACTGCAGTCCCTCAGTTAAAAATATATATACATTTAAAAAAAAACAATAAAGTATTAAGAGCTTACATTTTTACAAAGATTATGTTATGGTGTATTAAAACCCAGGGCATTCATTTAGATACTAATAAGCTAAAAATATACAAAATCATTTTTTAGGGTACTATCGGAAGGTGGCTGCCCTAAATTACAACTTGTGAGAATAATACTTTATTAATATTTTTTATATTTTTTTTCAATGTTTTTTTTTTTTTAAGATCCTTTTTGTTTCTTTTAAAATGAAGCGGAAAGAATAGATTTATCATGAGTTAAAATTTAGTGAAAACCCTTTATTTAAAAAATGCTGTCCCAAGTTTTCATGTCACTACCGCAAAAAAAAAAAAAAACGGGTTTTAGACTGCATCCCTGTCCCTCGTGGCCACATGCTGAGCAGTTAGGTCTCATTGTTTCAAAGGAAATGTGTCCCAAAGTCTGAAAATCAGCGAGTGATCTTAAGAATTCTTTTTTTTTTTTTGCAATTAAGTAAACTTTTTTGTGTTCTAATGAAAAAATATTATGATTTTATGTACAACTGTTCTGTGTTTGCTAGTCAAGTAGTGGCTTGATTACTAAAACTGTCACTACTGAAACAGTCGCTATCAAATTATTTGGTAAAGTTTTGGTAAACATTTGGACCCAGGTTGGTAGAATGACCGATATATTATATGTTGTTTATACAGCTCATTCTTGATTCAGCTGATTCTTGTTAAAATGGCCCTCGGAATGGGTAACTATAGTTTTTCCTCTTTGCTTTCGCTTTTGTTAGTTTGCTGTTTATTGATTTTTCTATAGGTCTCTTATGAGAACTGTCCAGTCTGCCCAAGGTGCTAAAAAGCTTCAAAAGACATTTAAATTAATTGTTTATAGTTTTAACTCATTATTAACACGTTAACTTTGGCAGCCCTAATATTTATCCTAGTGCCAGTTTTGGCTTTCAAAACATAATAATTTTTCTCCTACATGTCATGTTATCAAAAATGTTATCAAAGGAGTATGTATGTAAATGTCAGCAGAATCGTGTTAAAATCTTATCAAAACCAAACTGCTGACCTGAGCATAAAAATGTATGTCCTTTTTAATAAATACGGTAGCAAAGCAGTTTTAGCTTTTATTTATTTATTTTGGTGCTTCATTCATAGTATGTGTTCTGTGTTTTTAATGATTGTTTCTGTCTCTTTGCGAGGAGGTTCAAAAACAGGTTCAAGTACTCATGTCCTCATATCCTCATAGCAACATCATCTGTAAAATTTGATAGCAATCAGATGATTGCAGACAGATATTTCTCGAGATATATTTTATTTCCCAATGACTCATCTTGTTTTTATGCCATAAAAGCACCATTTTAAAGTATGTATACAACTCACAGTGAAAGCTGTGGGGAAAAATCCTCACATATGAATTCATAACTGTTCATTTTTGGACATTTTTATGCACACTTTCATCAGAAACGTACTATAGATGTTAAGATACCATGTAAATTAAGTTTTATTTTGTTGATATTTCCTCTTCTACTTTATGGTCAAGAATTTTTTTTTTTTTTAAACTTTTTTTGCTAGTCATATTTCTTTTGAGGAATCTATTTTTATATATTTAGGTTGGAAATATTGTCTGGTTCAAACAACATAGAACTTATTAATATAGAATTGTGTTTGCGTTAATGTAGTAGACCATATTTACCATTTTTAGCCACTGTTACAGTTAACCTCCACTGTGGGGTTAGTGGTAACATTTGCACTAGAGAGCTGTACGGAAATAAATTTCTCACCCACTCACCCCTGACATCTCTAACAACAACCCCATCCCATCCCAACCTGCTTTAACAGCATCCCATCCCCACATTACCCAGTACCGTCCCACCCCATAACCACATGCCCCATCACCATCTCCACATCATCGCTGTGTTTATTTATCTTATATAGGTGCATTCTCCTGACCCTACATAGTGCATGCACAGACTGTTGATTGAACCACTATAGAAATGGGGAAAATATGGGCATATATCACAGTATGTTCTGTACTGCTATGATTCATATTGCACACGGTCCATTTGTGTTGCTGTGTTGATTCATGGAGATATGAAACAACACTTTATAGCTGCATTTTAACCCCAAGTGGCTCCGTGGCTATGAAACTCTACCTAAGTGCTGCCATGAGTTAGACATGATGAGCAGCTACTGCATTTTCTCCCCATTGGACTGGAGCTTTGCTCTGTTTTCCTGAACGCATGCAGGTTGACCAAGTCCTGTGTATTTAATGTTCCTGATCTACTCTTACCACCATCTTAGCTGGTGGATGATTACAGCAATCTGTGTAGTGGTGTGGAAAAAGTGTTCTGCAGTTTCATTTAATAACAGTGCTGTTATCGGCCATTTTGTCCTTTTTAAAGGTGCTGGTACTTCATTTGGGCAGCCACTTTAGCTGTAGTGATGGCCAGTTAAGTGGGCCATTCTGTGATTCTCTAAGTGCTCAATTTTGGGGATTACATGCAGAGCAAATGTTCCACAGACGGCCGGAGGGAGAATGTTTGTGAATTGTTACTTCAGCCTTTTAGACATCTACACCACCAGCATGGGAATCATGTCCAGTCATCGCAGTTGCTTACTATATTGAGAAAAATTTAATCTTTTCTTAGCTGAAATTATATGATGCACTCATTGACATCCTGAGCTAGCATTATCACAGCTCTGTAGCTTCTTCATCTGAAGTCATACAGCCAAAGGCCCACAAAGCCCACATGGCCCACATTTCTTTGCACTAGCATTTTGTTCGGAGGACAGTGTTGAAGAGGCTCACTTTAAAAGTTAGTGGTCACTAATTGTCCTCTCAGACATATGCTTTTCTGTAGAAGTCTCAAACCACAAATCTATCTTTCTCACTTGGTTTTTAAGGTAATAAAATCATGATTTTTTATGCAGTTACATTTTTATACAAATTGACAAATATTTTGTAAAAATGTTTAATAAAAACTTTTTTCATGATAGCTCACTTTATGTATGATGTATTTGAGAGCCTTGAGGCTATATTTCTAGCAATAGGTAGAAAACAGTTGCTTAGTTACAGTTAAGTTATAGTTTGGGATTGGCATTTCAGCCTAATTTGATATTTAAATTTGTAAGGCATCACTCCAAAATTTTTTAAAAATATACCCCTGTGGGACTGGGTTTTTCTTTTGCATTGTAGCTCATATTTGTTTATCTTTAAAACAGATTGTTTTTGAAGTACGTGCACATGCCGCCAGCAACATCTAGCATTGCTCAATGTCTCTGAGCGCTTCTGAGCATCTCCCTATTGCTGCATTAAATTAAATCCAGTACCAGACCACAAAAAGCAATAGTAGGTGAAGAAAGGCTCTCAATCTAAAGCCTTTAAGATAAACAGAAAAATGCTAATTGTCTATCCTTAGCTACCGTTGCTGGCTTACTTCATTTTGTACCTTTTACCAAGTTTGTGAAAAATTAGTCGACGTTCACATTACAAGCCTCACTGCTCAAAATCTGTTTTTTTTGCTCAGATCCAATCACTTTAACATGATGGTTCACAGTCGTTTAGGTACGTGACTCAAATTTGTCATTAATGTGAATGAACCTGTGTCCTGAACTGTCCCGCATGCGCACATCCTAATGAGTAACATCACATGAATCAATCACGTGTCATGGAACAGCAAAAAAAGTAGCAGAACTAGCTTCCTATTTGCTGTAGTTGTACTTTGTAGTATTGCTTCCCGTGCATGGTGTAGCAGTCTTCAAATGGCTGTAGTAGTCTCTCTATGTTTCCTTCTTTGAAATAAAAAGATTAGAATGTCTGACCAAAACATAATACACAGGCTCTACACTGCCCTCTGGTGGAGTAAAGAGTTCTTAAATATGAAAACATTACAGAGAAGCTTTTATATCACCTTTTCTTTTAACAGCGCTTATTAATCGTTTGGGGACTGAAGACAAAAAAAAGCAAAATTTTTCACCAGTCCTCTGTTATACAAGTCTTTAGCTGTGCAGCCAAACAGGAAGGACTACACAGACATGCTATTGTAACACGTGCAGAACGTGGCTTGGCATTGTCGTCTTGGAATAAGCATGGAGGTCCCTGAAAAAGGCATTTGTCTACAGGGCAGAATATGTTGCTCAAAACGTGTTTAGTGTTAAACCCTGGCTTTTGAACTTCACACTGGTATTAGTCTGGATGTTCCTTCTCATCTTTGGCCTGGACAACACAATGTCCATTGTTTTCATAATGAATCTGAAAGGTTGACTCGTCAGACCACAAAACACATTTTTACTGTACATCAGCCTGTCTTTGATGAGCTCAAGCCCAGAGAAGAAGGCAGCATTTCTGGATGCTGTTGAATTAAGGGGTCACTGAATGATTGAAGGTCACAGATATTTAGTTGTGGTATGTTACTTTAAACTGTTGAATTATTATTCCCTGATGCATTTTTTGCAGAGTGGCGAGCACTGACTCATCCATGCTCATAAAGGACTAGGCCTTTCCTGGATGCTCCTTTTATGCCCAAGCGTGAATACATCACCTGTTTAGAATGTTTTTGAACATTTCACAATGTTTCTAGTCTTATATTGCTAGTAATAAATATTGTCTTTGTTCTGTTTTCATTCAAATACAGGTCAAAGTGGCTTTATAAATCTGTTTTCTGTTTTTATCTGCATTTCATGTATAGTCCCAAGTTTTTTGGGGATTTGAAGAATGTAGCCTTTTATCAGTGTCACCTGACCATATCAATTAATGATAACAAAGATTCCATTTCTCCAGCAGATGAGGACAAGGTTGAGGTTGTGCCCATTGTAAAATCCTCATGTGGACCACTAATCTAAATTAAAGAAGATCACATCAGAGCAGGACTGCCAAACACTGCATAGCCAGTAATTGCAGTTAGCTCACCTTCTTTCAGCAGAGCTGAATTATGAATGTGTATATGTACACCAAGAACGAGACGATACATTTTCACAGTTTCATTGTCAAATTAGCTTTAATCATCATCAGCTTACTTGACACAACTGCATGAACAGGTGTTCATCAGTAACTAGCAATCTGTAGTAACAGCCTCTCAGAGCTCATCCACTCTATGGACTAATGAGTTGCCAAATCCAGCAAAAAGGGTAAAATTAAACTCAGTATCGCATCTACAAACAGCAAACACAAATAACGTTCCAAATTGAAAGACTGAATGAATTAGGTATCAACACGAGACCCCTTGCTACAAAAATAACCGTTATCTCCCAGTTTAGTCTGTGTGCTGTGAACAAACACAAGACTTTTTCATTAGTCCAGGAACTCTGGTGGGTAAAAACTATTGACTTTGCTGCCTTTGATGTCAGCTATTTGTCCTTATGCCCTATCTTGGGTGCATTCGGTTAACCTAAATGTGTGAACAGCGCTTTGATGCTGTTTGCTGTGTTTAATGCTTGCTTCCTTTTCACTTTCCCTCAGAGATAAGGATCACCAGAGACCTTATGAAATTTAAAATTTCGATTTATACAGCACTGTTGACCAAAGTGTGTCATAGTTCACCATCTCCAAGCCAAGTGCATTTTGCTTCATCTTCGATTTATTTGATTGTAAAGTGTGTTTTAGCCACTTTTGGATAAGATCTTGTTTATGCTTCAGGTCTAGGCTTTTCGTCAGTACTTTTACGCAGTAAAGAATCAAAAACTAGGTGTGAACGAATTTCCTCCAGCCAGCCTCAGGTTCTCCACATTGCGAAGGTGTTGCGAATGACCCTTTGATTTCTTTTTGCACAACAAAGATCAAAACATCTTTGAGAGGAGCTATAAAGTACTGTCCTCAAAGCTAGCAGTGAACTTTAGATGCAGGCTTGAGAGAGTGCTTGACAGGGATAACTATGGCTTTCAGTAAACACATAGGAAATGGTTTCCCATTCATGAGGCAAGACTTAGTAATTATTGGAAGAGCATTTAAGGGCTTCATTTAGCTCTGTGAACTGAACAACATTTCCTCTCCTTTATTTATTAGTGGAAATGCATTTTTAAATGTCCATCCAAAGGCCCCTGTCGTCTGGCTTAAATTGAATTCAAACGCAACAGGAAACGTTGGACCCTTTGGCTATGAAACATTAACAATCCAATTCAAATGGCTTCTAATCCCAGGATGCAGCATTAAACATTGAGATTGCATGCAAACCCTTCTAAACTTACCTAAACTTAAATTTAAAGTGTTGATTTTGTTTGCATGCTAAATGTCTTTAGATTTTTTTTTTATTTCTATGTGTAATCAAGGTTTTTTAGGGATAAACATCTAATTTATAGGCCAAGCAGACTGTTCCCTGGCTTCAGCTGGTCTAATGCTGTTAGCTAGCTATGTTGACATCCATTAAACCAACATTAATACTACTAGGCTGCTGTAGCATGGCTGATGGATTTGTCAACAACAATTTCCTTGTTGCTCTTCCCATATATGTAGACATTATTAAAAAAAAACAAAGCGTGATATGTTGAGCTACACTGACTGCCTGTTTTATTAGATACACCTATCTTATATCTATACTCATTACCCATTGCTCAGGTCCACATATCTTATAGGCGCTTTGTAGTTCTATAATTGCAGATTGCAGCCCATCTTAATCTCTCTTTACCCCTCTCATCAATAGTCAGGACCCCCAGAAGACACCACTGAGCAGGCATTATTTGGGTGGTGGATCATTCTTATCACTGCAGTGACACTGGCATTATATTACATCAATGTTATTGCAGTGTTGAGAATGATATACCACCCAAATAAAACCTGCCCAGTGGTGGTCCTGCGGGGATCCTGACTATTGCACTTGTATGTTAAGTGGACCTGATAAAACTGACAGTCAGTGTACATACAAGGGACCTATTAAATACCTATACCTATGTACCTATTAAATTGGCCAGTGGGTCAAGCTGCTCAGTGAAAGCAACAGTGAAATAGAAGCTTATCAATTAAGTAACACAAACTACAACTGATCTATCTTTACATGCATACAAACTGAAGATAATTTGAATGTACATTTAGATTGACTTTGCTTGATTTGATTTGTTTAAGTGATGCCAATCTTATACTAAGAGTCTGCATCAGGCCAAGGGCTGTCAGAGTGGATATCAAAAGAAAAAAAAGAATCTGAGTCCTGTAACAAATCTAACATGAAATAGTGCACACTCACATTGATTGATGTGATACTGTTAGCTGTATATTTCTTCTTGTAGGGTAATGCAGCATTTCAGTATTTTGAGTAGGATAGCCTACTTTTAGACTTTTATATGAAGTGCTTAAAAGTAGCTATTTTTTAAGCTTAGTTGTTTTTAAAGAGAAAATATCAGATTTTTAAAAATAGTTTTAATATCAATATTGGAAAAGAAAATGTAGTATTGAGCAGAGATGTGGACTCACAACTCACCTTTAACTAACTTGAGATTTAAGTCTTGTGAAATTTAAGCATGGGGAAAGAGGCTTTAAATAAATTAGGGCTTTAAATGAATATTTGAATGTTTTTTTTTTTTCTGATCTACACATGTGTCTTCTGGAAGTTTTTCAGTGGTCATTCGCAGTGTCATTCACTCTTAGCTTTCAGTGGCATCAGGTCCAGCATGGCCTCAAGTAAGGAGCCTTTCATTATAGGGAGGCCTTTGGTCTGATGGACAGAACGAAGCACTACATACAGTAAATGCGTTGTTTAAGGGAAAGAGGCAGAATAACTCAGAACCATTGCCTAGCATGTAGTTTGGATAGTAAGTATGCAAGCAAGTGCAGTAGCTAATCTACCTGAAGTTTAAGTAAGTTAAAGATCAAATTCCTTTAAAACTTAAAGGAACTTAGCAGAACCTCAGCTGGGTTAGCTGTTATTCTAACTAGATAGATTACTAACTATACAAACGTCAGCCTAGCAACCCATTTTAAGCTGTTTTGCCTCTTTCCTTTAAACACCACATTTACTGCATGTAGCACTTCAGTCTGAAAGACAGAACTAAATGTTTTATCTATAATGAAATGCTGGTTATTTTAAGCTGCATTAAGCTAAACACTAAAATTCTGTACTAAAGACCAGAGGGTGGACCTTCACCCCAGACTCGAATTAAGTGACTTGTAGATATCTCTGTTAAAGCTCTAAAGCTTGTCCTCTTAACAGTAGCCGCAAAAGAAAGTGTGGAACCTGACGAGATCAATTGAGACTTGAACTAGGTAAGACATTCAGCAACTGGTGACTATGCTTCTTCTGCTCTGTCTCAGCAGACTCCCTGTTCAGCGGCCTCGGACTGGGCGCAGTGGTGGGTCTGGGGCTGGCCGGCCTGTTGCTCCTGCTGGTGCTGGTTGATGTCAGCTGTTTCTTCCTGCGCCAGTGCGGCCTGCTCATGTGCATCTCCCGGAAGCTTTGCAGCAAGAAGACTGCCACCAGCAGCAAAGGCAAAGAGCTGGAGGAGGGCAAGGCAGCCTACCTGTGAGTTCAGCCCAGGCTTAACCAGGCCATTTTCCTATTGACTGTCCTACTGTGTTACATGTTACGTAGTGTAGTTCACCTGTTTAACTAGACACGCCTCATCAGTCAATAATAGAGGTGGGCTATATGGTCAAAGGGTAATCATGTGATACTTCACGATGCACAGTACATAGGACATTTAGTTTTAACAAGTTTTAACCATGGAAAAACTATGCTGTAAGTACAATGATTTTTACTTTTCATTAACATCAATAGGAAAAATCAAACATAGCAGACAAACATTTAATTAGCTTCTTTTTAACCTAGTGCAATATAATAGTCCCTGATTGTGCTCCGTAGCTCCAATTGATGTTAGTATTGTTAGGTGAAGTGAAGCCACGTGAGCATGCTTTCAGAAAGGAAGAGAAGTGAGGAATACTGACTTCAGTCTTCTCTTGGCTTACAGACTGCAGATCCTCTTAATGTGGTAACAGCACAGAGAAGCTGCTTAGACCAAAGAAAATAAACATGCTTGAGTTACTGCTCAAAAATGTGTAAGCTGATTTGCTATGGTTTGGTTGTTCTTGGTGTGCTTTGGTACTTGTTGTTATTAATGATTTAATGATAATGCATTTACAGCTTAAATATTGAAATAAGTATGCTAGCTAGTGCAATAGCTAATCTAGAAGTTAATCTAAAAGAAGTTATTAAAACCTCACTAAATTAGCTGTTAAGCTAGCTAGCAATTTTTCACACAACACAAAACCCAAAACTGGCCACTTTTCAGTGGCCTCTAACAGATTTTCAGTCCTTTCACAAATACCAGCTTTCGGTCGTCTGCTGCTGCTTGTCCGGTCCGTTCTATGCAGAGAAACAAATGGACTGCAGTCTGTAATTGTAGATCTACAAAGTACACCTATGTGGTAAGTGGAGCTGATAAAATGGACAATGAATGTAGATACAAGAAAGTGTACTTAATGAAGTGGCCAGTCAGTGTATTTAGACTGATACAGACATGGATACACATTAAAAGAAAACAAAGATTGCGAGACAAATATGATTACTTTTGTGCATGTTAACACAGCATTTTCTTACATTTAAATTATCCTTGATTTGATTTATGACTTGATTTGCAATAGCAAATAACTATAAAATACATCCACAATTTGTGTCTGTTTTCCTGTACAAGCCCTAAACAATTCACCTATGTCTCCTGTGTTTCTGCATTCAGTTTGCCAGTTTTAGAAATAGTGACAATGACTACGATATCATGATAGAATTCAACATGATAACAATAAAATATCACCATATCGCCCACCCCTAATCTGTCACATCTATTAAACCCCAGTCGGTTTTTTCCCCACTGCATCTTTTATGTCCTTTTGTGTACTGCGTAAGCATGTTGAGGTGTTTGTTTGTTTTTGCTTTTGTTTTTATCTGTGAGTAATCAAACCCACATTGACTAAGAGGAGAGATTTCATATAGCGTAACAGGTTTCTTATTTAAAATACACATGGATCTGGCTGAAGAATGGGGATCTTTGGAAAGTCGTTTTTGATTGACAGACTGCATTTAGCCTACCCATGGCGAGTGATGGAAATTTAATGATGGCTTTTGTTAAAGTTAATGCCAAGTTTTGTCAGTCTATTAGTCATCTCCTTTCTAAACTGTGCAATTATCACAGAGGGAAGGTGTCCATTCTTTTACACAGCCATACCCAGGAAGTTCAGACAGCCTGGAGGGGAAATGTCTCAATTCTTGGAAGGAATTTAATGTTCTCTAATGAGGGGCATTCGGTCTAAAAGGTCAGTGGTTGTCCTGATTATTTTATTAGAGCACAGAGTGAGGAAGTGGAAAGGATTAGGCTTTTGATACTGATGTGCTAGATGGCCCGTTTCAGTGTCATTAGTGCTGGGTGGTATTAGTATTATTGTTATAATATTGGTATTGGTATATCACAGTTTTTCCAGAAGGATTACTTTATGACAGCATCATGTCATGATATTTAAGTTTGCCTTAATGAAGTTAATAAACCCATGCTCCCTGAGGACAGCTACTCTGTGGTAAAAGAATGTGCTACAAACCCTGTTTGGATTGGTTTGTAGGCCTGGGTGATATAACTGGACATATGATTATTAAACAATATACACATGCAATCTTTCATTCCCTTTTACTCTTAAAACAAAGAATTGTTATAGAGCAGACTCTAGACTATGGTAAATTTTTCACTGTCCCTGCTAGGGGTTTACATACAGCCATGTGTCAGTCACATGTAACAGTGTTCAATGCAATTAAGCCTTTCTTCATGTTATTAAAGATTTACGTTAGCATTGCTGGTGCCAAGCTAACCGTGGTTCGCCGTTCATAGCCGCTGTAGCTAAAACACAGTCAACTGATGGCTGATTAGTTATTCAGTGAACATTTCAGTAAAATTTTGTCTGATCCTTCCAGTAAATATTTAAAGCTAAAGGCTGTAACTGAATATTTTCAAAGGGGCCTTGTTAGCCTGTTAGCTGTGAGCCTGTTAGCTGCCTTTAATGTAATTTTCTGTTCATGAAATGAATTAAGTGCAGTACCTGTGAAATAGCATTTCTGTTATAATTCTGCTGTATTATTACAGATATAGTGTACTATTTTGTAGATAGAATAGGTAGTTATAGTGGCAAACATTAATGTCAAAGCATGTTAAATCAGGGACAAATGCAACTGGCTAGCTAAGTAGCTTGCAGGTTGCTATGAACATTTCCATTCATAGAAAACTGATAATGATTGATAAATTGTGACTTTCAGATGCCAGAAGTTTAAGTGCACTGAAACAGTTTTGACAGTGATGTTCTAGAAAATGGCTGGTTCCCAGGGCAGTACCCTGACTACTGAACAATAGAGCTCGTTGAGACACACCCTCAGCCTCAGGCACTCCACCCACATGTGTATGGAGTTTCTGGTGTCTGTAGTAGCTTAAGCTGGCCGCAACAATCAGATTTGTGTCAGTTGTGCTCTGGTTGGCTACCCGTACGTCCATGTCACTGCACTTCCGTTCATCCGTGTTTTAACAATCCAACGGGAAACAAACTTTGCAAGCCTTGCGTGACATGACTGAGCCTTTCGGAGTGGGAAATATAGTCACTGGATTAAACAAAGTACAAAGTATCTTTATAAGTTATTCAGCAGTTCTCACTTCCTTAGCCCTGTTTTGAAAAACACCTTCTATCTATGTCATGTAACAGTAATGGCTGCTGGTTGGTTATTTTGCATGGCCCAATGCTCTCAAAGTTGGCAGTTTGTGGCCAAGTGAAGGGACAAAATGCTTATGACTTTGATGATAGGCAGAAATCTGGCTTGCTTTACTAAAAGAGGAAACGTGTGAACCTACACCAGCAGGAGCTTACGAATGCACATGCACAGTTCCGAAACTAGATAGATATTGTTTTCCAATAAAATTTTGTTGATAATCCTGATTTTAAAAAGAAAATATCATGCTAATTACTTATTGATATCACCCAGGCCTGTTGGACTGTTTTGTTCTTTTTTCTTTTCTACATCAAAAAGAATCTTATGTTGTGTATCTCTATCATTGTACAGGCAGCAGAGATATCACTGTTTTATAGAATAGAATATTAACATGTGACACCAATACCTATAAATTGATATAGACGATGTACCACCCAGCACTAAGTGACATGCGGTATTATGTCCAGGAATGAAGCATGTGCAAATTGGCAGAGGACAGAGTTTTTTTTTTTTTTTCCCCATTAAATTGGAGTGGTAATTTAATAAGAAACTGCGAGGTGTAGAGAACAAGCAGGGCAAACATGCACTGACAGCCATCCCCAAAGCCTTTCTGGTAAAGTCCTTATTAGTGAGATTATTGTGCCTTGAGAGAAAAGTAAAGCCTCTTTCTGTGCTGCCTCTGGGGTTTGTAGATAACTCTGAATGCAAGCGGTCTTAGGCTATACGCAGCGCATAAGGCTCTTCTGTCAACAGTGAGGATGTGGGATCAGCCTATTCCCAGCAAAGCGCATCCCTAATGGCATTGTCTCTATAGCAGCTTCTGCCAGGCTCGTAATGCCTACCTCTTGATGTGTGTGCGTTTGTGTGTATGTGTGTGTGTGCGCGCATGTGTGAGTAGGGGTGATGGGTCCAAGGAGCCCATTGTGGAGATGAGGACAGAAGAAGAGAGAATAACTAACCCAGAGGACGGCAGTCCAGTGCACGAACCAAATGAGACAACTCCTCTAACTGAGCCAGAGTAAGAGGCAGATCTGTCATGGAAAAGTACTAAAGTAACTGTAGTCACTGAAGAAAGGGAATCAATTAGCTTTGCAAGCATTTCGAATATGTTTAGTCATACTGTAGCGCTGGAAGGTTGTGGTTTTGTAGCTTATTGTTTTGTTAAGCTTATTGTTTTTTCAGTTTAATCACAGCATTAGCTCTTTGGGTAGTTTGGCTAGTTTTGGCATATTGGCTGGAGTTCTGTGCTTCTTATTTGTTCACAGTGACTTTCTTGACTTTTAAAGGTATTATTAAGTTGTGCTGTCAAGTAGAACAACATTGTAGTCATACTGGTGTGACCTTTTACCCATTGCATATGGCTTAATAAGAGGCCCAGTCACATTAGCATTTTGACAGTGAAATTCGCACTTTCATTCATTTCACTGTGAAATGCCACAGTGGGGAGTTTTGCATTGCAGACTTCCAGAGTGAAAAAATTCTATGAAGGACTTTAGGGCTGAGACCACTCACCAATGTTTTGTTAATTAATGATA
The DNA here is from genome assembly GCF_904425465.1 of Colossoma macropomum. Taxonomy (NCBI): domain Eukaryota; kingdom Metazoa; phylum Chordata; class Actinopteri; order Characiformes; family Serrasalmidae; genus Colossoma; species Colossoma macropomum. Next base: position 15,670,311 of record NW_023494808.1, read on the forward strand.
ACTGCTATAAAATCGAGTAGCATTTATTGTTTTTTTTTTTCTATCCATTTTGAATGCACTTTATCTGAGATTCTAGTCCAAGTTTTATTTCATTCATACGCACACAGCAATGAGTTTTCCTGTGAACAATGGCAGGAGTGTTAGATGAAGTGCTGGCATACAATGCTGTCTTCTTACAACTAGTCAATTGTTATGAAATTAAATAATTGAAACCTTCCCACCAAGTCCAATGCATTCTTTTTGTCTAACAGAGAGAACACAGGAAGAAGGCCAAGAGGAGAAAGAAATAGATTTGTTAAGTAGTAACACTGATGAAACTGCTATTTAGCTTTTAGCCATTGCAACTCAAAAACACTGGATAACAGCCCATTCTGCTGTTAAAAGAAAGTTCACAAACAGCACAAGCAGTTCCACTGACTCACAGAAGCTGAAGCAGCCATAAAGCAGGTATTCATTTTAGCAGTGTCTAGACCAGGCCTGGATCATCACATTGTGGGTCCCTGGGCATTACCTGGCCACCTTTTTTTTTGGTGGTCAGGGATTTTTTTTTTTGTAAGAATAGATTTGAATCTTCCAATCTGGGCTGTGAAAGCAGTACATTTTCAAAATGCCCAGTGCCATGAAATGAGGATGTAGCCTATTGTTGATAGCAGGGCAGTCATCATTCTGCGTAATCCAATAGCCTATAGTGGTAAAAAGGAAAACCATAGCAAGATTACACACACAAGAACACGTTAACATAAACCCAGCGGCCAGTGCAGCACTTACAACATGCATCCACTCTTGACAAGCACATTTACCTAAATTTAGATGAGAATTAAAATCAGACAGCTGACGTGTACCTAACAATGACGAAGAAAACAACACCAGCAAACTTTAAAACTGAAACCGCCAAGCGTCCTAAGGTAATCATACAGCTACGGCAGGCATGGAAATTGTTTATGAATCAGCACCTTTTTTTCTTATGTTTGACTTTGGAAATGGGCATCCTCTATTCAGTCAGGGTTTCAGGTCTCGCTTTTACAGGTCCTGCAGATCCTCCCCTCATTTCTGGAGCTTAAAATTCAAGGTACCTTTACAGGAACGCTAGTTCGCTGATTAAAAAAAAAAAAGCTGACAGCTTGACTGAGGTAATGGAAGATTGCTAGAAGTGACTGGAGGAGAAAATAAAGCAGACATTTATAAAAGACTTGAAGAGCGTCAGAATTATAACACAATGACAAGACTGTAATTAGTTTAGTTTTTTCTCTGTGCAGAAAAGTAAAGTTTCCACCACACGGGGGCCCCCTAGTGACCTGGACCCCTGAAATCCCATAAAACCCATGGGATAATCTAGGCCTAGTCTAGAAGCAATACTTTATATAATTCTTCCCAAGCTAACTATAAATTAATACGCAACTAGGCCAGTTTCCTCACTCTCAATACAATATCTCTAACCACAGCTCACATCATTTCTAAATCTTTAACTGCACCAATGCAGGATGTTTTATTGCCAATTTTCCTACCTTTTTCGCAGGCAAGGCAGGGACCGCAAATGTCTAGTGTGACTGTTGCTTTACACTTTCCCCTAGTGATGCAGGGAATGGTATCGCATATCTTATCCATTGCATGTCTAAGGCATTGCATATGCCTTTGTAGGTGTTTTTTATCTTAGTCCATCATCCTTGTTTTTTTGTTGAATGTACAGGACAAACATATTACATATGATCATCATCTACCATCCCTGTGTTTGTGTTCCTCCCAGTGACTGTGTTTGAGAACTTCCTTTTAAGGATTAAAGCTGGTAAGCATCTGTTTTCTTTGTTGCAGAAAACTCCCTCTCAAAGAGGAAAATGGAAAAGACGTCCTTAAGCCGGACTTGATCGAGATCAAGGTGCACAGCGACAACAGCATCCACACAAAACAGGACGACAGCAAAGCGTAATGCGGGGGGACATTCTTTGGGAGGACGCTCCAAGCCTGGCCCGAACAAGACCAAAACACCGGGAAAAAAATGTAAAAAGAAAAATACAAGGGTAAATCGGAATCCTCAGAAGTAGAACGGCTAATCAAGGGCACACACACAGGGGCATCTGTAAATATGTTATAAATATATAAAAAAAAAAGAGAGTTGAGTTTTTATTGTGATAAATTAATTGTCCTTTCTATTTGAAGCAGCTCCAGCTGAAGGCACTTGATTTTGAGTGACATTTTCTGTTTTTAGCCACCTTTTGTGTTGGTAGGGCTTTATATTCATGCCTCCACTTCAGCTTTGATTCCGTCCTTGCAAATTAAAACACGTTGGGTCTCTGTGGATAACACGGAGCTTTCAGGACCATTTGGCGTGTGCCAAAATGTCCCCACATGGACATCACTATGGACGTTACCATCTGATTGCCATGTCTTGTCCACATTTCTCCAGCATGTGACCTCGGGTCACGTTCCTTCAAAACAGCAGCCTTGCTGTTTTGCTGTTTTTTGTTTTTTTTTTGCTAGACTTCTCACCATACTACTCTATTTGTGCATCTATGGAGTATGCTAACTATGCGCTCATTGGATTTTGAGGCACCAGTTACTCTGCAAAAGAAAATCCTTACATGAGAGACATTAAAAAGGCATTTTTGTTATCAACCACAAGGCCCCTCATGTTGCTGTTGCATTCCACTTTCCATTAAAAACAGTTACGTGCGCGTGAATGTGAGTATGTTGTGCTAAAGGCAATGTCTGTTTCGTGAGCCATTCTGAGTTATTCTATTTTCTATATTTTATGATGAATTTCACTCGTTTGTACATATGCGTGTATAACGTAGTGCTAACATACTGTATATCAAGTGTTCCTAGAAAACCACAAATAAAGAATCAGGTACGGTAGAGTCTGCTGTAAGTACGGTGCAGAAATTTGATTTATGAATTGTGAAAATATGTGTGGGCGGCGTCCACTGGCTCTGGGTGAAGTTCCAATGAAAATTTTGTGTTTAACTTAAGAATAATGCCAGCGAAACTAATAGTTACAGCCTTGAAGTGCAGATGTGGCACACCAATCGTACATTTACTTTTTTTCCCAAATGTGTTATCCTCTAAAATATGGGTAAAATATATATTTTTTTAATACTCACATTTTCTTGGGGTTAAAAGAATTTTAAACAGGTACATTACTGAGGCCCTAAGAATGCCAAACTTAAGTTTCCTTAAGCTTTCTCAGTTGAGTACATCCATATAAAAAAAAAAATAAAAATCTCACTGTTAAGATGATGGGCACTCGAGTCAGCAATGTCCACTGACGCCAGAGGCAAGATGGCCTGAAACTGTTGGCTAGCGTGCATTTTGGCTAACACGAATAGCAAGAGTAATAGCCAATTTAGCTTAATTTGTCAGCTAATCTAGATGAAGTCAATTACAAATTACAGATTAGATTACTTTAAACTCACCGCAATTTATCAAAACATGGGATTGAGATAAATTGTGGCTATGACTTAGTAAGACATGGGAACAAGATAGTTAAGTTGTGACCACGATTTAGTAAGGCATGAAAACAAGATAGTTAAGTAATGGCAATGATTTGTTAAGCCGTGGGAGCAAGATAGTTAAGTGGTGGCCAAGACTTAGTAAGGTGTCAGAACGAAACAGTTGTGACAGTGACTTAGAAGGTGTAGGAACAAGTTAATTCAGTTTTGACAGTTAAGTAGTGGCTACATATTAGTATGACATGGGACCAAAATTGTTAAGTGGTGGTCATGGAAATTCAGCCATTCCAGCACTTTACTAAGTTGTGGCCATGACCTAAGTCGACTCAATTCAGACATGTAGTGTCTTGTGAACATCTCTGCTGTTGAGCATTATTATTATTATTATTTGAGTTATGATATATGACTATTTTGAAATAGGCACCACAGTTTGTTACTGTCAGTACTGAAGGTAAAGAAACCTTTGGTAACCCTTTCCTGTAGGTTACTTTTCATAAGGCTACATAACAACTACATAAGCTATTTATGTAGGGTTATGTCAGTTGTCACGACAAGTTTATTCAGGTGTCATGTAGCCTTATGAACAGCACCCTGGTAAAGAGTTACCAAACTTTTTTTCAGTTTATTTAGCAAATGAAACTTCACATTAATATACAAAAAAAAAATGCTTTTATTTTAACATTGAGATTATTTCAGCATATAGATAAACCAAAATGTCTAATGAACATCCATCATAACATGCCTGTAAATAACATAAATTATGTTCCGAATCAGTTTGGATACTAGATGAACATTTAGTCAGGATGCTAACTTGGTCACTGTTAACGGTGATAACTTGCTTTTACAGTAATAGCAAACATTCACCATTACTGAATGTCAATCATAAATTAAATTTAACATAACAGCATTCCTATGTTGAATAATTCAGCAGTAGTTAATCAGTGCAGTCAGGAGTTTGATTTAAAGACTTTAATTTAAGATCACTGCAGATGAATGTTGAACTGTTATGCTGAAACTAAAGCATTTGTTCTATTTCGTCTGTGATTGTGCGTGTATGAATATGAGAGATTTTAAATGTGTTTTGATGTGTGAGGAGAGCTTGTAAGTTAAAGTGAGATTTCCTGTGTTCTTTTATTTATTTATTTATTTTGAATTGATGCAGTGATGAAATCTTGTACGCAGGAGAGAGGTGAAACTCGGTCTGTGCTTGTTGCGCTGCACACCAGCTTGTCAAATTGAATTTAGCTGATATGAGCTTTCAGTGTTTTTTTCAAGCTGCCCCAATACACACTCACTTCAGGCCACTTCAGACCACATAATTTCAGACACACAGCTGAAATTGAGTTTATATTCAAAGATTCTGTTGTTGTCTATGCATAAGTTGAATAGAAACTCAACCTTTGCTTGTGTGTCTTTTTCTTTTCTTTTTTATGTAGGACTTGGCTGCCTGCATTATTCTCTAAAGAGATTTTGGGTGTTTTACTCTTCGTCTGGATTTCAGGCTCCAATCAGATCTCATGGAATTTGTAGGAATTCACACGAGCTTTTGTGTGAGGAGTTGCAATCAGTTAACCCTTTAAAGTTGAGAGTTATTGCAGTTTGCTGTGGTATTTAAATGAAATAACAATTATGTGCAGTGTTTACGATGCTGTACGCTACTTTCTGGCTTGGATAAAAGGATGGAAATGACTGGCTGGTGTTTATCTGGCAAGTGAAATTCTTATTTATCTATCAAATCAAATGATCCGCACAATCTTTACCATTAAATGATTTTCAAATGTGAAGATGCACAGAATCTGAATTGATATCCCAAGAATGGCACCCAATCATTGATATAAGGGTCACTCTACCGAAATTTTTCAAAACATTTTTCAAATATGAATAAATGCGCATGCACAAATCTCTATAACAGTATTAATTCATTAGTAAAATACATGCTATTATTATTATTACTGCTACAAACTGTGCAAAACATCTCCGGTAATGGATTTTTCTGTTTGGGAATACATTTTTTTCAGGTACTCTCCCGTCGCCAACATTTTGAATCACATCTTACACTAGAAGTGAGTACCAAAAAACAACACAATTGGATAGATTTGCCTCCAGGCTCACCAGCTTCCCCGCAGTGACGTTTTTTTGTATATAAAAGCAAATGAAGGCCATATCAAGTACGATTGTTCGCTGTCAAAAGCACCCCATGGCTGAATGTCAGCTTGCCCGACCAGGCAAGTGATTTATATGCTGCTGTCTTGAATTCATATTACTCCTGCCCCGGGTGCTGTGACCATCGTAACCTGCACTTCATGTTTCATGAGTAACATCACTGACGCAATCTTCTTGTAACACATAAATCTGTCAGTATTTTATCCAAATTTATCAGAAATATGAATAGAGTTTCACTAACCACAGACTTCTCAGAGTTAGACTTTCTTACTTGGACATATCCATACAAGAGGTAATTCAAAAAGTCCTTCCTGATTTTGTTTTGTTACATTATTTTGTTTTTAATTAATTACTTGAACTATTTTGTCTCTGTAAGCCCACTGAAAAATCTTAGGATGAGATTTATTATTACAAAAAAATTAAATTTATATCATTATATTTCAAATCATTTTTAACACAGGACAGAAACTTTTAATGCATTTTTACAACTTAAACTGAAAAACAAACCTCAAAATTATCTTTAGAATAAAAATAAATAATATTCCAGTATCAATGAAGTCACTGCTTCGACATGCTGTTTTTCCATGCGTAATATGACAAACACATCACATCACTAAATAGTTGTTTGTCTGTGAATTTAGGAATAGAACAAAGGATAAACAGACATTTTGGTTTATTTATATTTTGATCTCATTTTCATGGCTTCAGAGTTCTGGGGTACCATTTGCCAAAGCAAAAATGGTACAATCTCTAACAGTGTGCTATACAAGTGTGTGGCAGAGCTGAGCTGGCTTGTGCCAAAGGATCAGCATCTAACACTGATCTTCTAGTGTCTGAGTTAGCACTTTTTATTTAAAGATTTTCTGCAAACTGAAATAATAGTTTGGGGTGGCTTGATGTTTTTAGACATAAGCAAGCTTCCCATAGCATTCTTCAAGCCCTAATAATCGAAAATCAAGTCAAGTCAAATTTATTTGTATAGCGCTTTTTACAACTGATGTTGTCACAAAACATCTTCACAGAAATCCATTAATGAAGTGTAAAGCACTCAGTTGCACTTGATTTTCACTGATATTAAATACTACAAATAAACTCATAATCACACACTTCTTGAAAACTAATGTATAGAGAATATTATACGTAATGTATTTACCAGATTTTCAAACAAATTATGATACTATTTCAGCCCTGCATGGCTCACCACAACTTATCTATAGGTCTACAACTCGGTCTTGAAAAAGCTACGGGAAACACTGGTATCATTCTGAAATGAATTTCAATTGTTTACATTCTGTACTGACAGATTCCAACATTCTTTTGTTTGTTGTCAAAAAGTGACAAAATATGATGAGGATGCATTCTTTCAATTTTTCAAATTCAAATCAAAATATAAAGTCTCCTTTTCTACATTGTCAGAAAAAAGATGCTATACAGGTACATTTTTCAATCACAAGGTACAAACAATCTGAATGTCTCCTCAAAGATTTTTAATATCCAATTGTGCACCTGTGTTTCCCAGGGAGAAGATACATTTTTCACAACCTAATATTTAAAAATATAATAATAATACAATAGAAATATGCATAATTAATATATAAAAATAAGTGCAATGGAATAATGGAGTACTAAAGGTGCTGAAGACGAACCCTTGAGTGTACCAAAGTGCTTTTCTTATCTGCGATGATAACGCTGTTAATTTTGTACCTGCATGTGGTTCAATCATCACAACAACAAAAATAAACCTCGCTTGTAACAATTCCTGCAAATTCTTTGTGAGATCTGGTTGGCTGGCCTACAACTGAGGTAACTGATGGAGGCTGTTGCCTGTGGAACACCTGTTACGATGTAATTTTCCTGTTGTAAATAAATGTGTCCTGGTATAAAACAGTGCTTGTATGAACTTGGCCCTGCGTTGTACTTGTCCAGCGTCTTAATTAATTGAATGCAAATTCATGTAAAATCTGTGAAAAGATAATGATCACTGAAGGAGTGTACAAAGAGCCTGTACTGACCACTGTTCCACAAAAGGCTTGACTCTTTCAAAAGGTTTTCTGACCACTTGAGTAAACATTAGCGTTATTAGCAGTGGGGCTGTAAACGGCATGGCAAACAATAAATGACCTGCAGTAATTTGACTTTAATTAGGCTACTCTGGCAGTTTTCTCTTGAGTTTGAATTTTTTTCATTATACAAGATGTCCTCAAGAGGATGTTTTCCTCGTCTGACTGGTTTTATTTATTCATGTGTTTTCTTTTTTATTATACATACTTGTTTTAATTAAGCGAAGCGTTTAAGGTAATCAAGTAACTAATAGTCCTCTGTGTCCTGCCGGAGGCTATAATGCCATTTTGGATGGAATACTCTTTTTAACGATGTTAACTATAAATGTATTAGCACTGGTCTTCATCATTATACCCCTACATCATTAAACACACATGTGCACCAATGATTATAGCTGAGTAATGTTTAATAGTCACAAAAAAAATGGTCTCCAACCTTTACTCAAATTCAGGCCCTCATTATATTAGTATATGATGGTGCCTTTCCGTTAATAATTAAGATGAAAAAGAGAGTTGCTGACATACTGTGCAGCAACAGATTAGCTACAGTCACTAATTGTAGACCTAAACAGTGACATATAAAGTGACATATCATAAAGTGGCCAGTAATATTCTAATACATTCTAATGTCCAGTGTCTATTTATTTGGTGAATTTAACATATTGGAAAAAAAAAAAAAATCTTTTGCACAGGCTACATTTGATGTTTTATTTTTCACAATATGTTACATTCAGCAAATAAACAGTAGTCGTGCATTAAATGTGCAGAAATGTGTTCTCTGTAGAGGATGTGTTCCCTCAGGACCTGGGCAATCCAAACTTTTGCTTATTATTCTACAGTGCGGTCCACATTAAAATCTGGCAAGTAAAATGGAGAAATGCACAAGATTCTTTACAATTTCTAGGTCACTATTCAGATCGAAGCAAATTTGTGAAATTGACTGTGTTAATGCCTTTGAACAAAATGGTTAGACTTTTATTTTTTAGTCTTATCTCTTCTGTTGAAACATATGTTAAGATGACTCTCAGGTGGATTTGATCTATTTGTCAGATGCTTTTTTTGTCCATGCCAGCTTGAGTGCACACACTCATTAAATCAAAAGGGGGACATACAATACTGTGCAAAAGTCAGAGAACATTACACAAAAGCCTTCAACACTAAGAATAATAACAAATCTGCCAATATTTACTGTACCTACTCTGTACCTTTGTGCACTCTAACACCACTTTAACTCTTCCTTTCTTCTGATCTTAAAACCAGTCAGCAAAAACTTGCATGAGGGAGGGGGAAGTTAACGGCCAAAACTGCATTTGTAATTGGGATTACTTGGATAATTAGAAACAGAAAATGCAACTAACTTCTAAGACTGAACGTGTGATTTTTTTCACACCACTAGAGTCCCTGCTGATTTGCTTAAAAAAGTGAAAGCAAGTCTTCCAACAACAGAAGGAGGACACACTGAATACTGAACAATTTGATAAATATATTAGTTGTGAATGAAGAGTGATCTCTGATTTTTACACAGTGATGTACCAAATACTGAGAAATTCTGGAATCTTTGTATTTCAGTGATTCTACTTTTCACTTAAATTTGTATGCTTGTTATAAAAAATGTTGTATTACATTATTCAAGAATGCAAAATAGCATTTTCACTAATGGACTTTTGGACACTATGGTATCTGAGTTGCCATATATTGAGTACACACACATTGGCCATTTTATCAGAAACCTCTGTTAAATAGGTGCACTTCATAGGTTTAGACTGTTACTGACTGTAGCCCTTCTGTTACTGCACAAATTACACCCCCCTTCCTTAACCCATCTATCAGTGAAAGGTACCACCATAGACCACTGCTGATCACATTTAATTTGGGTGGTGGATCATTATCAGCATATCAGTGACACCAACATGTTAGCAGCATGTTGGTGTGTGTGGTATGAATGTATTAGGCGCAGCAGCATTGCTGGAGTTTTTACACAATGTGTACACTTACTGTGCACTTACTGGCCACCTGACTTGTTGGTATACTAAGGTGAGTGTGTGTGTAAACAGTATGTATAGGCCAATGCTAGGCCAATTTTCTCATTTAATCTTAAATGTTATTTGCACCCCCCCCTTCCTCAGTAGTAATGGACTAGTAATGTACTAGTCCAAATCATCTATAGTTTATTCATTCACAATATACTGTAATAGCAGGGCGTGACCTGGCGGAGGCGCTGCTGCAGGTGCTTTAATGCAGTGCTGCCTCTGCTGTGCTATGAGAGATTGACTAACATAATGTTCACCCGGTCATATCAGACCTCGTACGTTGTAAGCCAATCATATGAGACCTGAGGTAGGGTCTCTGTTTATGCACTGCACAGTAATCGTCAGCCGAGCTGAAAGACAGGATTTTGGCTCAAAGCTCACTAAAATAAAAATTAGACCTTATTCAAAATCTGCAATATACAGTGCGAAACAGGGTGAATATATCCACCTACAATATGGATTTGTGGCAAATTATGGCCAGTATAGCTGGATGTATGTTTTTAATTGGTTGCTTGTTAATTCTAGCTAGCTAACTTTAGTTAACTTTGTGTTTAGGTGAGGTTAAAAAACAGGCTAAGCTAACACTAACTTTAGCTGATAAGCCGACTAGTTTAACCAATAGAATCTCTGGTTTAATCTTACTTCATAGTGAGTGTGAGAGTTTGAGAGAACAAGAGGGATAGAAATAATGTTAATGAAAGCTCTTTATATTCTTTGTTTTTAGAATTCTCTTTAGTATTTGGAGACAGTGACACCAGTATTTGCCATATATTGTTGTTTACAGTAAGTTAATGTCAGTGAAAAGGACGAGGCTTAAGTTGCTTCCTACTCACCAGATTCTTGTTCGATATTCCCGCTGCGAGGCACCAGAATGTAATGGCTGCAGCATTTAAGGTGGGACAGAAAATTTTAAACAAGAAGAGACTTAAGCTTCATGTGAAAAGGTCATCATAACTGTTTTATATCCCTCAATTCCTCAACCTGTAAATAGAAATTAAGAGGCAGCAGCTCCGTTGAAGGCCAGTCAGTCAGATACCATTTAAAACAAAACAATATTTTTTTTATTTTTTTTTATTCATTATTTCCTGGAGTTCTTGTAAATCTAAGTTTAATAAATGAATTTTTTACTAAACATAGGAAGAGGGAGAGAAAGAAGCTGAAGGAGACTGACAGGACTGAAGGAGCAGATCTGATGGAGGTTAGTGATCAAAAAGAAAGCGAGAGAGATTTTTGTAAGCTTTCGGTTAAAATTAATACTGAATTTAACATAATTGAGAAAATAATAATATTTGTCACCACAACCATGAAATTCTGTTACCTATCTTTTTAAACATGCCATGATTAAAACAGTGGTCAGTGAGTGGACACTGTTTTAAAAACTCCAGCAGCACTTCTGTGTGATGAACTACAGTCTGTAATTGTAGAACTACAAAGTGCACCTATATAGTAAGTGGAGCTGATAAAATGGACAATGAGCGTAGAAACAAAGAGGTGGTCATAATGTTATGCTGATTGGTATATATCAGCTCCTCTTACTCTCTCTCCCTCTCTCTCTCTCTCTCTCTCTCTCTCTCTATATATATATATATATATATATATATATATATATATATATTCATATACATATATATCAGTTTTTGACAGTTTTTGACATAATTTGAAAATGCCTGCTGTTGTTTTCTTCCAACAACAGCGATATATACCTTATACACACCAACCAGCCTCTTCATTAATCAGCTCCACATACTGTATAGCTGCATTTTGTAGTTCTACAATTACAGACTGTAGTCCATCTGTTTCTCTGCATTCTTTGGTAGCCCCCTTTTACCCTGTTTGATAATGGTCAGTGGGACCACCACAGAACAGGTATTATTTGGGTGGTGGATCATTCTCAGCACTGTGGTAATACTAAGTGCTGCTGGAGTTATGCTACTTCCAGCATGTGCCTTGTCACAAAGGACAAGTCAATTCAAACTGGTTCCATGATCATGTAGTGGCCTCCCCAGTCAGCAGATTTGAATCCAATAGAACACCTTTGGGATGTAAAATGGGAAATTCACAGCATGAATGTGCAGCTGACAAATGTGCAGCAATTACATGATGCAATTATGCCAACACGGACCAGAATCTCTAAGGACTGTTTCCAGCACCTTGTTTAATCCATGCCTTGAAGAATTCAATCTGTTCTAGGAGAGAAGGGTGTCCTACCCAGCATTAGAATAGTGCCTAATAGAGGTGTGCAGTTTGATGATAAGTTGTTGTTATTAAAAAAAAAACAAAAACAAAAAGTACTATCTGATAGCATAATCCGAGTAGAGTCCTGTTTAACTGGATTTAGTGCAGCGCAGTATATGAAATGTTAAAATGTTAAATGAAAAAAAAAAAAATAACAGTGGCTTTTTAAAAGTGGCACTATTGGTAAATTGTGTCTGTGTGTCAAAATATTCTGATATGTATCATGTATCGTTAAAATGTCTAAGTATCATAATATGTTTTTCCAGATGCACCAAAATTTTAACCCCCGAAACATTTCAGTTGAAAGTGGCCAGAAGTGGCACTTCGGGTTTTCAGCTCAAAGTTGTGCTAAAGCCCAAATTGTGCTAAAAAAATAAATAAATAAATAAGACTACTACAAAGTGTCAAAATCTAACACTTAAGAAATCATTTGAATGATTCTGAAAATGAGAAATGTTTTTTTCCTTCATTCTCCTGTGCAGCTCAGTGCAGACGTGCTGAAACAGTTTGAGCAGCAGCAGAACAACCATGGAAAAAAGGCAGCCAGTTCAGTGTTTCTATGAGGGACATTAGACAAGCAATTGATTATCTCTGTTCCTCCCAAGTATCAGGAGAGGGCACAAGGCTCAGGGAGTTCTCCATTACAGGTTTGCTACCACTTGAAATGATGATGTTCCCCTCAATATGCAGAATACAGCAAAAAAAACAGGAGCCAAAGGAATGTCCCTGCTGATCAACCATTCTGTATTGCTGAAGGCACTGGATTTTGGCACACAGTGTAGCTGACATAGTGTAATCATTTTAGTTTATTTTATGTAAAATTTATTTTATTTGTCTGTTCAGTTTTGTCGTATTAAAAGCAGATTTGATCAGTAATAGTGTTTTCTTTATTACCTTGTGGGTTTTATGTAAAGTATTGTTATTCATAAACAAATAAAATGGCAAATAATAAAAAAAACAATTTTTCTTTTGTTTTTTTGGTTTCAGTTTTGGCCAGGAATTTCCGTTTTGGTGCATCATTTATTTTTGCCATATCACTCACCCCTAGTTCAGTAATTGGCCAGTAAGTGCATATATACTTGTACACTAAATGGCCAAAAGTGTGTAGACACCCTTCCTGATTACTGAGTTCCAGTGTTTCAGCCACACCCTTTGCTACCAGGTGTATAAAATCAAGCATATAGCCATGCAGTGGGTCATACTGAAGAGCTGCCCTGCTAGATCTACCCTGGCCAACTGTAAGTGCTATTGCTGTAAAATGGAAGCATCTGTTACATCACTTACTACAGACTTCCAACCTGACTCTGGAAGCAACTTCAACACAAGAACTTTCATCAGAGACTTCATGAAATGGGTTTTCATGGCCAAGCAGCTGCACACAACCCTAAATCTCTATGTGCAAAGCAAACCACCACTGGTCTTTAGAACAGTGGAAACTTTCTCTGGAGCAAAACCTCAAGAAAATACATGAAAGAAACTATGTAAGGATGCTTCACCATCTGGCAGTCTGATGGATGAATTTGGGGTTGGCAGATGCCAGGAGAATGGTACATACCAGAATGCATAGTGCCAACAGTAAAGTTTGGTGGAGGAGGGATAACGATCTGGAGCTATTTGTCAGGGTTAGTTTCAGTGAAAAGTGAAGTTAATGCTACAGCACACAAAGACATTTTAGACAATTATATGCTTTGAACTTCGTTCCAGCATGACTGTGCCCCTGTGCACAAAGCAAGCTCCAAAGCGACATAGCTTGATAAGTTAGGTGTGGAGAAGCTCCAATGGTCCGCACGGAGCCCTGACCTCAACCCCCCCGAACACCTTTTGGTATGATTTGGAACACTGATTGTGTGCCAGGCCTTCTCGACCAACGTTAGTGCCTGACCTCACAAATGCTCTTTTAACCGAATTTCACTCTGAAATCTTGTGGAAAGATTATCAGAAGAGTGGAGGCTGTTATATCCATAAAAGAGTGCCAACTCCATGTTAATGCCCTTGCTTTTGGAATGGGAGTTCCAGCACGCTCATATCAGTGTGATGGTCAGGTGTCCACATACTTTTGGCTATACAGTGTATTTCCTTCCTGTTTCCATGATCATTTTCAATTTATGCTTTAGTTTTAGCTTTAATCTGTTGTTCCGGTTTTCATTAAAACTTCTTGTATCCAATCACATTGCCAGGTTCTCTGTCTTTCAAGTGAGGGGAAAGAATTCCTACACGGCTCCACTTCTTGGCAACAAATCCTCCAGTATAAAAAAAGAAAAAGAAAAAGGATAAAAAGTGTGCAGTAACCTGTCCCTTAATCTTCACAGTTTTTCCGAGTGTGCTGTGATTCTCGAGTCATCCGGAGCCTTCCACTCTCCGTCTGTTAGCGGGGCGGAGGCAGAGCGGCGTGTGTGTGTGGGATGAGTTGAGATAAACACTTCATAATTAAAGAGGCTGAGGTGCGTGGCCCCTCACGTCGCCACAGCTTCTGACTCCAGAGCAGCCAGCTGGAAACGGCTGACAACAGCTGCACGGAGGAGGAAGGGTTCACTCCACTGCTGTGCGGCTGACACCGCTGAAAACAGAAAAGCGACTGCAGCTCATTTTGCGGAGATTACGGAGCGAGGGAGGAAAGGAAATGGGAATATGAAATGGGAACAGCAAATGGCCACTGAAATGTGTGAAAACAGGCCTATGGGTGTACTTACATACTTTCTTTCATGTATTTTCTTAAGGTTTTGCTTCAAAAATAGATGCAACTTTTTAGTCAGTTTGATTGATTCGCCTTTTTTTTTTACTGTCATGGAGTCTGAGACTTTTTTAATAATGCAAGAAATGTATAAGAAATACACACACACACACACACGCACACACACACACACATACATACATACATACATATATATATATATATATATATATATATATATATATATATATATATATATACACATGACAAAACCTCCTATCAACAAAATAGTAATTTGTAAGAGTAAGAAAAATTTCATTTTTTTTATGAACATTAATGTAAGAAGATTGTATTCTAAGTAGTTTTAGACTATTTCTATATGTCCATTCAGTTCTACTGACATTTCAAATGGTGTATTATGCATAATTATGAAATATTACTTCACAAGAGAGTAGGAAAAACATTCTTAACTTATAATGGAAATTAATGGAGAAATGATTAATTCCAAGGAATTCTGGACCATTTCTATTGGTCCATTCATCATGAAATTCTGACACAATATAAAAGGGCAGCTGGCTTTTTCAATTTTTATCAAGCAGATGAGGAGATGAAGATGGAGATGAGGTTTTGTCCCAACAGTGATGATAAACTTTTATACAGTACTGTACAAAAGTCAGCGACCACTCTTAATTTTGATCACTCTTAATAACCACTCTTTATTTTTCATTTTATTTCATTTTTCAGTGTGAGAAAAAAAAACAGAAAAACATTTTTTAGCAGAAGATTACACTGAAGCCTTAACAACTATATATAATATTAAAAAAATCCATATTTAGTGTCCACGCTTTGCCTTAATTACAGCTGTCAAAACTTTCAGAAGACTTGATTTCAGTATTATAAAGAAATCTGGGTAATGCTTGAACCCTGTGACATAACCGTGCCACAAGTATGTAACTGCACATGCTGTCATGAGTTGTCATGACAGATTATATTCAATAATGTTACCAGTAGCTGTCACAATATATGTCATAATGTTTGATGTCATGATGGCTTTTGCTGCATTCTAATTTATGCTGGTTCTAATTCCTGACATCAAACATTATGACATCTGTCATTGCTTCCAGAACACATTGGTGAATTTTTATTAGATTTTTTTATTAATAAAGATCTGTGGTAACACCTGATATGATATGATATCTGCCATGTTTATGGCATCATTATGTAAATATGATGTGGAAAGCTTCAATATATGTTTCACACCTCCACAGTTCAGTCTTAGAAGTTGGTTGGATTTTCTGCTTCTTATGTAATCAGGTAAACGCATTCAATGATGTTGAGGTGTGGACTCTGGGGTGGTCAGTCTATTGTTCAGAGAACACCAAAAGCTACTTTGTTTGATCTGCAAATTTTGTTGTTTTGTTTCTTTTTTTCTCAGTAAGGGCTTCTTGACAGCTACACATCCTTTTAGACTCATAGTGTCGAGTTGTCTTCTCACATTGGGGGGCTGGACAGAGACACCTGTGGATTTTTTCAGATCTGAAGCAAGAGTGGAGCTTGATTTTCTCCTCTCTCTCAAAGATGAAAGTTTTTTTTTTACTTATTTGACTTTCCCTTTGTGCAGGTTGATTACCTTATATCTATTTATTGTATAGCTTCTTAGAACTATCTTGTGAATTAATATCTTGTAATTAATGTCTGTTTTGACTGAAATTAAATAAATGAAGAGTGGTCTCTCACTTTTGCACAGTACTGTACATATAGACATGCACCATATATAAAGGTGATGTGGTGTTACTCTGACACCACCAGCGTCAAAGGAAAATGCAGCATTTAAGTGGTAATTGTTTACAGATCACCACACAATCCAGTGGTTTTAGGCAAACAAGATTACAGGATTAATCATTCTGTTTAATCACTATGATGCCTTAAACGTGCAGTCTTTTTTGATGCCATGTCTATGGCGGTTCCAGGTCATCGCCTCCAGAACACATTCTTGTGAATTTCTATTGGACTTTTATTAAGCCAGAAAGCATTGGTAATAGAAGTGCCTCTGGCGGTAGGTTAAAACAATCAGTTTCCTAAACGTGCAGCAATTACTACCTAATTGTTTCATTGAATCGTATTACTGTCTGAAGGTGATTCGGAGTCAGACAAAGAAGTGCATTCTGGGTCTTCTCACTTCCTTGATGCCTGTAAGCTGCTCTCATCCTTTCCCAATGCCCCTACTCACTAGCAAGACTCGCATCATTCACAAGACTGCCATTGAATTACCCTGAGGCCATATATTACTATTAGCAGCTCCATAGCATGCTGCTTGTGAGGGGAAACTAAGTCAGGATGTATGTTGGAGTAGGAATATGAATAGAATCATTCATCCCCGGCTCCCTAATGAGCTTGGGAACGCTACAAGTAAGCAGGATTAATTAATTATGGCCTGACATTTATGGATAATAACCTTATAGTAGATAGAGCATCTCATGAATACACTTGCATTGTTAAAAAAAAGGAAGAAAAAAAGAAGTGCATACAAGATATATACTTTAATTTGGTCCTGGATGCTAATGCAGTTAGTGGTGTGAAAAAATATAGAACGAAAGCACAGGGAATACATAGACAAATGACCATTAGGCACAAAGTTCATGAGCTGAATGCCTAGCCAGTCGTCAGAAGTTACTCTTACGGAAACTGTTGGTGGATGGTGGATTTGGAAATGGCCTTAAAATCTATGCTTTTGCCATTGACTGCTTTATTTATAAAATTACAAGTGTGTTTTTATAATCCTTTAACAAGTAGTGAAGCATGGCTAGTAGTGCTGGGCCTTCAGTCCAGCCCATAAAATGGTCCAAAAAAGCGAAAAAAAAAAAAACACCTCTACAATAATGATAACTTCTAATAGCGCCCTAATGGAATTCTGTTAGTATATTAGCGCTGAGCTAACAGCTTTCACATGAACGTTTTTTTGGCTATTCTAGATTAAACACAATGTTTTTTGAAGCTCAGACATTTTTGCATTTTACCTTTTACACAGCAGTTTTATAGTGCCTCTTTCGGTAAAGAGTCCTAGCACAGAGCCACAGCTGTTTTACATTTCCTATAACTGACTGAAACCTGGATAGACTTCAGCTCATATTTGCAGCCAGTGATATATCTAGGACTTCCAGAAGCCCTGAGTGATGGTTTTTCTCATTAAATTGGCCCACCCACTAGAAATGAAAACATGACTGGTTTGTTCTACTGTCAGTTCCTTATTATGGTTAGGACTTCAGTTCAGCTCCTGAAGACCTAACCAATGGGAGAGGTAGCTTGGCTGTATCTACCTAGATACCACAGCAGAAAAAAAACGGATTCAAGAATGTAGCTCTTTTGTTTCTAACCAAAGCTTACATAAAATAAAATAATACAAGTAATAAAATAAAAAAGTAATAATATAAAAGCAATACTTTGATACTTGGGGAGTTTCAATACAACAGGCATGATAACAGATAAAAATGAAATAAAATTACAGACATGTATTTTTATTTCACAAAAGCCTCAGAGGTTTCCCCTCTGTATTTCCCCACCAAATAGCATGTGCATATATGCTACTTAATAGATTTCTCATCCTCATGATCCCTAATCAGCCTAATTAACTGCTAACCCCTGCATGAATGTCTGACCTTAAACCTGTCATGTGCTCACATCTCAATTTAATTCAGTTTTATTTGTGTAGCACTTTTTTCAAAGCAGCTGTATAGAAATCCAGGTCCAGAATACTAATGAGCAAACTGAAAGTGAGAGTGGCAGGAAAAAATTCCCTAAGAGCATGAGGAAGAAGCACTGAGAGGAACCAAGACTCAAAAGGAAAAGTCATGTTCCTCTAGGCAGCACTGGATAGTCCAGTTAGATAGAAGATGCCCCTGAGAACTTTTCAACCTTTATACATCAGTAGTCCAAAGAGACCTCTTACAGACTTTTATGGTTAGTCATTCTTATTTTAGGGATGTTTCTCCAGAATTAGACAGTGTTTATCTTATCAATTTTTTTTAAATTCCTTCCTTTGTTATACTCTGAGTTGCCAGTTTATTATGTACATCTATCTTGTATCTATACTCATTAGCCATTTCATCTAGAACACCTACCGTATATGAGTAAACTTTGTAGGTTTACAATTACAGATTATAATCCATCTGCTGCTGCAAAGTTATCAGTCTCCCTCTTTCCCATCCATTAATGGACTGAAGGACCACCACAGAGCAGGTATTATTTGACATGGTATTGGTAGGTCAGCTGTCCACTCTATTAGTCACACTTACCTTGTTGGAACACCTTGTATGCTTACAGTTAGATCCTATAAATCTGTTTCCATGCACAATTAGTGTAGTGAGTCATCCTCTGGCCCTTCCTGTGGCAGGCATGCTTTACACCCCTCCAGCCATCGCTTGGGCATTGCGCAAAGTCATCTTAGACTTGTTTACAGCTGCTCAGCCATGGAAACCCACTTCATGAAGCTCCTGATGCACCGTTCTTGTGCTGATGTTGCTTCCAGAGGCAGCCTGGAACACTGTAGTGAGTGATACAACGAAGCATAGGCAATTTTTACCTGTGAATTTGCATGGCCTACCACTTCATGGCTGAGCTGTCCCTTCTAGACCTTTTCATTTTACAATAAGAGCAGAGAAGAGATTTCTCAAACTGACTTGTGACAAAGGTGGAATCCCATGACAGTGCCACACTTAAAGTCACTGAGCTCTTCAGTACAAGTCATTCTAATGCCAGTGTTTGTCTATGCAGATTGCATGGCTATGGAGTTAGGAGGGTAAGTGTTTCTGATCAAATAGCCAGTAAGTGAAGTTACAAAGTTAGAGGACCTAATAAACTAGCAACCCAGTATATTTCCACTATCTGGAGCAGCTGAGAGGAGGGTGTGTTTCCCTTTTGTGTTTCATCCTCAGGCTCTTCTCATGAGTCTTTCCTGCCAGACCTGCTCATTCAGGGTCTGTATTCAGATTTCTATAAGGCTACTTTAGGATGATGATAAACTGACTTGAGTACATACATAAATCTGATGTTTTATTACACTAAGGTGTCTTTATAATACATCATATAATACATCACATTTAGAATACTACTGCATGCACTATAACAAGATGTATGAAGATGAATATACTTCATGAACACTGTAACAGGTTTTAGCACTCTCCTGTTCTACTACTATTCTTGTAGTGTTCCTGCACAGTGCAAGGTTTTTCCCTTTAGGATTAAAAGAAAATGAAGCGCCAGGAAGGTGTAGCTGTTTTATTAATATTGCCTACCATTGCAGGTTTATAGGTCACGCTAATTAGGTATTTGTGAACATTAAATGAATCTGTAATGAAGGAAGAAAGATTCTGTGTAGAAATTTGCCCTTCGCAACCTGCATTCTCTCGATAATAAAATGAAAGGTTATTACTAAATGAAGGTCAGGTATTATCTTTTTTTAATGAAAAAAAGCTGCCCATACTAAAAAAGTCCATAGCCAAGTGTTGTTCATACTGGAACATTGATAAATATTGAGGGCCTGAAGTCTTTTGCACCAGTTTCAGGTACAAATCGTGTCCATGTATTCTATACAAAACTGGTGCACAACCCCAAATGCGTAGTATATGGTCATGTATATGATGGAAAAATCCCAATTGCATTTCACCCCCTCATGCATATGTATTTGAGGGACGATCTTGCAAAAAATGAAAGGATTGCACAGAAAATGTGTAGAGGTATTGGGACATATTCTGCTTGATTTACTCACGTTTGGGCAGACAATTTTATGTGGATTTTTCCTCCACCTTTTAAAACCATGCATAAACTTGCAGTAGTGTCTCAAAGGCATGTTGTTAGAAGGTTTCCTTTAACAGTTACAGCAGACACAACAGTTAGAAGGAGGCATGAGCCTCAAACAGTTGCTAAAAGAAGAGTTACCCACAGAGCATGATTTAAACTTTCAGGACCAGATAAGAAGATACAGCGCAAAGTGTGCCTTGATACGGTCGCAGTATGCGCTGTGTTATTATTTTTTTTTTTTGCCTCAGTACAATAACGCCCCTGTAGAATTTTTTGGTGAGAAAGAACTTCATTTATTAACATCGCTATCTCCTTATCACTGAACTTTTTTTTTCTTCATTTTCTCTTTGGCTTGTTAAATGTTCCATTATTTCACTGCACCTTATGCAGCATGCAGTTTTATTGAAGCCAATTGAATCTTAATTTCAGTCGCAATGTGATCGCATATTGCAGTTGAACCAAGGCATATTTTGTGCCGGGCCTGCTTTCGTATGTCCCTGAAAGTCCTAGAATGTCTGGAGGCCCCTGGTCAAATTCCATGTTTTGTTGATTTAAATGACAATATGTACACACCCTCTACAGAGAACACACATCTGCACATTTTTATGCACAATTACTGCTTACTTGCTGAGTTTAATATATTGTGGAAAAAAATAAAACATTAAATGTGGCCTGTTTTATTTTCCAACGTGTTAAATACAGCAAATAAGTAGATATTGTGCAACAAATTTTGCACACATAAAAAAGACATTTGTGGTTTTCCTGTAATGGATGTGTTAACTTATTTTAACTTAGACAAACACCAAAACATGTAATTTACCCAGGGGTGTTCAAACTTTTGCATATGACTGTACCTAGCAAGCTAACTTATGGGAGGCAAATCCAGCCAAAAAATAAATTAAAATTAAAACAATAAAATGTAAATGCAAACCTCTTTTTGCCATTTCTTTTTTCCAAACATCTGTGCAAATATCCTGCCAAAATTGAAAATTAAACGAAATATCTACATTTGCAATTTCATTTTTCACATGAGCACGGGCCATTTGTGACAAAAATAAAAATAAATGTAAAATAGCTATTTGTCATTTCATTTTAGTCGTTATTCTGGTTTTTCATGGCCAAATCTAAAATGAAAAAGCTAATAGAGAAAAGAAAATCCAAGCTTCACTCTGGCTTTGGCTTTTCTTCCTGAAATGCAGAATACGTGTCAAAACTGAAATCAAAATGCAGTGTTTACGTTCTTATTTCTTTTTCACAGCAATCGGCTGCAGATCTGACAAAATGGAAATGCAAATGCAAAACTGATAAATCAACAGCAAAATCACAGTTTGTGATTCAGTTTTCGGCGCGGACGCGCTTTAAGTGTCAGAATGAAAAGGCAAACGCAAACGAACATCAGCGCCACCTGCTGGACATTTACTTTACATTTCCAACTTTTCGTTTTCGTTTTCAAACTGACCAACATGCAAATATATGTTAATTAGCACTAGGCGGGGCTACAGGGTACATTTTGGGACATCCTCAGACCTCCGAGTCAGAACGGCATCACACCGTCAGAAAAAACTGAAAATGTTATACTGGCATTTATATAGAGATACATAACAGTTTTCTAAGTTATACGAACCACTATATGCTCGACCAGGCCTGCGTTTGGTCTGATACCTTTTCTCTGAGGCTGTTTGGTCTGACGATGTTTGTTCTGATGTTCATTTTCTCCAGATCTGAGTCATGACAACGGTTTTTCTCGAGACTTGAAGTTGTTTAGCTTGAGGAATGATGCCGTTCTGACTCGGAGGTCTGAGGATGTCCCAAAATGTACCCCGTAGCCCCGCCTAGTGCTAATTAACATATATTTGCATGTTGGTCAGTTTGAAAACGAAAACGAAAAGTCGGAAATGTAAAGTAAATGTCCAGCAGGTGGCGCTGATGTTCGTTTGCATTTGCCTTTTCATTCTGACACTTGAATCACAAACTGACACTTTGCTGTTTTGCATTTGCATTTCCATTTTGTCAGATATGCAGCCGATTGCTGTGAAAAAGAAATAAGAATGTAAACATTGCATTTTGGTTTTAGTTTTGACATGTATTCTGCACTTCATGAAGAAAAGCCAAAGCCAGAGTGAAGCTTGGATTTTCTTTTCTCTATTAGCTTTTTCATTTTAGATTTGGCCATGAAAAACCAGAATAACGACTAAAATGAAATGACAAATAGCTATTTTACATTTATTTTTATTTTTGTCACAAATGGCTCATGCTCGTGAAAAATGAAATTGCAAATGTAGGTATTTCATTTAATTTTCATTTTGGCAGGATATTTGCACAGATGTTTGGAAAAAGAAATGGCAAAAAGAGGTTTGCATTTACATTTTATTGTTTTAATTTTAATTTCTTTTTTGGCTAGATTTGCCTCCCATACTAACTCACTGAAGACTGGGATACTGGTTGCTTTAAGTCTCTTTATCAGAGAATTCTTCAACCTTTGAGATTTTTCAGATGCTTTAGTCATTAAGATATAGGATAACCTGTAGTAGCCCCACAGCTGGTCATTTGAAATTTACATCCTTGGCTTATTGATGCAGGTGGCCTTCCAGCATACCTGATCAATGCTGTGCGGTATATGTAAATAAACCAGGATTTGAACCAGGATTATCACACATCAACACTCATTTCACGTCTCTGAATCAGTCAGAATCCACTAGTTCCATCTTACATTAAAATTCATTAGATCGGAAGCTTGGGAAGATGCCAGACCACAAATCCCAGCAGTCCAATATTGAAACATTCAGGCAGGCATATCATACCCTGAGTCTGATGCCAATAAAAGCAAGTGAAGCAAGAGTCAGAGCCAGACATTCTCTTTGAACTGTTCTGCTACTTAAACAACTTTGCACCAAGGGAGGTGCATTCAGTCCCTTAGATGAGACTTTGGGGAATAACAAGTGTTGAGCTATGTCATACTGCCATCCTTGCTAATTTTTCAGAGGGTCAGTACATCATTACTGACTTTTCCAGTCTGAAGCCTTGTCCACATAAATTGTCCATCCAGCATTTTTGAATTTCTCTCCATCTACAAAAGAGCTCAAAAACAACTTTAAAACACTCACATGTGAATGCCAGCTGAGTAAGAGACGTTAATACTTGATAAAATTTGATGTCACACGGCTCAAGAAGAACATTGCAGGCTTGCTTATTGTGCAAAATAAAGAGCGCAAAGCTGGAAAAGAGATTTTCTAACAAAGTGATGACATCCTGTTCCAAATACAGTAAGCTTATTTTCTGTAATCAATACCTCACATAGATTCTACCAGAAAATAAAAGCTACAATATACTGTGGGGTTGTCTATGCTGCAATGTCTGTTTTTAACATCCTTATTTTTTTATTTTTATTCTTTTAACAAATCTGACTTTGATTAACGATCATCAAGTCATATGTTAGAACTATTGAGATATGTTTAAATATTTTACATCTCATTTAAAACAACCAAGTGCAGCAGATTTTGATGCCTCTGCACTATGGTGTAGTGAAAAGGTAAAGCTAAATTAATTTGTAAATGTTATTGATGCCCAGATTGCAGAGCACACAAAAACAACCCAGTCGTCAGCTGTATTTCAGACAGATAACAACCAATAACATGTGATGTCAACATGTTTCATGTGCAAAAACACAAAGATCTTCACCCTGGAGAGTGTTTTCAGAAAGTTCTGTATTCAGTGACCAACAACGTTGTTTCTGTTTGGATGGGAGGCCAAAACAATGTTTTTAAAAAGGATGGGGCCTGAAAGTCCAAAACTTTAAAAAAAAAAAAAAAAATTATGCTAATCTGGCAGTCAAGATGAATCAAATCAGGGTTACTGTATGTGCCCTGCCAATATTCTGCTAGTCGGATCATCAGACCCAGGCTACCTTAATGATTGGTGAATGTATTATGTGGAGTTTAGAAGATAGTAGTATTTGGCCTGCATAAGGCTTTAACACAATAAAATTGACTTTCACTGATAATGAAGTTTTCTGGCAACAGTGACGAACCTGGGATTTCTGTTAGCCAGGTCATTAGAGTTGGCCTTCTCCCACACATTAATGCCAGGTGATCCGATTCAGTGAAATCAAGTAACTTAATTCCCAAAATAGAATTACGCCGGGTCGGTAATGTGATAAGCTCCTAATGTGTTTTGATGAATAACACCCGCACTGAAAAAAGGGAAGTGCGAGGAAGCAAAAATGTTTCTTTACTTCCCCAAATCTAAAACTTTTAAATGAGTTTGATGAAGATAATCACTTTAGGTGTACTTTTAAGTGATTAAAGTTTATGTGTAAGAATCCTCACTAGGGGCATTAGCTTCAGATTAGCGATCACCAATTAACGCCGAATAAATATGTGCATGGGGCGCTCTGTGCAAAACAACTGTTGAGTACTGATAGCGCTTTGTGTGAGTGTGTGTGTCTGCACACATATGCATACACACTCACACACAGACGCAGACATTGGCTTTTTCAACCGTAATGACTCATCCATTTGGCACATGCAGGCAGAGCTGGTGCCAGTTTATGGAAGGCCCTGGTGTGGGACAACCAACACAGAATCATATTACCAAAGAAAGCCTGCTGATGCTACTGACAGCATGTCCTGAATTTGACCTTTTAAGCATTCAAGCCACATTCCAGCACATATCTGGAGCATCTTTTTCTCCCAGTGCATTTGCTTTTTGGGTGAGCTGTTTTTGTTTGTTTGTTTGTTTTGTCCAAAGCAGATATCTTGGGACTGTAGCCTATTTGCTTTAGCTTAAGAATATATTCCAAGTACACAATAAATCACTTCTGTAAGTCTCTGTGGAAAACGTCGTCTGCTAAATGGAGCTAATATAAATGTAAATGATATGAACTTCATCTAAACTTTGCTTACGGTATGCATCGACCTGCAACTTTGCCTCCCCGCATCCTGTTCATTTCAGTGGAGAGCTCTGCTGCATCACATGACGAAAAACATTTTGCAAATGAACCCAGCTGCTGCACTGCATTTAGCCTATCGGGCAAGAGTAGAGGGTAGAGGAGGGAATCAATGGCTCCTTTACTCTTCTTTGAATCATGACAGTTTAACATAGTAATGAAAATGTCTGGTTTTCTACAGAACTGTTGACAGTGAGGATTTGGAGGGAAGATGTTGGATTGTATGTAGTTTACATGGTTTGAGTGGAAGGGCAAAACTGAAACCATACAGAGCTCTATAGTTATTTGCTAAGCTAGCTACCTTGCTAGTGAGATTAAGCAAGCTAAACTCTGAACTTGTGTGGACAACTGATGCATTCTAAAAAGTCTGTACTTTATTCTCATTGCAAGCTTCTGTACTACATTTAAACAAAAAAGAAACTGCCTCAGAAATGGTTCCTTCATTTCTGCAACAAAAATTAAACTAGGCAAAACTAGGCCCACCAGTGGCAAGCAGAGGGATCCGACATGGCAGAATACAGCTTTAATTATGATTACACCCCTATGAGACACATAAAGCATTTTCCAAGATTTTTAAAGTCAGCATGAATCCGAAACCATAATGTCCTTCATGTCTGTACCATGATGTATTTTTGAGTGAAAGACAGTGTTCGGGAGGGTCTCTGATTCTCTGAGGTGGGAGGAGTGGAAGTGAAACATTATATTAATGTTTAATGTTATTTTTCCCTGCCCGCTTTTGCATGATGATGTAATCCAAACTGAGAAGATGTTTTCTGACTTAAAGAAATGGTTCAGCAAAAAGTCTAATTTACACAGCTTTCCACATACCCCACATGTAGCTGATCAGCCCAGATATGTTTGATGTCCAGATTTTGCTTCTGTAGTTTAGTGCCTGAGCCACAAGGCTAGCATTGCTAACAAACAGTAGACGTCAATAGACAGCTGAATACTGTGTCCTAAACCACATCTACAAGTCTGCTTGACCTTAATATAGACCTTAAGTGGGGTGAGAGAGGTTTTGGGGATATATTTAGGAAATGATTTGGGTGACTATTGACTTCTACTGTTTGTTAGCAAGGTTAGACTTGTACCCCCAGTGCTAAACTAAGGAAGCAAACTTTGGACACCAAGCATGTCTTAGTTGATGCCGTGCTTTAGCCGCCTCTAGCATAAGTGGAATATTGTGCAAAATAGATTTTTTTTGGCCAAACCATTCCTTTAACTTGGCATCTGTTAGCCTGTTAGCTGTCTGCTGAGATGGTCAGCCTAGATTTAGGTGTTAAGGAAATATGCTGAGTACCTAATTTTCATTTTTTGCATGTCAGTAGGCAATAAGTGTGTGTTCATTGTGGCACAAGCTTCTTTTCTTTTAGGTGTGTTTACACTTTTTGTGATTCAGACTAAATGTTTTGAGTTCTGGCTCATTATGTGTAAATAAGTCACTGTATGATCATAAGATAATAATTTGATATAAATTTATGATTTTTAAGAGAAGTCATATACAGTTTATTAAGGCCTTTTTGATATAGCTTTTGCTTTTTGGGAAACAACAGTAAATTGTTAAGAGTACTTACTGAAAAATAAGCTTTTCTAATGTAATTTGATAGAATATTAAAATTCCTATATCTTGGAAAACCAAATTTATATAGTTTGTATAGTATATAAACACTTTATGTTTCAAAACATACTGGTCACTCTTAGTTCCTATGTGCAAACAAAGCTACAAAAACAGACTGTTTTGGATTCATGGGTCTTGTGATCACACAAACCTTTTACATATATCTACCTGTTCAGTCTCCAGCAGTTCAACCCCATCCATATGTAGTTAAAAAGGGGTACTTCAGCTCTGCTTCTTTTTGAATAAGGCACAATACAGGGCAGAACAGAGGCTTTTTACATATATATCAGTCTTAAAGGCACACTAACAAAGGGATAAAGTGATAAAGAGAGGTTGGAAAATGGTCATGTAAAAATGAATTATAACTGTATTATTATATGTCAACCGCAATAAAAAAACAATAAAATACATGGAAATGTAGGATATGGGCCCTTTAAACTGAGTC
This sequence comes from Colossoma macropomum, assembly GCF_904425465.1. Taxonomy (NCBI): domain Eukaryota; kingdom Metazoa; phylum Chordata; class Actinopteri; order Characiformes; family Serrasalmidae; genus Colossoma; species Colossoma macropomum. Next base: position 15,697,717 of record NW_023494808.1, read on the forward strand.
ATTCTAGATAGTGTCCAGAATTACAAATTAGTCTACATCACTATATTTTTTCCCCTCATAAGCACTGTGGATGCTTGCATAGTGAGTAGGAGACAGCTTCTTCATGTATATGTGTGCTAACTGTGCTCCATGCTTCTTTTATTCAGAATAAATCACCCTAGGTGTTTTCAGGCTGGGTGGTATGAGGTTAAATCAGCTTAATATTATAGCACATTTCCACACAGTCCCCATTTAGGCCACTAAAACTATGGACAATTTAACACTATGTATGGTAAAATAATCATAAAAATATAACACACAAATAAAACACTGCCCAAATGGTGATGCTCAGTATGTGTAATTATCATATAGGCCTATCTGCAGTTAGCGCAGGAGTTGAGAACCTCTGCCAGAAAGCACCGCAAATTTTACCCTAAGCGATGAAGGTGCTTAGAACAATAACTCGCTACAAAAGCTGCACAAACATAAAACAAAGCATAGAATAGTCCATTTACAATGGTGTCAGTAGTATGGGCGAGTCGTGCATATAGTTATACGGCAGTATTTAATGTAGAAACCTTGATAAGTAGCTTTTGCTTATTTAGATACAACTCTTATGATAATGCTAATTTCTGCAAGTGCAAAGTTCAATGCTGTGTCAGCACCAAGCTTATAACAGACATTCAAGTAAGATTTTTAAAGTAAAAGTAAAGTTAAAGTAAAATAAAGGTCATAATTTAAAACACAATAGATTTATAATTTTTATGCCCAGGAATATGCTAAAAATGCCGTAGGAGCATCTGTAAATCTTAACACTCATTAAGAATTGGAAGATTTATTTCTGGTGTGTATTGGGTCAGACCTCTCAAGTATTCTAATGAGAACATTTTTATAATTCATTGTACCATTTTTGAAATGTAGAACATGTGTATGTAAGCTAGGTTATGTTGTTTTCTCCCTCCCCTTACTATGTTATGCATGTGTGATGAATATTTGTTATGTTAAAGGAAACTTAATGAACAAAATAAATTAAAAAAGGAAGATGTATGAATATGCACAATTATGCAATGGAGAATACAGATCTTTTTGTTTGAACAAATTGAGCAGATGAGATGGAGCACAACAGAATCAAATAATATTATAACATTAGTGATCAGAAAATAATCAAAATCTTCAATCATCACCCATTAAATGTTAAACCATGAATTGAACAGCTATTTGTAAAGATTGAACAGTGCTAATTAAGTGAATTAGAGCTGATTATGCTAGCACTAGCTTAGCAGACCAATAACATAGCTTAAAACATAACAGAACCAGTTAGATTATGTCTTTTTGTTACTCCAGCATCAGTCATTCAACTTAACTTACTCAGATTTTAGTCTTTATCTTCTAGACTTGCAGATAATAAACCTGTATTGTGGTGTATGAAACTTTTGGTCTGCTTGCTAAGCTAACGCTGGCCTCTGATGCTACCAAGGACAGTGGAATAAGATTAGTGTAGCTAACGGCCCAACATACACAAAAAAAGATTCACTGCCTCAGATTTTAGTCTTTATCCTCAAAAGTTATATCAATGAAGCCACAGTGAGCCAGAATTGAACCTGTGTTGTGCTACTGTTTGGCCTACTCGCTAAGCTAATGTTAGCCTCTAATGAAAAGAAGTACTGTGCACCAAGGTTTATAAAGCCATTGCATGCTAAGCTACTAAAACAGTTCCACACCACCGTATTTGACAATTGATTGGATAGATGTGGAATATTAATTTGATACGGTCATAATTTTAAATACCACCTTTATTGATTTATTTATTTTAGTGAACTGTTAGCTACATCTCAAATATTCACTACATTTGTGTTTGCTGTCTGTAACATCAATACATTGTAATCCTCTCATTAGCATATTTTAGCATATTGGACCATGATGGGTTGAAGTTCATTTGTGACGTACCTAAGCTGCCATGTTGCGGCCAATTAAATTGCATTTTTCAGATGTACTGAAAAAGCCTGTGTTATCAGTGGAAACACAGTACCAATCTATATACACACAATGACCATACTTTATAATTATTACAAACCATCTAAGCAGAGCTACCCATGAAATATGAATCTTGTATTAAATGTAAATATGAAATATGACCTGAAAGGTTGTTACACACTGAACATGACAAGAATAAACATGAAACTGTGGAATATTCAGACACTTATTTTGTATCAAAACTCTACACACTGGACACAGTGCAACTGGTTTTTATTGTTTTTACTGTATAAAAAACAAACAAACAGACAGAAAGTCTTGAAATGCAAAAAAGATATTCTTTGCTCCTCATAAAATGGGCAGTTTTAGATAAGCAATTTTTTCATTTTGGAAAAGCAAAAGGAGCATGGGTAGTTTCACCACCTCATTAAAGAGCCTTGGATTCTTTCACATGTGACTTTTAGTTGCATTTGAAGATGCTAGGAGCATACATGACAAAGCAGAGGACAAAAGATGTTCTAGTTGCTGGGACACAGCCAATCCATCAGCTTAATTGTTGCTATGACCGCGCCTGAAGTAACAGTGACTGGCTGTGTGTTGATGTCACCTGTGAAATGCTATCAAAATCGAACAGAAGGTGAATAAAATAATCACATTTGGTGTGCAGCACTATATGGCCAAATGTATGCGGACACCTGACCATCACACTTATATATGAGCTTGTTTGACATCCCATTCCAAAATCATGGGCATTATGGAGTTGGCCCCCCTTTGCAGCTATAACAGCCTCCAATTTTCTGGGAAGGCTTTTCACACAATTTTGAGTGTGGAGAGAGAAAATGTGCCCGTTTAGTCAAAAGAGCATTTGTGCGGCCAGGCACTGATGTTGGTTGAGAAGGCCTGGCTCAAAATTAACATTCCAATTTATCCCAGAGGTGTTAAGTTGGGTCAGGGCTCTGTGTAGACCACTGGAGACTTGACAAACCATGTCTTCATGGAGCTCACTTTGTGCACAGGGGCACAGTCTTGCTGGAACAGGAAAGGATTTCCCCCAAACAGTTGCCACAAAGTTGGAAGAAAATATGTTTTTTAAAATTTCATTGTATGCCTTTGCTAACGTTACTTAATTCACATTAATATTCACTAGAACTAAAGGGACTGAGCCCAAACCCTGAAAAACAGACCATTATCCCTCCTCCACCAAACTGGCACTAAATATTGCAGTATGTAGTGCCATCCTCCTGGCATTCACCAGATTTGTTCATCTGACTGCAGATTCATTCATCAGATCTAGCAGAAATGTCCCAAACAGACTTCTGGCAAAGGTGGCAGCCTATGACAGTGCTATGTTTAATTCACTAAGCCCTTCAGTCCAACCTACTGTTAGTCTTTGTCTATAGAGATTGCATGGCTATGTGCTTGATTTTATACACCTGTTAGCAGTAGTTGTAGTAGCTGAAACACCTGAACTCAATTATTAGGAGGTGTCCACATACTTTTCAGCTATACAGCTTATCAGTAGTTAAACTTATATCTGAATATCTTGTGTGGTATTTGTGAAAAAATGTATGTGAAAGCTACTTTTTTAAGCAAACAAACGAGCCACACTCACTTTATTTTTAACTCTCCACAACCAAAACACAGTGCAACATTCTGAAGTCATCAAATAATGTTCATCAGATAACGCTAATCAAATAACGCTCATGTGCCTTACACAATTTTTTCAATTTTTTGGCTGGAAAAGCTGAATCAGCAAATCTTCCTTGGGAATGCCTGCTTTTATGTCTTCTAGGCCATGGTAGCTATTAGCTAAAAGTCTGCTATGCAATTATGAAATGTTCTTTGACTTTGAACTGGCAAAAAAAAACTTTGAAAACTTCACCTTATCAGTTGCTATTGTAAGTTTCCTGTGAGTGTACTGTGTACCATATAATATAACTTGTTGAGTAATTAAGTTTTGTCAGACTTTACAATGTTTGGAACATGAGAGAAAGACTGCACGGAACAATCTGCAAGCTCAGGCTGCTGTTATCTCCAAACTGCCTTGAGCACCGCCGGCCTTTTAAACATGTAATTCCATTCCTGTCCAGTTCTTGCACGCTGGAATGTGTTTCGAGCCAGAGTAAATGTCTTGGGTTATCCAAGGACCCTCAAACATGAACAAAAATAAGTTCCAGTCCAGTGAGCTGAGCTTTAATCATCACTAGAATCCTGATGAGAGCCATTATACATGAAGTGCTTTAGGATTTGGTGGCATCTTTAACTGAAGGCTTTTTCACACTTGGTGGGCAAATTTAACATTGGCTTGACGCATTTTATTGAATAATGGAAAATCCACAGCGGGAGACTAGTGACTCACTAGTCTGTGGGCATGAAACCCTGCTTCTGGAAATCCACCCTCATGTGCAGTTAATTTCTAAGCCTATCTATGAGTTACCAATTTATTATTATACCGACAGTAATTGTCCATTTGATGAGCTCCACGTACCTTAAAGGTGCACTTTGTAGTTCTACAGTTACAGTTTGTTCATCTGTTTCTCTGTATAATTTGTTAACCTCCCTTTACTCCATAAATCAATGGTCAGGACCACCACAGGACCACCATAGGGCAGGTTTTATTTGTGTAGTGTAATAATGAAGTATGTGGAAAAAATAAGAAAAAAGTGACCCTAATCAAAGGGCAGAAAGTTGAAAGAATGACAATGAAAACTAGGAAGGGAATGAATTTTAAGTTGGCTTGACAAAGCCAGCTAATAATGCCTCAAAAGTTAAAGCAGTTACAGAACACTCTTGATAGCTTTTGGTAACTTAATTGGGTTTAGACAGTATTTGCAGGTGGTTGCTATGGTGTTGCTATGAGGTTGCTACGGTACTCCGATTTGTTATAATGGCATTGCTTAGTGGATGTTATGTGGTTGCTGTGGTGTTGCTACGCTACTGCCATGCTATCCCAAGTGGTTGCTAAAATGTTGTTAGGCCATTGCAACTGTATTCCAAGTGCATGCTAAGATTTAGCTTGGCCGTTGCTATGGTATTCCAGGTGATTGCCAATGTGTTGCAAAAGCCATTCCAAGTGGTTGCTAAGGTGCTACCAATCTGTTGGAATGCTATCCCAGGTGGGTAGCAAAGGTATAGTTAGCATACTTGTATACAAGACACCTATTTTGATATAGACTCTATGATTCTGCAAAGTTTCATGTGTCTAGCTTGAAAGCTGTAGGAGAAGTAGTGTTGCAAATGTTTTAAAAGAAATTACTCAGAGTAACAGATGGACTGCAGTCTCCCATTGTATAAACTACTAAGTGCACCGATATGCTAAGTGAATCCGATAAAACTGACAATGCAGGGTGACCAGTGAGTGAAGGTGCACTGACTGCAGCCCATCTGTTGAACAATTAATTGGCCAACCTCTACCACCATTTATAAATGCAAAAAAGCCACCATAGGTCCACCAGTGACCACACATTATTTAGGTGGTGGATTATTCTCAGCACTGCAGTGACACTGACATAGTAGTGGTGTGTTACTGTAGGTTGTGCTGGTAAGAGTGTACAGTGGTTCAGTGGTGTTGCTGAGGTTTTATACATCTCAATGTGACTGTTGCATGTACTAATTGATTTTTGACCTGTCTTTGTTTGTTGATGACTGGTTGATGGATTTGCCTGCATTTACCCTTTCTGCCTATCCCAGGAGTGCCCACCACCCTGGCGCATTCAGAACTAATGGGTTTGGCTGTAAAATTCAGATACCTCTGAAGGTCTTCATTACATGTTTTATTACTACGTTTGGAGCTAAAGTCTGCAGAGTGGTAGATTGGGCCAGAATTGGGCATCACTGGCCTATCCTATGATCACAGCTTCTCAAAATGTATCCAGTAAACCAGCCAACTGAAATGTTTGCTCATTGGCTAACTGTAGATCACCTCACTGCTGCCAACTATGCCAGTTATCTATACTTTTTTGCTGCAGATCTGTAAAAAAATCATTCAGAGTGGTTTGATGTGAAAAGTTCCATTTCTGAGTCAAAATTTTTCACAGTGGTGGTAATAGGAGCCAGACATCCAAAGCATTCAATGCCTCTTAAAGCTACTTCAAAAAAAGGTCACCGCCACTGTAAAGAAGTCTGAGCTGTTAAGTTTCACATCCATGCACTCTGATTAACATGTACAAAAGATGGGTGGAATTCCTCTTATTAATGTTAGATATAACCAAAGAGCCACCACGCTAGATAACCAGCAATCTGGTAAAGTCAATGAGAACAGTTTAAAGAAATACTGCTGTCTGGATCACCTGATCTAACAGATGATACAATGTTGGTGTAAATAAACAACTTTGTTTACAGAGGAGAATGAGAGAGATAAGATCACTAGCAGCATTCAGCAGTGATGGAGCCTGGAAAGGGGATCAAGCACACACGGAGAGAGGTTAGTGGCAGTCCCACATCACCAAAACTGACAGAAATGAATGCATAAACGGGCAGAGTAGGTGATAACATAGAAAATGCTAATTCTACAAAGTGGCTGTCAACAACAGTGAACACATAGCAATTAAACACATAAACTGTACTAAACATAAATCAGTTGTACAAAAACATAATAATCTAGACTTAAAGAGGTGATACATAGTTTGGTGCCCAAGAATTGGCTAAATGAGGCAAAATTAGAACTTTGATAGCAAATCCAAACTAATAATAGTAGATCTTGGAGTGGTGGGTAAATGCAAAATAAAACTATGATATAAATATGAGGAATATAGCTAGAAAATATTGCTGCAAAACATTTCTGCAAATGATAATACACAATTATTTTATATCTGGTTAGCTTAAATAGAAAATGAAAATTGCTAAAGTTTGGACAGCCTTCCTGTTGTAAAGTCTCAGAATCTAATCAACTCCCTAGGCCTTAATTGACTCATGACTGGTTAGGCAGGTCAAAAATTGTCATAAAAATTGTCAGCTGATGATAACGTAATAAATTCTCAGACTCTTCACACTATTAAACGAAATCAAAACACTTCAAGCTCACAGTTTCCACTAATGGAAATGTCATTAAGAATCAGCAGTTAAGGGGAACTGTGGGAGTAAAGGCAAGATCTGACAGACCACTGAAAACTCTCAGATTAAACTGCTTGTATGTTTGCCAGAATGACCCTCAGGAAGGTTTAGCTGCATAGGAGTGGTGCTGCACTGTTCTACTGTGCACAAACATGTTGCTTGCACAAACACGTTCTCTATGTAGTCATCAGAAGGAAACCTTATCTGCAACCTCATCACTAAAAATCTAAACTATACAACACAACATCTAGATAATTCTGAGACATTTTGAAAGTACTGTTGGACATATGGTATGAATTTCAGCACATTCTGGAAGCAAGTGTGACTGTCAGTCAAAAAGCTGAAGCCAAAAAGAGGCTGGCAATAATTGGCAACAGGACAATGATCCAAAACATTCCTCAAAATCCACCATGAACCACTTCAAAACAGCTGAAGCTTGTGGAATGCCCCTCACAGTCACTTTTCTTGAAAATCATTGAAAATATGTGGATAGATCTTAAACATGCTGCACATGTGAGAAATTCCTAAAACAAGATTGGAAAGACTCCTAGCTGACTATAAAAAGTGCTTGCAAGCTGTGATGTCTGCCAAAGGGGGTGTTACTAAGTAGTGACTTGGTAGAGACATTTACTATATATACAACATTAACATTTGCATATATATATATATATATATATATATATATATATATATAATTATGAGAGTTAATCTAATAATCTAATATAAAGTCACTGTGCATTAACATTTGCAGAAAAATGTTATATTTTAATGTTATTTCCATACATTTTTCAAAATATGTGTCAAGATAACATGATGCCCATATGTTTAATATTAAAATGCTCCATAAGCGTTGTGGCTACTTTCCAAAACCGCTGCAGCAACTTCACTGGCTATAAACTTTTTCACACCATTTCACGTGTCTCCGGTGTTGACTGCATGAATAATGAATGGTTTCCGATGTGATGGGTCAGTCCTTAGTGATGTCCATTGGTCAGTTTCATGCAAAAAGCAGATGAACACACAAATCCACCAATTATACATGGTGAGAGGCAGATGACGCATTCCTCAACCTTTCTTTATAGCCTCATAAATCTGGATGTGAGTCACATATGATCTCACAATAAGATGGAATTGAAAGGGCGACTCTACAGATTCAGGAAATATTTGAACCATATTTCTGCTCTGTATTATCGCAAAGGTAGAGAAACATACATAGAAACATTGAATTTGATGCGGGAGTGAGTTCATGGACCCCAGAGGGTTAATAAAAATATGGCAAGCACTGTCTCATTATCAAGGCATGCATTTCATGCCTTTGAATATGTCCTCTATGAGAGAAAGGCCTGATGCAGTTACAAAGATACAAACTATGCCTGCAGAGAGTTTTCTATCTCTAAAGTCGTTTAAATCTCTGCTTTCTTCAGACTGTGATGAGTCCATTCACCTTTAAGGCTCATTTAAACTTCCCTTAGATACAAAAAAGAACATGTCTACTTCAAACGATGTAACCATCGCTGCCGACGTACCTCCATGCGTCCTTGGATGTTAAGCATTACATCCACTAGTGGGCAGCCAGAGTCAAAAATTTCTGACAGCAACAAACATGGATGGTGGAGAAGATTGCAATAATGTACCAACTACAAAAGAGATGAAGTGTAGACTGTGATGGTCTGTGAGGTCATTAAATACTTGACGTGGATGGAGAATTCTTTTCACTTATATTACCAGTGAAATGGGCATTGTGATGACAGTTTCTCTCATAACATTAACATCCATGTCAACGTAAAGGATGCATGAAGTATGTGGGCAATGACGGTTACATTGTTTGAAACAGACGTGCTCTCTTTCATATATAAAGGGAGTATAAATGAGCCTTTAGAGTACTGCTGATGTAAGATGACATTTTAAGTGTCGGTGCCAGAATGAAAGTGGGCTCTGACCTGTCCAGAGTGAACTTGTGATGCTTGGCCTTCTATTTCATTACAGTAGCCCTGAGAGGATACCTGTGTCATGCTTTCAAGAGCAAGTACGTTTCATTATGTCGGTCCTGAGAGGACACCTCTGCCACATTATGATGAGTAAATACAATTACTGCAGGGGTTAATGGCTCACGAGGGAGAGTATTACTGTGCAGAATGATGAAGACTCGTTTACTTTCTGCCTGAATATGTTTTTTTCATTGTGAATTCTGACTTTATAGCTTTGGCCTGGTGCGGGGTGCGAGGCTTTTTTGAATTGCCTAGCTGGGAGCAGTTGAAAGACATTGTAAAGTGGATGTATCTTCTGAGGACCAAGGATTCGCTCTCAGCAGGATTCCTCACAACACAATGTGTAACAGCGCTCTATCAGATGCCTATAAAGCAAATCACCCTGTAGGGTAGCACTTAGTGGCTCTCTTTGTTTCGGGGAAGGTGCCCTTCAGTGTAATAGAAATATCAGCTTTACTCTTACGGCACGTTTTGTTGCTGCATTACATCTCTTTGCTCCTGTGACCTCCATATGAGATAAATTTTGTGAATATGATGTCTAGAAATGAAATAAGTACCTTCTCGTTCAAACTATCATCCAAACAAACAGCTTCCCTCCAAATGTTCACAGCTGGCCACAAAAAAAGTATTTGGACACTAACCATTTAACCATTGGTAAACTTTAATGAAGTTCTTTAGGTTACTTCATAGAATGTTTAACAAAAATGTTGGTTTCAGAGAAAAACACCGGAGAAAGCCTGGAAAATTCCAACCAGTCTGCAATAATGCATTAAGCCATGGAGTAACTCATAGTGGTATGCTACCAATATTGGCATACATCCATGTAAACATTGATAGCATTCCCACTATAGCTTCAGCATGCCTGCCCATGTGCAAAGCGATGTTAGCCAACATTTTACCCTAAAAAGTGTTTTGAACACATGCTAATGTCTCTAATGGTGTTTCCACAGTTTTGGTTTTGTTATACATGAAAAATTACGCCTGAAGTGTTCAGCATTCATGTTTCCCAAAAGATCAACATCTGATTTGTTCCACTGCAGTGTTTATGGCAGAAATTGGGAAAACGTCACTCCTGAGGAAACACTCCACCTACCACTATGGTATGCTGCCATTGACACTGGTTTGCCTCCAGGGCTTTCCGCCAGAAAGTAGCTTTCTCCACTTACCATATGTACTTGAATTAGCTAACCATATGTTGCTAATGCTACACTAGCAGCTTATGAGGACGACCTTTATCATGAAACACTTTCTTCGTACAAACCTAAGTAAGGATTTTTTTATCAGAATCATCATAATGAAAATAGTCATCATCTAATTCAGCTAGATTAGCTATCTGGCAAACTTTTGGAGTGAGCTTTGCCCTAACTTTCTTCATCCACATACCGAAGCTGTATAAAGTGTTCTGTCAGAATGACATAATCATCACGTACTTTGTAAGGCTAACATTGTCTAACATTATCTAGCACATTGCAGATTTGTTACAAGACTGAAATCAGCTTCTTATTCATCAGCTTCTTTATGAATTTTCCTGGTCCACCTTAAAGACACCTCCAGCAAAAAATCAAGTTTTAAAACTTGTTAGCATGACTATGTGGTGTCTTTTATATGCTTGAAGACATCATGAGTGAAATAAGTAGTCATCGAGTATTTCTGCTTTGAAACTGCAGTGCACTAGTCAAAAAGATGGATTCAGGCAGCCAGGGTTTCATACGTCACAAACCTAAGGAACCAGTACCATCCATTTTTTTTTCAAAACAACTGCAGAGACGTGTTCTGTTTGCTGATGCAATGTTAAAACAGAAAATGTGAGCCTTCATATGTTACCAAAGTATCTGCAAATGGGTGGAGTTTATTTGGAAAAAAAATTGGACTGTCCCAGCCAAACGTCCAGAGAAAACTCAGGCTTGCAGTAGTCATTTTCCAGAGGACTGTTTTGTAAATTTTACTCAAAAACAGATGAGGTGTGCCACTAAACTTATATTGAAGCCAGACACTTTTCCATCCTTCCATCATGGGGACACAGGGAGTTCGAGTCAACTGGTCAGTTAATTTTTCTTGTGTTTTATCCATTGACTATTTACAACAAATCTACGAAGCTTAAGTCATCTTCTTATTTCCCAGCTTCTTGTTTGAATTTTCCCATTCCACCTTAAATGGTGCAGCCGTTATGGGTAAATTCGAACAAGAAGGCCTGAGTGGATCTTTTGTTAGTAGTACCATTAAATAAAAGTCTTTCTTTGGAGCATTGCCATAGACAAACTACTTTTGGTTCCATAAAGAACATTTTGGTAGATGTTTCCCCTTTCCGTAAATCAGATACGCAAGTATGAGGAACCTTTATAAAGCTTAAAGAACCTCCACATAGTGTATGCTACCAATCAAAAATTTCTCTGGAGCTGTACGTTCCAACTGATCCATTGACGAATCTTTATTTCAGCATACTTTACTTGTAAGCACACTGCAATAGCACTTTGTGTAACATTGTCAGAACCATGGAGAAATATGTATCCATGTGTTTAAAGACACAGATTAACCCTGCAAATTTACTTCAAAATGCTGTGTTGGCCCTTTTGTGCTTAAACAAAGCATCTACTGGATTTTGCCAATTGAGCCACCCACAATGGTGTTCAAGAGCATCATTTCTGCCAAGTTCGAAAGTATCAGTGCAAACTTGAAGCAACCTGACTGCCAGAAGCAATATTGCAAACTGAGGTTAACCTCCTCCTTGCCTGCCAGTGCTTTGTGCCAATTTGACCTGTGCCAAAAAGCACTTGTGAGTGATTTTGACTATGCTACATCCATTTAGCTCTGTAGGAGATACTGTAAAGTGTCCATCAATCAAAGATCATTTCAGCTGGAGCCATTACAGATGAATTATGACTGTACAAGGGTTAGTGAGTTTGGCCTAAAAGAAAAGCCATTTTGGGAAAGAAGTGCAGTTGGAAATGATGAAAAGAGCCAGACTCAATTTCGTGAAGTATTTCAGTTTGTTGATGTTTGTCTGTGGAAGAGAGCACTTGCAGAAAGGCTCTCAAAATAATGTCTCAAAATAATGATTTTCTGAGAAAATGTAGGCAATTTCATACATTTTAGCTGAGCGCCTAAAAGCCTCCTTGTCTGCGTGTGGTTGGATATTATCACATGGCATGAAAGAAAAGCAGAACATTCTTTGCATAAAACACTAGTTATAGTTTAGCTGTTTCACTTTACTGTTCCTGATTGTAGCTATGGAAACATTGCCTTCTCTCAGTTGACAAAGCATACAAAAGGACAAATGGTTTATGTCCCTAATAGAAGACAGAAATAAAGTAGAGCAATAACACCGGGGACATACCAGTCCCGCTAACATGCTGAGAGAAAGCACTCCAAGAACTCTTTAAGAGTTATTAGACCACTACTCTAGACTTCTTATACTCAGTAAACCAATGGGCTGCTTGGGACAACTAATGGAGCACTTAAGGCATGCAAATGGAGTGCTAGTCTCTCAATGGCCTGTTTTGATTGGCTATTAAGAGGGGAAAATTAAGATTTTGGCTAAATACAGGCTTACATGTCTCAGTCAAATGCACTTTTTTCCTCTTTAGATCTCTTGGAGAGATTAATTCAGGATTAATTGGCCACTTTGGGGATATGGAGAGACCTAATTGTTGGAAATGAGGAAAACACTCTTCACTTTGAGTGAGTCATCTGAAGACAGAGAGGATTTTCATGTGTTCTTTCATGTTTGCCTGTCACTTTCTTCTGAAAAATGTTTGTTCAGTTCATAATGGAAGAGATGGCATGTTTTGTACTAGTCAAACACTGAATTGGGCCTTTAAAATGGAAAGAACGCTTAAAAATGGGTTATGTAAGCGTACTCACTGAGATGATTAATTAGCTGAATATTTTTTACTTTTTTAGTTTTGTTAGAGGCCAAAACCTATCCATGAGGTCTCGCTCTGAATGCAAAGGAGCTTGCGCTACTCTCACTGTGAATTGGCAGCTGGCAATCTGCATTTCAACATTTAACCTTTTAAGGGGTTACAGTGTTCTAAATATTTTTGAAGGAATGTGAAGTCTTGCTCAGGGGAGCATTTTCACTCTGGGAGATAATGAACTTGCCACAATTAAATATTTTTAACATCCTGCATCCAGCATGATCAGTATATAGCAGTATATAGCAGTCTTTAACATTTGTCACAGCAAAATTACATGGGTGTTTCCTTTATATAAAGCAAAACCTCAAGGTTGATGCAAAAATGTGGCTGTTTCTACACCACATGACTAAAAGTGAGGTGCTGGTAGGCTTGTTCCATATGTAGTAAACCACTAAATATTAAATAAGAATTCAGGTGCTGGCGGGTCTCTGGAGGTGGGAACACTAGGACACTGATGACTCAATTACATGTGACACAGATGCGAAAACAGTGTGCAATGACAAGATACCATCAACATCAACTGGGAAGCTCATCCAGTTGCCATACTGTCATTTTTATGATGGAATATTCCAATCATTTCATGAACATATTCAATTGTTTAGACTGAGCCAGCTACAGATACAGCTGTGTGTAAGTTACACATAGCAATGTTAAATGCAGTTAACCCTTTCTTAATGCACTTAACATCACTGGCATAAATGCCAGTTTCCATTAGCATCACTAGCACCAGGCTAACTGTGGCTCACCTAAGCAATTCATAGCAGCTGTAGCTAAAACAATCAACTGATGGCTGAATAGAAATTCAGTTAATATTTCAGTAACATTTCATCTGATCCTTTCAGTAAAAAAATAAACTTAAGGTCTGTAACTGAATATTTCTGAAGGGGCCAGTTAATGAACTGTTTGTTGATGTCACAGGATCTCACCTTTGGGGAGACAGTACATGGCTTCTCCTGTCTGGGATTGGGCCACATCAGCTCTAGCTCCACCCTAACTCCATCCACTCATGAGCAATACACCTGTGGCTCAAGAGCAATTAATACTCCAGTTTATACCTCTGTGTTTGTTCTCCATATGTGTTTGGACAAAGTTTCAAGCCTTAATATCTGATGTGGAGCCCAGTTCCAAATGGTGCACTCATGATCCTGTAGTTTGTAATTGTGCATACATAGAATGCACAAATAGTAAAAAAAAAAAAGTATTTTTTGTAGCACCTTTCATGCCGGTGGCAGCTCAAAGTGCTTTAAAGACAGGTGATAAATCATAGTTATACAAGAAATCATTAGCATTTATTTAGAATCAGAAGAAAATGAAAAAGTTCAAATTTGAAGATACATACCACAAGACGTAGTTTTAATTAAATGCTAAGTTAAAGAGATACGTTTTTAGATGCTTCTTAAAAGTGAGCACTGAGCTTGACTGTCTAATAAAAGGTGGAATTGAGTTCCACAGTTTAAAAGCATAATAACTGAAAGAGGCAGTATTTTACAGAGGGTATTTGTAGAAGGCCACTATCTGCAGATCTTAGATTACATGCTGGAACATAAACAGACAGACACTCTGTGATGTCAGCAGGTGCTAGGTCATCTCTTTTTTGTTTTTGTTAGGATGCGTGCTGCTGCATTTTGTATGAGCTGTAAGGGATGTACAGTTTTCTTAGAAAGTCCAGTAAGAAGAGCATTACAGTAGTCAAGTCTGCTTGTAACAAATGCATGAACAAGTTCCTCTGTGTCGCTCTTAGAGAGAAAAGGCCGAACTTTAACGATATTTCTCAAATGATAAAAAGCTACTTTAGTGACTGTGTTTACATGCGGGATAAAACAGAGCTCAGAGTCTAAGATCACACCCAGGTTTCGTACTTCAGGTTTGGTATATGAAGCTAAAGAACCAAGTTTCGCATTACATCACCTAGAGGTAGCATGTACAAAGAGAAAAGCAAAGGCCCTAAGACTGAACCTTGAGGGACTCCACAAGAAATGGCAAATCATTTTGATGATGATTTCCATACATGCCAGGTAGGACTGAATAATTAAATGTTTTTATATTGGAACAGCAAACATTTGAAATACCATAGATAAGACAAGCTTAAAGAGGAATTTCACCAATTTTTCAAAATATCTGTACAGTTATATGGTGGAGACGTAAAGAAAGTCATTCCGAGTGGTTTGATTTGAAGTGTTCCGTTGCAGAGAAACTGACAGAGTCAGAATTCTTCACAGTGGAGGTGATAGGAATCAGATGTCTGAGAAGTTTGATGTGTTTAAAACAGGCATGTCAAACTAGGGAATTTCTGGGCCAAAGTGCTGCAGAGAGCATTTACCCTCATCTAACGCTCTGAATTCAGTTCATGAAGGTCTTTCTAATTAGCTGATGAGCTGAATCAAATGTGTTTAACGAGGCAGTGTGTTGAAGTCTGCAGTGTTTTGGCCCGCGAGAACTGGAGCCTGACACATGTGCCCTAAAAGCTTTACAGGAAATTATTACATGAAATGGCTATGAGTAACTTGCCTAATGCCTGAGACATTGTTTGATGATGGTTTTGATATAAGGTTTTGACCTAAAACAGTTTTTTTTCTGTTCATGGTGCAGGGGTACATGCAGGATGTTGCGAGGGCAAGAAGCCTTTAAAGAAAACTTTGTTTTGGTTCACTGCTTGTTATGGATAGTAAATAAAATGGCTATAGTTGCTTTGTAGACGCTGTGACCCCTGGTTTCTATCACCACCATTTTAAAGAAATCAGAGTTGGTAAGTTTTTTTTTTTTTACAATGAACCACTTCACATGAAGTCACTCTGAATGACTTTGTTTACTTCTCAGCAATTTAATTATATGGAAGATTTGAAAAATTAATTATTCATTCAATCCTTCAAATAAAATATGGTTCAAACCCCAAAGTCTATAGATATTGGGTGTAACTTTTGGCTTTACTTTCTGTATGTTGATAGAGCTTATGATACTATTAGTTGCACATCGCTTGCACTACTTCATTACTTTATGTAGTCATGCCAGTAAGATGTAAGATGTAAATATAGGGAAGGTTAATGTGCTTCTACTGGATGCTGACAGTGTCCTTTAATTGGACAGTAAATGGGGTTTTGAAGGTGAACAGTGTTGATATGGTCAGATGGTGGTAAAGCCCGCCAAAACTGAACCCATTCACCAGCAGTCCCTAAATGAGGCTTCATATCATCATCAGTTATGTTATTTCAGGGAAACAAAACAAGCACTGATACAAGCTTCAGTTTTCTTTTAATAAAAGACTTAGATGTTTATATATAAACACTGCTAAAATTTTTTTGAAACATAACGTCCACTCCCCAGTCCATACAATCCATATATGGGGACTAAGCTGCAAAAACAGCCCGTTTTGAATTTTTTTATGACGTCACAAAAAAACAATACATTTACATACGTCCACTTATTAAGACTACAGCAGATTGGCTCCACCCATTTAGCTCAGACTGCTTTTTGAATGAGACACAGGGCAGCCAATCAGAACAGAGCTCATTTACAAATATCAGTATTAAATGCACAGTAACAAAAGCCTTTTTTACAAAAAAATAATTACATAAATGCACAGTATTGTCATAAGTGGATATGGGCCCTTTTATGTTTTGGTTGGAAACAAAAGCATTAAAATCTTGTAACGTTCAATGGAAAATTGTCCAGTCAGGACTTTAGGATTTCAACAGACTTGGACTAAAGCCTCAGACTGACCATCAATATAATTAGGGAGTGAGAAATCAACCAATCACATTTTGATTTTCAGTGCATGGGACCAATTTTGTAAGGATAGACATCACTGACTGCCAATGTGAGCTGCAGTCTAATGCTGCATCTGGTACGTTAACACACCGCAACGTATCCCATTTGTTTTCAGTGGGAAGTGTCAGTTCTGTCAGATGCAGCTGTGCGGTGCATGGTGGGTCTGGCGATTTGTGTTTAGGAGATGCTGTGCATTAAAAAGTTGAGCATAGCTGAAATTTATGCAAATGAATCTGAACAATGTGATGCTCCTACCCAATCAGGAGGCAGCTGGTGTTTGCGTGATTCACATCTGCAGCTCAAGGTATGAAACATTGGTTCCACTTTTAAATCATTTCCCGCGTGACATTGGTAATCAATGACCTAAATTCTAATCTTTCCGAGTTTAACTCTATTAATAATGTTAAGTTTAATATTAGGTTAAATATGCATGCTACGTCAATTTTCTGATTATTGAAAACAATAAAAGCATTACTTCCATAAATATCAACTTAGCAAGGTTTAATTTCAACTGGATTTCACAAAGAACTCCCTTGAAACACTCACACAAAGCCAGCTAAAGGAGGAGGATACATTCACAGCCGCTGAGACACCAGAGCAGTGTAAATGCATCATTATCAGGTTTCAGTCTGTTGTTCATAATGGTAAACAGCTGCAGCTCTATGCCAGAGGTCTTTACTGAAGGACACACTGTAACCTACAACATACAAGGTACAATATATGTTAATGTCTGTTATAAGCTTTAAAGAAAGCACAGAATATCAGTACATGTCCAACTTCACCTCGTTGCTTCCCACACCATTTTAAATAGGGAGCTCTGCTGCATCAAACGTCGCATGATGGTTTGCAATGCAGCGAAATCTGCCTCGTTGCGTGGCTACAAAGTTCAGCAGATTTCAACATTATGCAAATCAGTATGACCGGCGCATTGCATTTAGCCAGACAAGAGTACACTGGTCTTCATTATGAATGCCAAACAAAGTATAAAACTTATACTGTGTTTACATGTTTGTATTGAAAAGAAAGGTCATTCCATACTTCATAGTGGTATGCGGCCCATGGCAGCATGAAGCCACGCATGTGTTGGCATGGTGACTGTAAAATGCAAGATTATCAGAGGAGTGTAGATTTTTTTTTTTTACAATGGAAAAAAGCAGGAGGATGCTTTGTACTTTTTTTGTGTTGTGTAATACTGGGTTCATCTGGGGGCATCCATGGCTTTGAAAAGGTTAACATCCGTCAAAAGTTGGGAAAACTGAACTTGCCATTTGTGGTGGCAGAATTTTCCATTGCAGCTACATCGAAAACAATAGAATATCTGATTTGCAGTTGTCCATCTACTGCAAACATGAACACAGCATTACTGCGAGTCTAGAGAGGGGCGGCAACAGCTCTCTTTCTCTTCTTTGGATCCATGACAGTTTAACATAATAATGAAAATCTAGTTTTATACTGGACTGTTGACAGTAAAGATTTGGAGAGAGGACATTTGATTGGATAAAGTATATATAGATCGAGCAAAAAGGCTAAATTTAAATAATACAGAGCTCTTAGATTACTTGCTAAGGTAGCTAGCTTGCTAATTAGATTGAGTGAGCTAACTTCAAGCCTGTGTGGATGACAGATGCTTTCTGAAAATTGTAAAAGCATTAAAGGCATAAATCTGTTCTGTTCCTCTCATTGTCAGCCTCTGTGCAGCGGCAAACAGTGTATCAGACCGTTTACTGCTCCACATATGTTAATTTCCATAGCAACATAGCAGCCAGCAGAGCAATCCAGCACAGCGGAATGCAGTGAGAAAAACTGCATGTGGATGCGTACAGTAAGCTTCACATATTTTGACCCGAACTGAAGGCTTAGCTCGTGCTGGAATTAGTGACTGGGTAAAGTAGAAGTGAGTGAAAAGCAGATTACTGAACAGCGTATTTCTTCACAAGTAAAGTATCACTTGAAAATACTAGTATAAAGCCCTCAAAATTGTACATATAGCTGTGAAGAGATCTCCTTGCTTCTCTACAGGGGCACTGCGATCAAGTGGCTCAGTTAAGGACAGGGGAGCAGCTGGGTTGACATTAACTACAGCTTATCAATTACAGCAGGAAAGAAAAGAGCACTAAAGAAAAAGTAATAAAAAACTGTTTTTATTGACTTATAATACATAAGGTGCAATGCCTAGGGATAAGGGCACTTGTTCTGAGACTTGCTGTCCAGACAGGCTTCTCCAACTGCTTATCTGGCATCGGCTTTGATGTTTCATTAGAGCAGGGAACATTAGTGACAAAGGTTGAGGACACTGACCCCCAAATGTAGTGTACTTTGAAAAGAAATAAAAAGAGAAAAAAAAAGCACCACTGGTTCCCATTCTTATTCTGTACATACGGAAAGTCTATAGGGTATTGCAGCTATCATTAGAAAGAACAATGTTGAGGTATGTGATTGCAGGTCTGCTCTAGCTGTATAAGCAGAGACAGAAGGCAGGCTCAGGGCAGCCATAAAGGCAGCTGTTCCGAGACCCACTGTCCAGGCAATGTTTTATGCCCTGACAGAAGAGGAGGGCACAGAGCCATCATTAAACGGTGCGAAGCGAGAGACCTTACGACCCATCAAGTAATAGCAGCTTTTTGTCCTCATCAGTACAAATAAACCAGCCATATCTGGAGGTGGTGAGAAGACACAAGCTGACTCAAAGGCTACAATTCAGAAAGACTCATTAATACTAGCAGAAAAACATGTCTGAAATGAGGACAGCGTTTTTTGTGCTATTTTTTGCTCTATTTTTTCTTTTTTTTCCTGTCGAGATGTCCTCAAGAATTGGTTGCTAATCACTTTATGTGGGGTTGAGAAGGAACTCTACACCCAGAATGTGTTTGGTGCCTTTGAAGTTGTGAAATTCAAAATCATATTACTGTGATCAATAGAGAGACAAAATGCCCCAATTGCAGAGGATGCTACTTTGAGAGCAGCGCGGCATGCCATGCTAGCTCGCACACTGGCACCAACTGTTAATAAGAGGGTTCAGCTTAATTGATTTCGCCTTCATCTTTCTCCCAGATTATGCCAACGTAATAGTGCGTGTTCCCTCAGAGCCCAATTCAATCTCATGTTTCTATTTCAACAGAATGCTTTGAGTCTGCAAACAAATTTGACAGTCTTGAAAAATAGACCCGGCACTAAATCCACAGCATCGTTTCCTCCCCCTCAGGCACAGATGGGAAAAGCAAAGTTTCATCAAAAGTAAGTAAATAGAACGTTTGATTTTGCTGCTCTCACTGGTGAATTTTGAGACTTTGGCACCGCAGACACTTGGCTAAAGGCTTCTGCAAATGACGCTAATGAATGGACATTTAGCAAAGTGCTAAATGCTAGCAGGAAACAAGGAGAGGCAAAAGGCCAGTATTCTCCCTAGTCAGGAAAGAAATGTGTTCACCGCTTAACAAAACAACCTGAGCTGCCAGCAAAGCAAATAGAGCTGTCTGTTTGATTTAGATGAAAATAGACCCTGGTGTACATTCAGAATACTCATTTTTGCTCGAATCCTTTACCTTACAGCATTTAAATGTAGCAGACCTAACTTTTTAGAAGGCTAAATATGTCTGTAGGTATGGAATGCTTCAACAGGCACTGTACCTGTACTACTGGATTGAGAGCTTCAGAGGTATACAGTTGTATGCAAAGTTCATCCCTGGCCAAATTACATATTTTGTTATTTTAAACAGCACAACTTCTATGGCAAACTTTTGAAAAAATCAATGTTCATGCAGATTTACTTTATATTTGATTCACTTCATATTTTTTTTTTTAATAATGTGCAAAAGTTTGGCTACCCTAAAAGTCAGTACATAGTAACACCCCCTTTAGCAGATATCACAGCTTGCAAACACTTTTTGTAGTCAGAGTCAAGAGTCTTTCTGTTCTTGTTTTAGGAATTTTCAACCACTCTTGAATGCAATTCTGCAATATTCTTGGGCCGTCTTGCGTCTCTCCCACAGACTTACAATAACTTGCAAGGGACATTATGGGCCATTTCAAAAGCTTCACCCTGTGTTTCTTGAAATAGTCCATGGTGGGTTTTCCAGTATGTATTGGATCCTTCATCTTGTTGTAAAAACCAGCTGTTTTTCAGCTGTGGTTTCTTGACTGTGTCACACTTGTTTCCAGAATTTGCTGATATTTATTGGAATCCATTCTTCCATCTACCTGTTCAATGTTTACCTGCCTTAATGCTTAACAGTTGGCAAGGAGTTCTTTTCATCAAATGCTGTTCCATTTTTACTTCATCAGCCCAGAGTACTTCTTTCCAAACTGCCAAAATCTGGATGTTGTTTTGCATACTTTGAGTTAAGTTCTGAGTTTTTCCTGTTTTTTAATTAAAATATTGGTACCAATTTTCTCACCCCACTCTCTATCATTGGTCTCATTTATATACATGTATAAAAATTATATTATAAAAATATATAGTGAAATATCTTTGTGACTTAAGAATTCAAGGAATGAATATCATCAAATAATATGTGTTTCCTATGCTTGTTGTCTGAAACATATCTTGAGTGGAAATGTTGTATTTTTGCTTGCATTTTTGGAATTTCAGTAAATTTTCAGTAAATTCCAAGCACGCTCCAGTTACAACAGAGATCCATTCTCCAGCGTATTGCCCTAAGACATTTTTGACAAAAGCTTGTCATGTTATGGCCAGAGCTTTGCCTTAACCCTCAAAATGAGATTATCTCAGGGCCATTAAGCCTCTTTCCTCAGAAGCTCACTATTCTATCTACCGTTTTTTCTTTATACAGTGTGAAAGCTGAAGTTAGCCTGTCTTAATCTTTAACTATGAAGAATCAGCAGATTATCTGTCCCACTATATTAACAGAAATCTGATCATGTACTGCTAATGGTTACAAACAAATGTCGCTTCAGATGATTGTGCTGCACATTGGACTCTTGTGGTAGACACAACCACACCATCTGGTACTGCAATCAGCTGATACCAACTGGTTTATAAGCTTTCATTAAATATAAAAAAATCTTCAAAGCTTCTTCAAGTTGAAGAGATATGTTTGATTCATATGAGTCAGTTTTATGCAGCTTGTGAGCGGAAAAAAACTAGGAAAATGAAAATGACTTTTGAAAAAATATTGGTGTGGAAACACGGAAGACAATGAATCTAAAATATTTTAGTTTTTTTTAGATTTAATTTGTTTTTCTTTTCTCTACATTGTATTGGTCATTAGACCACTAGAAATGTGCCAGAATGACTTGGAATAAAAAAAAAATCTTTACATTAACTTGTAATAAAAGTCAATGACGTTTTTCTTCTTGTGTAAAGCTGCTATTTTAGAGATGTGTTTTTTTTTTCCTCTTTTAGGACAGTGATATGACATGGATCATGAATTACTGATTTACATTTGTAGAATTTGGCCTAGGCCTAGTTCACATACAGTACTGTGCAAATAGCATCTGGAAAAAAAATTAAAGCTACAGATCTGTGCAGTAAGCATTTATAGTATTTGTTAAAAAACAATAACATTTGAATAAATACCAACAAGCAAAACATTGTATTTGTGTTTCAGTGTGTTAGCTTAAGCAGCTCTCCTCGAGGAAGCTTAGTAATTACAGTTACCATCCAATACCTGCTTCAGCTCTTTAATCATTCATTAAATTAAATCAGGTGTGCTGCTGATGAAATTTAACAAATCCCTGCAGGACAAAAATATTGTTTTACTGTAGTTATATTGGTTTGTATTAATCCAAATGTTTTAAATGTATACACTCTTACTGCCAATAAAGTTATAAACAGTTTTCTGGGCAGCAACTTTTTTATAAGTAATATTTTGGTAATATATTTTGGTCAAGATTCACTATATGACCAAAAGTATGTGGACACTTCTAATCATTGAGTTCAGGTGTTTAGCCACACCCATTGTTAAGAGGTGTAGAAAATCAGGCACATAACCATGCAATCTTATGGAGCTCAGTGACTTTAAACCTAGCACTGTCATAGGATGCCACCTGTGCCACAAGTTAGTTTGTGAAATTTCTGCCCTGCTAGATCTGCCCTGGTCAACTGTAAGTGCTATTATTGTTAAATGGAAGCATCTAAGTACGAGCAACAACAGCTCAGCCATGAACTGCCTCTGGGAGCAACATCAGCACAAGAATTGTGTGTCGGGAGCTTCATGAAATAGATTTCTGTGGTTGAACAGCTGCACGCAAGCCTAAGATCACTATGCGCAATGCCAAGAGTCGGCTGGTGTGATGTAAAACATGCTGCCACTAGAAACTAGAGCAGCGGAAATGTGTTTCTGGAGTGATCAATCACACTTCACTATCTGGCAGTCTGATTGACAAATCTAGGCTTTGCCAGGAAAACGCTATGAAATGCATAGTACCAACAAAAGTTTGGTGGAGGAAGGATAATAGTCTGGGGATGTTTTTCAGGGTTCAAGCCCATTAGTTCCAGTGGGTAATGTTTATGCTAGATTGAATGGAAACACTGAGTGAATGGGCATGAATTCCCATGGACACACTCCAAAATCATGTGGAAAGCCCTCCCAGATAAGTAATGGCTGTTATAGTCACAAAGAGTTGGCCAACTCCATTTTAATGCCCATGCTTTTGAAATGTGACGTCCAACAAGCTCATATTGATGTGATGATCAGGTGTCCACATGCTTTTGTTCATGTAGTGTATTTGTCTGAATCCAAGGAATTAGACGGAAAGAAGAATTTAGGGTCTACACCTTATGCTTCAGGAGAAATGTGAATTCGTTCATCACTCAGCAGGTTTGAGGGATAACAGTCTGCAGGTTCTGGCCTTTCTCACTACTTTTCATCATTTAATAGATCACATTCTCATTACACCAACTTTAATGTTTTCACCCTCAAGTATAGATTGGTTGCCCAATATGGTTACCCAGAAGGTAATGATGTTTATTTCTGAAAATCCTGAAGAGGTGCCACTTTTATTGACTAACATCTTAATAAAGTCTAAATATTAACTCTGATACTCTGTGAGTGATTTTTCTCACCATCTGTATAGAGTGGTTTGTCTTAGTCTATCAGGCTCCAAACAATGAAAAATGTTGTTTTTAGTAACCAAGATCCACTCAAGTGTCTTTAAGTACTTAAGCAGTATCATAACAGTTCATTTGGCTATTTAACATGCAAAACAATGCAGGGAGGTGGAAAAGTTCAACTGCTTCACTTTGTTTTTGCCAGCAAGGCTCCCTAATTACTACAACAGAGCACGTTAGAGTGAAATTCCCTCTTGGGCAGGTAGATGAATAGAAAATGTTAGTCCGAGACATTTCCTTCACGTTAGGTTGCTCGGGGGAAATTGTTATTCTTTCTGACCCCAAATGAAGGGCTGGTAGGTGGCCTTATGCAAAAGCAGCACCCCATTGCGTGCTGCTGGACCTCAACAAAATGTCTCTCAACAAGAAAAAAGGAGAATGATGTTCAAAAAATAAACCCCCAGAGGAGGCAAAATTGTCTGCCGACAGCCTGATAAGTGTGGGGGGAAAAACAAATGTGCAAAGTTAAGATAATCTCAGTGAAATATATTAGCATTAATTCCTATATGCAGTATATTTCCACTTATTAAGACACCTTTTTTACAGTGCATAACTTTTGCAAAGTATGGAAATATGGCTGTGGCTGTCTGTTTGAAGTAGAAATGGCTATCTTCTATTGCCATGAAACAGATAAAGTCCAATGGCAAGACATATAAAAAAGGGAAAAATGGCTTAGTCAAAACATTTTTTAGTTTAAGTGAAGAATTAAACCTGCCTCTATTTGTGTGCAACATATGAAAATTCAAATATCTATAGTTTTCTGTAGTCACCTGTCTTCCACATAATGAGAGACTGCTTCCTTTTTTTAGGCCACATATGGGGTACTGCTTCAGTTTTAGGCCATATATTGCAGCATTGCTGTAGAGTTTTTGGTTTCAGTTATTAGACTACATGTTGAAAGGTTGAGTCCATATATTGAGACACTGATTTAGATTTTTAGACTTATGGGACATATTGGGGTGTTGCTTCAGTTTTAGGTCTCATATTGGGGTATTGCTTTAGAGTTTTTAGGCCTCATATTAGACTACTGCTTCAGAGTTTTAGGCCACACATATTGTATTGGGGTACTGCTTTAGAGTCTTTGGGCCTCATATTAGAGTACTGCTTCAGAGTTTTAGGCCACACATATTGGGATATTGTTTCAGCTTTTAGGCTGTATATTAAGGTTTTGCTTCAGAGTTTTTAGGCCATATATTAAAATATAGATTTAAAGTTTGTAGGCCACATATTGGGATATTTTTTCAATTTTTATACCACATATTGGCATATAGTCTTGTTTTTTAGAACATACATAGGGGTATTGCCTCAGCTTTTAGAACATATATTGAGGCCAGTATACTGTGCCAGGGTTTAGCCCACAAATTGGGGTATTGCTTCAACCTAATATTGGAATCCATGTTGGGCTATTTCTTCAGGTTGAACATTCTCTAATTCTGCGCTATTTGTCTCAAAAAAGGCCCTGACACATTATTACATATCCTACAAACACATGAGTTCTTTGAAAAGTAGTTTCTGTGTAGTGTAATATGTAAAAGTATTGTTGACCTGAGTATTGGCTATCGAGAGTGATTTTTGGCCACATATTGGAGCTTTGCTTCATGTTGAATGGAATTCTGAACATTTTCTATTTCTGAGCTGTTTATTGAAGGAAAGTGCCTGAGACACTGCAGCATTCACTGCAAATTTGTGTATGGTACAAATTGTGCATAGCACTGAATCAAGTTAGTTGTTTCAGTGTTTCCCTCCACACTGATCCCTTTCTATATATCACTTATGCAATTTCTTAAGGCGCTTCTAAGGCAAATGTGTGCACAATGGGAGAACCACCAATTAATGTCAGGCTTCAAAGGTAAACAGAAGCTCTCGTGCTGTTTATCCTCCATGCCGAGTTCCTCCTCTGCACTGCGGGGGATGCTGCTAATCACCCACACACACACACACACACACACACACACACATGCTTACTCGCACACAGAAACGCACAAACTCCATCAAAGCCCTCACTTCATTCAAACATGAGCATATGATGTGGCTCCCTGCTTCAAAGTCCTGTGGCTCATAACCAAGCGCCAGCTTCCATACCGACGTGCGGAGCAAGCATACACTAGATACTCATTACTTGGCTTTCTGCTCTTGGGGGCTGCTGAAGCAATAGCTTTCTTCTGTTGGAGATGATAATGAATAGGTTTGTGGGCAAATAAAGGATTTTTGCTTTCTTGGGGATCTTTTGAGGCATCGGGCATAGTTTTTGCGCCATGTTAGCTGTTTTGTCGTATGTTATGGGCTCAGTGGCTGTGAATGAATGTTGGGTAATGAAACACCACAAGCTTCTGATTGTCTGTGATTGTGGGTGGATGTACGCTGTTCTCTGAAGGCAAAGAACCTTATATAATGCCTCTAATAAATGCGTCTTTATGCATTCACCGCATTTTTTTTATTGACACAATAGAGCAAGTGTTACGTGAGTGTCTTGGTGGAATGGATCAACTTGCCCACCGCTTCAAAGCATTCGTGAAAAGAGATAAGAGAGATGATTGCTCTTGTGTATGGTTCATGAACCAATGCAATACTTCCATTTCTTTTTCACCTGTTGCTCCGACACACATCCACACACTCTTACCATGCAGTGATCACCTTTAGCTGAGAAGCCGCCTGGTTTCCATAGCGACTCGGCAAGGGGCGATCCGCAGCTGAAAAGACTTCAACCTTGAATTTCAGAGGGCAAGGGCGAGCACTTTGCTTTGAACAACTTTAACTTCTTTACCTGTAGACTCTCAGATACATTTTTCACTCAGCGGGACGTGTATTTATCTTTATAACACCAGAATATATCTGAACACCGAGAGTCAATCAATAAATCTTTTGAGAAGAAATTGCGTCTGTGGAGCTGGCTCTGCCTGAGGAAAATAGCAAATTATCACAACACTAAGGCTAGTGTCTCTCTGGTTGCACTGTGTCTGGACTCTTTTGATCACACTCAGAGATCTGCACTGGAGTATGAGAAAAGAAACAAAGTATGAACATTTATTGTGACATTTTATAATGTACACAACATTAGGCTTTCTGAAAGGGCCCATATTATAGAAAACTGAATTTTGCAGTTTTATGTAGAATGTAAACATCGAGAGCGTTTACATGCACTCATAATCATAATCTGATTTCTGCAGTTATCCGTTTATTCATATGTCCATGTAAACACTATATTCCAATCTAAAAATCCAATAAAGAAATCCAATAAAGAGAGCTAGATTTTAGCTCAGTAATCAGATTTCTCAGTGCATGTGAACTCTTATTCTGATTTCTTTTGGCTTTCTCAGTCTGTGCATGTGTGGAACAAACTGCTGTACTGGAAATAAGCAAGTGGCATTGCCGCGAGATGGCAGCAAAACACTTTCGGAGCGATGCTGAAACCAACTACATTCTCTGTGAAATGAAGGATTTAGATATTCTTCATCTCCTAGATGATGTATGTTCATGTTTTCAGGTAATGTGGCGCAATGTTTTTTTTTTTTAAAAGCCGCGGCATTAAGTTTGAGTTTTACATTACATTTACATCACATCTTATTCTGTGAGTTTATTGGCCGGTTGCAAAGCAGAAATCCGATTACTGTCTGACTCATGTAGACCCGGAGTTTTCCATTATCTGATTACTCAAGGGCATGTAACCGCATTTATTACTGGATTACTGACAAAATCTGATTTTCCGCAGTTATGGGATTAGGTGCATGTAAATACACTGTTAAAATTGCTACAATTTCAAAATGTATTGTCAATTAAGCTGCCAAAATGGCCTGTTTAAGCTGCAGCTATAAAGAGTGTTTCAATGCAGACTGCTTTTTGAGTGAGGCACAATACAGGACAGCCTGTCAGAAAAGAGGTAAATTATATATTCGTCTTAAAGGTGCAGTGACAAAAACTGTTTCTAAGAGCTAAGAGAGGTCTTGAAAATGGTCATTTAAAAATGAATTATGAATGTTTTGGTACATAAAACAACACAAACATCGGTGAAGCTCAGAGAAAAGAATGAAAGGATGTACCACTGTCGACCAAGAGTAATGAAACTGTCCACTAAAGTAAAACAATGGTTGTTAAATAGTTTAACTGTACTATGTTTAGACTAAATGTTATACACAGAATTGTATATGGCATTAAATCAATTTTTGTAGAAGAAAAGTGGGCCATGTATGAACCTGAACAGCTGTATACTGTGCTGGGTACATCAGGTAGACTATGCGATACGCCATGGCCTACCAGATGGAGCTTATCAGCTTCTTCATCAGATTAGATTTGGCATGTTACAAGGAAGTCTAATACCTAGACACAGAGAGTCAGGGCTCTCCCTCGGCTGCACGTTAGTCTTCGAGAGGTTTTATTAACCAGCTCAGTGGCCTGGTTAATGAAACTGAGCTCCAGTACACATTAGCAAACATGGCAAAGTGGACGCAGGATTGTCCATTGACATGCTTTTTTTTCTCTTTGGAGAATATTTCTACTAGTCCAGAGTGTGTAGTACAGAGTCCAAGGAAACCTTATATTGTAATAATAGTTGTAATTCTTTTATCAGGCTAATGGCTTTAAGGATGATTTCTTTGGCCTGAACAATGAATATGTGCTGTATTTGTTTATCACATCCATTCTTGAAGGTTGGAACCACCTGTTCTCTTTATCTACTGATGGTATAAAGTGACAAATCGAGATGGAAACATGCTCGTGGATCTATAGAGGGGTAAAATAGGAGAGCTGTTGTCACAGTGGGGATGATAATGTGATCAAAGACTTTGCCTCAGGGCTAGAGACCTACTTCAACCTGCTTGCATTAACAGACTGTGACATTAGAAATAAAAAAGTAAAAAATATGCTGTTATTAACCATGCAGTTGTGCCTTGCAGCATCAGTGATTAAGCAAAAGAAGCCAAGATTATCACTGGGTTAGCACATAAAGACTCCATTCTTTGTAGCCATCAGTCTTTGTGTAAAATGATGCTACACTAATTTCCTGCTGCTAGATTACTCATTAGGCTCTTGGCATCTTGATTCTGAGAAGGACTGAAAGGGAGCTTTGGTTGGCATCCACCATGTTTGTCCTTGAGGCATTTCCTGGGCTGTGCTCCACATGGCAAGTCTTTAACAAAAAGATGCATTTCTGTGCTGATCTGAGACCAGCAGTCTAATGCATCTCTAACAGGGTGATGCAATGAGTAGGATAATATGAAACCAATTCTAGATCAATGTGAAACGGTCAGCTTTTGCCTGAGTAAGTCTGTCACAAGCTCATGCTCAAAGCTTACAACAATATACAGTCAAGATGTTTTCAGATTTTGAATCTTGGCTTGAAATTGGACATGCACACTGTTATTAATGTGGAATCTGACTCACACGTGCTACTTTGAGATCCGAAAAAAGGTCCGACTGGTACTGCTAGATTTGAAACCTGAACCCGCTCGCATGCAGTAACAGAGATTTTCTCAGACGCAGTACAGCGTACTAACGCTCAAGTTGTCATGATGGGATAATGTGGTATTTTACATATCTGCTATACACTACAAGTCTTTATTATCAGTATATTTTTGGGGAATTGCAAGTTGCTTCAGGCAAAGAGCAGCATCTCCTCTTATCTTAGCCACACTGCACTGAATTTCCTCACGCTACTGCTGCACGCTACTGCTGCTACTGCAGCAATTCCTATAATATAGGAACTTAAGTTTAGCAAAAAATCAAATGTACCCAATTTTCCACTTATCTCAGTTGTAGTTGACCAGCCAAGACATGTTTGGAGTCCAAATTTTGCTCATTTAGTTTTGAACTGGAGCTGTGAGGCTAACATTGCTAATAAACACAAAAACTCAGTAGTCACGCAAATAACCCACATTGTTTCTGTAAACATACATCACCAAAACATCTCTCATGTCTCACAATACAGGTCTTTCGTAATGCCATGCAGACTTCACCACTATGGGCAGCTATTTCAGAAAACATCAGGGCTGATATTCACAAAGCAGGACTAATCTAGGATGATTGTCATAAATACTGGTTCTAGATCAGCTCTCTTATTCCTGATGTGGTTTGTGAATACTGACCATGTTGCTTAAAGGTGCTGCCGGGAGTTTTGTATATATTTTAGTCACAGCAACTCATACTGTGCTTTAAACCACATCCACAAGTCTGCATGATCTTAAAGACCTGGATGTAGTTTGAGCAGGTAGAGAGAAGTTTTGGTCATTTTTACAGCTATTTGAGTGACTTGAGTTCAAATGTTTATTAGCAACGTTGGCCTCATAGCTCCAGTTCTGAATTAAAGAAGGCAAATTTGGTCTTCCAAAAAGTCTCAGCTGGTTGACTGCATATGTATTAAGTGGAAAACTGTGTACATATGATGTTGCAAAACATTTCCACCAACCCAGTACATTCCGCACATTGTCCTTGGTGTCACTGCAACTGATCTCCAGTTTCATTTAAGAACGAGGGAGACAAAATGAATGAGAGTGCACAAAATTTACTTATCTATTAAACTGAAAAAAGTCACTCATTAGAAAACCCATACCCAGCCCATTTGGCTCGTTCGACCCAAACCTAGCCCAAAATCAAATATTTTGTTGTGCCTTGTTGGAGAGCTGAATTTTCTTTAAATCATTTTCAAGAGTAAAACAATCCTGAAACCTGGGAATGCTGCAGCCCCCACATCACCCCCACTTCAGGTTTGCCTGTGGTGTAGTTAAAACTCCAAACGTAATTTGTAAACGCTGACTTTTACAAATTCAAGCATATTTGAGGTAAATGTTACCCGCAGGTAGTTATGAAGATGCCAACGTCTGTCTATATTCCCTTAAAGCAGGGGTCTCAAACTCAAATTACCCAGGGGTGGGGAGAAAAATCTATGCTTATTTTTGCTCAGTAGTCTCATGAGGCGAGATGCGATCTCGTACCAAGAACGTCTGGCAACAATCATGAAAAACGTTAGGCTAAAGGTGACAACGGAGCTTAAAGTAGGGGGTGATGGTGCACTTGTCTATCTTGCCCAACAATAACAAGCCTGTTGTTAGCCTGTAGATGTAAAAATGTAGATGTGTGTTGCATGTGCAGAGAACATATTACATGTAGTATGAACAATCATTACGCCCTATGAGAGAAAAATAGTTCTGCTAGCTAACAGTAGTGTTTTGCTAACTGTTTGACTTATGTTATTGATTGTACTCCAGACATTAAGAGAGCATGCAGTAGAGAAATTTGGGGCTGGGTTTTAGAGGGGCGTATTGTTGTTAATGGTGTATTTCGTTGCAGTCCAGCACCAGTAGTTTATCAGGTTGTCCCCAGATGTATATGATTGTTACAAGATCATATTTGGCTTTGCAAGACTACAAGACTACTGGATTTGTTGGTAATTCCATTAATTTCTTAATTCTGACATGCTGTAGTAACAGCTGTGTCATGACTGAACCGGGCACATGACACATTAACCATTGGTTACTTTAGCATGATAGGTAAGTTAGCTAAATTACAGCCATGGCTGCTCAGTGTGCAGTGTTCAAGCTGCATCAGGGGTTCATTTGAATGGTTCTGGAGTTTTACCAATATAAACATCAGCCACAGCTAATTTTGGTAATACTTTAATTTTAAGGAACACATACTGGGG
The DNA here is from genome assembly GCF_904425465.1 of Colossoma macropomum. Taxonomy (NCBI): domain Eukaryota; kingdom Metazoa; phylum Chordata; class Actinopteri; order Characiformes; family Serrasalmidae; genus Colossoma; species Colossoma macropomum. The sequence continues at coordinate 15,729,091 of NW_023494808.1, forward strand.
GTTTTGTTAAGGTCTTGTTAATTGCTCAGTAAAGCCCAAAGTAGTAACTTATAAATGCTTTATTGAGTATAATTCAATTATAACCTATATTAGTACAGTATTATTATATTATATTATATTAGTAGTATATTTCTTTCAAGTGACACTCATAAATGTATGAGTCATTAGCTGTAATAACACACAATAAACACCATGTAAAGACCATGTTATGCAAATTATTGAGTATGAAATCTTACCTGTTTAAAATTGGCAACATTTCGTTTGTATAGGATCTGGATGAATTATAAGCTAAAAAGCGCTAAAAGGTTTTCAGCGATTCGATTTGCATCACAAAATCAATACCTATTCATGATATTTTGATCATTCCCCTGTTGAAAAATCAGCATAGACCAGCATGACTTGCATTCTGTGCTGATCTGTGCTGGTGTATGTTGGTCTAAACTGGTCTGTACTGGTTTGGCTGGTCACCCAGCTAGCAGGGACAAACAAAAAAAAAACATTTAAACTTTTCCAAGAGTTTTACTGTATCTGCACAGGGTTGTTAAAATGGGCTTAAAATATCCCTAGCTGGTTTGCTTTTGGTGACCAAAAAGCTATAAAATGATCTTTACTTTAGAATATGGGATGCAAATTGACTTATTAACAACTTTAGTGATTTTAGCCTCTGATTAGTGAACACTACAACTCCACTTTAGAGCATGGAACACATTATGAAGTATAATTAAACTCTTATTAGCTCTATTGCAGTAAACCCCAGAAGTCATTTTAAGCTGCTTAGAACCAACAGGAATAAAATGTTTCCACTTATATAATTCACATAATACGATATGAATGTAGGTGATAATTCATGCTCAGTAATTTGCAAAACAAACCTTAATGAGGTGTTTGTTGTGCAGTATTACAATGACTAATGCTTGCATTAATGATTTTCACATACCAGGCCTCTGACTATGTACTAATACAGATCATAATAATAAAGATTAACATTAGAGTGAATTGACCATTTATTTGTGAGTTGGATTTAAGAATACATTGTTAATATGTGATGGTGAATGTGGTACTTTGAGACCCCTGTCCTAAAGCAAGCCTGTCATTACTACTTTAATTTCCTAAGTCAATGCGTTTGGGGCTCTGAGCTGAAGACAGTGTGTCTGTCAGAAACTCTTGTCCTTTAGGTTAAGCAAGTCTTTGGGAAAAGAAAAGGAAGAAGGCAGAAGAAGAAGGCTTATTTATGTTTACACGAACATATCTATTTCCCTGTTTTTCGCCTGGTTCAGCATGCATGCTGACAGCTGATTCCTCTGCAGAATTCTCTCGGCCGAACATCTGCTCTTTGATGTTGTTGGGTGAGCACTGCTCCGCGGAGGGAAGAAGCAATCCCAGACAGTGCGGCTGGAATGGGACTCTCCACTTTGATCTCCTCCATGCGTGAATGTTTGCAATTTTCCACTGCGGTCGTTGCATTGCTCTCAAACCCCGGCATTTATTTCTCACTGTGAGACCGTTTACAGCGCTAAGTGTTGCTGCAGCCCAGCAGAGCGGGGGAAAGCTGAAAGTGCCGGGCAAGAAAAAAAAGGGAAGATATAGGTTTTAACCTCTGATATCTCATTATAGAAGACAAGAAGTGAGCGGACCGAGACAAATGCTCTCATAGACGTGTCGGACGATGTGATATCAAAGAGAAGGAGATCTTGGAATGCATATAACTTGCAAAAGTAATGACACCCCTTGTCTTGTACATTCTTTCTCCAGTATGTAAAACTCAGCAAATAAATAGAAATTGTGCACTAAAATGTTTTTCCTGTAAAGGATATATTAGTAGATACTTGCTTAAGGAAAAAATATAAACATCAGACCGATGTTTAGATTGATGTTTTAAAGTGATAGTTGATGATGTATTTGTTGTGCTCTAGAAGAACAGAATTCCAGGTAATGCTGAGCTAATGTATCTGCATTTCATTTATTTTACTGCCTTTTTAAAAGGAATTTGGTTCTTTATAGAACCATGATCAGTCAAGCCACTATTTGAATGCTTAAAGGGTTCTTTGCATGGTCAAATGGTTCTTTCCTATGATGAAAAACCAAAATGTGGTTCTTTAAAGAACGCTTTTAAAATGGATCTATACAGTACCAAAAAGAGTTCCATTATTGTTACAAAATAACCCTTTTCATTACTTTATAGAACCCTTTCTTTCTTAGAGTGTACTGTATATAGTTGTGGTATTAAAAGAAACAGTTTATAACTTCTCTGGATTAACATACAAATGGTACACCCTTAAAAATAAAGACTTCAAAGAGGATTCCTTGGAGCAATCCCATAGGACAACCACTTGTAGTTCTCCTTAAAAAACATTTCAATGGATTGTTTCTTTAAAGAACCATTGTTGTAGATGAGATGTCCAAGGGTGAAGAAACTGTTTAAAATAAAGACCATCAACATAAAGACCTCTAAACAATTGCTCTGTAACATTTAAAAGTTTGTCCTAGGTAGAACTGTACTTCCAAGCCAAGAACCACTTTGAAATCATTAGGTTTTAGAGTTAGGGTTAAGCCAGATTGGTCACCAACCTACCCAATCAAAGGGAGAAAGAATATTAATTAAGCTGGATTTTAAAAATATAATGATAATGAAAGTTGTTTTGTTTTCTGTGAGTGACTTGTATTGTCATTGTATTGTGGCCACTCAGATCTGCAATGCGCAAGGTATAGTCCAATTGACGAGATTCGGGTCACTCAAGTCAAGAATAGTTTTTTTAAAGCTTTACCTTCACAAGCCCGGGAAGCTTCTCTTACTACCTGATGTCTTTACCTCAGAACACTTCGGATGGCTTCACCAAACAAGCAAGTTTATAAAGACAGTTACGTTAATTATCTATCATAATTAGGACAAAGCATAGAACATATCATTGGTTACAAATTAACATACATTTACATCAGTTTGGTTGTGTGCCTGTATCATATAGGAGTACAGTATATGTTTATTGTTTTTTTTTTCTGTGCTGGCATTTCAGATGATTATAACTTCTGCTACATTGTTTTTCAAAATTCACTCACTCATATAGGAACATCCACATTCTGATTCATACTTTCTCAGCCTTATTCTTCTCTTTACACCTGTTTCTTGTCTTCTAGATGAATCTGAAAAATTGTTCACTCAGACTTCACAGTTTAAACACATTACAACTTAAATCTAAATCATAACACTGATCCCAAGCTGTCTTATTTTCTCAACCTTCCAATCACTACTTAGCAATTGTTACTGTCATTGCCCCAAGCCTTCAGTTGATTGTCAGCATGCAAAATTGAAGCTCCAGCTGCAGATGTAACTGTAAATGTAAGATTAAAAAGTATTTTACAGTATGTGTTGTATGTTGTTTTCTACCAATTTCCAAAGTAAAAAACAAAATCAAAAAAAGATTATTGTTGTAAGTGGTCTATGAATTCAGTACTTATGCTCTTTACTACAAAAGCTAAAATCAGGTTTGTTAAAATGTGAACACGAACTTCTACATCAATGCATCAAGTCTTCAAATGTAACACATGAATGGTCCACAAACATATTTTAAGTTCTTAAGTTTCCAGAGTTTTTCCTTGTCTTTTGTACAACTCAGCTGTCTGATTTTCACTCCTTTACAGTTGTATGCAAAATTTCGGGCATGCCTGGTAAAAATACACGTTTGGTTGAAAATATCTTGGATGTCTGGGAATGTACATGAACAGCATTGAAAAACTAGTTTTACACAAAGATTTTGGCATCCCTCATGAAATGACATTTTGAACACATCATCTTCTGTGCATGTTAATAAACATTTACTGTTTATTTGCTGAATTTAACATAATAAAATAAAATGCAAAATGTGGCCTCTGCAAAAGTAATGGCATTTTCACCTTTTTTCACATTTTATTTATTTTTCCCAATAAGTTAAACTCAGCAACCAAACCATTCACTAAAATTTTGGGTTGTGCTAAGGTTCAGTCACAAGATCAAAAAAACATTTCATTTGACCAGGGTGTTCAAACTGTTGCGTAAGGGTGTAGGTCATCTTCAGTGGGCAAAATTTGTGCCTGTAGAGAGCAGAAGCTGCTTTTTTAGTAAATAGCATTAAATCCACCATTCTGGTTAATGTGTACGGTCATGCTGTTGTTTTGTATCACCATAGGGCAGAAGCATTGGGATGAACAGGGTGACGACTGCACCGCAATACGCTATAGCCTGATGTTATGACAGTATGGGATGTAGCAAATTTTGGGAATTGTATCTACCAATTTTTCACTGGCCTACTCAAAACATTCTGCCTAAAGCACTGAATTAGAATAGTTTCATGGGGAGCCAATGATGGTTGAGAGGGTCACTAACAATGTAAAGATCAGCCATAGCACTATGTGTGTCTGTTTGTCTTCTCATCATGGCTCACTGACTACGCCACTGAAGCATGGTAAAGGTTAACTTACTTCTATTCATCTTGCTGCCATTCTCCTTTGGAGTTTTAAAAAAAATGGCCTGTCAGTCTCTCTTAATGTCTTTCTCTCCTAGGCAGCAAGCATCTTATGTACAAGCAGAGCCTCTTCTCCCACTGGGATCTTTGAGACCACATGATTTCAGGCGTTAGTCTGTGCTCAGCTGTCGTGTTCGTTATAAACGGATGGTCAGGTCAGGTCCCAAAGAGACTCTCACCTCAGACAGCTTGGCCATTAAACTAACCTGTCAGTCACAGGGAGATAGTCAGAACTTGTAAGATAACTGAAGCAAACAATGCTAGCTGTCATCATGGGATACAGAGTGGTACAGGACCCACCCTTACACAATATGGAAGTGTGATATTTAGCAGATGGATTTCCTCATATGAGAAAGATTAAATGAACGTGCATGTTGTATTCCAGCATATGTTTTTCTATAATATGTTCATGTCACCATCTGTCTTGATACTTCCATTCCATTCTAAACATACTGAGATATGATTATGATTATATGTGATATTTTAAAAGCCAATTAGAAGTCTCCATGCTCAGGTGATCTTCATACATTTCTTTACATGTCATTTAAGTAGCTGTAACATTTATATTGAACTTTTATAATGAGTTGATCTTCTTATAAAGAGATTTTTTTTTCTACTTGCATATTTACATAGTCTTTCAGAGTTGAATTGCCATTCACAGTGTTTACAGTGGTGGTGATAGGAACCAGACATCAAAACACTCCAATACCTTTAAAAGCTACCTCTCAGAAAGTTATTAAGTGAAATGTTTATGAATACAATGTCTGATGTCTGAGATGTTGTTTTATTATAGTTTTGAGATAAAATTTGGCCTAAAATGTTTTTTAAACCCTTTACAATGGAGAGGTACATGGTACAATGTGTTGTAAAAGAAAATGTTTAAGGTTTTAAGGTTTGTGAGTCATTTTGAATAGCAAATTAAATGGCTATATTTGTGTTGCAGGCATTGTGACCCCTTGTTTCTTTCACCACCACTGTAACAAATCCGTAAGTTTCTCTACAATTCACTCTTTCAGTTCAAACTGCTATGAATGCCTTTATATAAATCTCATGGAATTATGCAAAAATTTGGAAAAAAAACTGTGGAATTTTTCTTTAATGACTTATAGCTGATGCCTGATGCAATGCAGGCATTTATTGTACTATTGCTAATAGGTGCTGCAAAATATGAGAAGTGCATTAAGGCTACCACCACATTTTTTTCAAAAGTACAAAGAAGTTGAAGGGCATGTAACTCTACAGTGTGACCACTGTAATGTAACTAATGTGGCTAATGTGTTGCTTAGAAGGAAAAGTAGCCTTATTATCAAAAACCTGTCACGTGTAGAGTCTGATAGCAGTCACACAAAAGCCCAAACTCTCAACACACCAACCCTTAACATACAATTAAACTGACACATAACACAATTGCCACGTACAATGGGGTTTTCACAGTGAACCTAATTCTCATTGATCACAATAGTTTATTTTTTTTTCTGCCTGGCCAAAAGCCTCACACCCACCAATTTCTAAAATAAAGTTATGTCAACAAAGCACGTTTGCTTCTTTACACAAGTACTCTTTCATTGGATGAGGTCGTAGATTGGAGTTTACAAAATACAATTTTGTAGTTCTTATAATTATTGTATCTCAAGTTAGGAAATCCTAAACTACTCAGTTAAGGTTGATAATCAATTATTATCTTTTATTAATCAAGTGACCTAATGCAGACTAAGATGTAAACTCATAATCAATTTCAAACTTTTAGTTAGCTTGATTGGTACTGTTTAAAAAATGAAAAAAAAAATCTGCATCTGTCTGATATTTTTTTAACTGCAGACTTGGGAAAAAAAACACCACTCTCACAAAGTAAAACTGCCATTTTTTTTGCATGAACAAATGTATTGCTGTTATGCTAGTAACTTGTTATGCTGTCACAAAATTAAAACGTGAGTTAAATTACCACTGGCATTATCCTAAAGCTAGTTGCTAAGTTAGAATGCATCTAATACTCTTTTCCTATCTGGAGATAATAGAAGATAGTGATTTCAAGAACTGTTGACATCTTGGCGACCACCTGGGATACCATAGCATCCTCTTAGCAACATCTTAGCGATCATCTCAGATTCAATAGCAACTGGTTATTAATGCCTTAGTAACCATCTAAAATACCATAGCAATCATTTGGTAGCACCCTAGTAACCAACTGGGAACTGCATTGCTGTGCAATTACTCTGCATTTCCCTTTATAAATACACTTTTCTCACTTTTCTAGTGCTATAAAAGCTACTATCCAAAATTCGGTCCTAACTAAAGTCATCACTTAGATACGTTAGATTTAGTATTTTTCTATAATAAAGCCCTCGCAGTCCTTGTTGTTTCTAAACTAATTACCAGTAATAGGCCTGGGTAACTGTACAATACTAAGTGTTTTTAATAGGTTGTCACTAAGAGGGTCCTTTAAGAACCCCATATCACCATCCTTCCTGCTTGGCTCTACTTTTTTGCTTCAGTTGAAGCAAGAGCATCTATTCCACCCAGCAGGTTAATAGTCTTTTGTCAGGTCGCTGACAGCCTGTTGCGCTTTGGTAATTTCCTCCATGCCAATCCTTCCAGAAACTGGATGGGTTCAGGTCAAGGACGAAGTGTGGGAGGGAGACAGAGCAAACCATTTTTCACTTCAGGGGGTGCGTGAGGCATGAAGGTTCGAAATGGACCACCACTTATCTTCAAGGGGAGGTGGAGAGGGGCTCCTGCTAAGAGGCTAGTTCAATAGCTTCGAGTCTCAACTATCACAAAAACTACCATGAAAGCAAATCAGTGTCGCTGCATTGTGTTTGAGAGAAAAGCAAAGTGAAGTTAATAACAGAAGTCCATGTCAAGTTTAGGTCAATTAATTGGAAAAAAGGGAACATCTATCCGTTTTAGTCCTAAACGTTACAAATGAATGGAAGATGCAAGACAGTTGAATTCATCCATGATTCACAATGTGTTTTTTGCCAATTAGTTATTCACCACTGATTTTTTTCTATCGCCTGCAGGGCCTGGATTCATGCCCTCAATATCAATGTCTACTTACATTACCATTAAACTACTTTACCAGTCAAGAGCTGTTATTTCTCTGCCCACAATGTTGCTGGAAAAGCATCTCAAAAAGCAAAAATAGTGATCGGCGTAGAATAAATTGCACGCCAGGGGTGCAGAACACTTGCAATGCTTTCAGTGATGTCTTGTAGATGGATGGATTCTTTTTAATCCGGCACTCTCCCACTTATAAAAGACCTCCTCCTAAGAGTGCGGGGAATGGCTTGGCCCTGATGAGTGCAAGTCCAAGATAGATGGCTGCACTAGAAATGTACCAGCTATCACTGATAGTGTAAAAACCAGAGTCGAGTTTACTAGAATGATTTATGCACTGAACAACTTTTAACACCTCCATAAATGTGGCATAAATGCATATTTGGGGCAAATATGCATCTGAGGATATTAAATCGCATCCAAGAATTCATTCCATGGTGAGCATGCAGAGGCTCCTGCAGCTTGTATGTTTTTTATATAGAACATTTTCTTTCAGGACGTTTTCACCTCATCTCTACATTAGTTCACTTACCTTCTTTCTGTCCATTAACAGTCATTCATATTTATTTATGGTAGTGTGCAAAAGTTAGAGAGCCTTCATTTATTTAATTTCCAGTCAAAACAGCCATTAAGTACGAATCATTTATTTTCCGGTGCAAGCATAAAAGCAGAAAACATGTTTAAATTACAGTGTTTCTGCTCTTTGCCTTTATTACAACTGTGTTGCTTAAGTTTTTCAAAGAAAAAGAAAGGGAGATGTTTCCACAGCTCCAAAGTTCAGTCTTAAGGCTCATTTGTGCTCAACATTAAATACGGATATGTATACGGACAGAGCCTTCTGTCCGTACTCCGCATTCATTTTGTGTTTTTGTGCATGTTCTCTGAAAGCTTATGAATACAGATGAAACGAAGCAAGAGCCGGAAGCTGTAGGGGCACTGTAGCCAATAGTTCATGCAAGACACAATGGCAGTTTTTCTCATTTGTAATATAAGTGAAAAGAATTCTCCGGCCGCATGTAACAAAGTATTTAAAGGCCTCACAGATGACCACAGTCCACACTGGTGCCTCTTTCGTCTCTTTCGTAGTTGGTACATTATTACGACCTCCTCCACCATTGCCGTGTTTGTTGTTATCAGAAACTTTTGACTCTGGACTGCCCGCAAGTGGACATACTGCTTGACATCCATTCCAACACAAAGGACTTGGAATCTTGGAGGTATGCTTTACATCAACAACAAGTTTTCAGCAAATGAATTTGTATCACAAATTCAATATCAATTTAGGGTATTTTGGTTGCCAAAAAGGTTGAACTCAACCCCTATAGTGTCAGCATGCATTTTAGAATATAGAACAAATGTTGAAGTAACTTATTCAACTCTTATTGGCTCTTTAGTAAAACGCCAAAATAAACCTGACACTTCCTAAAACTTATGAGAATCAAGTATTGACTGTTATATACTAATAAAATGTAACTTCATGATATCTTGCATAGCAGTGTATTAACATTGTGTATTATTACTATAAACTATAAGAAATGCCTAATTTGGGTTTTACTGAACGGACAAGACCTTCATAAAGTTCTAATAAGTGTTCCTTAAAGCTACACTATGTAAGATTTGGGGACTTGGAGACCTCTCTGGTGGAAATGTGTTACAGCACACACCTTGCAGAAGAACATTTTGTAATGTTGGTTGTGCTTTACAGCTGTTGCCCAAGCAGATGAGTCTTACGACCGCAAGTGTGTTGGAAGAGTATTAAAAGAAAATTTTTGGAAAACTGGAAAACTCCTGTCATTTTGTCTTTCCTTCTTTTTGCAGGTAGATATCTAATCTCCTCGAAAATAGTTCTTGAAAATGAACTTAAGCGTAATAGCATATTGGAAATTAAATAAATGAAAGAGTGGTTTCAGACGTATGCATAGTTTTGTACATCTATTTTTCTTCACCTTCACTCACCTTCATTCTCCATATAAGCCCTCCCATGACCATCACTGCTAATGCATCTTCAAAGCTAAATTGCTGTGTTAAATGATGTAAACATCATTCATAAACTGAGTGCCCTTTGATTAGATCACCCTTTTACCTTTGAAGATACTTTGTATGGGGCAGGGTGGCTTTAATGGGAGTGGAGCTCCACTGAAAATAGCTTTCCATTACCATTTCAACAGAGGACGTGGCAATTGATTAGATGCCGTGGGATGTAGATGGAAAAAACGATTTGTCACATACAAGGAAAAAAAAAACAAACAATGAAGACAAATGATTGTAAAATACAAAGGATGAATCAGGATTGTTCCGCATGTCGATTGCCCATAAAATAATAGAAAGCCAAAGCTTGTAATCAGTCAAAACCTGCCAAAACATTTTCGCAGTTCCTGACTGATTACAATTTTCAAAACTGGTTTTGATCTCTGACATTTAATGAGTCTTTTAGGTGGTCTGTCATTTGTGTTTTTTACTGTTGATGTTTATCTGCTGTAGTCGCTATCGTTCTGCACATACGTATGACCTTTTTCTTTAAAGTGAATGAAAGGAATGTGTCCTTCCTCTTGATCAAAGCGTGAAGACAGAGCTTAACCTTTTTGAACTAGTGTTACTTGTTTGAGCTGAAATGGATACAGACAGACCTTCAAAACTTCCTTTCTTCTTGAGCTGCGGAAATAGACACAAAATCAATGCAAATGTAAGAATTAGACACTTGCAGTATCTGTAGCTCCTACAGTACAGTCAGGGGTGAAAAGGTTTTCTTGTGAAACCCCAAGGGCTTTTTTTTTCCTTTTTGAGAAAATGCATCGTAAAACGTCTGTTTCTCATGCATTCTGACCTTTAAAAACACCTTAAAAATGGCCTTTCAATTCAAGTTTTTATGATCAACCAATTAGCACTTCTATTTATAAATCTAGTGCACTTCCTGCCATAACAGGACATTTCAAGAGCTGAAAGCTTGAATGTTTTTTTTTCTGAAGCACTCTTTGAACTGGGTTTGTTTTATATAGGGAGGTGAGTTAATGGCCATTTTTCCACAGGACCACAAATTTATGACTAAATCACACAGGATTAGAATTTTCAGTATTCTTAAACAAAGATGGGAGTGTCTACTTGATTTACGCACTGGCTTTACCCTAACATTTAATTTAGCCAATATTCTGTTAGCCAATATGCTATACTATGTAAGTTTTGGGAACTTGGAGACCTTTCAGGTGGAATTGTGTAATTGCAGGCAATGTGCAGAAGAACACTTTGTTACATCAGTTGTGCTTTGGACCTCTTCCCCAAGTGGATGAATCTGATGATTGTGAGCACATTCAAATGTACTCAAAGAGAACTTTAAACTTGTCTAAACTTGGTGAGCAATGAAGATTCCAAGTATGTGAACAATCTACTATTGTCATTATATATTTATCGGTATAATGTTGATTTTGTGATTGATACCTAAACATCAAACTTACATCAACAAACTTCTACCACAAAGTTATTATTTTGGAGATACAAGGTTTTGTTCCAACAGCAGCAATAGGCTTCATAAGCTAAGCAGTATAGATATTTTCTGAACATAAAGCTAACACAGGACTCAGTAGTGAGTTGGTCCACCATTGTGGTTGATCACTTCAAACAATCGTTTAGGCATGCTTGATGCAAGTGTTTCCAGGAGGCTAGTGGGAATGTTGCTCCAGGTGTTGAAGATGGCTTCACGAAGGGCATCCACTGTCTGGAACTGATGTCCATTTTTGTAAACTTCCCTTGCCATCCATCCCCAAATGTTCTCAATCGGATTTAGATCTGGGGAACATGCAGGATGGTCCAAAAGAGTGACGTTATTCTTCTGGAAGAAGCACTTTGTCAGTCGGGCATTGTGAACTGCAGCATTGTCCTGTTGAAAAACCCAGTCATTACCACACAGAAGAGGGCCCTCCGTCATCAGGGATGCCCGCTGCAACATCTCCACATAGCCAGCTGCTGTTTGACGCCCCTGTACAACTTGAAGCTCCATTGTTCCATTGAAGGAAAAAGCACCCCAAATCATGATGGTGCACTGTGCCGTGTAGAAAACATCTCAGGTGGGATTTCCTTGTCATGCCAGTAATGTTGGAAGCCATCAGGACCATCAAGGTTAAATTTTTTCTCATCAGACAATAAAACTTTCTTCCACCTTTCAGTGTCCCATGTTTGGTGCTCCCTTGCAAAGTCCAAACGGGCAATTTTGTGGCATTAAAGGAGACGTGGCCTTTGAAGACATTTTTTGTTTCTGAAGCCCTTCCCTCGCAGATGCCGTCTGATGGTTATTGAGCTGCAGTCAGCATCAGTAATGGCCTTAATTTGGGTCGAGGATCGGTCCGTGTCTTGACAAACAGCCAATCGGATCCTGCGGCTCAGTGCCGGTGAAATGTTTTTGGGTCTGCCACTTGACTTTTTTGTTCCATAAGCCTCAGGATCTTTTAAAAAATGCAAAATGACTGTCTTACTGCGTCCAACCTCAGCAGCGATGGCACGTTGTGAGAGGCCTTGCTTATGCAGCTCAACAATCCTACCACGTTCAAAGTCAGTGAGCTTTTTTGCTTTTGCCATTAGGAAGTCTTGCCAGTATGAATTCTTGACCAAAAATGAATTGGAATCCAAATTTCATGCAGATTTTGGCTTTTAAAGGCTGTGCTCTTAAACTTTTGATCAGCTGATGAACAGCCTATTTCAGTTAACTTGTTGTTTTTAATAAATTGGCTGCTCAAAATCTTTTGTCTCTTGCTCCTATTTCTTCTTTTAGCATTGTGAAGCTCTACTTAGAACCTTCTTAAGATCCAATAGTGCAAAGTGATTTTGATCAGGAGTGTATATATATATATATATATATATATACAAGTCTCATTTACTAGCAAGCTAAATTATAGTGGACATTTTAAACAGAGCCGACTGAAATTTTCAGCACATAAATCATACATTGGAGCATATAATATGTCCAAACGAATGCCGCCAAGGTTTGAAGGAACTTTGAAAATCAAACACCATTTTCATTACCAACAGACCTCTCTTACAGTCATAGCATTGTCACATCTGACTCCAGATAGTATTGTTATCGATTTTCAGCCTGCATCGTTGAACAGAGCTGCAATGGAGGGTTGCCAGTTTTCAGCCTCCCTCAAAAATCTTCCTTAGGCCTCAGCACAGCCAGTAGGAGAGCAGTTAGTGTGTCTGGTAACTCCCTTCAATATGGACAAAAGGCTAGTTTGACTTGGCTAAAGTGCATTGCAAGTTGAAAACGTTTGAACTTTGTATGACCTTGCGCATCTGCCACAGTGGACTCTGTTTACTGCTGCGTGGAGCTCAGTGGCGAGCTCAGTACAGGAGTGCACTGCAGCAGATGTCTGTGCTGCACATCCTGTTGAGTTTAAAAGCGCATCTGTGAATTTTACGTGTTCAGTGTCAAAGCAGCTGTGTTCAAACGATCCACAAAAAAATCTGTGTTGAAAGGAGCAGAGTGGATCTTCATGTTCAACTCCACTTTACACATCCCTAAATGGATAGACTAAAGAAACTAGCCCTCATTGCCCTTCATTCTGGAGGAGAAAAAGTCCACCAGGTTCAATTCTTCCCTCTTCGTAAAGGTCTAGCTACATTAGAATGCCCTGAACCAGAGAACTTGTAGAGAGGAGAATATCCACTCTGTAATGTCTTCTGGGTTTCTCAAATGCTAGAGGGCGCTCCTGAGGGAGTCCAAAATGAATGGGTTGAGATGAGTCATTTGAGCAAAATCATAATTTACGCTTAAACATATTTAAAATAAAAGAATACATTCAACATTTTAACACTGCTGTTATATTTTTAAGAGATTTTGAACTCAAGTTATATAAGTTTAAAACGGCTCCTCATGTACGTTCTTGATGTCAGTGGGCACGAATAGCCAATGAGCTGCTCCACTCGCCAACCAATCAGTACTCATAACAGTTATGTTAGCATCCTGCTAGCATTTTTTTAGCATCCACTAAGAACTTGCTCTGCCGTTTTGCAGTCCTGTTTTTGATATAACAGAGAAAACAGGAAGAGACCAGGCTTCTCATAAACCTGCTCTGCCTGAACAGCATAACTAGCAAAGAGACACGGCACCGTATTTCTACATTAGAGTAAACTACTCCCCAAGTTACAGTGGTGAGATGTTCTCATTTATTCCTCAAGGTTTTTAAGCAAACCTCGGTGATAACAATTTCCAGGATGGTGCACTGGCCAGTGAGTTAATATATATCTTTGATAGGTATTGACAGATGTTACCATGGAGACTGGGTGGGCGGAGACTGCTGCAGCATCATGACTTTCCATTGGCTGTATGAGCTGGAGGCTGACCTTGAACTTGTGGAAGAGGTTTTGAAGTTAAAACACTGGAGAAGATGAATAAAAGGAAAAACATAAAACTGCTTCTTCTCACACAAAGACTTGCATGACTAACTTTTTCATTGTGAGTCAAGCTAAGTTTAGACATTGTAAGTGGCATGATGGTGACAGCAGAAATAACGCAATCGCGGCCTCTCTGACCACGCTCCACCTCTAAAGATTTGCAACTTCGTGCTCACCGTGCTTGGGGCCATTCACTCAAAATCAATTAATTTAAAGGGAAGTTTGCTGAGCAGGTTCACCTCTACAAGGGCTTGTGTGATACCTCTGTCATATCATGTCATAGAGAAAACTGCAGCTATGGAATCATCAATATAAACTGTTCATGCTTCAGTTTGGGACACTGTCTGCGGAGTATTGTGGAACACTCTTCTGCGAAAGTATACTTAGTCTTCACAGCACTTGGTCTGCACCGCGGCAGCTAAACAAACATCACATGCTGCAGCTACATTAAGAAATGACAAGCTAACAGCTGAGGTACTCTCTTTGACAATATCAAAGTTGTCAACTGACTCTTATTATATCCTGCTCCCAAATACTGTAAAAATTGTGTTAAAAGTCACTGGCATTGCAGATTTGGACAGGACTAAAATCACTGAGAAACTTCAGTAGCCTAATTAACACATTATCACCCCCCACCATGTAAAACTGATCCCCCCCAAACTGAACTTCAGTTAGATAACTAAATAAACATCTTTGTTATTGTTAACTCGCTTGATTTCTAATCATATGGAGCTAAAAGTAATGAAATGGAGAACAATGCCCACCTAATCATGATGTGCGATCTGTGTTATATGTAAGGATGCTAAGCCACTTCTTACAAACAAAACTGATGTTTGTACATGAGAATATGGGATGACTGAGGAGTCGAAGCAAAACCTGTAGGCTCTGAAATTATGGAACATTTACGTATTAAGCAAAGTGACAGATCTGTTCTGTGAAGTTGGAGTGTTAAACCTGGTGCAGATATCCATCAGAGTCAGATTTCAGTTTCACTCACAGTCAGTCCATTTAAACTGTATTTTGACTTACTAGCTAATAATATTTAAATATTAAATATTAATATTTAGATAATGTAGGTCATTTTTCCTCTTGGAACAGCTGTCTATATGTTAAATTAGTGCTGGATGGTTACTGATAAAATGTTTTTTCAAATATACAGCATCATGCTATCAGGTGATATTGAAGTTTAATATTAATAATTTATAATTCCTCAGTTTTTTTTTGGACTAAGCAAATGAGTTAAATATAAACCATCAAGGACTGCATATCATGAGTAAAGTGGTCCTTAACTATCAAATATATCACTAAAAGTATAAAACAGGAATTGGTATGTCAGTATCATGGTATAATGCTATAGATTATACATCACCCAGCGTTGTGCTAAATGTTTGTCATGGACATTTTATTTTATGTCATGGAAAACTTATAGAATTCCACTGTTTAAAAAGTGTACAAACCCTGTCAGACAAAGCCTAAATCAGCTTAATACATAATTTCCCTTTTATAAAAAGGATTTTATATAAAGAGAATACAAAATAATGAAATTATGAATTGATACTTATATATAGTTTTACGTCTTTGTGGGAGGGTCTAATGTTTAAAAGATTTTGTATTGAGTTCATTTAAATGCTGTTAAATATTTAAGACTTTAATATGTAAACTATTAAGGAGGTTTTCCCATTTTTTTTCATTAAAAGCTGAAATGTATTGCTTTGTGATAATAAATAACAGTTATGTTGAAATTTGAACATCTCTAACTGTCAATACTGTATGTTTTTTCATGGTCATCTTTGTCTCTGCAGCACCTCCACTGGTTCAACTCTGTCAGGTTTTATTTACTTTTACACACTGGGTTTATTATCACTTAAATAGGGGCATTCATATTAGAATAACTATGCCTGCCATCACATAGTTTTATTAAATGCGGTCACCAGCCCACTTAACATAATGAAGTATTGATTAGCCAAACCCGGCATTGGATTATAACCGCAGTTAATACTGGGTTGCCACAAGGAGCGGTTTGGAAATGGTTAAACATACACAAAATCAGTAAATATGTACTAATCTAATTTTTGCAGGCACCTAAAACATTTGCACAGTACTGGACCACTCTACTCAATTCGTTCAAACAGTAAAAAAGTTCCACAGTAAAAAACTATTTTAAAAAGAAGTATTCAGGCTTTAGATATTTACAAGGATCATGTTATAATCTGTTATGACCTTTTTTAAACCTAATTGAGATCTTTTTAAGCTAAACGTATGAAAAATCATTATCTAATTATCTATTTAATCACACCCCTGTATTTTAGAGCAGGAAGTGAGACTGCATCCCTGTCCCCCATGGCCACATGGTGAGCACTTGGGTCTAACTGTTTTGAAGTAAATGTGTCCCAAAGTCTGAAAATCAGTGTGTAACCTTAAGAATTGTCAGACTGATAGAAACACACCCTTTCTGTGATTAAGTAAATGGTTTTGTGTTTTAAAGAAAAAACATTATAATTTTATGTGTGTACAATTGTTCAAATTTGTGTGTGCTAAATGTGTACTGGCTAGCGTTTTTTGAATTGTGCTCAAAATTAATTAAAATTGTCACTACCAAAACATTTAGTGAAGTTTCAGTAGTGTTATGATTGTTTTGTTATTGACAAAATGGAAGGTTTAATCATTTATTTTAATAAAATGTATGAAGGCATATGGACATTCAAAGCAAAAGGACTTTAATGTAAATACAAAACAGGTCAATGTGTTTTTACCTGTGACTGTCAACTAATTTGGTCCAAAAATCTCCCCCCTAAAAAATGTCTCTTATAACTTTCTAAAGTTTCTTTTGATTTAACCTTCTAATTGTTCCTTTTGAAGGACTATTAGTTGTTCATTGCTACCTCACTTTTCTATTGTTGAAAGAATTTCTGCTGCTAAAATGTCCATTATTCATTAAAACAATGCTTAGACAAGGAGAAAATTCAAAGCTGTTCACTTTTTCTGCTTAAGTGAGTCACAGCCCTGGGGCAGAAAACAGCAGGACATTGGAACTAATACACTGTAGCATTCCTGCTGTTGTGTTCTGGTGCAATCTAGAATTTCTAGGTTGTGGATCTTAAAAGATCTGTTGTGAAATGGAGGTGAACAGATGTGAGTGATGTCCATCTACATTCTGAAAATCAATGCCAAAATCCACTCTGTTTATAATGAAAACATGAACTGAAAATCTTCCCCAAAGTCAAGTCTTTATCATTTGTAGGACAAACTAGAAAACCTTTGTCAGTACAATATAACAAGGCTTCTACAGAGTTCTGTAATCACAGGCTGGCAATGGTTTGAGCTGCAGGCTACTCCCCATGGTGGGACACTTCCATTATGTGTGTTCCAACTAGAATGGATAGCTACTGCATAGAATTGCTAGAGCATTTCAAGCTGTCAGTATGCCCTCAAAAAGCATGGTAGAAATTGACTTCTGGATTTAGTTGACAGCAACAATGCAGACCTTGCTGAGCTTTTTTATTCACAGAATTCCGTTAGCAATTACTAAGGAGACATATTTTTCCACTGCACAAAGTACAGAAACATTTGGAACCAGAAAACCTGAACTGTGCTTTACGCTCTTGCTACCAATCCAGTACCAAATGTTCCACTTTTATGGTTTTTGGTACCTGCTTAAGATTAGTACCAACAGGACCAAATGGTATTTGAGTGTGGGCTGGCTAAGCATGCCATAAACGTTTTTAACAGAATGCCATTGTTAAACAGATCCGTGAAACAATGAAGAGACACAGGCATGGTCGTGTGTGTTGGCCTATTGCAATTATTTTCCACAGTCATTTAATCAAACATTTAAACCACACCACATGGAACATGAATTGTCCTTTCATCAGTTTCTAGCACTTTCATCAAGATAAAGTGCTAGAAAGGGTTCTTTGCTCTTTGGCATAGAAGAACCACTTTGGTTCTTCAAAGAGATAGTTCTTTACAGATGTGAGTGTGAAGAACCCTTTAAAAAGAATAGTTTCGTTAAAAAAAAAAAAAAAAATCACTTACCCCAAATGTAGTGGATCAGCCAATACATATTTGATGTCCAAATTTTGCCTCTATAGTTTAGAACTAGAGCGGCAAGGCTAGCTAATAAATGCCACTGCATTCTTTATTAAGGTCACACAAACGTGACGATGTGGTTAAGGGCACAATATGACTTACTATAAAAAATGAACAAAACTTTGCAGGTGTTGCTTAAGGTGTTGTTATGGGCAGTGATTTTAAACAATGCCAGTGCCAGTATTCACAAAGCAGGACTAAACATTATTAGATTCCTCTGCATTTATGACAGTCATTGTCTCAAACACTGATTCTTGATCAGCACTTCTATTCCTGAGGTGGTGTGTTAATACCGACTCTGTTGTCTAAAGTGGAATCTCTGTGTTTGCTAACACTTGTAACTGAAGCCCACATCTAGTTTAATCTTACAATTGTGGACAAAGTCACCAAAAAGTATTACATCACCAATAAGTCACCAAAATATAAACTAGAAGGATATATTGTTGCGACTGTCACTGTTTATAGAATAATATGTTTGTAAAGACTTCACATTATAAAAGTGACGTTAGATAGTTTGGTAGCTAATACTTGCATTTAGCGGTCTCTGTTTCTACTGTTGCCAAGTTGCCACTATAACACGTTGTCTTTTAAGCAGGTGGAAAATCAACTAGAACTAGAACCTTAGGTTCTGTTGGATCCGGTTTTGATCTCCTGCTAGAAAAAACAGCATAGACCAGCCTAGGTGGTCACCAGCAAACCTGAATATGTTGTGTTTTGCATGCTGGTATGCTGGTTAACCAGCATGGCCATACTGGGTGAGCAGCTAAACAAGCACCAGATCAGCTCATACCAGCTTAGACCAGCATGGAATCCATAGAAAATACATTATGATTTCCAGACCCACATTCAGAGTTAGGAGTGCTAATTTAAGGTCAGATTTGTGTCTTATTTACTTTTATTTACAATAATCTTACTGATAGGAACAGATCCTAGATCAGCACTCCTAATCTGAGAAGCTTTGTGAATATAGCCTCTCATTGACTTTAATGGTACTTGTTCCTACTGCCTCACAGTCCCATGCTGGAGAGCTCTTGTTTTTGAAAGTGCAGTGGAAAACTGCTTATTATAGAGAAGACCACCCTTGTTTCTTTACAAACGTGAGTTACATTTAGGCTGACTTCTTTGTCCCAGTCACATGCATAATGTCAAGGTTTGTTCATATTTGCTAGCTAATAGCCAGCAAGCTAAGTGCTAAGTTAGCCATTTCTGTTGCATGTAGTTAGTGGAATTGAAAGAAAACAATAATATTGAATGGTTTTCTTGCAGATAAATGTTTAGCTGGGTTCTTATTAGAAAGTACTAGCCAGATAACCAGTGCACAGAATGCAAATTCCTCTAAATCAGGGGTGCACAACTCCGGCCCTGGAGGGCCCGGTGTCCAGCATAGTTTGGAGGTTTCCCTGCTCAAACACACCCACTTAACCTGGCACTTAACAGATAAATGTAATCAGGTGTGTTGGAGCAGGTAAATCACCAAACTGTGCTGGACACCAGCCCTCCAGGACTCGGGTTGTGCACCCCCGCTCTAAATGGAAATGGAACTTCTGCATGCTTGTCCTGATGGGTTAGTAACAGAGTTAAATCACCACTAATTGAAAACTAGGCAGATTTCACAACAGCGTGTCAAACATCACTTTTGTAGTGGTGTACAGCTCTCCAGCGTTGGACTGTGAGGCAGTAGGAACAAGTGACTGGAAATTAAATAAATTGTGAATACACAATTTAGACAACCTTCTCAGACAGGAAGTGCTGATCTAGGACCTAGGACATTGTAAAAAAGACATGAATCTGGTCTTAAATCCGTAATGCATATACTGAATTGATAGTTTATTAGGTATGCCTACATCTAACACTGCTGTGTTTGATAGACCAGCACAACACACAATAACATGTTTGTTAGTTGGTGCTGTGCAAAGAGATCACCTTATCATTTATAAAATTTTTGGTCAAAGCGTTACAGTTATTCTTTTTTTGGCCCATACTTCTTTGGTAAGAAGACAACTTAGTGCTATGGGTCTTACAGGATATAGCCGGCAAGAAGCTGTTACTTTGAAAAGGAAATAGACAAAATAATACAAGTAAATTTGCAGAACAACACTGGAAATGGACATCTGAGACATGGATTAAGGTTTTATTGACTGAGTCTTAATTTGTAGTTGGGATTACTCAGACAGTTAAAAACTAAAAATGCAACCAACGTCCAGACCAAACTTTAGATATGTGGAAAAATATCCCTGTAGATTTCTCTGCAAAACTGACACCAGGTTTAGAAGCCGTAATAAAAGTTTGTATTATATTTAGTTGCTGAAACTTCTGTCATTTTCTGTTAAATATACGTTTTGTGATTTTTTGCTGACATGGAAGATGAATAACTGGTACTTAATGGCAGTTTTGACTGGAAATTTGGTCTGTGACTTTTGCGCAGTACTGTACATGGTGGTCCCTTTCTGTTGATGTAGTGAGCTACTTGTAAGTGTATGGGGACATGTCTCTCCAGGATGCTGATCATCCATGTTTACTTCTTGTCCCAGTGAAGTGTCACATCAAGAGTCATAAAGCTTTAAACCTCTTTAATTGTGGGCTCACTTGGAGAGCCCCCTTGATTCATGCATTTTATTATGTTGTGATGAACATTTTCTAGCTTTGCAAAAAATGGGACCCTGTGCTCAAAATAACTCAATAGAGCTCAAACCTTACTCTTTCTGACTGCAGAAGAGGACATTGATTTCAAGGTTGAAAGCAGGCAGATAACATGACATTTCTAATGTAGAGAACGTGGAAAGATTCTTTGGTTTGAATAGGAGCTCTTAATAGTTTTTGCATAACAGTGTCCTTTCTGCAAGCTGGGAACTGAAACACTAATGGCGCAGTCTACAGAAACATGTACCAAATGAGTCTCTGAGTGCTTTCTAATTCGGATTTCAGATAAACAGATAAACAGAGTTTTCTATCTCATCCTTACATAATCCTATCAGCTCCATTATTACAAAGAATGGCTGCCATTTGGGACGCACTGATGAAATTTTTAAATGCTGAACAGCTCTTCATACACAAGGACTCTCTTCCTGTATGAAGTGCTCTTGGTTAACACACTCAAATACATTTTGACGAGCTGTCATGGTAGATCTCCTCCATTTAAAAGGACTGAGCCTTGTCTAGGCCTGATACATGTTTTGTTTCAAATAAACTAGCATAGACTCATTATCCACTTTTTAAGAAACACCCACCTCGCACCTCCATTCACTGGCCACTTTATCAGAAATACCCACCTTGTACTTCTAGTCACTGGCCACTTTATCAAAAACACCCACCTTGTCCTTCTACTCTTTGGCCACTTTTTCAGAAACACTTTGTATTTCTACTCATTGGCCACTTTATCAAAAACACCCACCTTGTACTTCTAGTCACTGGCCACTTTATCAGAAACACCCACCTTGTCCTTCTACTCTTTGGCCACTTTTTCAGAAACACTTTGTATTTCTACTCATTGGCCACTTTATCAAAAACACCCACCTTGTACTTCTAGTCACTGGCCACTTTATCAGAAACCCCCACCTTGTACTTCCAGTCACTGGCCACTTGATCAGAAACACCCACCCTCTACTTCCTTTCACTGGCCACTTTATCAGAAAACCTACCTTGTACTTCCAGTCACTGGCCACTTTATCAGAAACACGCATCTTGTACTTCTAGTCACTGGCCACTTTATCACAAACCCCTACCTTGTACTTCCACTCAGTGGCCACTTTTTCAGAAACACCCACCTTGTACTTCTAGTCACTGGGCACTTTATCAGAAACACCCAGCTTGCACCTCCAGTCACTGACCACTTTATCAGAAACACCCACCCTCTACTTCCATTCACTGGCCACTTTATCAGAAACACCCACCTTGTACTTCTACTTTTTGGCCACTTTATCAGAAACACCCACCTTGTACTTCTACTTTTTGGCCACTTTATCAGAAACACGCATCTTGTACTTCCAGTCACTGGCCACTTTATCAAAAACACCCATCTTGTGCTTCTAGTCACTGGGCACTTTATCAGAAAACCTACCTTGTACTTCCAGTCACTGGCCACTTTATCAGAAACACCCAGCTTGCACCTCCAGTCACTGACCACTTTATCAGAAACACCCACCCTCTACTTCCATTCACTGGCCACTTTATCAGAAACACCCACCTTGTACTTCTACTTTTTGGCCACTTTATCAAAAACACCCATCTTGTGCTTCTAGTCACTGGCCACTTTATCAGAAACACGCATCTTGTACTTCCAGTCACTGGCCACTTTATCAAAAACACCCATCTTGTGCTTTAGTCACTGGGCACTTTATCAGAAACACGTACCTTGTATTTCCACTCATTGGCCACTTTATCAGAAACCCCTACCTTGTACTTCCACTCAGTGGCCACTTTTTCAGAAACACCCACCTTGTACTTCTAGTCACTGGCCACTTTATCAGAAACACCCATCTTGTACTTCTAGTCACTGGCCACTTTATCAGAAACACCCAGCTTGCACCTCCAGTCACTGACCACTTTATCAGAAACTACCACCTTGTACTTCCACTCAGTGGACACTTTATCAGAAACACCCACCTTGTACTTCTACTTTTTGGCCACTTTTTCAGAAACCTTGTACTTCCAGTCACTGGCCAATTTATCAGAAAGCCCTACCTTGTACTTCTAGTCACTGGCCACTTTATCAGAAACACCCACCTTCTACTTCATTTCACTGGCCACTTTATCAGAAAACCTACCTTGTACTTCCAGTCACTGGCCACTTTATCAAAAACACCCACCTTGTACTTCTAGTCACTGGCCACTTTATCAGAAACACCCATCTTGTACTTTCAGTCACTGGCCACTTTATCAGAAACCCCTACCTTGTACTTCCACTCATTGGCCACTTTATCAAAAACACCCATCTTGTACCTCTAGTCACTGGCCACTTTATCAGAAACACGTACCTTGTACCTCCAGTCACTGGCCACTTTATCAGAAACTGCCACCTTGTACTTCCACTCAGTGGTCACTTTATCAGAAACAACTTCATAGGTTTACCATATAGGCAAATGGGTCCGTGAACCACTCTCTAGTTCAGTAATCACTGGT
This sequence comes from Colossoma macropomum, assembly GCF_904425465.1. NCBI lineage: Eukaryota > Metazoa > Chordata > Actinopteri > Characiformes > Serrasalmidae > Colossoma > Colossoma macropomum. The sequence goes on from NW_023494808.1 coordinate 15,752,232, forward strand.
CAGTTTCTGACCACAGAACTGCTGTCGATCAGGTATTATTTGGATCAATGTGTTTTGTCTATGTTATTGTTTATGTTTAATTAATAAGAGACTAAGTCTTAAAAATAAAAGTGCCAGGAAGTGTTCCTTGGAGTGATGCCAGAGAAGAACTACTTTTCTTCCCTAAAAACATTTCAAAGCATGTTCTTCAAACACTCTGTATGAGTGTGAAGAATCTTTTTTAAAGCTTAAAGAACCCTCAAATTATGTTGTTTTTTAAGGTTTTTCCTAGAACTATATACCCACGTCAGGAACCGTTTAGGAGGCTGTATTTTTAGGGGTGTGAAGCTGGTTCTCTTCTTTTTCACACTGTGTTTTTCAGTAACTAAATGACATGCATGGAAGTAGGGTGAGTAATAAAGAGGGTAAAGGAGGCTGAGGAGAGAAGAGGAGCATGAGAGAAAATATCTCTGGCCTCTTTATCCCTACTCTCGCAGCTTTTTCTCAGGTAAATGACCCTGAATGACCTCTTTATACCCATAATCCTTCAGTTCCCTTGGCGCTGGGCGGCAGCAACATCCCACTGCTGTCTCTCTTCATCTCACCACTTCCTCCCTCTCTCTCTTTCTTGCTCTCTCTCTTGCTCTTTCCCCCTCTCTCCCTCTTCCTCTTTCCCTCCCTCTTCTCCCTCCCCTCCATCTCTGTCTCTCTCTTTCTCTCTGGCTGTTTGCCCGGTATTGTCATAACACAGTGTATCTGAAAACTGACAAAGTTCTGAAGCACCGCAACTCCTCTTTTAACACCATTACCTCTGAAACATACACACATACACACAGGGGTAGAGAAAGAGAGAGAGGGGGAGAGAGAGCTCAAGGTGAGTGGGTTCTGGGATTTGTGTCACAATTGATCACACTCTAGTGTGCTGCAGGGTGGCAGAATTTTGGCTGAGCTCGTGCCTCATCTGTTGGCCACCGCTACATCTGTTTATAGTGCAGTAAAGACTCTGTGTGTATATGTCTGTACTTGTTTTCATATGTTTTTAGGAGAAAAAAAAACCCTCCTCACCTACTCACTTGTTTACTATATTTTCTATTTTTTAAAACTGAATAAACAAAACCATTTCCTTTTTCATTACTCAGATTAAGATTTATTAGGCTTCGAGTTAGTTCGAGCTTAAAACCTTGTTACACATAGATACTTACAGCTCTTGTTTCCATTGTGTGAATATTTTGAAAGTAATGGACCAATAAAAATGGTCCAAAATGCAATATAAGATACATGCAACATAAGAGGGGACAGGATTTGATTCCCCGGCTGGGTAACCAGGGTTCTTTCTGTGTGGAATTTGCATGTTCTCCCTGTGTCTGTGTGGGTTTCCTCCCACAGTCCAAAACGTCAGGCCAATTGCTAAATTGCCCCTAGGTGTGAATGTGTGTGTGTACATGTGAATGTTTTTGTATCGCCAGGAGAGGCTCCAGTAGCCCTTTCTTTCTCTAAATATATATATATATATATATATATATATATATATATATATATATATATATATATATATATATATATATATATATATATATATAGACACTAAATAATACATTAGTATGTTTTATGTCCCCCTCTGTGTGTGTGTGTGTGTGTGTGTGTGTGTGTGTGTCATACACTTTAAGTATAAGGTGACCAAGATGTTAAGTAGTGCAGCTGGTCTGTGCCCCATTAAGGATTCATACTGAAGAAAGTTAAAAATTACTAGATCTTCTAATATCTCAGTATATTATGTACCATGAATCATGTTCAATTATATAAGTCCATGCAAAAGCCCTGCAGTGGTGAAAACATTGTCATTGAGACTCGAGTCATGTCGCAGAACATTCTGACATTGTCCACTGAGAGCTGTAAAGCTAACTGAGCCATGATGGCTTTGTGATGGACAACACAACATGCAGCTCAAGCTCCAAGCGAAGGTCACTGTGGCTGCAGTCCTTTATTTTAAAAACAGATAGAAAGACAAACGTCTTGCTCATCAGCAAAGCATAAAAGCATCTCCTCATGATTGATGCACAAATGATCTCAATCTGATCGAAGCACTGTAAGAAGACTAAAATGAATCTTGGTGTAAACGCAATGAGGCACGGAAAACAAATTCCTTGATTTCATTTGCAACGACTTTCTTTCGCTTACATGACGGATGATGCTGTCGTGCTTTCTTGAACCGTCTTCTTCTGGCACGTTTGTTTTTGTCAAAATCCCACTGAACATCCATAATTACATTCCCCATTTTGTCGGGCCCTCAATCCAGCCATATATCACCATTATGACAATTTCATTCATTTCCCTTTTTCTTTAATGCGTCACATAAGCACGTTCAGAAAGAAAGAACGCTCTTGACTAGTTGGACAAGGCTAATCACTCAAACTCGTTTTGTTTGGAGACATTCCGGGTGAGAAAAGAGTGCGTGTTTGGGTTTGCGTTTGATGTTGTGTCTGCAGGGAGCGTCTCCTTGCCTTTGTTCGCTCGTATGCCCTTGGTATTTAAAGAGGCCTCCCGCAGTGAGATAGTGAACTTTTGAAGCAGTAATCATGGGGTGCGTAATTATTGCAGGACTTAGCAGACCAAGGGACTAAAAAGAAGAGGGAAATGATAAAAACAACAAAGGCGTTCATGGCTGAATCAGTGAGGGACACTGGGTGGGCCACAGAGAAAAATACCAGAAAAACATTCTAGACAAGCCATACACTATATGGACAAAAGTACTGGGACATCTACACATTACACCTATAGGAGCTTTTATGACATCCTATTCTAAATCCATAGGCATTAATATGGAATGACCCATTCTTTCACAAATGTTTGTAAAAGCAGACTGCATGGCTAGGTGCTTGATTTTATAACTCTGTTTCAATGGGACTGAATGAAACACCTGAATTCAATGATTAAGAGGTGTGTCCCAATATTTATGTCCATATAGTGTATATTGCACATGCTTTATTATTACAGTTGGATTTCAGTACACTACTGCAGCGATACTGCAGGGAAATTCTACCAAATTTTCTAAATTTCTGCACAGTTAAGTCTTCGAGATGTAAACAAAGTCATTCAGAGCAGTGCACTGTTCTGGACAGAATTTAGACAGAATTGTTCACAGTGCTGGTGATAGTTTTGAGATCAGAATTTGTGGTGGAAATTTGTATTTATGGTGGAAAGACATTGCAGTACAAATTAGTACCCTTCACATGCATGACCCCACTTAAATATGTTTAACTGTTGCTTCTTTACTGTGTCAGTGCAAATGGCAGAGAAAACAGCAGCAGCAAACTGCTCCACATTTGTTTGTGTCTTACAGTAACAGAAGAATGTGTGTGCTCATGCAAGTTCACAGAGTTCAGTTTAGAAACAACTTGTGTGACCCAATTAGTTGATATATGATCCACAATATTTCTGTCACTTTAAAATGTTAGGCCTTCAAAAGTTGTATAGTCAGAGCTGGCTATTCTATCGTTATATCAAAATGATTGCAAAATGCCAGAGGGCACCTGCAAGCGAGTCGTGAATGAAGAGTGAATGAAGATAAATGGCTGAAAACAAGAAGTTAAATAGTTTCCAACCATTTATCCAGAATGTCCTTTAATGTTGGAAAGTAAAAGAATGTATTTTACAAAAAAGCAAAGCAAAGTAATTTTGTTTTATTTTTATTTAATTTTATTTTTTTACAGCATACAGATTTTGGGCAGTAGGACACTAGCACTACTACTAGCATAGCTACTGAATGCTGATTGGCTAAGGTTACTGCTGCTGTGTGCTGATTGGCTGGTGAGATGATTGGCACATAGATATGTTTAAGCATTTACAAACTATAATTTTGCTCAAATTCATTTATTTTGGACTCACTCAGGAGTACCCTCTAGCATATGGCAAACTTGGAAGACATTATAGATGGCAGTTCTTCTCTCTACGAATTCTCTGGTAGTGTAATCAAAGCTTAATGTAACACAAAAAGTGGAACCCCCCAGCTTATCCAATAATATCAGACTTCTTAAGTTGGAAGTCAATTATATCAGACCTGGGGGAGGGTCTATGGTTTTATCTGCTCTCCAAAGTAACGTCAGTCAGCAACCACTGAAGCTAAAGACAAGCTATTGGCTAAAAAAAATGCTAAAAGGCTAAAAGCTCACTAAAATAAACAGACCTTATTCAAAATCTATAATATGTACAGAGCGAAAGAAAGTAGTTACAAAAGTGAGGATACCCACCTACGATATGGATTTGTGGCAAATTATGGTCAGTATAACTGGCTATCGGGTTTTTACTCGATTGTTGGTTAGCTAACTACCTTTGAGAACGAAGCTGATGGAGTCTGACAGGACTAAAGGAGCAGATCTGATGGAGATCAGTGATCAAGAAGAAACTGAGGGAGAGCAGTTTAAGTCTTCAGTTAAAATGAATACTGAATTTAATTGAACTTAACTCCTTAAAATCCCAAGCTTATTACTTACTAAGGCTTATTATTCAGTAACTACAGGGACTGCAATGCAAACTGGTTGAGCTATTTTTAGGCCATAGAATTGTGCAACAAAACTTTCCTGTGGGCCAAGGCCTTTTAAGGGATTAACTGAGAAAATATAATATTTGTCACTATGAACATGAAATTCTGTCACCTAGCTTATTATATATGCCTACAGAGCAAAATTACACTCTATCTGGTTGCAACAACTGAGATTGAACTGACCTATAATCTTACTTGAACATATTTAGGACCTTGCAGCTTATCCAAGAGAGAGGAGATAGCATTGCATTACTTCAGTACTTTTGTTTCATCTGTGCCTGTTGTAAGTGGTTGAATATAGCATTTAAGTCATACTACATCTGTGTGAACATCTTTATACAAGCTACAAAGAGACAGATCTACTGTGTGCCAGTTTGACCAAATAGCCATTTTTAATACATTGCCTAGCTGTTGTTTCTCTAAAACATCATGAGGAACAGGCTTTTTAGGGCCATTAACAACAAAAACAAAAGATAATCTCCAGGGTGACCATGCCCCCACAGCCCCTTAGTACAGGCTTGGCTCCCCCATCCATGAACCTTTAGTGACGTCCCTGAATGTACATGTACTGCTGCGAGTCACCCCATAAAGCCTGAAATAACAATTTGAAAGTCAGACGTGTCAAGTCAGATTTTGTGGGAGTTTCTCAGACCACATCATTTGTCTTTACTTACTAACGTCCTACACACAGGCTCAAAAAGAAGCTCTGACTTGATGCTTAGGTCTCAAATGCAAAATCAACATTATAATGATGAAGATATAATGACAGTAATAGATAATTCACTCACATCCTCTGAAGACACGTCCTTCACAAAGTTCTGACTGACAGAAAAAGAAAAAAAGGAAAAAAATGAACGCAACATGTCCAGGCCAGGCCGCCCCAGCAAATTTAACCTGAGACCAGACTGTTAGATGCTAAAAGAAGTCTCTAAGAAACCCAAAATTTCATCACATGATCTACAGGTAGCGCTTGCCACTGTTGATGTAAAGGTGCATCTGCCTTTAGGAAAAGACTGCACAAATTTGACCTACATAGAAAGAGCACCATAAGGAAGCCTTTCAGTCTGTAAAGAACATCAGAGCAAGACATTTACTAATCAATATCTAGGCAAGGACCAGGATTACCAGAACAATGTGCTAAGGACAGGCTTGTTAAAGATAGAGTTGTTTGGCCACACTACCAGAAGCCATATTTGGTGAAAACCAAAGACCGCATTTGATTAGAAGACCCTCATGCCATCTCTGAAGAAATGTTATGGTTTGGGGCTACTTTGTTGCCTCAGGGCCTGGACAACCTGCAATCATAGAATCAATTCTTTTACACCAGTGTGTGAGGAGAACATGAGACCATCTATAAAAAAGTTGAAGCTGAAGAAGTGGCTCTTCCAACAGGATAATGATCCCAAACTTACAAGTAAATCTACCAAGGAATGTCTCAAAAGGAAGAAATAGAGAGGTGGAATGGTCTAATTCAAACCCTGAACCGAATCCCATTAAACTGCTGTGGAGGATTCGACACCTGCAGTATATGCAAGAAACCCCTCAAACATTGTATAGTCGAAAGAATTATGCATAGAGGAGTGGGCATAAATTTCACCAAGAAGATGATAGAAGCTGGTAGACAGTTTTAGGAAGTGCCTATATAAAGTTGTTTCTGCCAGAGAGGGTGGTACCAGTTACTGAAGCCAGGGTGTACTTACCTTTTAAACAGACAAAAATTATTTAAATTTTTTTAAAAATAAATCAATAAAAGTCAAATTTCCTTTTTTTTTGTTCTATTATGTAATGTTTATCTATAGTCTTTACCAGTATGATTTTGATATCATTGTGCATCAACAGTAAACACAGTCTTACCAACACCATATTGAGGTTTCCACCTCTGTATTTAAAAGTAGACCTAGCGCAGTCTGGTTGGAATACTTCTCTAGGTCTCCTCCGCATAAACAGTCTAACATCAGTCTGATGATGTGCAAAAGTGACCAAAAGAACTTTGTCAAAGTTTACCAAAGGCTAAATGAATCAAGTATCCAAATACTTTTTTTGCAGCAACTGTAGATGTAATGCATTGTAGTATGACTATAGTATGTAATTGCAGTAATTAAACATATACTATAGCAAAACGACAGTAATAGCTCTTGACATCTAAAGGTTAAAAAGAAACAGGACCGTGTGTGAATGTATGGTGTCAAGCAAAAGTCAAGAGTCATCTCTTCATTCGGTTACAGTTTAAGCTGCCTCTTAACACTCAAGCCACGCAAATAAGCTGCCTAGGTTATCTGATTGTGAACGAGTCCTTGACCTTCCTTTCAGACAACGCCGAAGAGCCTCTTTAACGTGTCCTTATCGGTTCAGCTCGCAAACACTTCATGCTGATGTCTACTTATGCTTCTGTGAATATTCAACAAAGAGCGTTTCACAGATTGGCTTTGGCAAGCTGAACTATGTTTGACAGCAGATTAACTATGATTTTCGCACCTGGAGCATTCATATGAGGTTTTTCGGTTTGTTGAAGGCCCAGGGCATAATGACAAAAATGTAAAATATGTAAACATTTATGTGGTATGACAGATTAGTACTAAAGAAGTGTAACATGTTGGCCAAAGCTTCTCCTGTGTTTATTGTTCTTTATTATCAGGCAATGTGCTCTTGGGTTTAACTGCTTTCTGGTGACAATAGTTTCTCTTTTTTAATGGACAGTTTGGTAGACATCTTGTCTTCTGTCAGTGGTCAGTTTCTGGCCACAGGATGCTGTTGGCTGGATATTGTGGCTAGTGGACTGTTTATAACCCAGCGGTGACACCAAGATGTGTACAGCCGCACTCTACACATGCGTTTATACTAGCAGAACTCAAACTACCATGTCAGTGTCACTGCTGTGCTGTGAATCCTCTTAAAAATAAAGATTCCTAAATGGTCATTGGTTTGTACATTTCTAGGAAAAACCATTAACTTTTTACTTGAACTCTGCTACATAACATTGACATAACAATGCTACTTATTTGTCATATGCTGTCATTAGCTATGCCATATAATGTCCAGTAACAACATTGTCATGTTAGCATCTCTAGCGTTTTGGTCAAGATAAGCCCACTAGAGATGAGTCTGAGTGTAGACCAAGACCTGGACGCATCGAGTCATAATTGAGGAAGGAATGGCGAGACCAAGATTGGGATCAGATTACGATTTTTTCAGAATATAAAAATAATAAGTGCATTGTGCATTTACCCATTCATTCATTAGACCCATTCATTCATTATTTTATTAATATATTTTATAATATAACATTAAATAATGTATAGCCTAAAACATTATTATTATTATTATTATTATTATTATTATTATTATTATAGTCTTAATCTTAGTCATAGTCTTCTCTGTAGCTTATTCAGAATCACCACCTAAAGTCAACTGAATATAAACCAAACTCCATACATCCATTTTTATTATGAAATGAAAACATAGTGATAATAACATTTCGATCTGCCTTCAGGGATTTTTGAATTTTGGAACCAGTGAACATCAACAAACAAATAATGTTATGAGTAAAGTCATCATGAAAATAATCAATTACATCCTCTACCAACCACAAACATATTTTATCTAAGTGCCCTGCTCCTGGAGGTCTACCACCCCGCAGAGGTTCGCTCCACCCCAAATCTAACACACCTTATCCAGTTAATGAAGGCCTTCAAGGGCATCTGAATATTAGAGCCAGGTGTGTTGGATCTAAACTCATCAGAGTGACTATTTGATGTTGTTTGAAGGTTCTGTTGATATTTAATAATAATACGGGGAAAAAGTCCTGTTTCCAATTATCTTAAATGGAGGCATTACACTTGGCTGGTGTTGAGAACAATTCCTGAATTCAGGTAAAGGCCGAGTCAAAATGATGTTGAAACTGAGGCTGTTAATTTACACTCTTGAGACTCGAGACTGAAAAAAAAAAAAACCTTTAACCCTTTAAGGTTGACACAGAGATGTGGCTGATAAATCAATGTGATGAGTCAGTTATTAATCTCAGTGTTACTGAGCTCTGTTTAAGCCTGAGTAGACTAAAAAATCAATGTGATGATCAGTTATTAATCTCAATGTTACTGAGCTCTGCTAAAGCCTGAGTTGACTGATAAATCAGTCTGATCCGTTATTAATTTATGTTATTGAGCTCTGCTAAAGCCTGAGTAGCCTGATAAATCAATGTGATGATCAGTTATAAATTTATGTTATTGAGCTCTGCTAAAGCTTGAGTAGACTGATAAATCAATGTGATGATAAGTTATTAATCTCAGTGTTACTGAGCTCTGCTAAAGCCTTTAAGTAGCAAGATTTTGTTATTGGGATAAAGTGAATTGTTTGGTTAGTTCATGAGATAGCAGTGGGATTGTGGAATCAGAAGTGAACTAAAGCAGGTGATGAGTGCCAATATAATTTTAGGAATTTTATAACGGAATTAGGAATAATTAGGAATAATTTTATAAGCCAATATTTCAGGAAACGGGAAAGAAAAATAACATGAAGAAAACTGCCAACCAGTAACAGTATGGAGTAGTGTGAATTAAATAAAAATTTCAACAGAGTTCTCTTTTTCGATCTGATTATGTATTCATTGCATGAAGATACACATTTCTGAGAGTAAATGTGCATCAGAAATGCTCAAAAAAGTTCAGTTTATGGACATTTATGGCCGTATTTATCAGGTGTCATGGCTTCAGTACACTGCCAGCCATGCCCATAATTTAACCATTTTTTGTCCAGGAATTTAGAGACAGTCGAAAATACCCACTCAAGAAGAAGAAGAAGCATGCAAGTAAATGTTTCAACACAGAATATAATACAATACTAGAATAATTCATATCATAAAATCTATTTAATTAGTGAACAAAATAGGCATTCCTGTAATTATAGAGGCCTCAATTTCATTTTAAAATGAAACTTTTTGGTGTTGTACTTTGAGTAATAACACAATTTCTCAAAAATGCAAGGAATATAAATGATTTGATGGTCACCTCTGGTCAAATTACATGTTCTGAAAATAACAACACATCAGAAAATGTAAATATGGTATTTTTCAGCAAATTTCATATGTAGAGTAATTATGTATTTAAATGAGCAGAAATGTGTTGCATGTGTTACATCCTCTGTAGAGGATGTGTTAACTTATTTTCACTTATCTTCAACAAAACACGTCATTTAACCAGGGGCGCCCAAACTTTGGCATTGGACTGTATGTTTATGATGATAAAGCTCTTCTTGAGCTTGATCTTCTACTTAGGACTGCTAAACCCACCTCATTTAACCAGGGGCGCCCAAACTTTGGCATTGGACTGTATGTTTATGATGATAAAGCTCTTCTTGAGCTTGATCTTCTACTTAGGACTGCTAAACCCACCTCTAATCTTACACCCTTTGTAACTTTTCATATGAATTTAACCCTTTTTAACTGTTACATACATCAGGCATGTATTCCATACATACATACATACATACATACATACATCATCTAAACCGCTTATCCTTCTGGGTCGCGGTGGGGTGCTGGAGCCTATCCCAGCTGTCATTGGGCGGAAGGCAGGATACACCCTGGACAGGTCGCCAGTCCATCGCAGGGCAGACAGACAGACATACACAGTCACACACACATTCACACCTAGGGGCAATTTAGCGTGTCCAATCAGCCTGACTGCATGTTTTTGGACTGTGGGAGGAAACCGGAGTACCCGGAGGAAACCCACGCAGACACGGGGAGAACATGCAAACTCCACACAGAAATGACCCTGGTCGCCCGGCCGGGAATCGAACCCAGGCCATTCTTGTTGTGAGGCGACAGCGCTACCCACTGCGCCACCGTGCCGCCCTATTGTATGTGCCGCCCGCCATGTATTCCAGAACAACAAAAAGTTCCATTTGCATTGTTTTCATATTTCTTTATTTAATGTTAAATATAATCACTTAAGAAAAAAAAAACAGGTTCCAGCCACTGTGCTGAAACTTGCGGTTAGTGCATTAGCAAACATGAGTCTGAGTTGGTATGTTGGACTTTATCTCGGTAAATTGTGCCAGAACAGTGTCACACAGTAGGTGATGTACTTCTCTATCTCTCTCACTATCTTTTTCTCACTGTCTGGCCCCCCCCACTTCTCACACTCACACCTCCTCAGGCTCTCTTGTAGAGGGTGCTCAAGGTCATCATAATAGCACAGTAGTTTATGTTCAGCTCATTGGTCTCGAGCTGCAACAAAAAATGCAGCTGGGGTGGGGGGGACGAGATTGTTATTTGGACTCTGTGCGGGTGTTTCGCAAGGTAAAGGTCGTGGGAAAGAGATTAGAGCCTGACCGGGAAACACTTAAGAAAGCCTCGGCTGAGGGAGAGCGTTATTACCCAGAATTCAGCACCGTTGCGGTCTTATTCCTGTCTACTCGATATCAGATGAAAACTAAATTATGGGTTTGGCACAATATCTGCAGCCGTTGAACTGCCTGTCAAGCTGTCAGAGATTGTCAGATAGCATGTACTTTTCATCAGCCTTAAAGATATTATTCTACCCCCATGAAAATATATAGCAGCTGGTTACCACATTAAAACCGCTCCAACAAGGGGGGGGGATGATCCCAAGATAGAGCTCTGAGCGTGATTTACTTTCTAATAAACTGGTGTCTTATTGAAGAACGTCTTTATCAGATTTTATGGCACCGTGATGGTAAATGCATTTTCAATGGGCAACCACTCAGCCTTTTTTTTTCTTCTTAAATTTAAAATTCATATTGCTCGTCTTGAGAGGTAATTCATTTCAAGTGTATAATGGTATATATAAAAGAGGAAATGAAGAGGTTCTGGAAGATGAAAAAGCTGCAGCTAAGCGAATAGGCTGGTGCTATAAAATACTGTTTTTGTAAGTAGTGCTACCTGCTGACATGCAAACCAAAGGCATTCCTGTTTACTTTTAGTGAACGTGAATCGGAAATCATAACTCATTTTCTGTCCATCCCACGATGGACTTATGAGTGAAATGCAGCTTGCCTATTACCAGGTGCCCCTGGCCACATCATTTCATATGCAGAGTCGGTGGCCTGAGTGGCCACTTGCCTGAGAGATTTATTTATTTATTTATTTTTCTCCTTGTAGCAAACCACCAATTCAATTTTCACACATTCACAAATATCCACTATTAACAAACCGCAAGTCTTCAGCACCAAATCAGATCAAATGATTTTTTTTTTTTAAATTTCCAACTGTATTGTTAGTGTTATCACCAAAATAGCTAACATGATGGCAAATGAATTCTTTCTAGAACTTTCAGCATATAGCTTTACGGTCAGTGGCACAGCTGACAATAGAATAGATTTGGATAATGATGATGAACATGAAAAACAAGATGAGGCAAGCATCATATGACTATAACAATAATAATAATAATAATAATAATAATAATAATAAGTAAAACATTCAGTAACTGTTCAAGTAAATCAAAGGTATTACAGCTTCCAAGCCAGCTACCCAAATAGCAAGTATCAATACCACCCAGATTATCGTCCTACATGCAAGGCCTAACTAGTTTTCAGTTGTTTTTAAATGCACATAGCCTTTATTGTGAAAACCTAACTGAGGTAATATAAAATGATTTTGTTGCAGACACTGTACTCAGGCTTGAATCATCAAGTTATACACCCCTAGACACAAATCTTTGAAGGGCCCCTAACTTTTGTTGGTGGTAATGGAACGGTTTATGATGATGAATGTAGCAGGTTACATGAGGGCTGGGCAGCACCATGACAGCAGCATACTAACTATGGTACATATAGAGGAGTCCTACGAATGAATAAATGGGCATATATGAATTATTTAAATACAAATTATTTTATTTTATTTTTGTTTTATTTTCATTTTTTTGGAAAAACATTTTGGTATGTTCCAACACCTTAGTTAGAAAAACAAACTAATAGCAAGATTACCCAGACGAACTACCTTTGTGTCAGCATTTCACCACTACTGACTAACATTACACTGAACGTAATTTGTGCTTTAAAGTTGGTGCTGTTCCCAGCCACTTTCAGTGGAAGTTTTCATGTTCTCCCCTAAAAACTGTCCTCATTTAAGAGGGCAGGTGCTCGGCAGGGAGTTCAATTCAGTTCACTAGAAACCTTAGTTGTCTGCCTGTCGTGTTATCAGGTCTTGCTTTTACAGATCACTGGCACAGGCACATCTTTTCTCTGGAGCTTCAAATTCAACATACATTGGAGAACATCAAGATCAATCATAATCAGCCATAACACAACAACAAGGCTTAAATAAGATCATTTTTATTTTGTTGTGCCGCTATTAAAGTTCCCTCTGTGAGTCAAACCAGCTACAATTTGCCATAATTGGCCATGGGCCCCACTAGTGGTTTGGGCCCCTTGGCACATACCCCTTAAACCCATGGGATGAGCTAGGCCTGACTGTACTGGATTCCTTACAGCTTTCTCACTGAGGCAGTGGCTCGCTGCTCTCAAAGGCTGTGTTTGTAATAACTGTGTACTGTATACCCTATACTGCACTAATATATGCACTGCATGCTACACTCTGTCATTAATATACAATGTAGTGTCCAGTATGTGACCAAAGCTGTGTGCTGCTCTACAGGACAGGAGCTTTGAATCAATCACTGATCTCAAGACCCATCCCATTTTCCTCAATCCTCTAGTCACTGCTTAGCAACCTTTTCTAGTTGCTCTTTGTTTTAGCTCTTTAACTGCGAGGGTGCACATATTTTGGTTAAGAGATGCACCTGCTGAGTTTTTAAACAGTGTAATGTGTGGTTTTTGACCTCTAAAGCCAGAAATTAATTTAAAGATGTTCAGCTTTGGATTCGTCTGTGTGGTGAACCTATGTGGTTTCCATATAGAGGTCTGCATTCCCACAGGACCCACCACAATATCTTGTGGTATAGGGCTAATCTTCAGGGTCACATATGGGAGCTGTCAGTTAACCATCCCAGTTGGTGGGAGCGGAACAGTTAAAAGTTAATGAACGGCCAAATACAAACGATAATAATCACTTAATGAAGAATATAAAATGATATCTAACTGCAATAGTTCTAAACTAGTTCTAAAAAGATGGAACCAATCATGTGAACAACACATGAATTGCACTCTTGTACACTACAGAAATAGCAGAGCCTTTGTACAGTCAGACTTGAGCTGTGGAAAGTGCTGCTAAGAAAGATGAATACACAACAATAAAGCTGACTAAAAGCGAGTCAGAATTACCGCAGTCATTTTCATACCAGCTGTATGCCACTGTGGGTGGGAGCCAGACAAAGGTCAGATCCAGGAAGATTCAGAGAAAAGCATAACAAGGACAAATCCAGGCAAACAAGATCCAAAAAGGGGTTACACAAAAATTCAAAGTCGAAAATCCAGAAACAAGGTATGATACACAGGCAGTTAATAAACACAGCGATGAATGTTTAATAACAGAAGCAATACTTCGCAACTAGGTAAACTAAAGCCCAGGCTTATATACCATCTATCAATCATTACAAGGAACAGGTGAGACATCTCAGCACTCAGGTAAGGAACAACGGTGATTGGTTGACGGTGATGGTGCTATAGTCATGTGATCTCCCATGGACTTCTGGGAGATCGAGTCCACCGTGATTGTAGAAATCCATTGTGTTTGAAAGTGTAATAATGAACTGCATTGCACTGTAAGACTTTAAGAGTATTTAAAAGCACATCAAATGAGCTGAAGAAGGCATTTATCAGCTTCATATAACATATAACTTATTCAGTAAAAATGCCTAAAGCCATCAGTATGATCTATATGATGGTTAAAATGTTTACAAATTTTTAACAAAAGTGTGCAAATGATACCATACATTTAAAGCTATAGTTATGGTCTTGCAAAATTCATTAATAAAGCGTAAATTATTACTTCTTAATAACAGCTGCCTTACCTTTAATAAGTGAATACAAATAATACTTCCAGCTCATAAACTGTTAAACATGAGTTTACAGACTTTATAGCAAAATACAAACACTGCAATTTAAGAAAACATTACAAAAATTAAGTAAGATTTAAACACAGTACTCATACTTTTATTTAAAGGGGGATTCCACCCCATTTTCAAAATTTCTGAATAATTCCAATGTTGATGTGAAAACAGTCATTCAGGGTGATTTGATGTAAAATGTTTAATTGTAGATAAAATGACCAATTCTTTACAGTGGTGGTGATAGGAACCAGGAGTCGCAATGTTTACAGTGCAAATAATGCCATTTTATATTCTATCAAAAACCAACAGTGAACCCTGAGGAGTTTTTTATATAATGTTGATATTGTTGGAAAATTTGAAAAGTTTTACTTGGGGATCTTACAATGGGGGGCCTTACAATAGTGTCATAGGCATCAGGCAGCATATTAGTCATCATTCTGTGTTATAACTTTCTGTGAGGAAGCTTTTAGATGCCAGACATCTGGTTCCTATCACCACCACTGTGAACAACTCTGACTTAAGTCTCTCTAGAACAGAGTGTTTCACATCAAATCACTCTGAGTTACTTTGTTTACATCTCATCAGTTATACAGATGTTTGGAGAAATCAGTGGAATTCCCCTTTCTGTGCTATTTTCAGCCATGATAATAACAATAGCAATAACTATTTTTCCTTGTATAGCACCTCTTTAAATGCAGCCTTACAGTATGCTTTACAGGAGGCAATGACATATAAAAAACAAGGTATCTCTATATATGTATACAGATAGATACTTTATTGATCCCAAAGGAAATTGATATCTATCTATCTATCTATCTATCTATCTATATATATATATATATATATATATATATATATATATATATACACATGCACATGTGAATCAAGTGAATTCAATGCATTTGATAAGGTGGCTGTAGTAGTGCTGTGTCTGCACTAGTGATCCTGACGTGGCTATCGAACCTCAACACAAACACATCCTCACGAGCGACGTGTACACAGCGGATCACTGAAGAGCCCCCCGGTGTCAACAAGCTCTCAGTGCTTACGCCGGGGAGAGTGAGCGGGCCACTTCAGCTGCAGTTTCAATTACCCACAGTGCACTTAGCTTGCGCGGTCACGAACAGAGCACGGGTGCCCTGCGCTGGACGCTGACGGGAGAGGGTGAGAAGTGCCTGCTGAAAATGTACAGCATCTGTGGAGAATTAAATGGGACTACATGGAAGGCAGAAACAAATAACAGAGTTATTGCTCCTGGATCATGACCAGAGCTGCACACAAAATCTTGTATGTTCTGCTTATTATTTGATGATCTCTCCACAACTGTTGTTTACATCAAATCTAAAAGGGTTCTGTATTATTTAACCCCTTAAACTTCAAGGGCTGGTATGTGGGATCACACGTCAGTTCTTCACACTCATAGCTTAACAGTGTTAAATGGGAATTCCACCAATTTTGTAAACATTCTGCACAATTTAATCATAAACAAAGTTATTCAGTGTGGGTGTGAGATGATGAATGTACTGATTTCTGTACAAAAGTGATGATGGAAACGAGGGATTGTGATCAGCTGGGGCTGGATTGGGCCTTTTAGGGGCCTTATGCAGGGTTTTTTGGGGCTTTTACAGTATGTTACATAAGCTAGCAAGGTGGAGGATCTTGCTAGCTGATGTAACCTACTGCAGAATTAGAGGCTAACAAATAACAATAGCTGTCGATAGCTGTCACACTGAACCAGAGTAAAATATGCCTGGTGAAAAATCCAATTTACTTGAATGGGAAGAAGCGATTAATTTCACTTTGTACCATGTTCTTCTAAGAGAACTTTAATCCTGCGAATTCACAAACCTTGGAAATGTCAGCCAAAAGAAGACAATACGATGTGTTGGGGTATTTGTTTTTCTGAAAAATACTAAACTGAGAAACGTTCCTCAGTTAACATAATGTCACTTTGACTCATGTGTGTGAGTGAACTTGTCTATTTATCAAGGTTTTTTAGCAAACCACTTTGATATCAATGGACAGGATGGTCTATATGCCAGTGAATCAGTATTGATCTTTGACCTGTATATTTTTTTTAAATCAACAGCAAAACTGTTCTAGATTACAGGCCCATGTTAACTCTTCAGCTCAATTTTACCTGCCCTCTTCTTTGATTGGTTGTGTTGTGAAAAGTGACACATGACGAGTGGACTTCTAAATACAATGTCAACTTTTAAAGGGGCCATAGAATGCATTTATTCAGTATTTCAAAAGTGTTCTTTAATGTCTACATGAAAGGTATGTGACTTTTAGATGGGGCAAAAAATGCCCAGATCTGGTTTTACACACCCGTTTACAATCCTATGATTTGCCATACAATGAAAGAAGCTGTTTTCCCTTTTATGAATAATTTAATCCCGATTTGTTGGTTTAGAGGTGAAGCACTCATGGCTCACACAGAAGCAAAAATAAAATTCATTCATTCATTCATTCAGAACCACTGGCCAGCTGTCGTTGCACACAGAGGAATTAGACCTCCGCATTCAACCCATTCATGCAGTGAAACACCCACATACATACACACTAGTGAACACACACTCTAGGGGGCAGTGAGCAGGCAGCTCCGGAGCAGTGGGCAGCCCTATCCACAGCTCCCAGGGAGCAGTTAGAAGTTGGGTGCCTTGCTCAAGGGCACTTCAGTCATGTCCTGTCAGCTCAGGGGATCGAACTGGTGACCTTTCAGTCACAAGGCTGGTTCCCTAACCTCCAGCCCATGACTGCCCCAATTTTGGGGTTGTAAATATTAATGAGTCAAGACTTTTACATAACAGTTTAGGCTCTTGGAATTAGCCTCTTTTACCTCCCTCTTTTGGAAATGCGGGATTTGCATCCGAAGGAGGAGACGAAAGTGTTTGAGGTTCAGAGTCAGCTCCATGTACTGAACTCTCCTTATTCAACTCTGACAGTGTACAGTTTTCCATTCTATGGCACTGTTTCTGTTCTACATGTGAAATCTTGACCCTAAGAGAATCTAAGAGCAACTTTTGACAGTGTCAGTTATTTTCATTACACCAGCACTGTCTACAACGAAAATATAGTGATTTAATTTTCTATACAAAACAACCAATGAATCTATGTGTCTGAATTTTCCTATGTAAACCTGATAAATAATAATTAAATGATGGTAAGTCCAAGAAAATATATTTTCTTTGGGGACTATCATTACTTACAACATCCTGCACGTACCTCTCCACCATGATTTGATTTAAAAGATACTTTGTAAGCAAAGACCTTCTCAAAAATGCTGTAAAAGTGTCTCGAGCATCAGGTAACATATCTGTAATCCTTTCATAATAACTTTCTGTAAGCAAGCTTTTATAGTCATTAAACGCTTTGGATATCTGGTTCCTATTACAATTCTGACTAATCTTCTCTAAATCATCTCGACATAAATAATTAAATTATGCAGAATTCTAAAAAATTGGGGGATTTCCACTTAATCTAAACATTCTTGTTCACAAAGCATTTTAAATTTTGTTAACGATAAAGAGGACAAGTGAAAAATCTGCTCCATGTCTATATCAAAGGGATTATTTTAACTAATTGATGACAAAAACATGACAAATACCAAAAATGACTTTTTCTTTATTTCTGCTTTGTCCGAATGGTCTAGACCCAATAGACGTGGTGCCCAAAGTAATACCTATTACTGCTGTCACTGCCAGATATCTCAGAGGAATGTCATGTCAATAATGCAGTCTTATGTTAGCATCAAGCTATCAGTGTTCCATGAACACACTGCCACACTGGCTTTGCTGCTTTCAATGCTTAAACACGGACCTTTATAGCTCATGTTCTGTTACAGTTAGACGAAAGACTAAAACTGACTAAATCAAAATAGGGGAAAAATGACACTGTATAATAATAATAATGTGGAACAGTTTCTGAATAATTACTATAATTTTAAGATTAACAACAGAGTGCTAGGCCTTCACTTCAAGAGAAATATGGCGTTGTTGTACTTTTTATATTACTGTTGTCAGTTGCAATTTTGACAGCTTTTGTAACACACACGCTGTATTGCCTTTGTCTATATTTTCTTCTCTCCTGTCTTTTGCAGGCTTGGGTCTAGCATTTGGCATGCTTGACCTTGAGGAGTCCCAGTAAGCCATTTGCAATATTGTTATTGTTCCCCAGTCTGAAGCGTCTGCTCTTGAAAGTGATTTTTGACAGTGATGGATCTGATATAGACTGCACTGGTGATACCGCTAACCTGTCTGCCAGAATTCTGCAGTCTAAAAATAGTGTGAAGGAAGATGAGGCCTTCAACGATTTTCTCAGCAAGAAAGTTATCTCAGAGCAACAAAGGGCCAGCACCCCAGTAGCCTCTTTATGCAGGACCCCTAGCTGTGCAGACGCCAGTGTCTACACTTCAAGATAGTGGTCACTGATCCTTTTTTGGGGGGGGCGGTTGCAACAAACAGAGTTTATGCCTGGATGTAAGCATTGGTCGTATCTCCTGGGTGTCACTTTAAGACATGTAAGCTAAATTTTCACTAAGACTATGTGTAAATTGTAAATTGTAAAGGTATTCAATGCCTATTTTGCTGTTGCAGTTTTGGCATATTTTGAATAAACAATGGCCCATTCGAGCCATGGCAAAATGTTAAGTAAAAATTAAATAAAAAACACAGCTGGCCCATAAATTCACTGAGATTTTTTAATATGGCCCTTTTAGTTGTTGTGTTTGACACCCCTGCTCTATATAAATGTTATAAAACGTAAACAAAAGATGTGATTTATACGGTACTTAAACCTGCTGTGTCAGCATGACGGTGACTTGTCAACCTCAAACTCTACGAGCCTACGAGCACAACCATTGGCTCACAAGCTGCTGAATGCTGTCTTTTTATTGGCTCCCTTCCAAAATATCTGCATGAATTAGGGTTACGCTTCTTGTAAATGATGTGTAAATGAGGTACTGGTAGGCTGGGTTTGATTTTACGAACTGAAGCTGAATCAAATCTCTGCCTGTTTCCACGTGGTACAAAAGTTTTATGTTTTACCTTGTGTTCACACCGGCAGCATCGCGATGCGATAAAGTGGCCGACAGTCAGTCATTTTCAATGAGAGCTGGCGTTTTCTGACGACAAGAACACTGACAACGCGAAGTGGCTGGAGTCTGTGACGCGACAAAGTTGAGCAAAGTGTAACTTTATGAAAATAAGGATCAAAGCGATGTGCCAACTACCAATAGGAACTGAGCCACTGTGAAACGGTATGTTCCTTTTTTGGTTCCTAGATAGTTGTTCCCACTAGAGGTGGATTAATGACAGCGGTTGTTTTTGCTGCAAATAGACAAAAACACTGTTTTCCTCATATACTGACTGCACAGACACAGGGATTAAGTAAAAATAAGCACACAAGCTATTTCTCACCAGGATATTTATTTTTAGCGGGAATGCGTCTGATTTGTGCATCAGTGAAAGCATGGCAAACAACGGCAGTTGGAGTCGAGAAACGGACACAGGTAATAAATGATCAGCGGTTTGGGCGATAGGAGGTGAAAAGATAGATAGATAGATAGATAGACAGACAGACAGACAGACAGACAGACACTTACTTACTTACTTTATGGATCGCCAAAGAAAATTTAGCAGCCAGTAGCAGTCACACAACACAGCACAGTTCTAATAATAAGGGTGGTACAATATGAAAAGAAGAATGTACAGGCTCAGCAAAATTGTCAACTATAATAATACTGTAATTAATATCACTTATTACAAGGAGGCAGGAATATATACAAAAAATTACAGGCATATAAACCGCTAGAAATATATAAAAATATGCAATAAGATCTTTTCTGAGATAGATGGAGTAGTGTCCAGTTCTGCTGGTGCCGGTGTGAATGCAGGGTTAGATGCAGAGTAGTTCAAACATCATTAAAAGCAGTCAAATTTCTTTTTATGCAACATTGATGAATAAAGGCCATTATGAAAAGGAATTTACAGATTTATCTTCAGATCTTACTATGTTGCTGTAACGAACATTTGACCACTTCAATTTGAAAATGTTGCTAAAAATCAATTTAAAATCAGTTAAATCATCCAAGTTCATTTTTTATTATTACAACCAGATATTACACATTTTATTGTAGCCATTTTACATTTTCTTGTGAGGTCCCAGTATTATCATGTTCTTGAGAATAAACCAGCTACGCTTAGAGGCAACTTTGATAGGTGCAGTGGCTGTAAAGTAGTCTAAGAAGAATGGTCTTAGCTACGACTGACTTAGCAGTCAAGGCCATCTGGAAATCTACTTTCCTGTAGAGTTTAGTTCCAACCTGTAGCTAACATCCTAATTCCCCCACACTAAACTACTGAACAGGAGGGTGCCCCTCAGAACATGGAGAATAAAGAAATCTTTAAGAAATCTCCCATCAAATGTCAAATCTATAATCATCCCAAATGAAGGATCTTGTCACTCTGTTGACAGTAGTCAATATGAAGACCATACATCAAATGTAAGCCCATCCAATATGGCTTTAAATTTTTGAGCTCCATTTCCATGAGCTAACTTTACCATATGGACTCAAGGACACAAAGTGTCATTGATGAGAAGCACCACTCGTTACAGCATCAGAAACTACTTGAGTGCCATTACCACTCCATTGAGGAGAATCTTCAGCCTGCTAAACATGGTTGTGTGAGTTACACAAGCCAGGTCCTCATGCCTAAAATGCCAATATGAAGTCATACTGACCAAATACTGACAAAAAGGGAGACAACAGTGTTGACAGTGTGGTCACTGACTTAGAGATGATCCATATAGTAGAGCTGAACGATTTGGAGAAAATATTTAATTGTGATTTTTCTAAACAGTATTGCAATTTAAGTTTACATTTTTTGTTCATTCAGGTCCAGCCTGTTTTCTTTGGCCAAGAAGACCAGCATATCCACTTTTTCTGGCTTAAGGCCTAAACGCTAAACATAGGTGGCCTCTCACAAATATTGCATAATCTTCGGATTACAATCATTTTAGCTGACCTCACACTCATTAGCTGTCACAGTCTTTTTTTTTGTTTGTTTGTTTATGCAGCAACAAACAGTTGGGTTTAATAAATACATGTAAATAAATGAAAGCAGAAAAAGTAGTTCATGAGATGTCATAGGTCTTATAAAAACAAGGCAAGGCAGGTTTATTTATATAGCATCTTTCATACACTGCTGTCATAAATTCATACACACCTTTCATAAAGTGCTTCTCAAATGAGAAAATATAGAGTCATTTAAAAACTAAAGGAGAATAGAAGTTAAAAACATGATTAAAACATGATTAAAGCAATACATTCAAAAGAGAAAATCATTAAATGAAAAATCAAATTAGAAATTAAATTAGGATAATTAAAAATCAATTTAAAAATTAAAAATTAAATTAGGATAATAAAGAATTACAGAGAAGAAGGACTAGAAACACTAACAGTGTTTTATACTGAGCTGAAAGCTGCTCAAATAGGATCTCTTTAAAGGGGAATTACACCAATTTTTTCAAATTTCTGCTAAACGAAATGGTTAACATGTATTCCGCCAGTAATGTATAAAGCTTTTCATTCAGCTCAGGGACTGTGATGTTTGGCTCAGATTGAACTATAAGTTTGTGTTTTTTTACACCTTTAGCATTGTTATCCCCAAAAACAAGGGTTTCTGCTTTGGCCGCAGACCATGGCACTGTGGCTCTGACGGGCTGACACTTCTGGTTCTTTTTGCATTATGATCACTTGCTGTATGAGACTCTCTGAGGCCTTTTAGTGGGTCAAATCTGTTGTGCAAATGGAGTGACTGGGACCAATGTTTTGCTCTGGCTTTGTGCTATGGTTTCTGAGCAGCAACTTTAGCATTAGCATTAGCATTAGAATGACACGCTGTGCTAGCAATGCGAACCCATTGCTCATTTCTGACAGCTTCACTCACACTAGCAGCTCCATCCACATGTCCTGCTGGTCCAGCTCTGTGTGTTTTCACTGCCTGCTGCTCTGTTATGCCCTGCGCCCATTGTCTGCTGCTAAAACTCCCACACACTATTCCTTCTGTAACGCAGGAATACTAGTCCTCACTCCAATAACAAGCTCCAAAAACCTGCTTCCAAAACTGTTATTTTTTGTAGAAGTCTGTAACAATTTTGAAACCTCAAGAGGCATTTTGTAAGTTTTTACTTTGGTAACTTGCAGAAACTTTTCTAATTCCTGTGTTTATAGCAGTACCGTAAGAAATACAAAAAACAAGACAAAATATCCACTTTTGGCTTCTTAGTGCTCTTGACTTTGTAGTGTTCTTGACCTTTCTATATATATATAAAGACCTCAAACGCTGTACTGTAAACTGTACACTGTAAACACTTCTGAAAATAAAGCAGAGAAACTGACCACTGAACTTGTGTCGTCATTCTGCAGTCAGCGTCATGCCCTTATTAGAAAGATCTAAGCTGAATTTTTCAATGGCAAAAATTAGTGTGATTTTCAGACATTGCCGCTATTAAGAAGTAGTAAACAAAATGGCACCAAACTTTTTTTGCTACATGCAAGCTAACACTTATGCACACTTAATTGACATCAAACAGGCAAATACAGAAAAAAACAAAAACAAGCATGCTTTGTCACGTGTGGTAGTTAAGTTGCTTTGACAGTAGTAAAGTACATTAGAAGTTATCATATAATAGTGTTGAAGTTTAGCAGTAGACTTAGGCCCAATCCCATTTCACCCCTTGCCCCTACCACTTAGCCCTTAGCCCTCTGTTTTGCGCGTTCACGTCTAGGGTTAGGGTGTCCCAATTTTTGTTTAGATAGAGTGGTAGGGTGAAGTGTGAAGCATGACCCTCCAAATGGAGGTTTTTCAGAGGCACACTCCAAACGGAGTGTTATGAGAAAAAAAGAAAAAACGGATGGCTGCGCGAGCGACTAAAAAACCCACAAATGTAAGTATTTTCTTCGTTAAAGATTACGATAATTATTGTATTATCTTAGTTTATTGTCGTTTCAATGTATTATGGTCGTTTTATGGTATATGGTTGCTAATAGCATGCTAATGTCTCAGTAGCTGGCTAGCTAACTTTCCCATTCCACCTTACATAGTCCAGCAGTGTAGACGCCTGAGCACCAGAATGTAACTGCGGCACCATTTAAGGCGGAACGGGAAAATTCGAACAAGAAGCTGGCGAATAGCTGATTTCAGCTTCGTATCACCAAAAAAATTTGCGGTGGGCGCTAATAAATAATTGTCTTATACCCCCTCTTTGAAAGCATATGATGCCCTATATACACAATATTGCCAAAAGTATTCACTCATCCATCCAAATCATTGAATTCAGGTGTTCCAATCACTTCCATGGCCACAGGTTTATAAAACCAAGCACATTTTTTTTTGTGGGTTGTCCCATTTCATAGGAGAAGATTTCAACCACTTCCCCTTGTAACTCAGTTCCAAGGGGTTAGGGTGACACTCGAAAACAAGGGGTAGGGGTAAAAAGAAAAAATGTGATTGGGCCTTACTGTCATGCAACATCATTTCAACGCACAGGAGCAAATGTAGCAGTGTTCATATTTCAGCTACTTAGCAACCTCGAAACTCAGAGGATTCAGTGAAGTTCTGTGGAAAAATGTACTGTAGTGTCTTGCTGCTGGCTCATGCCATTATAGGAGTGCAGGAGGCCATGGAGCCATGCAGATCAGCTACATGCAGAGCTTCCCAGAAGTGCCTCACTCACCATAGGAGAGACTTAAAATCTTGTAAATATTTGTTGCTGTTAGTTTGGGGAGTGCATATGTGTTGTTTGTGCATTGTTGTGCTGGGCTGTGGGTTGGTTGAATTGGGTCTGTGTGTCACCATGGATTGGAGATGCGTGGCTAGAGGTGACCTGCCCTGCTTCATGGCCTCTGCTGCTGCTGTTCAATATAAAAGCGTTCACTTAAAGTATCTTAATCTCTACTGATACCACAGTACGTAGGACAAAACGTATTGGGTATAGAAACCTGAGTTGCAAAGCCATCTACACTGCAAAAAAATACCAAGGCAAGTGAAATCACCTTAAATTAAGCCAATGTTTATTTATTTATTTACACAATATTTATTTATACAATATTTATCATTTTATGATTGCTATTAGAATATTATAAGATTACTTTTACTTATTTATAGACATTTCTCACTTTAGTAGTTACATTAAGTAACTAGAATTAAATTTATAATAATTATATTGGCAGATAATTTGGCTTGATAAATATGCTTGAAACAAGCAAAATTATATGCCAGTACAGTGAGATAATTAGGAACAACGTAATGTAAAAATAAAATAATGAGTAATAAGATTACTTTTTCCAGGAAGTAGTAAGTAATGTAATCCCATTACATTTGACGTAATACTTTATTGAGTGATTAACCCAATATTGGAGCTGTCTATATTAACACTAGCACTAGCATTATGTACAGTCTCCTGAGCCTGTGCTGCATGAATATTATTCAAATAGCTAAAAAATGTATAAATAAAGGGACATAGGGAAAAAATAAAATAAGATACTCTGAGTTACACCATAGACATGCCTACTGGGTACACCTAGCATATACAGGCTATACAATTTGTCAGCCACCCTCTAGTCTGTCCATCAATACAAAGGGACCACCATAAATCCACCACTAACCAGATATTATTTTTAATATTTAACTCACAACTCATGTGACCACCTCAGCAAGCATCCAGGCCTATAATCAACATATGGGTGAGGCCGATCTCCATGATGTCTCTCATTACCAAATCTCTATATCTAAGACGTGTTGGTGACCTTTTTTCTCCAGGTTTTAATTCTAAGCAGTTGCAAATCCTGGATGCAGTACAGTGTTCTGATAAACAGTGGCTTTGACCTTTTTCAGCACTTTGTAGGTCATAGTCTCCTGTGGAAGTTTGGAACCAAATCAGAAGGTCACTGGGGTAGAGTCAGGCCAGGATGGATGGGATTGGACACTGGCCAGTGAACACAGAAAATCACTTTCTCACATGCATGTACAAAATATGACAGGCTTCTTAATGTTGAAAGTCACCCTGAAATCCAAGTTATTCATCATATCTCACTATTTAAAAGGCAAAACTTGGTTTTCCATGATCTTCTGTTAAATTGCCTCTTCTGAGTTTTGACCCACATATCATCAGTCAATAACATTCAGCTAGCTCTTCTTCTTCTTCCTCATCCTCTTCCTCTGGAGTCAGATTGTGAATAGTGTGCTTGTATACAGTGATTTGATAGGACATACATTTTTTTATTCACTGATTGGTAAATGACATTTTTTCCATAGGAATGAATGGCAGAAATATGTGGGCAAAGGTTTCTGCTTCCCACTTATATCACAATAAAACAAGTACGCTAACAACATCCTGGCAACTGTGTGGAATACCATATTAACTACCTAGCAACATTCTAGCAGCCTAGAAAACACCTGGGACACAATAAAAGCCACTTAGCAGCAACCTAGCAACCACCTTGGTTACCATAACAACCACATAGGAACACCATGACAACTATTAGAGATACCATAACAACAATCTTGCAACGCCCTAGCTACCACTTGGAATAACATAGCAACTACCTAGCAACAACCTGAAACACCATAGCGACTGCCTTTAAATATATATAGCTGCCATTCATCTTTTATTATTATTTATATAATTAAACAATAATCTAGACCACAGACAACACCCCATTTCCATTGTGTTGTAAGAATAATACTGTAAAAGTCATGTAATAAGAAGGACGGCAGAAAACTGTAGTGTAGCTAAGTTTATTAATGGCATACAGTGATATTAGTGCATGCAGGGCATCTAATACTCCTCGCCCAACAACATGTGCAGCATACTTGTGTAATAAACCTGTATTAGGAGGTTATGAGGTTTATTATTATTATTAGGTGTCGTTAAGTTGTTTCTGACTCCTGGCAACAACATGGATAGTGTTTCTCCAGAATTTCCTGTCTTCTATGGGGTTTAGATGCACCTGCTTTGTGGCCTGCCTAATCCTGCTCCTAAAGGACTACTGCATTGCAGCAGTGTCCTCTACCGGACATGATTCAGTTAAAGGGCAAGTATGGCTTAAACTAGCATTTAATATGCTTTTTGTCATGCTATATAATATTCTGTAGTGCAACTTTGCATCTCTTGGCCTCATTGGTTTAACAGAATTCTTGTTTTTCTATCTTTTTTGTGTTTTCGTCCATCCGTGTTCTTATACCCAGCATGCATTATGCAAATACATCAAGCAACTCTTGCCAATCACCCCTAACTGCTAGTGCAGCCACTTATGTAGAGACTAATAAATACAGATATGTGACTTCCTAGCAATAACGTCACCTGTCTGGCTTCTTTCTGCAATAGCCAGCTAGTGGGGGAAAAAAAAAAAACATTTCTAACAGCCCATCCTCAAGGATCCTGCTCGAAGTAATTTTAGTAGTTTTTTAAAAGGCCCCTCCACCTTCATCAGAAGGAGGTCTTCCCAGTATTTAAACTGGAAAATCTTGTCCCAGAGACGACTGTGGTACTGATGTAGAAGGTGAGTAAGCACTGTTACAATGCCAATTGGTACATTTTTTGTTTTGGCCTTTTAAACAATGAAATAGATTAAGACAGCTGCAGTGATTGGGGGCAGGACTGGAATCTGGAAAAACTCTAATAGACAAATGTTCAATTCAGTTCAGTTCCATTCAAATTTATGTGTATAGAGCTTTTTACAGCAAACATTGCTGTAAAAATGCTTTATAGAAATTGAGGTCCAGACCCCTAATGAGTAACTCAAGGGCACTAATAGTGTCAGCAAAAACCCCCTAACAGTTTAACAAAGGACCACTGAGAAGAACCAAGAGTCAAAAGGAGAATGCATCCACCTCTGCGCCCCAGCAAATAATGCAGTTAATATAAAAGTAGCACAAGGTAACGAGTGAGATTAAACAGAGGTGGAAAGCTCAGTAATATAAGCCAGTGACGAATGTTACAAGTCTGCCTTGATCTGGAGGATGACGTGTACAGGATTGTGTCAGACATAAACAGGATATTAGATATGAGAACATGGCAGGTAAGTAGTTCAAATTGAGCCTAAGGCGGATACAGAACATCAAGAAACCAGTTAGGGGTTCATGCAGGGGTTGGCAGGCATGAAGCCAATTACAAGTCATGACAGACGTTTGAGGGGAATGTGAAGACAGACTGTTCATTAAAATCTCTGGAGCATCCAGGTGAGGCTTTTTATTACAGCAGGAACGGTGAATGGCACGTGCAAATGCCTCTGGGGTGGTCAAGCAAGTCTAGCTGTAGCAGGTGGGTCAATGCACGCTGCGGTTCAGCGACCTCCAGTGCTGTTCTGTTTTTTTAAGAGCCACTGTGCACCACAGAATTTCACACTAAATTAAACCTAGAATTAATCTTAAAAAAGCCATAGTAAGTGACATGCGGCTTGAAATCTACATCAAATGGGAGTCAGTCTGAAGTCCTTAAGATATGCATACAAATGCTAACTGTCTGTTACCTCCACTAACATTATTATCACAATCATGTTTTTAACGAGTTGAACCTCATACCTTAAGCGGAAAAACAGTGAGATTTTAAAGATTTAAGATTTCATGAAATGATGTTGAAAGATTTATTCCATTATATCCATTAGAGTATAGGGCATATTGAGCTTGTACTTAGTGTACAAGCTCAGTTTACACTGTGCAGTAACCCTCAAACCACTGCTTAGCAACCGTTGCTTTCTGCCATTACTTTAGTCAAGGTTTGGGTTTGCAGCGTGCCACCATTTTCCAGATGTGGTCATAACAGGAGACTTTAAAAGACTTTCGATATCCTGACAGAATAGAGGGGTTTGTTTTCTACCCATTTCCAAAGCCAAAAATAAACAGAAAGAACATCAGCTTTGGATTCATCTGCCTGAGGGCCTCACCAACTGAACTCCTATGTTTTCTGAAAGGTAAGTAATTCATTCATAGTTTATTCATCTTTTCATGGGGGTTTGGCTATTTTATATTGTATTTCACTTTGCCACTGTTACAGCCTCTTGCTTTTTGCAGTCAGTCTAATGTTTTTGACATAATGATGGGAAGAATGGGGCAATTTCTCTAAAAACTCAGTGTAATTGAATCACAGATGATGATAAAGTTGACTTGATTCGTGAATGCATCATTGAATCAGACATTTGATTTGCATCAATAAACCGAATGCAACCTTTCCTTGGAAATTTAACTAGTTTGAGTGTTATTGGGCCACAGTACAGATGCCAGTTCTGTACTTTTCATCTGCGTTATTGTCATTTCATTTCATGTCGTTTCATTTGAAATTTTTCTTTTTACATATTTAAGGTTTTCAACCTTTATGTCGACTTGAGTTTAGGATCAAAAGCTCCGCACCACTAACATTAACTCTTTATTCCTGTAACAAAGTACTGTCATATCAATCAATGCAATAGTTAGTTCTTATTTTGATTGGTTAAGCATTCAAGCTGTGCTGTTATTTGTGTTAACCACTTTTTTCTCATTATTTCTAACATTACTCATATGTCTCTGAGTGAACAATATTAATTACATGAAAGCCAATTAAAACATGCATTTTCTATATAGATATTATCTGTGCCTGCCCTTGTACAGTCATATATAAAATTGGACATTTCTGGTCAAGTTAAATGCTTAGTTGATTCTCTAAGTGAAAATAGGTTAACACATCTTTCACATGGACATTTTTTGTGCACAATTTCTATTTATTTGCTGAATTTAACTAATTGGAGGGAAAAAAAGGTCTTAAAATGTGATGTAACCTTTGTATTTTCCACATTTTATGGGTTTTTTTTTTCCAGTATGTCATTGTGCATTAAAATGTGCAAAGTGTGTTCTCTGTAGAGGATCTGTTAAATAATTTTGACTTAGAAATCAACAAAGCATGCCATTTGACTGCGGGTGTTTTCAGTTTGCATGCGTGTGTGCTACCTCCGACAGCTGATTATGTGATCTTTGATAGTCAACGTGACCAGAGCAGTGCCAACAATCTGTCAAAGCATCTACTCATGCTATTATGAGACTAATGGCTAAAAACCCCTGTGCTGAAGAAGAGTGCACCAGTCTCATATAAAAACACCCTGATATTTATTTTTTTGCATTACTGTACTGTACTATGGTTTCTCTTTTGCATTTCCCAGTTATTACAGATTTCTAAGGGTTTTAGAGAGTGACATAGAAGCAGAGGTGGAAAAAGAACAGGTCAATAGAATTTAAATGAAAGTATGTTGTTAGTATCTTACTCAAAATTAGAATATGCTTGAGTGAAGGTTAAAAAAAACACATTTAAACATAGAAAAAACAGTAAATGTGGTCACACTAAACACAAACTACACGTACATGGCATATGCATTAACAGCACAGTAACACTCCATTACAATTACATTATTTTATATCATTAATTAATGGGTAACAAACATATAATGTAATGGATGAAAACCATGCTGTTTAGTAAATACGTCATGATATGTTCATTCATAAATTACATCTCTTTATATCTCTTCAGGAAAGAAACATTTACAGTATTTAGCTAACATTCTTATTCAGAGCG
This sequence comes from Colossoma macropomum, assembly GCF_904425465.1. Lineage (NCBI taxonomy): Eukaryota > Metazoa > Chordata > Actinopteri > Characiformes > Serrasalmidae > Colossoma > Colossoma macropomum. Next base: position 15,782,328 of record NW_023494808.1, read on the forward strand.
ACCTACGAAGGGGCTTGGTTGTCCACTCAGAGAATATATCCTGGCTAGTACAAATAGGTTAGAGTTCAGACTACCCTTGAGCTCAGACACTGCCAGCAGGGGCAGGATTAGTGATTCTGGGGCAATAGACCGGAATGGGGTGCCATGAATGCTTGCTTTAAGAAATAATGCTCAAAACGAGAAATATTATCAGGCAATATCATATTAATTGTGTACAAAGTGAAGTGGAAGTAATGCAAAATGTGATTACATTTTGGGGGAGGTAAATACTAACTTATTAGTAGCTTTGGAAGTTTAGTGACAAACTTTTGCTTTCTTCCTTCTTTTCAGTTTTTTTCTGTTGTATAACCCCATTTCGGAAAGATGGTTCTTCAATTTCTTGATAAGAGTGGTTGCAAAATGCTGCAAACAAAGTTTAGTTCACTTTCATCTCACCCTTTTTGTCTTTGACCCTCAAAATGTCTGTGCACAGGTTTGACTTTACCCACTATTTTAGTATTTACAGATTACTTGACTGTATGACCAAACTCACAAATACAGAATGTCCAAATAGCTGAACAAATGTGACACATATTAGGAAAGGCCACTGAATAAAAAGCAGTCTTGCAGTGCAGTTTTAAATGTACCAGCTTACAGCTACAGGCTGAATAGACGGCACACGAAGATAAGCCCACTGTAAACAACGAGTGATCATCAGTAAGACAGTCTACTGAGACTAGGATGTGAGACACTTACGCTCAAAAGTAAATAAAGAAAGATAAAGGCTGAGGTTCAATAAAAGAAACTCACCATCAAAATGCTTTCTGTGGTCTTGTCATGTAGCCATTGTCTTATACTTAACATTTGATTAATTGTTATGTTTAACAAAAGCTGCTTTAATGCAATTGCTACCTAATTGTATGTTCTTCAGTTTCCCCAAGACATTTTGATTTAAGTGATTTCAGTGAATTTTAGAGTTTGAACCACAACCATGTCATTGTCCTATAATTACTGTGTTTCTCGTTAAAAGTTGGCAGGAAAGTCTGTCCTCATTAATGCATTTGAGACAATCCATTTTTAGTGCAAACATAAACATGTGGTTATTGTACCAAACTTTAATACGCTTCCCTTTCTTCCTTGCATATGCAATCAAGGCAAGATCATGCAAAAACATGGGAGGATTGTGCAAAAAAAATTGATTTCAATTTTGGAAGTGAAGCAGATTAAATTACATTTAGTAAAGTTTTGGTGGTCAGTTTTGTGTGGACTTTTCTCTTTACCTCTTGAAACCAGCTGCAAATTAAAGGCTTGTTGTTAGAAAACAGTGGACAGACACAGTGGCTAGACTGCGAGGCACAGGCCTTGAAGATGTGCTGAAAGAATACATACCAGCAGAATAACATTAAAACTCTGAGAACTCCTCCAGGGTTCACCTAGTAACTCCTATGAAATTGACTTTTTGTGTTACTGTTTGTACTGTTCGTGTTTGTTTTTTGAGCCAGGGTAGAATTATGCAATTAGTAGGCACCCCTTGCGTGCAGTTTGCATGATCAGCTACAGCCAGTAGTTAAAGTGGGAGAGCCCTATGTTTTCCATGGCCATCTCATGACAATAATTGTATGTAGTTCTCAGCTATCTCAGATATCATGAAAATGTTATACTAGTTTGTCATTTTGGCATCATGGTGATGTTTAAACATGTTCTGATTCTTCTGACAAAGATGACACACGCAAAAGTCACACTAAAGCCTTTCATCTTGCAAAATGAACAGTTCTAAACAATGATGTCACCTACCTTACATAAAGAACGGTTCATGTCTTATATGACTGTATGTTTGGAGCAGCTGCCTCCTGTTTTTTAAGAGATAGGTAGTAGAGGCAGTACAGTTTACTCACAAAACTTGTGAAAAGGTTCACTTTTGTGCAATATATTACGGTCAAGTGTTCAATATCATCCATGCAGATTTGTGAACATTCTCATGAACATTACACTGACATATTTGGCAGACCCTCTTATTTAGAGCAGCATATGATTTAATTTAGAGTGTAGAGTGAATCTAGCATTAGGAGTCCTTGCCCAAGGGCTCTTATTGGTATATCAAGTCCATCATGTGGATAGCCCATGATGCTAAACTAGCCACTACTGTACTGTAGATTTTTTTTCAGAATATTAAAAAAAAAAGACTAATCATTATATATATTGTGAGTCTAGAAACCCCAGATACTAAGAATTCTTCTGTTTATTCTGTTTGAAGATATTGTTGATATTAAATAATGACAGTTTCTGGTAACCTCAGATGGAGGCAGTGCACTTGGCTGGTCTCAACATGAATTTCTCAGTTCATCCTACCTAGAGACAGAGACACGACCAAGTTCAAATTATGTCCAGACCGAGATGAGACTGAGGCAACAAGTTTATGTTCTTGAGACCAAGGCTGGACTCAAGTATCACTAGCAAATAATCTAAAGGTTTTTAAAGGTTGAGATTTTAGTTGACATGAACAGAAAGTCCCAGAGCTCTGTGCGTTTCAGCCCAATTTAAGCCTCAGTAAATTCATTGCTACTTTCAGCTGCATTGTGAGCTCATATTGCGGCCTCACTGAGGCACGTTTTGCATCGTGCCTTCTTACGTTTGTACTCAGACTTTTTTAAAGTTGATATGTTCCACTCTTTAGCTGCTCCACCTTGTCAGCACTGTCGTATAACCCGATGTCTCCTTTACCCCTCTGTGCCATGCATGAAGCCATTTGTCAGGGAGACGTAGCCTTTTTCAGAAAGCCTATCCTCTCTGCAGTCTACACTACCAAGCTTACATTTGGCCAGAGTGCCTCTGTGTCCCTCTACACATCATTCAATAAGATTAGGAGCTTCAGGGATTGGTGATGGGCTTCCACTATGAGTGGAGGCTGAGGGCTAGCTCTATCATCAAGGCCCTCATGATACATTTTCCTTTGTTATACATTCTTACCTCGAACAGGCCGAATAGCACATCTTCATTTTGTGTCAGCGAAAACAGAGCAAGGGAAGAAAACTGAATGGCAAAAAAAATCATGGACAGAGAAGGGGTGCGGTCCACACTTCCAGGCTGCAGCCTAATTTACTGTATGACCTCGCGGTGAAGGGAAACAACAAAACCAGGCTCTGAAGAATTCTCCAAGTTCTGTGTCCAAGAGAGTGGATTAATGATTTCATTCATAGAGTTCAGAGTGTGCCCCTGGACATGATGGCGAGATTGAGACGGCAGTGCTGTCTGTTCTTGGCCCTGGTCTCAGGAATGTCTGTATCTAGTTATAGGGTTGTTTATAGAGCTTCAGCGTTGAGGCGAGAAAGTGGTTTATCTGAAGAAACCAGACCAAAGGCCTGAGGGATGACTATATATATATGTATATATATATATATATATATATATATATATATATATATATATATATATATATATATATATATATATATACAATCACATAAACCCAAAAGTCTCAACAACTAAACGTAACATCAAATAAACATCACTATTTAATTTGTACACTCTTGTGCATTTACTGCCTCTTTAACTCTTCCATCCTTCCAATCTTAAACCAAACATTTGCAGCTGTGTTCTCCCAACAAAAGCTGTTTCAAAAGCTGTCACTGACATTGTTTACTCTCATAGATACACAAACATTCTCACAAGCAACCCACCCTAGCTTAGCTGCTAAAAAAGGATTATGTATAAGATAATCAATCCACTTCTTTAAGGAAGGGGAAAGTTAAAGGAAACTAAATGGGGTTAGAGTTCAAAAAACTATTAAAAGATGTAGAGAAAATGTGACTCCTAACATCTGTGCAAGATGTAGACCACCTTAACTGACGCCATCAGATGAACAGTGCTCAAAGTTTTTTTATCGTTGAGAAAGAGGAGAAAATCGAGCTTCACTCTTGCTTCAGATCTGAAAAAATCCACAGGTGTTTCTGTCCATCCTTCCACTTTAAGAAGACAACACTAAAAGGATCTGTAGCTGTCAAGAAGCCGGGAAGCCGTTACTAAGAAAACAAAAAAAAAACGAAACAAAAACAAAAAAACAGAATATTGGAGCTACTGACAGAGATTTTGAATAAATATTCCCTTAATCAGTAATCAAATAGATTAGATATTGTAATCAATAACCAAATGGGTAGTATTGGCTAAAAGAGAATATTAATTTTCTCACAAAGGGTAGACCTTAGTCTGTCTGCATAGGAGATTCTAGACACTGGAAAGCCCCTGGGTTCACAGAGAGGCCTGTGTGTACCTACTGACCCAGTGAAGAGAGGGGCAAGTTGACCTTGAACGGTAAAGCAGACTGGTAAAAAGCGGTTGAAACCAGTTTTTAGGATTGAGCTCAACATACAATGGCCAAATTGATGGACAAAGAGATGTACCTATTAGAGAATAAGCTAATATCAAAATTTGAGAAGTAAGGCAGGGGGATATCAAATTACCCCAGATAAATTGTATATAAACTGTTGTTTGGAACACTGTATTTGTGCAGTTGGGTCTCTCGAGACCCTGTGCCACCTGATGCTGAAATAAAGACTCTTCTACAAACTCAGAGTCTGAAGACTTTTTGACATCTTTTGAGAACTTAGACTTTTATAGACTGATGAGTCCAAATTTGTCATTGGGTTTACCTGGAACGTGAGAAGTAGACAATGCAACCAACTTCTGAGACTGAACTTTAGAGGTGTGGAAAAATATCCCTGCAGGTTTCTTTGGAAAACTGAAAGTGAGTCTCCTGAAAAGAATTTAAGAATTTGATTTGATTTGAAGAATTGATGTAGTGTGCCAAGAGTTGACACTCTCTAAATGCTGAGCCTTAATTATATGTTTTTCCTGATGTTGACAAATAAATATTTTTTTAATGACTACTTTGTCTGGACATCAGGTGTGTTTTAAAGAAGTAAGGCATACTTACACTGGCACTGATTCAAATTCAAATGTGTACATAATTTCCAAATGAATCAAATATAAACTGGCACATCTATATTAAAAAGTAAGTAACCTAAAAAACAAAGTTGTGTTGATATTTTATTCATGTGGAAATTATGCACACATCAGCATCTGCAGATACCATGATATACAGGTAACAGGAGAGAACTTCATAGAATGTAGCAGGAGGAAAAAAAATTGACGTCAATTTTGAGAAACGTTTAATTCAACGCAAAGAAAACTCTGAGTTTGGAATACCAGATACGTGCAGTACATGAATTGGTTGGGTTCTGTGATGTTTCTCATAACCAAGTTGAAAAATTAACATTTATATGAAAATCACAGATTACAGCTGCCCATTCCTTTTCAGCGAACATATCCCAATGCTTTTAGAGGGCACTGTGTGCTGATTGCGAATAACCTCTGCTAGTAGAAAATCAAGAGAGGAGGTGGCAGTGCTGCAGTATTTACATATTATCACCCTGCAATGAGTTGGATTTTTATTACTTGTATTAGAATTGAAAAGCATGATGGATGAGGTACAGATAGAGGGATGTAATTACCTGCTTAACCGTACTAGGTTCAGGGCATGAACTTTTATTATTATTAATAAGAAACCTCCTACAAGAATCCATCACGCATTAGTCTTTGACCTCATTCATAATACAGATGGCTCTAGTAGAAGAGTTTTAAGAGGCTGATTAAATTTCCCAGCACCTGTGGGAGCATGCTAATGCTACCTTTAGCATGTTAATCTGCAAACATTTTTTTTCTTCTCTGAAATGTGAATATATGTTGATATATTTCATTTCTTAAGGCACTTGTAACTTGCAGGTACCAATTTTATTGTCTCGGGTATGATGAACATTAACCTTTTAGTGCTAAGGTTAAAAGCAGCTATTTCTACATTTTAATGCTGCTCTTCTTCTTTATTAATGTGATTGCTCCATGCTGTTGACATTACCAACAGTCTGTAAATGTCTGGCATGTGAGGAGACCAATTGCTGGAGTTTTGGGAGAGGAATGATGTCTCATTCTTGTCTGACGTAGGATTCTAGCTGCTCAACAGTCCTGGGTCTTCTTCCTGGATTTTTCATTTCAGCAGGCAGGCAGGCCAGTTCGTCACCTGGACTCTTCTTCGGTGAAGCCGTGCTGTTGTGATGGATGCTGTATGTGGTTTAGCATTGTTTTGCTGAAATATGTAAGGCCCTCTCTGAAAGAGATGTTGTCTGGATGGGAGTATATGTTGTTCTAAAACCTCTATATACTGTTCAGCATTGATAGTGCCTTTCCAGATGTGTAAGCTGCTCACGCCATAGGCACTAATACAACCCCATACCATTAAAGATGCAGGCTTTTGAACTGTGCACTGACAACAAGCTGGATGGTCCCTGTCCCTGTCGCAGGACACGGCATCCGTGGTTTCCAAAAAGAATTTCAAATTTTGATTCATCTGACCACAGAACAGTTTTCCATTTTGCCTCAGTCCATTTTAAATGAGCTTTGGCCCAGAGAAGACGGCGGCATTTCTGGATCGTGTTGACGTATAGCTTGTTACTAGATGCTTCCATTTCACAATAATGACACTTACAGTTGACTGGGGCAGATCTAGCAGGGCAGAAATTTCACAAACGGACTTGTGACAAAGGTGGCACATCCTATGACAGTGCCACATTTAAAGAGCTGTTCGGTAAGACACATTCAACGGCCAGTGTTTGTCTGTGGAGACTGCATGACTATGTGATTGATTTTATACACCTCGAAGCAGTGAGCATGACCTGAACTCAATAATTGAAGGGGTGTCCACATATTATTGGCCTTCTAGTGTACATGTGGCCCAACTACTGTTAGGGCATGTTTTAATGAGTTAACAGGGACATAGCCAAGGTCTCTGAATGTATTGCTAACTATTTCAGGTGAACAGTGATTTTTCAAGTGACTGACCATTGTAACTGCACAAGATGTCTCTGTCAACTTCGTCATGTAGTTATCTAATAGAGCAAAGATCAAGCAGCTAAAAATATTCCCAGTTACTCTGCAGCTTCGTACTGAATGAAGCCCCTGTTTGTCATATTACATAACCTCACTACTCACGTCCTCGTCTCTCTGTTCTCGCAGAAGGAGTGCTAAGTGGGCTGAGTATTAGCGTTTCGCTCTGCTGAAGCTAAGATCAAAGAGAATTTATGCAGGAAGCAGGATGGTACCTGCACCAACTGCCACAATACTTTCCCCCCATTTTGAAGTTCAGCAGATATGCAGAAATAAGGAATGAGGGTCATGGAGACTATGGACCCTATATAACTCAATAATGCTAATAAGGATAAATGCAATAAGTGTGAATCTATGATATTAGATGATGTATTGAATTGGATATTAGATGATGTATTAGATGAGAGGGTGGATGTGTACGCATATTTGATTTTGTAAATTTTCAGGACAAGAAAGTTCTGAGTTTGTAAGAAAACTGGAGATACATAGGACCAATAAAATGGTTCTCACTTTTTATGGTATTTTTTACAAAAGTTGTTTTACTTTAATTATTATTCACCCTTATGATATATATGGGACACAATGTTACATATAGGTTCTTATATAATTATACAATACACACAATACAGTGCATAAGTCAGAGAGCACCCTTTATTTATTTAATTTCCAGTCAAAACAGACAGTTAATACAAGTTATTTATTTTTTTATGGGAGATATTTCTGAGGAGATGGTGTTCTCAGAATAATGGACTCACCACCCCAGAGTCCAGACCTCAATAAAAGTGAATGTGCTTGGCATAACTTGGACGATGAAAAGCAGAAAATGCAACCAACTTCTAAGACTTTAGAGGTATAGAAATGGAATAGAATGGAAGCTGTAATAAAGGCAAGGAATGGACACACTAAACACTGAAAAAATGTTTTCTGTTTTCCTGACACTTCAACAAAATATGCAATTTGGTCAGGAGTGCCCAGGCGACTGGACTGCTTTTTGAATGAAGCACAACCAGAACAGTTTCCATTTACATATATCAATTTTTGAAATAAGAGTAACAAATACAGCCAGTTTATTTCTAAAGGATACATAGAGGTTGAAAATGGTCATGTATAAATTAATTACACAAACATTATTAGTGGACATCAAGGAAAAAAAATACATAATTTTATATAATAGGATTTTGAAGAGAATGGTTTGGCCAAAAATTACATTTCCACAATTTTCCACCTACCCCAGATAGTAAATCAGCCAAGACATACCTGGTGTCCAAATTTTGCATCTTTAGCAAATCTTTACTGTAAATACATCCTCTCAGCCCACTCAAAACCATGTTTTGACTTTGTATAAAACCAAACGTGTGTTTGTGTGTGTGTTTGTGCATGCACTTGTGGAGAACTAAAGGGAGATAGAGAATGATCCAAAGGTGCTATGAAAGCTCACTATCAAAAAAGATTAAAACTAGGGCTGGGCAATGTGACGGTATATATTGTTATTGTGATAAATTATGTCACAATACAATACAGTATGCTTCCCTGAACATATTGTGTATATCGTCAGTACTTGACTCTGACCAACTGCGTGTTTCATTATAAAGACAGACCGTTCATCTGGATTTAGTGCAACACAGTATGCAAAATACTGAATAAAAATCATTTTATTCAGTTTTGATAGTATTTTTTTATGTAGCACTGTTGGTCCTTTTTTCTCTGTTCCAACTGATCAGATGCCTAAAAAATAAATACCGTGACATTGTGTGTATTGTGAAAATCTCACAATAGTATTGCGATATTATATTTTTGCCATATCGCCCACCTTTATGGATTACCACCATGTTCCTCTAGTGTTGCAAGACAGTGATTTTTTTTCATCAAAATCATTCCTTGGAGAAAGCTCATTATTTCCTTACGGAGCTTGAGAAATGTCAAGAATCTGTTAATAATGAGGCTTACTTGGTTCGTTGGCCCCTTTAGCTAGAGAGAACATTTCTGCCCAGGTCCTCCGTTTTCCTGGCACCTTTTCCCCAACATCAGATATCACTTCAGTTCTGCAATCATTTGTTATAACCTTACACATAAGAAATTTCATTTTCTTGATTGAATTTTATGGTGATGACCTCATATGGAAGAATCAGAAGCCTTGCACCTGAAAGGACCTCACAGGAGCTGCAGCTGGCTAAGCTGAACACTCAGTTGTTTCAGATTCATTGAGTTTGGGTCAGCATTTGAAATATTTTTTATCCAAAACAGTTATTTTAGTAGTGATATGGATATTCCTGGTGAAACACCTTTGTGAGGGATGCCTCCTTTGTTCCAATCCTGCATGATTACATTCTCAAAAATCAAGGTGCCAAAGTGGGATCTTTGGAGGCGTTCCACAAAAAACATGTTTGGTTCCCTAACAAACCTTTAAGTGGAGTTCTTAATGCAGGGGTGATTAAGGTTCTGCAGAATCAGGACCCAGGACAGTTACAGTGGGTGCATCCTATTCTAACACATCCACTAAACCTACCAATTACATCATTAAGGTTGACACAAAAAGGTGGCTGTGTCTGCCATTTAATCACTAAACTTCATCTAACTGAATGTTTTCCATTCAAACCTTCACTGTGAATAGTTATGTGTGAAATCATGAATTTTCATTATTATGTAAAACTGTCATGGCTTCCAAAGAGAGAAAGATAGCCCTTGTTTCCCTTTCTACTTTTAGAGAAAGTTTTATGTTTGCCCTTCATGATGAAGACCAGTCTACACTTGCTTGATTGGCTTAAACAATGTGGCGGCTGGACTCATATTCATGAAGTAGAACTGAACGTTTTCACCAAACGGCAAGGCAGATTGCACCTTGCAGATCCATCAAGCAAAGTTGCAAATGGACCCCTACTGTGGGAGAGCCAACAGCCTTAGTACCCACTATTCTATTGCACTAGTTTTAATTAGATTGCAAAGAAAACCATCAGTATGAGCTCTTCTTCTCAATAATAGATCAGGGGTACCTTTGGGAATGGGTGCACTTGTCCACCCACGGCCCAGCAAGCTTTTCTGTGCTTTTTCCCAAATCACTCTAAAGACCTCGAAATACTGCTAGCGAACCGAAATTATGAAGGTTGAAAGCCGAAACCACCTTTGCTAAACTTTTTAGGGTTTCATTTTTGCACCAACCAATCACAGGCATTGTCATGTTGTGTGTTTGTGGAGTTCACCTAGCTTCCATGCGTGCTGCACAGTGAGCGACACCACTGCACAACATTTGCGGTTGTTCATTTTCTCCGCAATTATGTCATATTGTTCATCCAAGCCAGGCGAATCTTGTCCCTGCAGGAAGTACACAGAGGCCTTAATTCCTCATACCCTAGCTAAGGTCAGGGAGGAGCACTGCTAGCTGATTCTGATTGCTCATGTGGAAGTCTGAGGGCAAAGGCCAGCACTAGCTCCTTTTGATGTCTATGCAGCACTCCAGCCATACATTATTGCTGAGTTGTAGCATGCTCTGAGAGCAATGCTAAGTACCTCACTCTGACATGTGACTATAGACTGAGGAGGCTGAGAAGTTAGAGGGAACGTGATGTCCTTTCTTTTCATGAGGACATCCAGACTTGGGTAATGGGACATTATATTATGCATCCCAGCCTGCACATTATATTTAGACCTTTGGTTTTTTGCCCTAAAGCACGTAGAGGAAGGTCCCTAGGTACTACTGCCATTATTCACAGGTCCAGGGCACCATCCATGATAAATCATGACAAATCACCAGTGTTTGACATCTAGTGCCAAGCCTCTGGGCTTGTATCTCAAGTTGTGTGGCCACACTTAGGGCCAGTTCTAGTTCTGACAGAGTTCTAGTAGGTTAAGTAGGTTATTCATTTTAAGAGATATTTCTGAAGAGTTTAGATAATAAAAAAGTAAGATAATCCACTTGCATAAGGAAGGGAAAAGTCAAAGAAAAATAAGTGGTGAGGTTTGATAAAGTCAATAAAAGATATAAAAAAAAGCAGGATTCTTAACAACTGTGCAAGACCTGACAGACCACCAAAGCTGTCGTCATCAGATAAACAGTACTTTCATCTTTGAGAGAGAGGAGAAAATCAAGCTCCACTCTTACATCAGACCTGAAAAGATCCACAGGTGTTTCTGTCCATCCTTCCACTGTTAGGAGACAACTCAACACTGGGGGTCTGAGGATGTGTAGCTGTCAAGAAGATGTTACTGAGAAAAGAAAATAGATTAAAAAGAAGAACATTTGCATATCTAACAAAGAAGCTGCTGGTGTTCTCAGAAACTGGACTGACGACCCCAGAGTCCAGACCTTAACATCATTGGATGTTTTTGGGATTATTTGGATAATGAGAAGCAGAAAATGCAAAACCAACTTCTAAGACTAAACTTTTTTTTTTTTGAAAACTAAAAGCAAATATCCCAATAACAATGGAAGCTGCAATAACGGCAAAGGGTTGCACAAACTAAATATTATATTTTATTGTTGCAGCTTCTGTTTAATTTTTTGTTAAATTTGTTTTCCGCTTTCTTCCTGACATTCCTGAAAATGTATAAATAAATGAAGGATGGTGTTAATTTTGCACAGAACTCCGCTCTAAGCTGTTTCCAGGTTGTCACTGATGTTATATCATTGCTGTAACATGTTAGTATTTAGCGTAAATATCATAAAGCAGTACAATGGGTCAAAAAAGTGACCATCAATTTAATTTGTAAAGCTGGGCTGCTGAGTGTGTGACAGCTCAGGAACAGTCAGTTATGTAGACTTAAAAACTAAAGCATGTCGTATTTGAGCATTAGATTCTTTTTGGTATGTGCTCTCTAGCCCGACTGACTATTGTCACTTTAAGCCTTGATTGTCATTTCCAGCAAATTCAAAGCAGCATAAAACCACTTATTCCCTCAGAGAATGCAGGTTTCATGCAAAAATGTTCAATAGCTCCTGCATGAAATAAGCAAGCACAATAGCCAGTGTACACCTGGTGCCATGTGGAACTTGACAAAAATTTGAAATGAAAACAATGTTGCCTTCTTTCAGCAGCACTGTATATGTTGTATAATACTGTACATTGTTATAATAGCACTCGAGTCACTGCCATTCATCAAAAACACACACTAGCTAATGGTAGTGGTGTAACTTTCTCCTCCTAATAGGCCGCTGCCCTGATTCTCTCAGTATGCATTTACTAGCTGCCATCATAAATTGAGTTGTCTTCAGTGCTGGTCTGAAAGCTGTATCTCCTGCCCAGTTCCCACCGTCAACCATTATAAGCTGAACTACAAAAACGATCTTAGATCAGTATGAAAGGCAACGTTCTACTAAGACTTTTTTTTTTGTCTAATGGTAGTCAATCTCGCTCTTTTGAAAAGCAGTTGAGATCATTTGCATAGAAATGAGTTCTAGATCTGGAGATAAACACTCCATCCTCGCGCTCGCCGGCATTAACGTGCACGCTTCCATCGCAATCACATACATGCTCGAACACGGACATGTCTCTAAGGCCCAATCACTTCGAAATAATAAACACTTGAATGAGGAACGCTGTGGACAGAATGGAGGATTGATCTTAAAAGCATACGTCATGTTTATTAAAGAGAGATAAACAGAGGCGACGGGAGCCAATGGGGTCGTCCAGCGACAGTGTTAGATATGGGTTATGCATGAGTAAGTGTCCAGTGATGTTTTCGATTTAAAGCGATAGATGAGTGAAAAATGATTTACACAAATTTCCCTCTCACCAAATGAAGTCGATCAGTCAAGTAAGAAGTTTGGTTCTTTATGTTTGCTCTGGAGCTGTGAGGCTATTGTAGCTAATAGCTAAGAAGTGCTAACATGCTTATACCCCACAGTTAGCATTGTGCGAATTACGCTATTATGAGTTTATTGCGAATTATGAGTTGTTAAGTCATGTACTGTTGTCCATTTTTATAGAGTATGTCATACAGTGTCAGAAACCACATCAGCAAGTCTATAAAAAATTACTTAACAACTCAACTTGGTTTGAGGCAAGTGTGCATTGATTTAGCTATGTAGTTTGGCAGTGTTGGGGTCGTTACTCAAAATAAATAATAATTTATTATGTGTTACTTTCAAATAGGTAATGCATCATTTTAATTATTTACTGCCTGTGGAAAGTAATTTGTTATACTACTCTTTACATGACTTTCTCCACAACATCGCCTGAGATGCATTGTCATGTAATTGCCAGTTAACAATAGCCTATAATGTTAAACCTTACATATGCCACAATGCTGAAGTCAGCTTTTTATTCGCCAACTTCTTGTTCAAATTTTCCCCTTTAAATGGTGCAGCAGTTACATTCTGGTGCCAGAAGCGTTATAATAATAATTGCTGCACCATTTAAGGTGGAACAGGAAAATTCAAACAAGAACGAGCACAAATCCCTGTCCTACTAAGAAGGACATACACAACTTCTTTCTTTTATGCTCTTTGTGTAAAGTACCACAAAGCCAACAGCAAAGTTGGTGAAAACCAGCCCAAACAGTACTTCAAAGAAAAACGCCAGTTAATCTCTTTTGTAACTAGTAACTGTAATGTGATTATTAGACTTAAGCACAGTAACACAATACATTATTGTTTTACAGACAAACGTAATGTATTTACACTAACGTGTTAATTCGCAATGCGTTATCCTCAACACTATTAATTGATGGGCATGTTTCCTTTACTTGTAAGCTATACTAGCCTCATAACAGTGCAGAACTAAAACAAAACTGAAAAAATCTAGATTTTTACCTGAATTAATCAAAATGTATTGATGGCTATCAAAGGAATTGGCATACTTAGGCCAAATTATGGTTCTGAGAGGGTGAAATTCTTAATCCAGGCTTGCCCAAAGGGCCAGTGTGGCTGAAGGTTTTCATTCCAAACAAGCATACCCATTTCTACTTATTTGATAGGTAGGTGTAATGGAAAGAGAGTTGAGACATGGCTATTGCTTGACCAGCTGTTTGAAGCCTAAGGCGTCCCATTTAAAGAGGTAGAAACAAGTGAGATTGGTTACAATGAAAATCTTCCGTCACACCAGCCCTTTGCGCACAATGTGGTTTTCAAGTGCAAGTGGGGTGGTAGTTTTCTCCAAGGAGGAACTCGTTCACTCAATGAGCGCATTCATTCCAGAACACTGAGGTTGTGGAATGGGATAATAAAGTAATAAGCCACGAGAGGCCGTGGGTTACAGTAACGCACTGCCTCAAGTGGCTTATTGCTTTTATAAAATGGTGGCCAACATAAAATATATTAAAATATTTTAGATAATTATTTAAGTTATTATTAATGATAATCGACATAAACAAGTATTCCGCCAAGAAATGTAGTTTCTTTAGAGTACGGTATCATTGCTAAGTAACCATTGACCGCTGAATGTGGAGAAGAACGTTTGGTCGCCAATCACTATACACTGCAGTCATTTCATGATTTTTTTAAACTTTGACCACATTAAAGCATCGTAAGATTGGACACCCCTGTTTTAATTCATAGCGATAATGCTTCAGTAACAGCAGTTATTGCATTTTTGTTCTATTTTAATGGCAGACTATTAGTGCATAGATATGGGCATGGGCATGGGATATGGGATATGGGATATAGGCACTCATGTTTTTGATTCTATCCTCACTACCCATTGAAGTAAACTTAATAGTGAGAGTTTTGATTTATTTGGTTAACAATTCAGAGTGGGCATCCAGAAATACTGGGGGTCTAATCCACAATTCCAACCTTAACCCACTTCTACAATTGTAAATATATCAACTAAAAAGTTTCAGAGCTTAGAAACTTAGCTAAGACCACATTAATTCAAAATCTAGTACCGCATATCGGCTTGCAAAAAGTCAGGCACAACAACAACAATACAGACATGATTTATATTAGAAAAAGTCACTGAGTTTTGTCAAAACATTCACAAAATTCACAGTTTTTTTTGATCCATTGTTTCTGTTCACAGCTTAAACCTGAAGTCTCCTGGTCATATAAAAAAGGATCCATCATATGTCATACCATTTATGTATTTTCAAAATATTCCACTAGTGAGTGCAGTGAAAAGTTATACAAAGTGATTCTGTCTAATATTTTAGTTTTTTTTGTTGTTGTTGATTAAAATAGTATTAAAAAAACAAACAACTAAATGTGAAAAGCAATCTAAACTAAAAAAAGAAGAAAACATAAAAAGCCAGATTGTTTGACCTGTAACGCTGGAGGTTTTAGATTCAGTTAAATGACAGAATAATCTACTACTGAAATGATCATTTGATGTAATGTACGAGTACAAGAACCCATTTAAAGTTTGACCCCTTAACAAGCCATGTGCCCGCCGGCAGGCCCACAGTTTTATTACACACTTCTATAACCCAAGAACAGTTTGCATAAGTCCCTGTAGTTACTGAATAATAGGCCCTAGTATGTAATAAACCTGGAATGTTAAGGGGTTAAAGAACCTCCACATGGCGGAAGTGTTCTATATATGTTACCAGTTTTTTTCCTGGAAGCATATGTCCAAGCTGAGAACCATTTAGGAACCTCTTTCTATGCTTCTCTGCAGGAGCTGGTTCCTTCCTTCTTCTCTATTTTCAGTGATCACTTCTCCTCATCCTCCGCTCCATGCGGCCTAAGGTGGGCGGGTGACTCAGGGTTGCGGAAAATCTGCTAAATGTCAAGGGTTGATGTATAAATTGGCTCGGAGGCCCGTTTGTCAGGAGCCAGGGAAATGTAGCAGAGAAAATGACATTTGAAGCTGAAACTAGGAGGTAGTCATCTGCGCTGACAGCCTCCGCAGCCCAGGATCATGAGCTAATGGCCACCTGCCTATCTGCAGGTGAGCCAGGCAGAAAACAGGAAACCCTATATGGTGCTTTTTTCGGTGAATGCTTCCTATTGTGAGGGCTTCACTCCAACCCATAAACCTGCCAAAAGCTTTACACTGAACCAACAGCCAGCTCAAAAACAAGACATCAAACCAACCTTCAGACCTATACTGCTCTATAAGTATACATAGCACAACAGTTAATGTTTGCTGATGGAACAAATGTAAACAATGTTATTCAGAGACATTTGATGTGAAATGGTGCATTGTAGAGAAACTTAGCAGGTCTGATTCCTTTACAATAGTGGTGATAAGAACCAAGGGTCATGATGTCTACAATGCAAAAATATGGTAATTTTATTTACCATCCAAAATGACCAGTGAACCTACTGTTGTCTTCTTCTTGTCTTCAATTTTATGAGTAATGTCAATCATATTAAAAGAGTGGTCAATCTGAAAAAGTATGTTTGCTTTGGATACTATTTTTGCCGTACAATGCCCTACATGTAGTTCTGTGCCTGGAATGTGATTTAAAATATATATTGTAGACCAAAACCTCCTCAAAACGAAACAATGTCAGTCATATGTCAGCAATGCTGAGAAACACCGCTGACTTCTCTGGGTTTGAGCTCATCTGAAAAGTGCTGATGCACAGTGGAAATGTGTATTGTACACACTTTAAAGTGATGGTTCTTCAAGGGTTCTTTAGTAAAGAAATTGGTTCTATATAGAACCATAAACACTCAAAGAACCCTTTGCATCATAAAACAGTTCTTCAGATTAATGGAGAATGTGTTGAATATGATTCTACATAGAATCTTTTTTGGTCTCTATGGTACCAAAAAGGGTTTTTCTATTATTACAAGCTTGACATCATTACAAAAGAAGAACCCTCTTTGGTGCTATATAGAACCCTTTACAAAAAAGTGCTATATAGAACCATATTCAACACATCTATCTGAGGAACATTTTTATGATGCAAAGAACCTTTTATCATGCAAAGGGTTCTTTGAATATTCATGGTTCCATATAGAACCATTTTCTTTACTAAAGAACTCTTGAAGAACCATGATTTTCAAGTGTGTAGTCTGTTGAGCCAAACGTTCAGATTATTTATGTAAATAATGGACATTGTATGCTCCAGGCCAAAGAAGAAAAGGACCATCTAGATTGTTACCAGCATAAAGTTTAAACACCAGGGTCTGTTATGGTTGTGTTAGTGCCCATAGCATTGGTGACTAGCATAAATGTGTTGGCACCATTAACTCTGAAATATATACACATCTTGGAGAAACATAAGCTGCCTTCTAGATGTCTTGATGCTTATTTCAACGTGACAGCTTCACACCACCTTCTGCATGTGTTACAACAGCATGGCTGTATAATCAGAGAGTGCGGGTGCTAGACTGGAAAACGTGGAAACATTATAAAGCGCAAAATATGACAATGAAGGCCTCACACGGTTGCATAGCTCAAGATTTTGAATAATGAAAGATGGGCAAAAAATGCCGCTTTTAGTACTGGGCCAGATTGTGTCTTTAGTCCTCAAGCGATTATTAAGTGTTCTTAAAAGTAATACAGTGGTAAACATGCAGTTGTCCCATATTTTATGGAGTATGTTGGAGGCATCATATTTGGAATGAAAAAAAAAAGTTTAAAAACGAAAACATCAAATATTGAGTTTTGTACTGTTTTCAACTGAAAACAGGTTAAAAAGAATGTACTTACCACTGCTTTCTGCTTTTATTAGCATTTCACTAAATTGAGGTTTATAATAGTGAAGATTTATTTTCTTTGTATTTTTTATTGATTGGTAAAGCAAGTCAATGATAGGTCAGTTTCCTGGTCATGGATTAAGCCTTGTTGTGGACCAAATTGTATTGCCAATGGTGATTCACCACTGAAAATCATCTTTAGTCTAGTTTTAGGCTTAGTCTGGCTTTGGGAAACCGGCCCAATGTGTATCTGCGTTCTTAGATTTATCTACTGCATTCAGAATTCATTCAGATACTTATATTAGTGATTCAGGTGGATTTGCTGAGATTATTTTCATGGTTTCCTCAAGAAAATTGAGGCTTATCATTTATCATTCAAAGCCGTCACAAGCAATTCTGTGGCACTGAATCGCAGGCATTTTTGATTACAAGGTTTGTTTGAGCATGTGCCGTTCGGTTATTTTCTCTGTGCATATGGCACAAAGCATGTGGCACAAGGTTTGCAGTGAGTGTTGAGGGTATTACTCAACATAATGCATAACAATCAGTAGCTTTCATACTCATCTTTATTACTGTCAGGACTCCATCTGTGAGGCCTTTCTACCATACAGCTGATTACGGTTTATTTATAAAGGACAAGTATGTAGTGAGACATGATTCATGATAATTACTGTTTCTTAGTCCTGAAACTGGGCAGAAGATGCATGCGGTGAGTATAATGATCAATCGACATGAGTGTGCTGTGGGCTCTAGGAGCCAGTCTCACTGCTCTCTCTCTCTCTCCGTCTGATCCAATGAAAACAAGAAGGGAGCGGCAGCGAGGGGCTTTTCTTCTTTATGCAAAGTGCAATGCTGACATCTGCTGTCTACACTGGAAGAGGTAGACAGAGATATTGTAAAAGCAAACTTCTGTCAGCCTTGACATCTATTCTATCTAGGGCGGTCATGATTAAAATAATCACATTATGTGATTAATCTTTGTTTTAATCATGATTTTTTTTTTTCAATTTAATTACATTTGCCTTATTTGTTCATATCTGACTGAACAGAAAGTATTTTTTCCATTTTAAAAGCAGTGCATTTTGTCATAGCTGTATGAGTGAAAGAGATCAGCTTATTCAGAATGTATGTATTTCTTAAAATAACTCATTAATGTTAATTTGTTCATGAACGCAGGGTTCACATGAGCCTGAACTTGAAAGACTTGTGATTTTTATGAGGTGAATGCAGTTTTCAGTTTTCATCTCCAACTTCCAGGGAGAGCAACAGTGGCTGCCTGTTCCAGCCATTGACTGTATACTAGAGACCAAGTCGAGTCTCAAGCCATAGGATTGCGAGTCCAAGTCATGTCTCAAATCTTTGAGGTGCAAGTCTGAGTCCAGTCTTGAGTCTTTAAGGTGCGAGTCAGAGTCAGTCTTGAGTCTTTGAGGTGCAGTTCAAAGTCACGTTTTGGGTCTTTGGGGTGCGAATAAGAGTCAAGGCTCGAGTCTTTGGGGTGCAAGTCAAAGTTGAGTCTTAGGTCTTTAGGGTGCTAGTCGAAGCCAGGTACTGAGTGTTTAGGGTGCGAGTCAGAGTTGAGTCATGAATCTTTAGGGTGCTAGTCGGAGTCAAGTATTGAGTTTTTAGGGTGTGAGTCGAGTCATGAGTCTTTGGGATGCAAGGCATAGTTGAGTCTCAAGTGTTTTGAGTTTATGGTATGAGTCAGAGTCAAGACTCTAGTTTTCAGAGTCAGAGTCAGAGTTGACTGTCAAGTCTTTAAGGTGCGAGTCCCAGTTCAGTCTCGAATCTTTAGAGTGCAAGTCAGAGACAAGTCTAGAGCCTTTGGGGTGCAAGTCAGAGTCAAGTCTCGAGTCTTTGGGGTGCAAGTCAGAGTCAGGTCTCGAGGTATTGGGGTACAAGTCAGAGTCAAGCCTTGAGTCTTTGGGGTGTGAGTCAGAGTCAAGTCTTAAGTCTTTAGGGTGCTAGATGGAGTCAAGTATTGAGTTTTTAGGGTGCAAGTCAGAGTTGAACCTTAAATCTTCAGGGTGCTAGTCAGAGTCAAGTATTGAGTTTTTAGGGTATGAGTCAAAGTAAAGTCTCAAGCCTTTGGGGTGTGAATCAGAGTCAAGGCTTGAGTCTTTGGTGTGCAAGTCAGAGTTAAGTCTCGAGTCTTTGGGGTGCGAGTCAGAGTCAAGTCTCAAGTCTTTGGGGTGCAAGTCAGAGTCAAGTCTTGAGTCTTTAGGGTGCTAGTCAGAGTCAAGTACTGATATTTTAGAGTGTGAGTCGGAATCGAGTCTTGAATCTTTAGGGTGCTAGTCAGAGTCAAATATTGAGTTTTAGGGTACAAGTCAGGGTCAAGTCTCAAGCCTTTGGGGTGTGAATCAGAGTCAAGGCTCGAGTCTTTGGGTTGTGAGTCAGAGTTAAGTTTCATGTCTTTGGGGTGCTAGTCGGAGTCATGTATTGAGTTTTTAGGGTACGAGTCAGAGTCAAGTCTCAAGTCTTTGGGGTGTGAATCAGAGTCAAGGCTTGAGTCTTTGGTGTGCGAGTCAGAGTTAAATCTCAAGTCTTTGGGGTGTGAATCAGAGTCAAGGCTCGAGTCTTTGGGGTGCAAGTCAGAGTTAAGTTTCATGTCTTTGGGGTGCGAGTCAGAGTCAAGTCCTGTGCTTTTAGGGTGCGAGTCAGTCTTGAGTCTTTGGGGTGCAAGTCATAGTTGAGTCTCAAGTCTTTCGGGTTTATGGCACGAGTCAGAGTTGAGATTCTAGTTCTTAGGGTGGGGGTCAGAGTTGAGTGTCAAGTCTTTAGCGTGCGAGTCCCAGTTCAGTTTCGAATCGTTAGGGTGCGAGTCAGAGTCAAGTCTCGAGTCTTCACAGTGCAAGTCAGAATTGAGGTTTGAGTTTTTAGCATGAGTATGAGTCCAGTCTCGAAAGTTTGGGGTGTGAGTCGAAGTTGAGTCTTGAATTTTTACAGGGAGAAGCAGAATTATCAGCCTTTCATTATTAAAAAAATCCTTCAGTCTGATAGACAGAACTAAAACGCTGCACACAGTGAGAGCAGGCAAAGGGGCTAAACAACCTTAAAAAATAGCTTAGTGTGCAGTTTGAATAGCCAGTATGCTAGTTAACTAGAATAATATCTAATTCAGTTGTATTTAAGTTTGAAAGGAATTGGATCTGTAACTTACTAAACCTTCAACTAGATTATCTGACAACTTCAGCTAAACCTGCTACTGAACTTGCATGCTATTCAACCCTTTCAAGGTGCTGGGCCAAGTCTCAGGCCCGAGTCAAGTCGCAAGTCAGTTAACATGCGACTCAAGTGCAGCTCAAGTCAGCATCACTGACTTGCCTATATCTGGTTCATACAGCTTATGGATTCATGTTATAGCAGCTTTCCACTTGATTTAGCCATATGACTCCACAAGCACTATCCAGCATGGTCTGCAGAAGATGCTGAATTTAAGGTATTGCCTCAAAAGCCTTTTTTAATGAGATGCCACAATCGTAGCAACATACAGTGTGTGAGCAGCTCAGCTTCAGCCTGCTTTACTATGAAAGATTTGAAGCGTCAAATGAGGGAAATTGGTTCAGTGCATTAGAAAACTTGCAAGAATACTTTTTCACTCTAACATTGACAGACCTAATTCCAAACATGGCACACAACTTATCCAAGCTTTTCTTTGTTACTTTGAATTCTAAATGAAAGTGTCAGATGTTTCTTCTGTATGTATTAATTGTTGTAATTTTTATCAACCTGACATCACATCTCCCTGATACCGATACTGATGATGCCTTGAGTATCGACTGATACCAATTTATAATTGAAATACTTCACATGTTAAGATGGTCATCTGAAAGTGCAAATGCAAGCACAGTGAGAATATAATTAAAATATCGTTGCTGTCCAAAGAAAAACAGGTATCTTCAAAACAGTAACATTACAGGAGAGGGCAAAAAAGTTCTTTACTTTGAATGTAAGTTAAGGGAAGGAGATTTTATTCTAAGCAATTTTGGAGCATTTCTATTGGTCCAATCATCATGAAATTTTCACACAATGTAAAGGACATCTGCTGAGCTTAAATGATGTAGAAAAGTAAAAATCGCAAAAAATGGAGATACATGTTTTTCTTTGGACAGCGACGATATGTTAATCATTCTAGCATAATACATACTAGCTAGTTGTAGCTCTCATGTTTGTTAGGCTGCATGTGGCTACAGTTATCATGTAAACTAATTTATTTCTTTTTACATCATGTGGGCAATTCTGTGACATTTTAGGCCAGATTTGATCCAGCGTTTCTAACCTCATTCCATCTCAAGCCTAAGTGTAATAATATAATGATGTTTATCCATTTGCAATAACTTTGAATATAAAAAGTTTTTGAAAAGAATATTACCCCACGTTATGAAAATCTTTTTTTCTTTCTGTAATAAAGCTGGTATTCATCGTGATGTAGTATTGTTATTCTTATATGTGTAAAGTCCGCTCCCAACAACAAATATCCTTGAAAGTGGTCGAAAATGCGTTTAGCAGCGAAACCCTTCTCTTACTTGCCTTTTTGCTTAGACATTCGAATATGTTAGTTTTAGCTTACTTAGAATTAGCTTACTCTGCTACAAGGGAATTGTTTTTTTAAGTTAAGATCTATAGTCAATGTAACAGATATCTGTCAGCATGCTGTGTGCTGTTATCATGAAACTTCTTTTGAAGTCTGAAAATCCACCTCATCATCTGTCAAAGACAAGTGTGGGAACCGATGACAGGCTACTTGATTCTTGATTGTGGTTTTAACATTATCATTCACTTTCAGACTTTCAGTCTCCTGACTTTATGCACGCATACATTCCTTGAGCACACCTCAGCTTGAACTGCTGCCTAAGAAATCAATGTCAAGTGATTTATTCCAATGAAAGCTTTGAATGTATGGGTGTTTGTGGGTCAGTTAGTTCATCGCATGAATTTGGTCCCAACTGAGACGTTGCAAACCTTTCGAATTTCAGTTCAAAAGTGGCTCTGCTGTGAAAGTGGTTCCTAACTTTTTGAAACTCAACCGCAGGAATTTTTGCAGCCCACAAGAAGATTTACGATTCGACTGTTTCAAATGCAGACAAATAGAGCTCAATTATGTCACACATTAATGAGCCTGACAATTATTGTTTGACTGTACAATCACGTAACATCATAAACACTATAAATACAAAAATAGTCCATGAAAGACTTTTCTTGCTACATCTGCCCTGGTCAACTGTAAATGGAAGCATCTAGGAGCAACAACATCTCAGCCACGAAGCAGTAGATCATGCAAACTCACAGAGTGGGGGGAGGAAGGATGATGGTCTGGGCCTGTTTGTCAGGGTTTGGGCCCTTAGTTCCAGTGAAGGGTGATGTTAATGCTATAGCATACAAAGACATTATTGACAATAACATGCTTCTTGGTGGCAACAGTTTGAGGAAGGCCTGTTCCAGCATGACCGTGCACATGTACACAAAGCGAGTTCATAAAGACAGGGTTTGATGAGTTAGTTTGGTGTGGAGGACCTCCAGTGGTCTTCACAGAGCCCTGGCCTCAACCGCACTGAACACCTTTGGGATGAATGGTAATGTTAATTGTGTGTCAGGTCTTCTCGTCCAACATCTATGCCTGTTTTGACTGAATGGGCACAAATTCCCACAGACATACTCCAAAATGTTGTGGAAAGCCTTCCTTGAAAAACGGGGAGGACGGTCATGTGTCCACCAAGGAGCTCGGCTTAAATATGATGTTTCATTTTTGCAAGTTATGACTACAATCATATTTGTCATATTAAAGGCTTTGGCCTTTGACCATTTTCTGTGAAGAACATATAAAATAACACATTTTCAGTGACTTCACACTGTGAACCCCCTACACATTTATATTTGTGGTGTTGGGGTGAACCCGCGGGGAATATAAGTGTGGAGGTGCTGTGTCCCTTCACTCTGTTCTCCTCCTACATGGCCTGCTGTTAGTGTGTGTGTGTCTGTGTGTTTTTGTGTTTGTATATGTGTGTGTGTGAGAGGGTGGACAACATGGGCAGGCTGCTGACTGGCTACAGCTAAAAGCTACAGCTTTTAAACATCTGGCATTTTTACATAAATTGTTATGGCTGTATTGATTTAAAAAAAACAATAATGCGGTGGGTCCACCAGACCACTGAGTAACAAACACGTCAACACCTGTGTTGTTGGTGGATATACAGATGTTCTGTTGTGTGCCATAGATTTTTTATCAGTAGCCTAAATGGATCATTCTAATGAATTAGTTCTAAGTTGCAGTTGAAAACACATTAAACTGACTTGGACTTTGGATTAAAATGCTTTTGCTTTTTAATTACAAATAATAATAATAATAAAAATAATAATTAAAAAAAAAAAATAATAATAATAATAATAACAACAATGTTTATTTATATAGTACCTTTTATACATTAAACTGTAGCTCAAAGTGCTTCACAGTACAAAGTAAAAACAACAAAGGAAGAATAAAATAAACCTATTATAAACAGCAGAAAAGGGGATATATTAATAATTACAGAGCACAAATAAAATAAAGAAAACAATACTGTTTCAGTAGAAACAATAAACAGCTTTGAAGAATTAAACACACAAAATCATGATATTTTTATTGAAATAATTTATTTGGAATATTTTATATTTAAAAAATAAACTCAATATAATTCTAAATCTTTTAACTTCAATTTAAGAGAAATCAAAAGAACCTTAAAAAACTAACATTCAAAAACATATAAAAACAGTATTAGTTTCTCAGTGTAGGGGTTAGGGGTTTGGGACAGATACCTCTCAACAGAAAGTACCCTATAAATAATGACTTTATACACATTTAGCTTATTACTCGCTCAGTTAATGCCTTGGCTTTAAATATATCATAACATAATCCTATGGAACTAATTGGGTAGAATGCTCCATGTACCTGATTATTGTCACATCAAACCAACATTGGCAGTTGACCCTGTTATGACAAGTCAGATCAAGCTCAGCAACCAGTTCTTAGATGTTCTTGTTTTAACAGCAATATTTTTTCTGTCAAACTTGGACTTGACAAAAGAATCAGATCAAATATTTTGCCAGCAGGCACTTTAAACATGCCACTACTGCCTTTATTTGTTTATTTAGTTACAATTAGTCCTTGCAAGTTTTGGCTTTTTTTGGCTGGCCTTACAGACCAAACCCTCTGACCCTCACCATTTTTAGGTCAGCTCTTATCAGGTTGGGTAAATGCTTCACCTCACAATGTTTTTATCCAATATGTACACACTCACTGCTCATTTTACCAGCTCCATTTACCATACAGGAGCACTTTGTAGTTCTACAATTACAGAATTTGGTCCATCTGTTTCCCTTATAGTTTGTTATCCCCACTTTTATCCTGTTCTTTAGTAGTCAGGACCCCCACAGAGCAGATTTTATTTGGGTGGTGGATCATTCTCAGCACTGCAGTGACACTGACATGGTGCTGGTGTGTTAGTGTGTGTTGCGCTGGTACGAGTGAATTAGACACAGCAGTGCTGCTGAGGTTTTTAAACACTGTGTCCATTCACTGTCCACTCTGTTAGACACTCCTACCTTGTTGGTCCACCTTGCAGATGTAAAGTCAGAGACAGTAGCTTATCAGTTGCTGCACAGTTTGTTTTGGTCCTTCATCTAGTCCTTCATCAGTGGTTACAGGAAGCTGTTTGCTAAATATTTTTGGTTGGTCCAACAGTGACACTGAAGTCTTTGAAAACAGAAACACACAAAAAAAGGGGAATTACACAAGACACACAATAAATAGAAAAGAGACACTCCTCATCATGTATTTTAAGTAAATTTACTATTTTTTAAATTAATTAAACAGAATAAAACAAAAAAAGTATAATTTCCCTTCATGCTTGCTCTTAATCTCTCAGAGTATACTCATTAAAGAAATTACAGAATAATTAAATAGTCAGTCTACTCACTTGCTTTTCATAGCTAGCACTTCGCCACAAACTACAAGTCTTTTGCCTGGCACTGAAAAAATGCTTTAAGTTCAGCAGCCAATCAAGAGTAACAAGCTTACCCAATAGAAATCCATGATCGATATTAACCTGTCTTCCATTGCCTGTAGGTGGAGCCATTCAGCAGAGCCTGTATGCACTCATCAAAATGATCTTCTCTGTGTTTGATAAGGCAGATGTGCTATAGCACCACTCTGGTGACCCCCCGGGACCCTGATGCCCAGGATCTTCCAGTTTAGGACATAAGGATTTATATTCATAATATTTTCTACTGAGTTTTACACAACTTATTACAAGTGAAGCATCACTTTGCGAACATCTCTGATGTCAACCGAATAAATTAATGTGCAAAACTTGGAAATACATTACACATGTAACTTCAACCAAAAGGGAATTCAAATCACTTCGCTGCTGAGGAATGCCAATTTTTTGTTGGAGTTGATTAAAAGACATCAAACATTATCCTGAAAAAAAAAACAAAAAAAAAAAAACATTAACTATCATGCCAGTAGTCAAATCCACTGTTTTTGGGCGCCAGGTGGGAAACCATTATTTCTAAATTAATGGTGTCAGTGCTGGCAGATGGTTTTCTCCACCCAAGTACTTTGTCATTTCTTGTCAAACCTTAAAAGTGCTATATATAATGAGACTTTTGCTAATGTCAGGAGATCTCTTGTTTGAAATAATTCTGTCTAATAAAGAAAGAGGTGACACAAACCATTCATCTATACTGGGCTCTGAGAATAAGTGCCATTGTACCAGTTCCTAAACAGTGAGGTGTGTCATGCTCAGTTATAAAATACTACGTTTTGTAAAGCTAGACCCCCCTTTTTAACTGGGAGTGGAAGCCTTTTTTTTTTAACCTGGGTTTTTACAGTGCCAACTTTCTTAGACATTTGCAGCATCTGGTGGCATAAGTGGCAACATTTGCATATAGCATAGAAAACTGCACAGTTTTTATTTATTTGCTTAGTTTAGTGTATTGAAAAAAATAAAACATGAAATATAAAAAGTGCCAAAACGTTTGCACTGGCCACCTTTTATATTTGATTTGCTCAACAGCAGAATTAGTATTTAGGTAAGAACAAAATAATCCTCCTTTGCAGTGAAGTAAAGCTCTGCTGATTGTTCTAACACAGTTTTAACAATAAATCGTCTTAAAAGCTGGAACACAAATAGAAAGATTTAAGACTAACTTCGATAATTTGGAGAAGAATGGACTTATATGCATTTATAAGCACTCAGCTGATTTTTCGATATGTTTAATCTGCAATGAAAAACTGTCAAACGCTAAAAAGTCGCAAGGCCTAAGTTAGCTTCTTACCAGAAGCTGGCGAGTTAGAAGGTAGCAAGCAGGCAAAGTTTATTTATATAGCACTTTTTTACAACAGGTGTTGTCACAAAGCAGCTTTACAGAAAAATCAGCATTAAAGAAAGAAATCCGGGTCCAAACCCCCATGAGCATCGCCAGTGGCAACAGTGGCAAGGAAAAACTCCCTAAGAGCAGGAGGAAGAAATCTTGAGAGGAACCAAGACTCAGAAGGGGAACCCATCCTCCTCTGGTCGACACTGTTAGTATAAAGTATTGTAGTACACAATGGGGAAAACAGGTGGAGCAATGGTTAAATTAATTAGTTTAGTTTAAGCAGCAGCAGCAGCAGCAGCAGCATTGGGAGGGTCAGTTCGTGAGGGTGAGGTTTGCACAGCATCGTTCAGCATGAAGCTCAACGGTGGTCAAGCCGGTCCAGAGGACTGGACACCCGATCAAGGCAGGCGAGGCAACAGCATCAGACACACAGGATGGGCAGCTGTTCAACTCAGCAAAGAAAGGAAAACACACAAAGAGTCAGTTCTGTAATGAGTGACTGCTCACAGATTACAGTATAAACAGAGCAGCAGAGACTCTGTCAGGTCTGGATCTGACCGGGAAAACTAAGTAAGTTTTTAGCCTAGACTTAAAGACTGAGGCTGTGTCTGAGTCCTGAAAATTAACAGGAAGATTATTCCAAAGTTGGGAGGCTTTGCACAAGAAGGCTCTCCCCCCGATGTAACTTCATTAATTCTAGGTACTAATAGTAAGCCAGCACCTTGTGATCTAAGTAGGCGTGATGGTTCATAGTGGGAGAGAAGTTCATTCAGGTACAGAGGGGTGAGTCCGTTTAGAGCTTTATACGTCAGAATTTTATAGTCAATGCGAAATTTAACTGGTAACCATTGTAAGGTTGATAAAACTGGGCTGATATGGTCAAACTTTCTGGTTCTTGTGAGGACTCTGGCTGCAGCGTTCTGGACTAGCTGAAGCTTGTTAAAGCTTTTGCTGGGACATCCAGACAGCAGGGCATTACAGTAATCAATAAATAAATGCAGGAACTAGCTTTTCTGCATCCTGTAGAGATAATGCATTTCTTAATTTAGCAATATTGCGAAGATGCAGGAAGGCTGTTCTAATAGTATTAGATATATGTGCGTCGAAGGACAGATCAGGGTCTATCATGACATCAAGATTTTTTACAGATGAGCTTGGTGCTACTGAGAAATTGTTAAGTTTAAGTGTTCTAGCAGCTTTCGGACCAAGAAGCAGAGCCTCTGTTTTATCTGAGTGAAGTAGGAGAAAGTTACTCGACATCCAGTCTTTTATGTCTTTTATGCAGTCCTCAGTCTTGCTAAGCTTAATTTTATCCTCCGGTTAGCTTGATATATATAACTGAGTGTCATCGGCATTACAGTGGAAATTTATGCCATGTTTACTGATAATGGTGCCCAGTGGTAGCATATATAATGTGAATAATACAGGTCTTAAAACAGAGCCTGAGGTGAGTTCAGGCTTGTGAAAAGTGAAATGTTGAGAGACATTTTACAAGAAACCGTTCTACTTTGGCAGAAAAGTTTCCTGCAAGAGCTGCGAGAAAAGCTGCTATAGCTAAGACCGTGTTTCCATTATTTTATATTTTTTAGCTTATACTAGTATATCAGCACATACTGAGACATATTTACAGCCAAGATGGTAAAATAGATATAAAATGTTGTGTCTCCCAAGGTGGTTTGATTTTTGTTGAAAGGACAAAATGACTCTTAACATTTATGTTGCCGACCTCTGGTCTAGGGTTTCATGATCGCATTGCTGGTGGTTCCTGAGACTGTGATGGAAATGATTTCGTTAAATTAAATTTAAATGGACATAAAACAATTGCACAAATTAAAAAATCTAAATCTAACACTTCATGACCTCATGAGTACAAAAAATTGACAGAAGTTAATATTTCCATTCAGTAATGACACACTCAATAACTGAATGAATCACATTGTAATGTCACACCCAACATTTTAATGTATATTACAGTTAATTGCTCTATCATCCTTAATGGCTAAAATGTCATAAAGCATTAAATATGTGCTAGTTTCAAGTGTCCATTTAGTCCACACAGAATGAGCTTCAGTTAAATAAATAAATTAATTAAGATTGACCAATCGGCCAATTTAGGTGTAAAGAATTTGTATTCAGCATTAAAATTCATGATCAGTGCATCCCTAATCCATACCTTCTTATTTCTTCTATAGTGATAGTACAGTCTGATACTAGATACAGTCATATGCAAAAGTTGGAACACCCCCTGTCTGTTTACATGTTTAATTGATTTTCTAAGTGAAAATAAGTGAACACATCTTCTACTGTAAATATCTGTGATCCTGAGGGACCTGCAGGAAATTAGCCCCACTCTGCACCACAGTATATTGCAGCGTTGGGCTAATTTCCGCATCATGTGCAGGAGCGGGCAGTTAACCAGCCCAGTGTGCGCTGGAGCAGGACAACACATATGTGTAGAGAAATCTTGAAAATTTCATGAATAGCCTACAGAAAATGATGTCACTTGATAATTGGAATAAATACATAGTGTCTAGCAGCAAAATACCAAAAATGAACGAACTCATTCAGTTGTGAAGAAACAATCATGTGATTGTTCAGTCTTTTACGATTATGACTAATGCAGATGGAAACCAGTTATACTGGCCTGTTAATGGGAGAGGGACAAACCAGTTAGGTTAGGACGAGAACAGGACAAACAGTGCAGTGCAGTGTAGAATGAAATCTTGAGGGGGCAGGTAGGATCGGGACTTAATCAGTCCCACACAGATCTCTTCTGTGCAGGAAACTTTAACATGACACATTTTTTTTCCTGAAAACTTTACCTGGTTTAATATATTGGACAGAAATAAGACATAAAATATAAAATGAAAAAACCTTTCCACATTTTTTTTCCCTGTATGTTAAATTCAGCAAATACACAGTAGTTGTGCATTAAGAAGTGTGTTCTCTGTAGAGGTTGTTCACTTATTTTCACATAGAAAAGCAACAAAACATGTCATTTGACCAGGAAAGCCCAAACATTTGCATATGATTTTATTGGCATTGGGCTAATATTAGCAGAAAATGCAGGATCAGATATGGGGTAGTGGTGTGTCTGAGTAGTGTGAGAATTATGGCCTTTTTTAGATGCTCATCTTAAGTGAAATGCTGCAATTAAAAACAGCTAATTTTAAAGTTTGGTTGTTTTTAAAGAAAGGATAATAGATTGATATTGGCTGATACTCAAAGTTTGAATATCAGTATTGGAAAAGTGGTATCGTGTCATTTCTAATGTCTTCTTCTATATTGTTTGATTAATTGGGAGTCGTGCTGGTCGATATATTGTCAATTAACAATATTGATTGTTCATTTCAGTGTACTGATAATGAAAATTACATCAAATAACAGTGTATTCCACAAAACTGCACCATCCCTGTTACCTAGCAGTTTGTTCTTAGTTATCTTGAACCTGACAGTTAACCGCAGCCAGTTTTGCTGGTTGTTTTGAAAGAAAAGTTCAAATTGACACCTAAATGAATAGAAAGTTTCCTTTCTGGAAATCTGTTTTCTGCCTGGTTAAAATGACCAGTTCTGTGTCACTTTTGTGTAATTTTATAAAAAGTAAGTTTCTAAATAACTAGGAAATACTTTAATGTGGAATTTGACACCCAACAAACACTGACAAACAAAAAATTGACAGAAGTTAATATTTCCATTCAGTAATGACACACTCAATAACTGAATGAATCACATTGTAATGTCACACCCAACATTTTAATGTATATTACAGTTAATTGCTCTATCATCCTTAATGGCTAAAATGTCATAAAGCATTAAATATGTGCTAGTTTCAAGTGTCCATTTAGTCCACACAGAATGAGCTTCAGTTAAATAAATAAATTAATTAAGATTGACCAACAAACTTCAGCTAATGTTGGATGTTGGCAGTTTGGGTGTGGAACTGAGAAGGCAAAACTCTGTTGTGTGGTTTATAAACTATTTGGTGGGGATATGGAGGAAAGCATTGCTTCATTGTCCAGAACTGACTCATGCTAGGTCTTGCCAAAATGCTGTTTATACCTGGCATTATCATGTGTTTAATATCCGGATCGTAAATGGATAAACTTTGGCTGGATTCCATTTACACTTTTCCCTTAATTGTGTCCCCAGCATAGGTGCCAAGTATGGTAGGGCATTGGGCCATTTGCCCCCCTCCTGAAGAACTAAATAAGAGGGGGCAACTCCCTCTCAATCCTAGCACAAAGCTTGAGAAAAGTCACAGTAGTGAAACTGCACAAAACAGTCTGAAAAGAACTTCTGTAGTGGAACTGCATTTAACAATGGGGGTGGGGTTTAAGCTGCAGGCTCCCTACAGCAACATATTTTCCACATATGTATGTTTCACTCACAGCTTCACACACTTTTTACAGACAAATCTGGCTGGTTTGAAAGTGCAGCGTTTGTTTTTGTTTAGGCTTCTTTCTAAATGTGCAGTGGCAGCAGAAAAAGTTTTGAAAATGAAATTGTCTTATGAATCAACATTGATCCTAGTGTTGAATAGCTGGCAACCCAAGGACACACAGACACATAACAGTATGAGAAGCAGTAGAAGAGCAAGGCTTGTTCAGTGGCTTTACTGACTATTCTAAACCTGAAATAGGACAAATATGCATGTAATATCACAATAAGAGATGTCTATAAGGACACACTGACAGCTGTTATTAAAGGATTCATTTAACAGTTTTTTTTTTACACTCTGTTACCGATGTTTACATTTGTACACATTTTGGGTCAGTTTCAGCTTTCAGTTGTCCATTCTGTTTTACTCCTATGTGACTCCTACAGCTTGTACACACGTGTCATTCATACATACAGCGTTTGCTCTCCTGAGCAGCAACAAAGTTCTACAGATATCCTTTAACCAAACAGATGGACAGTCAAATCAGCCACGGGAGATGATTTGTTTACCCTCGACAGCATTCTGACTTCTGATTGGGCCACTTTCCAGCCTGATAGACCAACCCAGAAATCTGCGTGCAGCACAGAATATCTAACTAGTATTTCTCTGGATTATGGTCATTATTTTTTGTGTAAAGTTGTGTTTTAAATTAAAATATTTTCACTTAATAATGTTGTAAATTAACTTTATAAATGAAATAAATTATCAATAATTTGCATATATTCACCCAAAATTTCTGCTCTTACTTCAACATCCTTGACTTGTCAGAAGGACATAAATTAATTTTTTTTTTTTGACCCCAACAGTATCCCTCCTAAAAACATGCATTGTTTATGTTTTATGCTTGTTTATTCTTTTCCCTGACATGGTACAAGTTGACAAGCTTGGCCTGGATGCTTTCATCAGCATCAAGTGCATGAAGGCTCTTGGTTTGGGTAAAACTCCAGCCTCGCATAACCTTCATCTTTCGTTTTCAATTATCTGCTCACCTGCTAGACAGCGCTCTGCAGACACACTTCCATTTACGTAGCCTGCTTATACACAGATTACAGAAATGCATGCACCTGTGTTACATGTGATCAAGATTCATCCGGATGTGGTTCTAGTGATCTGATCGCCATGTGGTCACAATGAATCATTAGGGGTGCTTACACTGGCTTTTAATGCAGTTAATTGAAATCCAAATGTGATCTAGTTTCTGAAAATGCATGATATAATGCAACAGGCCCTGTCTGCTTTTCTGTTTTACCTGCAGATGAGTTATCATGTATCTTCCCAAGCAAAAAACAAATATATGTAGCTTTCATATAGTAATAGTATATGTAGTTTCATATAGTCATCAGTAACGCGCTCGGAGACCACGCTTCATTTATTTCATTTTCATTCCAAATGGCCATTTAGTGCAAGTTACAAGTTTCAGGAGATGTTTTTGAGAAGATTAGATATAAGATAAGCTGTACTTAAAGCTATCATCTTTAAGACAGAGGAGACAATTAAGCTCTACTCTCTGTCCATCCTTCCACTGTGAGAAGAAAACTCAACTATATGGGTGTGAAAGGATGTGTAACGGTCAACAGTCAATACTGAGAAAAGGAAATAGACAAAAAAGAAGAACATTTGCAAATCAATTAATTAACCAGGTTCTTAAGGGAACAAAAAGGGGTTCTTCAATGGATTCCATCCTCTTCAGCATCTTTATTTTTTACAGTATATATGTAATGTCATAGTACCACAGTTCTAGTTTTCAGGTTATCAGAAACTCTGGATCTAAACAGTTTGACGTGTGTCATAGTGGGTGTTAGACTGGTATCTGTATGAACATGACCAGTTTTATGGTAGATGTACCTCAACTGTGTCCTTAGTTTCTGTTTTGGTCTGATTTTATCTGGGACATCTGTTAATTCCTTGTCAAAGCTGCAACGTTGCAAAGTTCATGCACTGAAGTTGGTGGTTTACTGCGAGGCTTTCTTCTGCTAAGCTTTCTCAATAGTTTGTGACATGGACAGGCTGTCTTAATAAATTTTAAGAGACTTGGAGCCAACATCTTAAATTCATCAACCGCTGTTGTTTGACATTGTTTTGCTTTGCGTTCTCTCTTACTCTGTGTCTGGGATCAAATTAGATGGTTTCTCCAGTTGTTTGAAACTTTTTGTCTGTTCAGGAAAGTAACCCGTTTTAAAGCCGCTGCCTGACAAAGTTTCGTTTGTATGTTCTCTGACAGTTCTCATATTGAGAAATGATTAGAGTCTTGTGGAATACTGTGCACCTCATGTTTTTCTAATTTCATCCTAGTGAAATATAAAGTCACAGATGGGCTCCTTAAGGTGAACCTAAAAATAAAAGGTGTACATAGAAAAATGCTTCTATTAGACTTTCTTCTAATGAATATAGAGTCGGTCGTGGTAGAAGACATTTTTGAGGGAAAAAGAAAAGGTTGTTTCTTGAAGAGTTATCTGATTTGACATGATTCAGGGTAGGATTTCTTTCATTTTTCTGTATGTATGAAGCTAAAAGTTACGTTGATTGTAGGATCATGTTAACGATGACAGTTTTAAAGTTCTTCCTGACTCAAACACAAGCGTCCAGTTCCCATAGATCATAGACCAGGTGCAACATGTCTAACTTTTGGCATTTTAGAAATTATAGAACAAAACCACAGCTGTCCCGAGGTTATAAACCAATCCACTTCATGGTGCTTAAGTTTCCTTTGAAGTTAACAGCTAAACAGGCAGGCTTTTTTAACAAACAGCTTTTAAGATAATTGTGAGTGTCATTTTGGTGTGCTTTCCTAATGAATGAATGACAGCGTAATGAGCTGTAATGAGCAAAGGCAGCCAAAAGGCCAATTACTTTTAATCCCCTAAAGATGGGGGTTAGGGAGGGAGTGGGGAAATGTATGACGATGATCTATCTATCTATCTATCTATCTATCTATCTATCTATCTATCTATCTGTCTGTCTGTCTGTCTGTCTGTCTGTCTATCCATCTTTCTATCTGTATGTCTATCTATCTATCTATCTTGTCCAAAGACATGCAGTCCGGCCAACTGGACTTGCTAAATTGCCCCTAGGTGTGTGTGAATGTGTATGTCTGTCTGTCTGTCTGTCCTGCGATGGACTGGCAACCCGTCCAGGGTGTATCCTGCCTTCCGCCCAATGACAGCTGGGATAGGCTCCAGCACCCTACCATGACCCAGAAGGATAAGCGGTTTAGATGATGTGTGTGTGCATTTTGTTTTTATTTATATTTTGCACAGCGTCCCAACTCACGACAGAGCACAGAACACATATCATATGTTGAAAGGGAGACATTTTACCATTTCATGAAAAATATGAACTCATTTAGAACTTGATGGCAGCAACGCATCTCAAAAAAGTTGGGACAGGGCGGTGCCTACCATTGTGTAGCATCCCCTCTTCTTTTAACAACAGTCTGTAAACGTCTGGGAAGTGAGGAGAACAATTGCTGGAGTTTTGGGAGAGGAATGTTGGACTCTTCTTCTGCGAAGCTATGCTGTTGCGAGGCCTTCCCTGAAAGAGACATTGTCTGGATGGGAGTATACTTTGTTCTAAAATCTCTGTATACTGTTCAGCATTGATAGTACCTTTCCAGATGTGTAAGCTGCCCATGCCATGGGCACTAATGCAACCCCATACAATCAGAGATGCAAGCTTTTGAACTGTGCACTGATAACAAGCTGGATGATCCCTCTCCTCAAGTCCGCAGGACACAGCGTCCGTGGTTTCCAAAAAGAATGTCAAATTTTGATTCATCTGACCACAGCGCAGTTTTCCATTTTGCCTCAGTCCATTTTAAATGAGCTTTGGCCCAGAGAAGACAGCGGCGTTTCTGGATTGTGTTGACATTCTTCTTTGTATGATACAGCTTTAACTTGCATTTGTGGATTGCACGGTGAACTGTGTTCACTGACAATGATTTCTGGAAGTGTCCCTGAGCCAACGCAGTGATTTCCAGTACAGAATCATGCCTGGTTTTAATGCAGTGCTGCCTGAGGGCCCAAAGATCACGAGCATCCAATATTGACCATTGGCCTTGTCCCCTGCATACAGGGATTTCTCCAGATTCTCTGAATCTTTAGCTGATATTATGTACTGTAGATGGTGGGATATTCAAAGTCTTTGCTATTTTATGTTGAGGAACATTTTTCTGAAATTGTTCCACAATTTTTAGACACGGTTTTTCACAGGTTGGTGAACCTCTTCCCATCTATGCTTCTGAGAGACTCTGCCTCTCTAAAATGCTCTTTTTATACTCAGTCATGTGAGCTAGTTGCAAATTGGTCCTCCAGCTGTTTTTCATTAGTACTACTTTACTTTTCCAGCCTTTTGTTGTGCCTGTTCCAACTTTTTTCAGATGTGCTGCTGCCATCAAGCGCTAAATGAGTTGAAGGTAAAATGTCTCACTTTCAACATCTGATATGTGAGCCATGGACTGTTGTGAATAAAATATGGGTCTATGAGATTTGCAAATCATTGCATTCTGTTTTTATTTACATTTTACACAGAGTCCCAAGTTTTTTGGATTTGGGGTTGTATTTATTTGTTGAGTTTATGTTAAGTTTAACACCGGAAATAAATAAATAATAAAATGTGCCATAAAACTAATATGTTAAATTCAACAAATCTGCCTGTCTTTAGTATGCAAAAGTTTGGGCCCCCCTGGTTAACTTGCATTTTGTTGATGTGGTCTTTGAAGTTAACCGTTAAGCAGGCGGATTAAAATAATCGTGTTATGAATGACAGTGTAATGATTTGTGTGTTTTGTGTTGTCCCTGTTATGTTGTGCCATATGATTGTCCTCTGTGGGGATTAATAAAGTTTTCTGTCTGTGTATCTATAGTCGGGTTCTCAAAATAATGAGAGAACACACACCTGGCCAAGAAGCCAACTGTCCAATTACTTTCAATCCTCTAAAAATTACGTAAATATTTGGAAGTTGACAAAGTTATTGCTATTTTAGCTGTCTACCACAGCATTGAAATATTGAACATATTCAATATTTACTCAACATATTAAATAAGGAATAATTGGACAAACTAACATAATCATAAATTAAATTTTCATTTTTAATACCTGGTTGCAAATCCTGACAGCCTGGAGTCTGGAACCCACAGACATCACCAGGTGCTGGGTTTCTTCCCTGGTGATGCACTGTTTTACCTTCAGTTTTGCCTTCAGTGACTCAAATACATGCTGTATTGAGGTCAAGTAACTGACTTGGCTGGAACATTCAATTTCTTTGCCTTAAAAAAATGTCTTGGGTTGCTTTCACAGTATGCTGTTGGTCATTGTTTATCTGAACTGTGAAGCACCACCCAGTGTGTTTTGCAACATTTTGCTGAAAGAGAGCAGATAATAAAGCCCTATACACTTCAGAATTCCTCCTGATGCTTTAGTCTGCAATCACATCATCAATAAATACAAAGAAACATTAAACATTAACAGTTCCTTCCCTTCTCCATACTCTACAAGTTTACCTTTCTCATTCTTAACATGTTGTTCCAGAACTGTACAGGCTTTTTTTTTATTTTGTCTGGTCTTCCTGTTTTTTTTTTTTACATCTTGTGTTAAACCCTCTGTGTTTACTCTGGTGAAGCTTTCTTTTCATTGTTGACTTTGACATAGATACATCTACCTCCTGGAGAATGTTGTTGATATGGGCAAGTGAATGAGTGTTTTCAGTGGAAACAAAAAACGTCTGACATCCACCAAAGACATTTTCTTAGCTCTTCTGGGCCTTTAGGAGTTTCTGAGCTCGGCAGTGTGTTCTTTCTTTTTGATAATGTTCTTTTTAAAAGGGTAATAGTATCTTGCTTCACTAGCAGTGATACCTCTTTGGACTCTGGAGTTAACAGATTCTGATGCAAATGCCACACTTATATCAACTCCAGAACTTTTATCTGTTTACTTGTAAACAAAATAGCGAGGGAATAACATGGACCTGGCCATAGAACAGCTAACTGATCCCCCAAATGGGGGGTGGGGGGGCAATATATGACTATGTATGTATGTATGTGTGTATCTGTCTATCTATCTATCTATCTATCTATCTGTCTGTCTGTCTGTCTTTACTTTTTTCTTTAGTTGATTTTCTAAGTGAAAATAAGTGAACAAATCGTCAAAGAGAACATTTGTGAATTTTAGAGCATATGTTCTATTTATTTGCTGAGTTTAACATACTAGAAAAATAAAGCATACAATACAAAATATAATATGATGTAAAACAAATATGTTAAATTCAGCAAATAAACAGAAATAAATTGTGTATTAATATGTGCAGAAGTGTGTTTCCTGTAGAGGATGCATACTTTTTGTGTAATTTGAAACAAAACATAAAATGTGGCTGGTGCAAAAGATATGGAATATATCATATTTTATGTTGTATTTTTTCTAATATGTTAAACTCATCAAATAAATAGAAATTGTGCAGAAAAATGCCACACTTAAGTATGTTCCCTGTAGAAGGTGTCTTAACTGCTTTTCACTTAGAAAATCAACAAACCACGTAATTTGACCAGGAGTGATAAAACTTTTGCATACGACTCCATGCATGCATCCAATCATCCATCCATCCATCCATCTGTCTCCTGACATCTTTGTTGTTTGGGTGTCATGACAGCAGTGTAACCAAACAAACAGAAACAGCTGAGTATTTATATTTTGAACCCGAAGAGCATAAAGAAAACATGGTCTGGGTCAGTTTCTGCCATTCAGGTTTTTACTTTATCAATGCAGCACTTGCAAAGCGTAATGACTGCAAAAAATGCTTTATTTGAAAAGGAGAGATTCTAAACTTTAAACAGTATTTCATACAGTATGTCAATATGCAGTAAACTGCCATTAACTGAGCATTCTCAGACTCAGAGTAAATAA
Source organism: Colossoma macropomum (assembly GCF_904425465.1). Taxonomy (NCBI): domain Eukaryota; kingdom Metazoa; phylum Chordata; class Actinopteri; order Characiformes; family Serrasalmidae; genus Colossoma; species Colossoma macropomum. The sequence goes on from NW_023494808.1 coordinate 15,820,451, forward strand.
CACACAATGCTCTGTACAGTCAGTACAACCAAAAACATACAGGTGCAACATTTGTTTTAGATGAAAAAGTTTTAATTTACAAATCTAATACACACCCATGTTGTTTTTCTTCAAACATAACATAATGTGCAAGAAGACTGAAGATTCTTTACAGACAGGAATGAAACAGAGAAAATGATATGTAACATAAAAAGTACATTTGAATACACAAATCTAGTAAATGCATTCAGACTGAATTTTGTCTTCACATTTTGTTTTCCCCACTTTGAAGGTATTTTTCTCTCTACAAAGTCTAAAACACAGCATCACTTCAAAGTACAAAATACTTTTTTCAGAAACATTCACTGTAAATGAAAAATAGACATCACCAGTAATGTTCATCCTTAATATACATTTAGCTTAAACACCACATCTCAGATCTACAAAACATACAGATTACAGAATTATGACATAAAAACCTGCTCATTGAAGCTGAGCCCAAACATTTCCCACGGTTTTCGCAATCTCTTGTTTACATCGCAACAAACAGAATGTGAACTGAGTGGGTTTTATCAGCTGGGTTGAGGTGAATAGAGGTAAATAAAAGAAGCAGAAAATGCATTTACTGGGATATGTCATGTCATGTGTCTTATGAAAACAAAAATTCTGACTTCTTATTAGAGGGTGGTTATTGGCTCAGTTTGAAGCTACTAAGTACTGACAGGATAGAGAGAAATAGAAATAAAAGAGAAAACATTGATTTGTAAATCTGATTTGTATTCGATTTGTATTTAAACAAAAGCAGTACAAATGTAAAAATATATTTAACATTTCATCTTATCAACTTCATTGTTTTTTGTATATGCAGTGATGGAATAATGCTTGAGTATAAAAGGAGCAGGAAAGGCCTAATCCTTTATGAGAATGGGTAGCGAGGCTTATCACTTTGCCAAAAAAACTGGCAACTGATTTACAACAATTTTTAAAGTTTTCTCAACAAACATTTGCAAGGATTTTGAGTATTTCAATATTATCAACAGATTCAGTGAATCTGGAAAAATCTCTGTGCGTAAAAAGCAAGCCCAAAAACCACAAGTGAATGCCCATGACCTTCGATCCCTCAGGCAGCACTACATTAAAAACTGGCATTGTTCTGTGATTGATATCACCACATGGGCTCGGTAAAGTTTTAACAAACTGTTGTCAACAAATACAAGCTAAGACAGTACTAAAAAGCAAAAAGGAAAAAAGAAAAAGCCAACAAATACGAAGCCAAATTCAGACTTGTTTGAAAAAGTTGATCAAAAATGGTTTCTTTTCAAAGAATTTTGACCACAGTAATAATTTTCTCAGTACATCACTCCAAGTTGCCCCTCTCCCCTCATTATGTAAATATAGGCTGGTGGTAAGATGTGTTGAGGCATTAGTCAGCTGTAATCATTTGTCAAGCTACCCAATATTACTTAACAATGTATTAAGTAATCTATGAATTTTCATCAAATCACTATAATCTGCAGCTGCTGAAATATTGGGTAAACTGCATTTTGCATAGTTTAATCTCACTATATCCTTTATCATCAGCTTTAGTGCTGCTTTGGTTAAACTCAAGTGGAGAGGAAAACTCTCGACTCCAGCAGCAAGAGTAAAGAGTCGGAGTTGACCCCAGAAAACCCAGAGTCGTGCATCATAGTTATGTAATAATAATATGACTTGGCAGGCATTAAAAAAAATATTTTTTAGCTCAAGTAAAGAAATGTGTGTAATAAACTTTTTGTCTCTCAGCAACATCATTGGCCGCCATGTTAGCACCAAAATAAGACAAGCTTTTCTCAGGCATTAAATAACAAAGAGTCAGTATTTACTATCAGCCTGAGTAAATCAAAATAAAACAAACTTCTCCCAGTACTTTATGCTTTGAGCAGGAAACTCACAAGAGAGCAGAAGACTTAGATGTTATCACTGGCACTAAGAGATGGCACACCTGCAGATTAGTTATGCTAGGAATGCCAGGAATGTTATCTGGACAATTACAAAAATACTCTGCTAAAATAAATGCAGGTATGTTTATGTTCTATGTTACAAGCATTTTAGTGGCAGTAGGTGCCTAGCAGCTAACTGTTAACAAAACTAGCATAGCTAGCATATAGCAACATAACTAAAACTCTTACTCAGCTACATAAATACACTTAAGGCCACTAAAAATTAACTAACGGGGTTGTTTGACTTACAAACTGAACGTATGTTAAGATTAAAAGAATTGTTTTCCGTGAATAACCGGTTTATTTAAAATTGACAAAATTGTATATTACATTTCGGTGAATGAAAACTGTTTACATTGATCCAAAGAGAATTTCATTCCAATAAATCCCAAACGTTTCAGTTGCACTGACTTTTTTTTTTTTTCTCAACAACTGAACTATGTTAAAGTAACAAAGCCTATGTACACTGACACTACTTAATATAATTGAATGGAAATGTGTAGCATTATTGAATAAGTTCACACAATTTATATTTTTTGAATGTGCATACTCTTAGGCTAAAGACTAAATTAAATTTCATGTTAATACTTTTCTTTTGGCAATTCAACTAGGGTACCTACTTTGTTTACATCAGAGGTTATTTTAAAACAACTGATTATAGACTAGATTTATTTCAGGTTTAATGTACAGATTTTCAGTGGGTCAGAAGTTTACACACCAAGTTGACTGTCTCTCTAAACAGTCTGGAAGGTTCCAAAACCTGAGGTAATGACTTTAAGAAGCTTTTGTTTGGCCACTTGTCATAATCAGGAATTCACTGGAAGTGCACCTGTAGCTGTATTTAAGGACTATCTTTATATACAATGCCCTTGATACCATGGGAATGTCCAAGCAACTTAGCCTCAGAAAAAATGTGGACCTCTGGTTCCTCCTTAGAAGCAATTTCCAAACAACTGAACATACCATGAGCATATTTACAAACAATTGTATGTGAATCTAAAAATCTTGGGACCACACAGACACTGTTCACAAATTAAGTCTCTCGGCTGAACAAAGCTTTTGGACCAAAAGCTTCAACAAAATCCCAGGACAGCAAAAAAAGGAATGAGTGAAGAAGTTGGAGACATCAGGTAGCAAAGTATATATATCCACAGTTAAGGGAGTCCTATATCACCATGGCCTTAAAGACTATTGCGCAAAAAGAATCCCCAGTTCCAGAATAAGGCCACAAAAAAGCTTGACAAGAGTTTGCAGGCGATCACTTGTACAAAGACCTCGCCTTTTGGACGAATGTTCTCTGGTCAGATGGAAGAAAAAAATTAACTGTTTGGCCATATTGATTTGATTTATGCATGGAGAAAAAGGATGAGGTTGAGGTGAGAAAAAATATCATCTCAACTGTGAAGCATGGGGGTGGCAGCATCATTTTGCGGGTGTGTTAAGTGCTTGTGCACTTAATAAAATAGATTAGGAAGAAGGATTATCTAGAAAAACCGAAGCAACACTTCAAGACTGTGGTCACTAACTCTTCTCCTGGAGATCTACCTTCCTGCACTTTTCACTTCCAATCCAAATTTACTACACTTCATTCAGATAATCAAAGTCATCTGAAGGTAACAATTAGATGTTTTATGTAAGATAGCAGAGCATTCTTCCGAAGTTGTGACAAAATGTCTTAAAGCCAGCAAAGTGGAAGTACAGGACAGGCCCTCACAAAGCCCTAATCTCCTTAAAGATTTGTGGACTGAACTGAAAAAGCATGTCTGAGCAAGGAGGCCCACAAATCTGACTGGGCAAAGTATTTTGAGAAGTTTGTGAAAAGCTACCCCAAGCGTTTGATTCAAGTTAAGCAATTAAAAAGGCAATGCCACCAAATACTGACCAAGTGAAAGTGAAGTTTTGAACCACTGATAATCTGATGAATAAATCAGTAAATGATACATTCTAGCTATTATTTTCACCACTAATGCAAATAAAGTACTTAATCTAAGTTGGTTAAACAAATGAACCTTAGTAAAGATGACTGAGAAACAGATGCTGAGAAACTCGAACATCTCAATGGGTCATGTCTCTGAGTTCCCTCAGCATTTACAGCATATGGTTTGGGACAGAACACAAAGTACCTTTAAGTGATGATTTTGCATATATGTAGCTTATTACTATCGCAATGAATTCTTTGGGTTCAAATATATCATAGCATAATCTTTGTAAATATCTAAGGTCTGGAACCACAGTTTGAACTAATTCAGTAGAATGCTCCATATATTGTTACATACATCTGGTTAAAATGTCTTTAGGCATCAAGATGTTATGTTTTTTGCCCTATAGTTGTCACAGCCACGTATATGGCTATAGCAGGTATATGCTTAGTTTTTTTTCTAGTGGGTAGTGAAGGGTGAAGCACAACCTGACACAGGGTCAAATGTAGCAGCATTCACTGCAATATTATTGTAATCACCCTCTTGTCTGTAATATAGCACCATTTTGAAGCAAATTAAGAGCACACAGTGACAGCTGGCAAGGCTAAAGTACAGCCCCCACATGGCAGGGTTAGTTTTAACAGTGTTACTGTGGCAGGGATGTGGGAAGGTGTTTCAAGTTGGGGGTGCTGACAATTTAAGTAGCATATATATGACGTGAACGAAGATGTAAAATTATTTGCTTTTTTTTAGTTTGCTAATTTACATCAAAATGTGTCATACAGTACAATAATGAGGCAAAAGATGTGAAACTTAGCAAATAAAAAAAATTGTGCACTAAAGTAAGCAAACAAATGCCACACTCAATTTTGTAGATAACTTACTTTTACTTAGGAAATCAACAAAACATTTTTCTGGGAGTGTTCAAACTTCTGGATACAATTGGAAGCCTGTTTGGTTTAAACAGCATAGAATTTTATTGAATTAAAAGTGTTTGCTTAAAATTAACCAGATCTTTGACTGTTACAACTGGTTCCCCAGGCTCTTACAGTTAACCCTGACTAAGGAGTAAAATTTGTATTCACTCCACTTCATCCTGATATAGCACACACCTGCATACTGCAAAGAATGCATCTCTGATTAAAGTTAATACCATATTTGAAGCTTCTGCTACCAAACTGCCATGAAAGTGGGAAAAGAAATGAGGGCAAAGATTTCTAAAGCGTGAAACAACAAAGCTTTAAGTAAATAAAATGCCTGCGTTCTTTGAATGATCTAGAAATGGATGATCTTTTCCAAAGAACACCTGTGTAAAGGCTCAACCCACAACAGATTTTGAAACTCAGGGACATTCCTGACAGGTTATCGCTCAGGTGAACTCAACCCTGAACTCAGATCCAGCTTGATAGAATTTGAAGTTCTCATTTTACAGACACTGCATAGACAAAACAATGCTGGCGTCAGCATTCACATTCCTTTTTTCAGCATTGACACTCTTTTTTTCAGCATTCACATTCCTTTTTTCAGCATTGACACTCTTTTTTTCAGCATTCACATTCCTTTTTTCAGCATTGACACTCCTTTTTTCAGCATTCACATTCCTTTTTTCAGCATTGACACTCCTTTTTTTCAGCATTCACATTCCTTTTTTTCAAAGGTCACCCTTATCAAATACACAGATTAGGCTTGTCAGCATGGTCAGGTTTGTGAAAAAGGTCTTTATCCTTTAGTGACCACAGTTCGGGCTGGTTGTCCCTCGTTTCCTTCAAACCAAGACACAATCATTAGTGAGGATTAAATGCATACTGAAAAGGCATTTTAGTTTACAAAATGACACTTTAATGCTCACAGATGTTTCAGTTCTAATCTTAACCCTTAGGAGTAGCAGTTATCACCTCTGTTCACAGAGAAACTTTGTCGGAAATACAGTTTCTAAAGTTTAATACAATGTTTGCGCATGTGAGTACAAGCTCAATTCCAAAATGTTAGGATGGCATATGAAATGCTAATAAAAACAGAAAGCAGCGATTGGTAAATTCTTTTCACCTGTATTGGATTTAGAATGTTATAAAAACATGTTTTACCTTCTGAACTTTTGTTCCTTACCTTGTGAACTTTTTTGTTCATTGTTTTTTTGTAAATATACACTCATTCCAAATGTATTGCCTGCAACACGTTCCAAAAAAGTTGAAACAGGGGCATGTTTACCATTGAGTTACATCACCTCTCCTTTAAACAACACTTTATAAATGGTTGGAGACAGAATATACAAACTGATCCAGTTTTGAAAGTGTAATTTTATGCCGTTCTTCTGTTATACAAGTCTTTAACTGTGCATTTGTACGGGGCCTTTGTTGTTGTATTTTGAAGTAAATCATCTGCCGCAAGCAGGCCAGTCTAGCACCTGTACTTTGATTTTGCAGCCATGCTCAAACAGGCAAAATGCTGCTTGGCATTGTCATGTTGAAATCAGCATTGACGTCCCTGAAAAAGACGTCGTCTAGAAGGCTGCATATGCTGCTCCAAAATGTGTTCAGTATTAATGCTGCCTTCACAGTTGTGTAAGTTACCCAGTAATACCCTCCCCTACCATGACCCTGAGTTTTGAACTTTATGCTGGTAACAATCTAGATGATCCTTTTCTTTTTTGGCCTGAAGAACACAATGTCCATTATTTCCATAAACAGTCTGAAAGGCTGACTTGTAAAAGCACAGTATGCACGTTTCACTGTGCATCAGTCCATTTCAGATGAGCTTGAGCCCAGAGAAGTCAGCAGTGTTCCAAGCATTGTTGATATATGGCTTCTGCTGTGCATAGTATAGTCCTAACTTGCATTTGTGGATGCAGCATTCCTGAGCTCATGCCGTGATATTCATAACAGAAGCAATAATGCAGTGCCAACTGGGGGATCGAAGGTCATGGGCATTTAGTTGTGGTTTTCAGCCTTGACTTTTTTTTTTACACACAGATTTCTATGGATTCCCTCATTCTCTTGATGTTATTATGCACTAAAGGGGGTGAAATACCTAAAATACCTGCAATCACTCGCTGAGAAGCATTGGGCCTTTTACACTAACTGTTCTTAAGAGGAAATTTCTTCTTCAAACCCACTTACTCAGTTTTCACAAAGCTTCTGACATTCACCAGTGTTTTCTTATTTGGGATTTGTTCTTATATAAGAACAGAATTTATTCACACTCAAGAGCACAAAGGTGTGAACAGTTCTGCACTTTAGGAACACGTCATGAATCTGACATAGATTTTTTCTAAGGCCCCATTTTTCAAGAACAAATTTAAGAGAAAACTTAGGTATTGGTGAATGAGGCCCATTGTTCTTAAACTGTCAGATTTTTTCCTGGTGCATCTTTGGCAAAGTGGCAAGTCTCGACTCACCCTTGTTCAGGCTTTTCCTGCATGCTCCTTTTATATCCAAGCATGATTCTATCACCTTTTTAAGACGTTTTTTGAACATTTCATAGTGTTCCTAGTCTTAAATTGCCCTTGTGCCAACTTATTTAGAACATGCTGCTGGCATTAATTTCAGAATGAGTGTTTGTTTACAAAAGATAATGAAGCAGATAAAACATTTTATGTCTTTGTACAATTGCCATTCAAATTCTAGTCTAAGTAGATTCATGGATCACTGCAATTGGTTTTTATCTGCATTTTACCTACTGTCTCAGCTTTTTTGGAACTGGGTTTGTGGAAGAGGAGATATCTTATTATGATCTGAATTTGAGGAAACGTTACTGTTGAACAGACAATATTGTCTTGTGTAAAGAAAAACCATCTTTGTCCTTTTGCGACACTGAAACTAATGAAAAAAGTGTAGATTCAAAGCTTACTGAATGTAAATCAAATGTAAAGGTAAACTAGAGATGTTCCAATTCAATTCAAAGGATTGGGATCTGAGTCAATCTAGGAATATTTGATTTGATTAGGAATCGGCAGTATTAAGCATGATCCAATTCCAATCCTTTGTGCATTCTGTTAACTTCACTGCTCTAAAAGTGAAAGCATAACCTGCAGCAGTGTGGCACATTTTTAGAAGTTAATATAGAAATCTAAATGATGAGCAGCATGCCGCTAGAAGCATGTACAAACTAAACTCCACCCCCAGGGGTCATGTGGCTTGTGGTTTTAAACTGGCATTAGTAGTTCACAGCGGCAAAAGTTTAAATGCCCTCAGACTAATTACGTTTTGTTGATTTTCTAAATGAAAATAAGTTAACACATCTCCTACAGAAAATTACCTAAATTACCTGTATTATCTATAAAAACAAAGATCAGATCAGATCACATTGGTATCAGCTGATACTCAGCATTAATGTATTTGGATCTGATTCTGGGGACAAAAAAATGGATTGGGACATCCCTAGTTATTACATTTAAACAGTATATCCAAACCAAAGTCATACCTCATGTCTTCTAAGGGTTAACCGCTTATAAAGTTTTATAACATATTGTAATTAGAGATGGCATATCATTATTGATGGATATCGGTCTGATATCAGCAGAACATTCTGGACTGGCCTTTCACAGTTACTACACAATTATTTGTTATGAGTCATTTTATTTGAGGTGAGTCACTGTCCTCAGTCGTTAGATTTCACAACTGGTGTACGTTGCAACAAGCAGAATGTGAATTGGGTTTGGTGGTTTGAGGAAAATATATGTAAATAAATGAGACTGGTTTTACTTTGTTTGGATAGGACACGATAGCCTCCTTTAGATTATCTACAAATGTTCAAATTGTTAACAAACTATTTGGTGAAACTGAGTTTATCCTCAACAGCTGCAGGGTTAAGGTTAGGAATTGGGCAGAGGTTAAAGTTAGGACCAGGGTGAAGGTGAGGCAAAATCACGGTGAATTTAACAAATATTTAATTGCATGCATGTTAAAGGTAAGCAAAGTATCTTCTAAGCATCAGTACAGTGTACTACACAAAGTGGTATCAAGGAACCAGTATAGATTCATTAAGACATCATTGAGCTTATGGAAACAAAAAAGCTCTAACTTCTAACTTACAGCTTGCTTATTTAATAGCTATGTGGCTAATTCTAACATTTGTATCATGCATGCTAGCTGAATGACTGTCCTATATTTTCTTATATTTTCTAGTTTTGCATGACTTTGCAAATCTGTGTAACTGTTGACATTAGTGTGAGTATGTGTGAGCGCAACAACAACAGGTTGCGCAAGATTAAGTTTCCGTTCATCTGTCTACTTTTAGATGATTATGTTAGGTGAAGTGCTTCAGTTAATGTAAAGGTTTTAAATAAAACATTATTTGAATTAGTATCAGTATCAGCTGATACCCAATGGTCCAGTATTATAAGAGAAAAAGTGGTATCGCACCATCTCTAATTGTAGTCATAAATCTTTTTGGAATGACTAAAATAACTGATGATCATCTTGGCATGAAAAGATGTTCAGGCAGAAAGAACAAGTTTGCTTACATTTCTTCTGTTTTGCCGTTTGATAATCCACACAGATAGCCAGATCAAAAGGACCACCAGTGATCCGCACACCACAGAAACCACCGGAACATTCCAGAAAACTTCAAGAGCTCTCTGCATATGGGGGCCAGTGACTGGGGGGGGGGAGAAAATAAACAATATGAGTAATGGATGCTGTCCCAGTGACTCAGGTAGTGTAACATGGCATGAATGTCGCATATAATCTTTTCTTAAGTACCTGGAACTGTTTTCATTGCAGCATTATAAGATGATGCATGATAAAAAAAAAGGTATATATATATATATATATATATATATATAAAGCAAAAAAGAGGAAAAACTGGAGATCAAAAAAATGATTAAATGATACAGAGAAAATGGGACTCCTAACTAACACCCAGATAGACCACCACAACTGTCACCATCACATAAACAATACTAAAAGCTTTAATCTTTGAGAGAGAGAAGAAAAGCTGCACTCTTGCTTCAGATCTGAAATAATCCACAGGTGTTTCTGTCCATCCTTCCACTGTGAGAAGACAACTTAGTGCTATGGGTCTAAGATGTGTAGCTGTCAAGAAGCCCTTACTGAGAAAAAGAAATGGATAAAAAAGAAGAAAAATTGCAAATCTAACAAAGAAGTTGCTTGTGTTCTCAGAACAATGGACTGACCATCCAAACCTTAACGTCACAGGATGTGGTTGGGATTAATTGTATGATGAAAAGCAGAAAATGCAACCAACTTCTAAGACTGAACTTTGGAGGTGTGGAAAAATATTCCTGCAGATTTCTTTGAAAAACTGAAAGCAAATTCTGAAAAGAATGGAAGCTGCAAAAATGGACCCAATTTTATTCATCAACTAAATATAGAAATGTGGTATTATTTTATTTATTTTTTTATTCTCTGCTGAGGCTGAAAAACTTACACTTATAATGGCTGTTTTGACTGGAAATGAAATCATTGAAGGGTGGTCTCTGGCTTTCGCACAGTACAGTATGTGAATGTTTTTCCTTTAAACTATAAAAAGATTGCACTCACACAGCTAATTTACAAGCTGTTCTTTATAAAACATCTATTGAAATATCTGGTAACATTTTACTTGAACCCTGCTACATAACATTGACATAACCATGCCATAAACATCTTATGGTAGATGTCATATGCTGTCATCAGTTGTTATGACTGACTGTGTCCAGTAATGAACAGTATCAGGTTATCTTTACTGTTAATTGTCATGACAGGGGTGGTAATGTTTGATGTTGGCTAACTAGAGTACATGTACCAAAATCATGACACTGGTAATAGTAACATAACACTGTTATGTTACTGAACAAAATTTGCTATGATGACTCGTCAGCATACATCTTTTATGACTTGTAAATGCATGGTTATGTCAGTGTTATGTTGCAGGGTTCAAGTACTGTGTTACCAAAGGTTCTTTAGAAACTCAGCATTGGTCATTCAAGACTCCTAAGAACTCTTTATGGCACCTTTATTGTTAAGAGTGTAGCCCCAACTGTGAGGATAAATTATCTCCTAGACAAACACAACCATAGCAGTGGAATCTCGCTAGTATGGGTGAAAGTGAATGAAATCATGCAAATTTATTACAAATCATGTAGACAGAATGACAAGCCAGGATTTATGTCTGCTTCTCCCCATTCCCCAGTGAAACTGCACCAATTTGTCACCACCGTATAATGGCTGCAACTTGTCTGGACACGACTACTAAGAACCAGAGGATTGGGTCTATAATTTCATCAGATGACACTTTGTAAACATCCTAGATATAGACATCCAAGTTCTTCTTATTGTTCACATGCATTAAGATACTGACTTCAAAATATTTGTGTTTTTTATGCTTTTCATCACTGGTGTCCATGTAGTATATGTTAACCAACCGAGGTCTACTATGAGTATTAAATCAAGGGTACATAGCTGAGGTATAAGACATTTTGGCTTACATAACACACGGTACATGCCAACAGGTTAAACCTGATATGAGGAACCAGAGAAGTTGATCACAGTGCTAAGGCTGCTAACAAGCCGAGGCAGTTTCTTTGGATCTCATTACAGCTGCATGATGAAGTGCATTTTTCTCGCTTTCTAATATGAGTTTCTATGATAAACACTTCATCATACTTTTGTCACTGCGATGACAAAACGGATCAGATCACCCTTCATGTGATGCCAGAATGAGGTAATCAGATTGGCTGAATGAAGCATTAAAAGCCAAAGGAGTGCTTCCCCGTGCAGGGCCTGAAAACTTCATATGAAGTCATGTTGATTTTATTTAATTTACCTCTCTTTATCTCTCTCTCTTTATCTCTATCATTTTTGATTATATTATACATCATAAAAGTATTGTCTGTAGCAAAAAACAGCAAATGGAAAGGACAGGGTACTTATACAGTTAATAAGACAAAAATACAGCCTAATATACCTGTTGATTTCTTAATTATGTTAGATGATACTTTGCCATTATGCTAGTTAACAGTGAACTTGTGGTATGTTGCCAGCAGGTAACACAATATGACTTTAATTTCTCATCTAATCACTAACATAGCCACCTATGGAGCCTATAGCCTAAACTGAGCTAGACAAGAAATCAAAGTCACTCAGGATAAAGTTAGTATAGCAGCTTGTACAAAGATAAACACAGCAGGCATTTACATCTGTGACCAAAGCACAGCTGTTCTCGGATCAGCTAAGAGAGAGTCACTACTCGATTGGGTAGTCTCATCATGTTTCCACTCTGAACTGCATAAAACACTTCCGAAATGGGGAAATATTTTTAAATATTTTTCCAAGGACTATAGTGTCCTCATGGTAGTTACGAACATGATGGGCACTGATAATGAACTGAAGGCATGAAGCAATGGCTGCAACTCAGTAATTGGAGGGCTGATGAAAATAAGGCGGAGCTTGGTGAGGAGCGCAATGATTTTGATTGGCTATAAAAGGCCTGTGATACTCATGGCTCTACCCTGTGTAATTGGGTAGGCCTGTGATACCCATGGCTCTACCCTGTACATTATCAGAATGCAGCTGTTACAATATTTAATCTCATTAATGGAGATATGGGAAAAAAAAAACCTTCTGAAACTACCGAGGTCCGGACCTTGGTGTCCTCATAGCAAGTTACAGCCATGTCTGCTAGTCTTGGGGTGAGTTTGCTTACCTTTGTCTATTTAATAAAGTTAATGTGGTTAAAACAGTTAATTAACAAAGTCGGTCTCAATCAAACAGTCCTCACAGCTTCAGCTTTTCAGGCTCAAGTGCAGAGTCACGCTGCTTATTATTCAATCAAAGTAGCTCTTATAACCAACTACGAACTTAATGAAAATCAAATGGATGACCATTTAGCAAATGTAGGAACACACAGGTGTTCTGGAAACCACCACTCAATCAATCAATCAATCTATCAATTAATCAATCAAAAGGACAGAAACGCCTCATCAGATAAGAACAAGGTAAAAGCTAAAGCTAGCAAGGTAGCTACCTAGCTAACATGATACCTTACATCAGTGTGGCTGATGGTGCTTGATGACCGAGATAAGAGTTACACTGAGGCTGTAGCTTGGTTGTATTTATTAACTTATAGCTCAGTGGCTAGGCTAGCAGTCAGGATTGGTTAACATCACAGGAATTCCCAATGATTGTATGCCATGATAAGGGATACAGTGCCATGCAATGCAATAATACATAACACAAATAACCTGTTAAACTCTAGTTTTAGGCCGGAAAACCTAAAACCTTTTTCAACCTAAAAACAAGCAATATAACTAATAATCATGTCAGTCAGTAAAACACTGTTTAACTACAACTACTGGAATCTGTTTAAATTAAATGACAAAGTTTTTTAGTCAGTGTTATGGGTTGGCAGAACTTTAGTTCCATAAAATTGGTGTTGATATTGGTCACAAAAGTTTCATATGAGTTGTTTGATTTGAGGTCAGTACATCCTACATCTCTTGTCAAGTCCCACTATGTCTCAAAATGTTGTAATGCATTTGTGGGCAGCAATGCAAGTAATGCAAGCTGTAGCCACCAAACTGTGAAACTGAACATTCCCTAAAACACTCCTTTTGATAAAGGAAAGCATTTGCATCATTCCATTGTAAGTGAACGTGATCCTGAACTTAAACTAACAAAAGGGTATTACACACTCACCACACTGCGCAATTTCCTTTGCTAATCCAGAAATCTCCACTTCACACGTGACTGTGCCACTTTCTTTTATGCTTACAGAGCTCTCGATGTCATAGAGACCAGTGAGACTGTCCATTTTACTGTAGGAAAATACTGGATGTGGGAACAGCAGCTGACCGTTCAGTTTCCATGCAATCTTCCCCTCAGGATAGCCCTGTATGGCCTTACAATGATAACTGCCAGATCTGTTCGTACAGTTTGTAATGAAGTTGGCTGTGAGGAGAAAGAAGGAATGACAGAAAACGTGAGTATAAAAAATCTTCATTTTAATGATCAAAAGTTATAAATGTCCAAACTGTAATTCATCTTGGCCTGAGATTGAATTTACCTTAGAGGCAATTTGACAAACTGCCAAAACCTGTCAAAAGCACTCATGTAACCTAGTAATGCCAAGAATTCCTAGAACTCCTTTTTTTGCATGAAAATGCTAATTACTGCCTACAATATTTGCACCATAGGATTAAGGCTAACACATGCTTCCTCCAATCCATATTTAGGAGAAAATCTTCTTTCTGAGATACGCCTAATGCAGTCAGTGGACTTCTGTGTGTGTTTGGAGGAGACTGCTCATTTCTTTTTGTGATGTGTCACTCAGACACCTTCGACTGCTAGCCCACTCGATTGCTAGCTATTGACGGAGAGGAATGAAGCCATCAGTTGCACATGGTAGTATGAATGGCTAATTGATTCCTTGGTTAACAGAGGTTACATTGGATTGGTCAGAATGCACCAGAATATAGCTCAAGCACCTTTGGTTTGTGTGAATGCCAAACAGAGCTGTGCTCTGATACACCAACCTGATGAAAATGTACACTGACCAGCTTCATTAAGTACACCTCTTTGTATCTACACTCTTTGTCCATTTTATCAGCTCCACTTACCATATAGGTGCACTTTGTAGTTCTACAATTACAGACTGTAGTCCATCTGTTTCTCTGCATACTTTGTTAGCCCAATTTTTTCCCTGTTCTTTAGCACTCAGGACCCCACAGGACCACCACAGAGCAGATATTATTTAGGTGGTGGATCATTCTCAGCACTGCAGTGACACTGACATGGTGGTGGCGTGTTAGTGTGTGTTGCGCTGGTATGAGTGGATCAGACGCAGCAGTACTGCTGAATTTCTGAAACATCTCAGTGTCTCTGCTGGACTACAAACAGTCCACCAACCAAAGGAATCCAGCCAGGTGGACCAACAAAGTAGGTGTGTTTAACAGAGTAGACAGCAGTTGTGCACAGTGTTTAAAAACTCCAGCAACACACACTAACACACCACCACCACGTGAGTGTCACTGCAGTGCTGAGAATGATCCACCACCCAAATAATACCTGCTCTGTGGGGGTCCTGACCATTGAAGAACAGGGTAACAAAATATGCAGAGAAACAGATGGACTACAGTCAGTAACTGTAGAACTAAGTGAACCTGTGGAGCTGATATAATGGTTAATGATTGTAGAAACAAGCAGGTGTACTTAATAAAGTGGCTGGTGGCATCCTGGGTAACAGAGTTGAAGCGAGTAATAGAACTGAACACAGAGATCATACCCCCGCTTAAGTTGATATTAATGCAGTAAGAAACATGTACAGTTTACAACATAGAGCAGAGAGGAGATTTGAAAAAAAATGTTTTAATCAAAATGTTTTCATTAAAATATTTGTTTCAAGCCATTTTCTTTTAATTTTAATTTAAAAATAAACTGTAGGTTACAAAAATGTGTAACAAGGTGGCGAATTTGGCCTAAAACAAGCTAGTGAAGGGATGAAGATTATCTTAGCACTTTTTAACATAGATTTTTTTCTTAAGGATATATTTCTTAGACCTAGGAATAAGGCTTTCTTGTCTCGTTGAGGCTTGTTGTTATGTTCTTTGAGAAAGACGCTGTGACATGAGATAAGGACTTGTTTATGCCCATCTCCAGTCTATCCTATCAGACATGGCGGCAGCCTGCGGTACAGGATCTGTAACTGGGTTTTTCCGTCATCTTTGACTACTGGGGAACCTTTAAGGCCTTGAGCCTGACTGATAGCAACACTTCCTGACGTCATTAACAGGGACACTATCTTTGTTGACTGAATCTCCAATGACACTGTGTTTAGATAGGCTTGATCTGTTAATGATGAATTAGCAATTGCATATGTAAATTGTGTAATTTACATACAATTTGCATAAAGGTATAACTGTTTTGACCAAGTCTGTGTTAGATGAGGAAAACACATGCAGGTGCTCTCACTCCCACCTCTCTCTCACTCGTTTGCTGGAACCTATCCCATTGGGCCACGACAATCCAAAGACAGGCAGTCAGGCCAATTGGACATGCTAAAATGCCCCTAAGTATGAATGTGTGTGTGAATGTATGTGTCTGTGTGTCTGCCCTGTGATGGACTGGTGACCTGTCCAGGATGTTTCCTGTGCATAAAAGACTTTTTTTGTTAAATCAAATAAATTAACAGGGGAAAATAATTATTATAACATTACATTGTTGGAAATAAACCAAATATCATTGTAATTAGGGTGTAACTGGAAGATTTTAATGACCATAAATCACCACATTAAAGATGGATACAGCCTTTTTATGTGTTTTTGTGATTATTAAAATTTAATAACTTTATTTTTAAGATCTTTTCACTTTTCACAGAAATATTATTACTTTTAAACAGATAATGGAACATAAACTGAACTCTATTCATGGAAAGTGCTAGTCACTATGCACATCCCTACTTCCACAACTTAACACCTTTTTATGGACTTCAGGGTATTTTGTTCCATTATGGCATGTGGGATTCGAAGTTGGATGATACAACCACAAAAGAAGGAGTTCTATAGTTCCAATTCGTACTTGTAAAATACAGACAGGTTCAGCCTAAGTAAAATGCTTTGACTCATCTGTATTATCTGACTCATCAAGATTTCTTAAGAATATGATTTAGGAAAGATCGTGGTAAGATGATAAAGCACTTAAGTGATTAGTATCCCATATAGGCTGGAATCACTGGTAATCAAAGGTCCAATCCCATTTCTTATTTTTACCCCTACCCCTTGTTTTCAAGTGTCACCCTGCCCCTTGGAACTGAGTTACAAGGGGTAGTGGTTGAAATCTTCCTCTGGGAAATGGGACCACCCTCAAATAAAAAAGAACATTACTTCATTAACAGGCTACTAGCTGTGCTCTGTAGGTGACCCGACCAGTCTGCAGTGATAGCAGAGGAGGGTAAAGTTCAGCAACCTTACTGCTGGGCTTTAGTTACATTTAGGGCATCACATGCTTTCAAAAAGGGGGGGGATTATTTATTATCATCCACCCCTAATTCCTCGGTAATATGAGGCTGAAGTCAAATATTCCTCAGCTTCTTGTCCCACCTTAAATAGTGCATCAGTACACCTCAGGTGTCAGAACTGCTGCACCATTTAAGGTGGAACGGGAAATTTAGCTAGCTAGCTACCGAGACATCAGCATACTGCTACCAATTTTTATGGTTGTTTATCTGCAAAGGCAATGTCCCTTCTGCAGGTAAACTTTCACACTCATGTTCCTGTCTTTGATGGCACTCTCTGACAGCGTACATCATACGCTCACCTCTGGCGGCTGCTTGCCTCATGATGACGTCCTCATCTCTTTACTGGTTTTTAGCTCCCTGACACACTCTGTCCATGTCTGCTTCACTATCCGTATTAGGCGGCACACCTAAATCCAAATCTGACTGAAGGGACGCATAGGAGCAGTCAGCTGGCACCTTCAGTGCAGGCATCTCCGCAGCTTACAAAAAACCTTACTGGGCAGCCAGGCCTGTAGAATCTTTGTCTCAGTTCTTTCATAGCCCTAGCTGCTCCAAAGTGGCCTGTGCCACTTTCACTTTCGTTGAGCCCCCCCCACAACTTTCTCACTTGCTGCCCGCTGATGTGTGCAACTTCCTCCAATATTGTCACTGGCTTTCATCTCCTCAATACTCTCCTTGAGTGCATTGCCTTCAGCAATTGGTGTTTCCCCTTTTACCACTGGCACTGCATTATTCAATTCCTCCAACCTTAGAGGATTCCCCCATGTCTTATCCATCCGCCACCACTGGTTCACAGGAATGAGCTTTCTTGACCCAAGCGAAACATCCTACTCTTAAACTCCAGTGATGCCTTGCCTGTGATAAGAAAATCCACCCCTAGTATCCAGTACACAAGGGTCACAAGTGGGTGCAAGCCAGAATTTGCTGCTTCCCCCCTCAAACCTTTAGCTGTTTTTTACCCAGCAAAGACACAACTCCGACTTTTAGCTCACCTCGATGGTTGCCCAGCCCTCTGGGGCAGTACTCCAGGTCAAAAAAAGGAGGAAGTTGCCCTATGTCCACCAAGACATGGTAGCAGACTCCTTCAAAGGCACAAGGTAATCATAAGCAGCATTGCCTTCAAATTCTACTGAGCACATGGTTCCCTGTGAGGGGCTCTCTGTTGGGGCCAGCCCTCTCTGGATGGCTCTCCTTTCCATTTCTCACAGAAGTTGGCTCTTGCTTGCGGCAGTGGCATGGTTCCCTCGTACAGCAGGGCTAGTAAACTAAATGTCACATGGGTGGCTGGCTAGACTCCACGTGGCACACTTTTCCTTCTCTCTCTTACCTTCGTCCTTTGCAACATGGCAGACCAGTTGATGACACAAAGGAGTAGTGCAACAAAAAATCAACTCAGCTTTTCCTGCCTCTCTAACAGCTTGCTCCAAAGAAAGGCCAACATGGAACTGGTGTGAGTGCACTGAGAAATGCCTTGAGAGCTTAGTTATTGAGGAAAAAGTTTGCCTCAGTAAGGATGCTCCCCAAGAAGTCCCATACAGGGCCAAAAGCCACCACAATATGGCAGAAATTTTTATCTTGCTTGCTCTTCTTGATACTGGCATTTTCAATGACAAAGACAACTAGAATCATAGATATCACTCCATATTGTGAGTACAATACTGTGTCAGAAATAGGAGCTGCTAGCTTGGCTAAGTAATTGAGTAATGAACTGCTCAACTTTGATTTCTTACGAATTGCTTCATGCAACTGCTAAGTTTCATCCAAATGATATTGCGTGACTAGCTGCATGAAAGTTTCACCATGTAATGTAAGGATCCCTGAGCAAAGACTGTCATTAGAGGGTAGATCCCTTAAGTGGTGCTTTCCCAACTGTCACCTGATTCAACTTCTTATACATGTGCCTGAGCTGAATCAAGTGTATAGAGAAATAACTAATATGCGCTGATGTCACCATGAGTGAGATTGAGAAATCATAAACATTTGTCTCTATTTACCTGTAACCTGTAGGGTTGCATGCACATCGGAAAAAGCTTCTGCATCATAGTAGCATGTGTACACTCCCTCATCTGATGCACGGACTTGACTTAGGATGAGAGAACAGCTGTTTTCCTGGATTCCAGTTCTGCCACGATACTGTAGTGCTGTTAGGTCTCTGTCATCACTGTACACTATAGTGTGGTCTCTCTGCCAGCTGATCAAGGAAGACATGTTTGGGCAGTTACAGGGCAAAATCACTTTTCCTCCAACTTTGGCTGTGACATTTGTGCAGTCTGTTGGGGAGAGTGTGGTAAATAGAACATAAAGAAGATGTAGGTTAACCAGTCTGAGTTAGGGCTGAAAGTTTCAAGCAAAATATGTAACTGACATTTATCTAACCAATATTGCAACTGCATTGTAAACTGCAACTATTTTCTAGAAAATCAGGCCTGTTTCTTTTGGCCAGGAAGACCAGCATATCCACTTTTTCTGGCTTGAGGCTTGAATGCTGAACATTTAGTGTGACAGAATGCCAGTTCTTTTGTGGTTGAGTTGTCATGTACAGACCACATGGATGCTTGGTTGCTTCTTATCTGCAGGCAGATCACAAGCTCTGTTTAAGGTTAAATTTCCCCACTGAAAACATCTTAAGACAAGTTTCTAAGGGTTTTAAAGATGGTTTATGGTTAAATGGTTGATTTAATTAGATGAAGTATTCCTAATCAATAATTAGATTGACTATTTCTATTATTTTATATGCAGGTAATCCAAACTTTTGAACACTAGTGTATACATATGTGAAGATAGATAGGTAGGTAGATAGGAAGATAGATACAGTCGTATGCAAACATTTGAGTGCCCTGGTAAAATTACATGTCACAAAAAAATTACACACACACACACATGTATATATGTGTGTGTGTGTGTATCTATATCTGTTTATCTATTTATCCATATATATATATATATATATATATATATATATATATATATATATATATATATATACAGTTGCTGTCAGGTAAATACATACCAACACATCAACAACATCAGTTTTTGATGGCTTAATTGGAAAAATACAAATAAAACAAAAAAATCACCATATATTGTTTATTTTTTCTAATTTTAGTGTTTTACCTGATTATGTAATTACTTTACATATCATTTTCTCAGTGCTGTATATTAAAAATTCCATTACTTATTAACGTAATAATAATAATAATAATAATACACTGTATATATGCTGTTACACAAGTCTCCGAAATGACTCAGCCATAAACTGTACAGTTTCGCTCAGTTCATTAAGAGGTCAAAGGTTACTGGTTCACTCAGTTATTCATTAATGACTGATTAACTAGGCGCTCTGTACTCACCGCTCACAGACACTGAGAAGAGGAGTGTGATCACAACTGCAAGGCTGTTTCGACACATTCCGGCCTGAAATGGAGTTTTATTCATTTTCAGAGTCCCCAACCGCTCAGTGATGATGTTTATGAAGGGTCAGGAGTCCTTATGTATCTGTTAAACTGCCGTCCATCCGCACTTCACACTGCAGTGCATACGACCTCCGTGCTGTCATAGTTTATATCCAAGCTCAGCTCTCGCGCTCTCTCTCTCTCTCCCTCCCTCCCTCTCCCTCTCTCTCTCTCTCCCTTTTCAAACTACTGTCCTGGCCACACCCCCTCAGCTTTTACTGCTCACTGCACTCACTAAAGGAAAAACAGGCAAGCGCGTCTTTGTTCATCAGCATGATCTAATACTGAAAATATGACAGCAGTCTAACCTCTCAATGAGGACAAATTACCCACATAAATAAATAAATAAATAAAAACACCTAGAAATTTTAATTCATATTTTGCTTATGTTTGCAAACTCTTAAGAACATAAATACATAAAAAATAAAACAAACAAATAATCTAATTAAGAATGAAAAAAAGAATTAAATCCTGTATTTTTCTTGTTTGTGTGGTTTTATGTATCAAAGACAATTTATAATTATTTTACGTGACCTTTTCTCAACCTCTCTTATCCTTTCGATCGGAACGTGCTGTTTTAGTTTCGGCTCTTTTAAGACTGACAAGCAGATGCAATAGTCTAAACACCCCTGATCGAATTACATGTTCTCTTGGTTTTCTGAGTGAAACTAAGACAACATGTCCTCTATGGTGAACAAACTTAAATATGACATTGTCCTATTTTCAGGTTCTATTTGTTTTTATTTATCTAAAAATTTAAATGTGCCATAACTTTTGCACAGGCCATATTTTATGTTTTTTTTTTTTTTTCCAATATGTAAAATTCAGCAACAAACAATTGTGCCAGTTGAATGCCTTCTCTTCACTTAGAAAATCAACAAGTGCAATTGAACTTTTTAAGTGTAAATTCAGTATAAAATGGACAACCTTTTGGATAAAGATGGTATTTTTTAACCTATCTAGCCAGAATCAGTGTGTGGGACTCTTCAGTCCACGACATCTAAAGCATTGCAGTAAAAAAGGTAAATCAGAACTGCTGCTGTTTGTGTTTACTGTTAATGTTAGACGGTTAAAACACTTTGTGGTTTGAGTATCTTTAATTTGTTCTTTTTCTTAATTTGTGTGTAGATCTGGGTTTGGATTGTATTAGAGTGTTATTATTTTGTGGTGGATTGCTGTGGAAATTGTGCTTTATTTGTAGTTTTGATTCCTTATTTGGAGTTTATTTTTGGTGTGACTGTTTAAGTCTATACTTAAGCGTGAAGAGCAATTGCAGAGGAGACGTTTACAGGTGGCATGGTTCCGCGAGGAAGTAGGAAGTGGCTGGCTGTAAGGATCTGGTGGTGGAGAGAGCACTCAAGTGAAGTAAAGGGCTGGTACACGTTACTAAAAGGGTTTGGAACAGAGAACTTGCAGAGCGGAGAATTACCACTCTGTGATGTCTTCTGGGTTTCTCTAACGCGCTCCTGAGCGGCTCCAGAATGATTGGGTTAAGACGGAGCATTTATGCAAAATCATAGTTTATAAATGCTTAAACATTTTTTTAATATCATTTCCTGAACACAGAACAGTATAAACATTTAACGCAGTTGTTATATTTTTAAGCGCTTTTGAACTCTTAAGTTTATATAGAAGTTTAAAACGGCGCCTCGTGTACGTTCATGATATCAGTGAGCGCAAACAGCCAATGAGCTGCTCTGCTTTAAAGAATCATCTTGGTAGGTAAGCTGTTCTCGTCAATAGCCATGTGCACATGCAGCCTGATCTCGTCAATAGCCACGTTTACATGCAGCCTGTTAATCCATTAATAATCCGACCAATAGCTCAATCGGAATAGAATAGTTAGATGCAACCTGCATACCAACAAACTATTTGGCAGGTATATTAGAAGAAAGCCTCTGCTGTCATTGAGCCACGAACATAAACATCTGGAGTTCACTAAACATCACTGGGTTCTGTGATCAGATCAGATGTTGTGGGGCTGTTCAGACCCAAAAGTCATTGGAATTTTGTTACATGACATTATGGATTCCATTAAAAGTAAGAGATTTTACACCACAGTCTGGCTGTGTAAAATAGTATGTTTAATGTTTTTGTTTCTTTATATAACCAGCGTTTTTACTAAAGAACCTTTACATAATCATCTTGATAGGTTAACTGTGACTCTGAGTGTGCTCTGTTACAGCTCATCTTTAAAGAATCATTTTAAAGGGTGTGCCAGAAGGTTAAGATTGGGTCATCGATCCTCCAGTAGAATCTAAAACATGTTTCAACACCTTTAATCCACATGAGAACTGACTGACTGACCACAGTATCAAGCCTCTCAGTGTCCGCCCTGTCTCCCTGATCTATACTCCACTGAAAACCTGTGGGCTGGGCTGATGAGGAAATGTAACATGTTATCTTTATTACATAAGAAAACAAGTCTGTGTTATCTTTGACAAAGAAGCCTTTTTGTTAAAGAAACCAAATAAAAAAAATGGACTCAGATTCCTTTATTCACCAATATGCTAAATCATTGTGACCACTCACAGATGAAGTGAATAATGTTGATTATTTCAGAATTTAAACTGGGGTGTATTACATGGTAAGCGAACATTCAGCTCTCATAGTCAACGTTTTGGCTGTGGGAGAAATGGGCAGATATGAAGACCTGAGTTAGGCTGTAATAGCTTGACCTGCTGGATTCTCTGCCGCACGCTGTTACACTGTATACTGTAATCAGTCACTTATAACAGAACTAACTGCCCTTGTGTTTCTTTGCCGAGCTGAACAACTTCCCATCCTGTGCGGTCTGATGCTGTTTCTTCATCTGCCTTAATCGGATGCCCACTGCTTGCCTGCTCGCCACGCTGTGCAAACCTCACCTGCTTGAACTGACCCTCCTGATGATACTGCTTTTGCACAGACTCAAACTATTTAATTATGGCCATTGCTTCAGCTGCTTTTCTCCTTTTCTGTATTTT
Organism: Colossoma macropomum; assembly: GCF_904425465.1. Classification (NCBI taxonomy): domain Eukaryota; kingdom Metazoa; phylum Chordata; class Actinopteri; order Characiformes; family Serrasalmidae; genus Colossoma; species Colossoma macropomum. Next base: position 15,843,697 of record NW_023494808.1, read on the forward strand.
AATATTTTTTACTAATGTTAAAACCTTATACTCTGTTCATATCGCTCTTGTGTTATTGTTTGCTATTCAGTGTTGACCAGAGGAGGATGCATTCCACTTTTGAGTCTTGGTTCCTCTCAAGGTTTCTCTTGCTCTTAGAGACTTTTTCCTTACCACTGTCGCCATTATCTTGCTCATGGAGGCTTGGACCTGGATTTTTCTGTAAAGCTGCTTTGCGACAACACCTGTCGTAAAAAGCACTATATAAATAAGTCTTGACTAGACTTGACCTGAGCCTTGGTCCTGACATTCACGTGGACGTCAGTTTGACATGTGGCACTTACCTAAACATTGTTATGGACCAGGTACACCCTTTCATGGCAGTTGTATTCCCTGATGGCAGTGTCCTCTTTCAGCAGGATAATGTGCCTGGCCACAGTGCACACATTGTCCGGAAATGGTTTGGGGAATATGATGATGAGTCCAAGGTGTTGCTCTGGCCTCTAAACATCTCCACAGGATAAAAGATCTTTGAGACATGCTGGACGTCCAATATGCCACGGCTCCTTATTGCAACTTACAGGACTTAAAGGATCTGCTGCTAGTGTCTTCGCACCAGATACTACAGGGCACCTTCTTATAGACTCGGCATGTCTCGGTGAGTCAGAGTTGTTTTACTTTTGGTTTGTTTTTTGCACTTTTTCCATCTCTAATGTCACAACTTGTGTACATTGGGCCTCCCTGATCTTCTCAGAACCGACTGACATTTTGTATCTAAGAACATTTTGTCTGTTTTATTTTTTCTACGTGAGAGATGACTTTTCTCTGCTGTGTAGAGCTGTTTGAGCTCTTGACATTAAGAAGGACTTTCTAGAGGCTTTTTATATCTCTTTCTGTCAGATCTGAGAAGTTGCAGCATTTCCTGTCCTCCTCAGTCCAGCTAAACCTCTCCACCATGCTGTTTTATTTGTGTTTGTTTGTGTTTCTTGTTCAAGACCCATGAGGGTCTTTGCTGGATTCTACATAAGTAGATGTGTGTGTGTGTGTGTGTGTTTAATATCCTAATGTGTAATGTGTTTAATATGCTAAACTAATAATTAATATGCTAATATGTTAAACTAGTAACCAACCCAGATAGCAAATCACTGAATCCATGTTAAATCAACAATTAAAGCGTCAACATTAACTTCACTCTATCAATGTTAATGTAATGTGAATTCCTAATCACTTTTGCCCTCTGAATTAAAACTGAAACAACATTAAAAGCTGAAAAATTCAACAATATATTGATGCTACCTCAATCATTTTTCAAGCCATCCTGCTTTATCTATAGCAAGGATTATAAAAAAAAAAGCCATTTAGCCTTAAACAAACAACAAAACCCTCCATTAGTTTCTTTATTGAACAACAAGATAACAAGAAAATGGTTTAAAATTACTTTTTTTAACTAGATGATGTACAAGAACTACAGAAACAGTCTCTGTGATGTCAATCAATACGGACTAGAAACCTGACCCCTGAGGTATAGGCTAAGCAGCTTGGATAAGTGTAATCCTTACCTCAGTTGCCGCATAAAATTGCTAAGAAAACAGAAATTCTATCTTTATTCACGAAATGGACATCAGAGAAAAGTGTTTGTTCATTTTCAGCAGCAGAAAAAGAAGCCAAACTGAGGTAAGGTATCTAGTCTAGATAGCAAGGCAGCTAACCTTATATATATAAAATATGGTTTACATGATTTGCATATCATTGCATCCTATTTTTATTTACATTCTGCACAGCGTCCCAACTTATTTGGGAATGGGGTTGTAGATACAGAATTGTCGTATCAGCATACATTTCAAGATTTTACATAGTTATGTGTCTTTCATACTTTCGCATGGTGTTTATATTAGAATTAAGAGGGTGAACCGAATGCATCCGGAGGACAACATTCAACATTCAAACACTGATCTTTTGGCAAATAGCTACTGCAAGCTTCCCAAGAAGTAGTTCAAAGACCACTTTAGATTAGCTTTTATTTGATGAGTGAAATGAGAGACAGGGTGTTCTAACCTATTTGGCTTAAATTCATGTGTTCCGTTTGTTTTTTTTTTGCATGCAAGTGAGATTTGGGAGGCAGGGTAGGGACTGTGTGCAGTTGTGTGTGTGAGTTGTAAACAGTCTTTCAGGTTTGTTACTGAGGATAAATAGTCTCGGTAGTCTGGTCTTGTCACGGAATGATTTGTTTGGCTTCTAAAGGTGTTTTTCCACCTGAAAGGCACTAGCTTGGGATATGTTTTTCCGTTATGGACTGAATGTGATGACACTTCTTTTCAACAGTCTGTTATTGCTACTGAATTAAAAGAAAAATGCATTGCTGTATAATTACTAGTCTTTAAAGTGATTTCTGTTAGATCTTCAGCAACTAGTTATTGGCAGGCACAAACAAGTGTCACTCCCTTTTGTTGTGCTTGTGTTTTTTGTTGGTTTTATCGTGTGCTGTGACACATAATACATTATCAGCATTCAAAACTGCTATTGAAAAATCTAAATAGCAGGTTATATGAAAATAATACTCCAGGAAGATTATTATTATTCATTAAATATCAGACAAAAATTATGCAGTTGCTGCAACTTCAAGTAGAAGCCTTTGAGTGAGTTCTATGTTTTTTGTAATTCTGACTTAAAATGCCATCCTAATTACTTAGTATATTCTAATTATGACATCTTAAGTCTTTATGACTTATTATCTAATTCTAAGTCTCTAATCATGATATTTATGCTATGACAATGAGAAGCTTATAATTGAGATGTCTCATAATAAAATAGTTGTAAGTATGAGAGTTTCTCATCATTAAAATGCAGTAAGTTATAATTATGATGTAACTGAGTTTGAGAGTCATAATCACATGTGATTAATTCACAGCTGTGAGAAACTTGCTCATTAAATTGCTTTTTATTTTAAATTGCTTTCTAAAACTGGATTTATAGTACAAGTCATTCCTTTTTCAGGAGATATTTCTGAGGAGATTAGATATAAGACTTGCATAAGAAGAAAGTCAAGATTAAGTGACCCTTATTAGTCCCACAATGGGGAAATTTCACCTCCGTAATCTAACCCATCTGTGCAGTGAAACACCACATACACACTGGTGAAGACACACTCTTGGGGGCAGTGAGCACACTTGCCTGGAGCGGTGGGCAGCCCTATCCACAGCGCCAGGGGAGCAGGTGGGGGTTAGGTGCCCTGCTCAAGGCCACCTTAGTCACATACTGTTGGCTCAGGGGATCGAACCAGCGACCTTCCAGTCTCAAAGCTGGTCCCCTAACCTTCAGCCCACGACTGCCCCAATGGAAAGTAAGTGAGATTCATAACAACTGTGTAAGACCTGGGAGACCACCAATACTGTCACCCTCAGATAAACAGTACTTTCCTTTCATTCATGAGAGAGGAGAAAATCAGGCTCCACTCTTGCTTCAGATCAAAAAAATCCACAGGTGCTCCTGTTCATCCTTCCACTGTGAGAAGACAACTCAGCACTATGAGTTTGAAAGGATGTATAGCTGTCAATTAGCCCTTATATCTTAATTTTTGATGTTTTATTTTTCTATACATTTGAACATTGTGGCTGTCCTTTATATTGCATGAAAACTAATGATAATTGGACCGACAGCTCCAAAATGACTTGAAATGAAATTTCTTTACATTAACTTACATTAAAAGTCAAAAACATTTTTGGTTTCTCCTACCATATTGATGGTGAATTAGTAGAGTCCCAATATAAAAATATCTTGGAATAGAGAATTTGCAGATTGTGGTGCATCTAAAGCAAAAAAAAAGGGGTGCCACAAATAGGTACAGTGTCAACTGTTGTGTTTCGTAACTTCTCTGTAAATCCATACCTCATAGTGTCCTGACTTTCGGTCTGATGTGTATGTTTGGGAATGTGTGTCCAAGACTGAAACAAATCCAGAGATTAATCGAGTCAGTGAGTAGGATTATAGAAACAAAAGAAGTTGTCAGCTCCATGCTAACTGGTTTAAAAAAAAAAAAATGTATTATCAAAGATCTACCCATCATGCACTACTGCACTACTGACCAACTGAATTTCCTGTATGGATAATATAGTGGACTTGATTTTGGAGATACTTGTTTTTCTTTCGACAGCGACAATATGTGTTTATTGTACTTTGTTAATATTATCATAACTCATTAAAACACAAAGATGCTCACACGATGTTTATCATCAAGAGTTAAACCTTTTGACATATGGGCAACTAGTTGTGATGCTGTAGTCTGTCTAAAAAAGCCCAACATACATTTACTGACAAAGAACAATGGCCCTCACACACCAATATCTTCTTAAGTTTTTTCTTAAACGTGTTCTTGAGAAAGGAACGACCCAGAAGGATAAGCAGTTTAGAAAGTGTGTGTGTGTGTGTGTGTTCTTGAGAAAGGTCCTAAGAAAAAGTCTACCTCAGATTCATGGTGTGTTCTTAAAGCGCATAATTGTTCTCAACTTTGTGCTCTTAAGTGTGTGTAGATTCTGTTCTTAACCTAAGAACAAATCCCAAATAAGAAAACATTGTTGAATCTCAGAATCTTCCTAAAAACTGCATAAGTGGGTTTTTAGAAGAAATTTCTTCTTAAGAACAGTTGGTGAATGAGGCCCAGCATCTATTATTGCTAAGAATAAGTGTAAATACCTTAAACCAAAGCACTGAAAAACAAAGGAGTTGTTGATTGACTTAGAGTGGTAGAGTAGAGCTGCCACCACTATTTGAAAATGTGCCATAACTTTTGCACAGGCCACATATGATGTTTTTGTGTGTTTTCTAATATGTTAAGTTCAGCAAATAACCAGCAATTGTGCATTAAAATTGCAAAAGTGTGTTCTCTGAGGACGATGCGTTAACGTGTTTTCACATAGAGGTGTAATTTGACCTGAGGAGGCCAAACTTTGGTGACACTTTATCAACAGTACATGTTCAAAATATTTACTTCAATGTATTCAGATGCTTTACTACTGCCGCTTCACTGATATGTAACTGGTAGCTTGTTGAGTTTATTAATTATCTACAAAGGACCACTCAAAATAAAGTGCATACCAGACTTTTGCATACCAGTATATGTAGAATATCTCAGTTTCATAACAGCACTTACTCTTCCACTCCTATAATTCAAACTCTTTTAAGTCAAGTTCTGTCATTTTGTTTATAATGTATTCATATGTGTGTTTGGAATCACTTTACTAATATATATTTTTTTTTATTTTATATACAGTAATTACTTACACAATGTGGATAAAAATTCTACAAACTATTCAGCAAAAGGAATTGGAGATTTTATCACCACTTCAGAAATATGATGATTTATGGATATTAATAGCATTATAAAAATATATATAATAATAATAATTCCATGTTGGTTTATGCTGGTCTGATGGTGGTCGACCCGCATACCAGCATACAAAACACAACACAATGGTTCTGCTTTTTTCCCTAGCAGGAATAGCTACACAGCTATCTTGGTCATTTTAGAATCTTCTACAGCTGCGTTTAGTACGGAGCTGTTGCTTTAATTTCCTAGATTGTTATCTTGAGATAACAAGTTAAATACCTTGTGATCTCAAGTTGACAACTTTGTTATCTTGATCACAAAACACTTAATTCGTTATCTCAAGATGACAACTTTGTTATCTTGAGGTCACAAGATACTTAACTTTTGTTATGTTGAAATCACAAGATAGTTAACTCATTATCTCAAGACAGCAATCCAGAAAATTATAAGTACCTCATGGCCTCTCCGGAGTGCCGTAGTTTATCACTCTGGACGCTGATTAAAAAGTATATGTTTATTTAAAGGATTCTGTTGTCCTACCATTGATTTAAAGGCGTTGAAGCTACACAGAAATATCATATTAGAATAATGCATTATACATTTATTTGCAGCCCAATTGGTTTTATAGTAAAACATTGATTCCAAACCACTGAAAGGCAGAGTGTGTTAATTTACCAAGTGAATGACTGTTATATTGGATTGTGTGGGTAGTGTTTGGTTATTTGTGAAGCCAATAACTCTCAGCCTTATTGTAGTCTGCATTGCTCTGAATGAGTGTGACGGTACTGTACTGCCCTCATGTGGTCAATCCTCCGGATTTCACTGCAGCGGGCTCTGTTTGACTGACAGCACCTCGCACAAATCCGCATTCACTGACTGTGAGCCACGCCGCTCAGTGACCTTCCTCTGCCGGGGAAACACGGAATCAAAATACAGCACCACAACATAGTGTCAAAACTGGCTAAACATGCTATTTTATGGGGAGTGAGCGTCCGTAGCCGGTATTTCCCCCTTTTCCTGGTGAAAACCCGGTGGTTGGTATCTTCTTTCATTGATTCTGGTAGACTTTTAACCCTGTCTAACGTCACATAACCGCCACCTAGCGAGAGCTAATGCTAACGCCGGTTGTTGACATAGCGCGACAAGAGCACAGACTTCTGAGGCGTTTTCGTGTTTAGGGCTGAACAGTCAAAACCTCTCACATAAGCATTAGGATGGTTTTAGTCAGGTTTCGTTTTCTTTGTTGACTGCATCTTCAGGTTTAAGAGGGGAACAAAAATAGGCAGTTTGTTGTAACGTTATACACACATTAATATGTGAACGTAGCTGGTTATGTGACTTGAAGAAGTGAATTAACTTAGAGGATGGTGTTGAGGTTCGTTTATACACTATACCTCACAACTTTAACTACGCTGTATTATATGTCAGATTTCACCACCAAATAGAAGTACTGTCATGAAGTCGTAAGATGAAATCCATCAACCTGTCGGTTATTTCTGCACAATTCAATCATTACGATGCAGATAAAGACTATTTAAGAGTGTTTAGATGAAATGCATCATTCTAGAGTCAGAATTGTTCACAGTGGTGGTGATAGGAACCAGACGTCCAAAGTGTAGAAAGCTGTCACATGAAGTGGTTACAAAAATGCTATCTGTTGCATAATAAGACCGAGTTTTATAATAGTGTTGTGATAAGGCTGTTCAGGTGAAATAATACCCAAAGAAAATATTAATTTTTTTTTATTTATTTATTACAGATTTACCATCAATCACGTTATACGTAGTATATTATATACACATGTGTAGCTTTATTAGTAATATTTAATACTGAATTGATCAATAATTTTCATTATATAACAAACAAAAGTCTAAAATTGTTGTGAAACCAGCTTAATATTATTAAACGTGTACTAATATTTCGTTTAATTGAACATATTTAATTCTGTGAAAATTCCTCCTGTGTTATAGATCTTTTCCATTAGCGATTGCCAACAGACCATCTGACATTTTTATCTGCTTCTTTTCTTCTTTCTGTTCAGTCTCTCTACCTATTTGTTCTTTCCTGTAGAAGTGGATGTCCAAGTGGTGCCTATAATTAACATCTTGGACAGTCAGTTGGGTGTTAAAATGGAGGTGGTTCCTCCCAACTCTGAGAGAGAAGCTACTGCCGGCAGCATAGCAGGCCCTGAGGAGGACGAAGAAGGAGAGGTGCACGCGGCCATGCTGTGGTCCATCCAAGAGGCTGTGGAGAGGCAGACCCTTCAGATCGGAATCTCAGCCTGCGGTGCTACGGCTGTGGTGGATGTGCTCCAGGCTTTGGGGATTACAGTGGCCCCAGAGACGGCTGACCACTGTGTACGGACTAGACTCAGGAGGAACGATTCCCCATTGCCTGATTACCTTCACTCACGCAGCGAAGCAGGTAAATTGCTTTCCGTTATATGTGTTACAGGGGCTGTAAAACACATTACCTCACTCAGACAAATTTTTATAATGAATACTGTATTAATTTTTGCAACATTGTCCGTTAGTGCAGTATGAACAAATTGATCAAACTAGCAGCACTAGATGATTTGGTCTAGAGGGCAGCTCACAGCTTGTCAGCTGTTTAGGATTAGGGTGAGACAATGAAAATGTTCATCTTCAGTCCTCAATCCCTCACCTTGTCCCGAACTTCACACTTGTGAATTTGTGTACGTGTGAGTCTACGTAAATCCCATTTCTCAAACGGGCAAAAGCACAGTGCACAAGACTGCAGTAAACGCACCCTTTTCCCAATACCGTATTAAAGTTTATAGTGTTGGTGACGTTCTAACACGCAGGCACTAAGATGTGGTAATTACACCGAGTGGGGGTGGCTATTGTAGTATCTTACTAAGAACTTGCATGCAAATGAACACAGTTGTATCTTCGTAATTAACATGAGTATCGCAGTATAACCACGTGTTTGATTCACATGCTTTTTGTAAGGAAGCCTGTTTCTGACAGATAGAAAAAAAAGAAAAAAAAATGCATCTGATTCTTGTTCAAATTGTAACCCATTTTATTAAAATAATGACTTATTTTCTCAAGATTAGTTAGTCTAGTTTCGAAACCACAATAAAAATAAGCCTTCAGACATTTTTGTGTTATTCTTCTGTTTATTATATGCATTGCCTTTTTTTGAAGTGTGGTGAATGCTGTTTAGTTTAAAATATGAAATGGTCTAAATAAGAAAAGCAGTCAAGATTTTGATTGAAATTTATGAAGCACATTAATGAAGTTTTTACTCTTTGAGAAAGTGTGTGATTATTTAGACAAAATGCGTCATTATTTTGGCATAATAAACAAAATTGAGACACTAAGTACTTATTTTGATCATGTTTGTTTAGTAGTTTGCAGTAAACTTGGTGTAATATAAAATTTAATTTCATAGAGAGCTTTCTGCGCCATTGGCATCTGTGTGATTTGAACGTGAATAAAAACGGGCACTTTTACTTATGAAGTTTCACAGCAGTTTGGAAAAGAAAACTGTCATGTCGTTATTTAGACAAAACCTGAGGCCCTTTGATAAATCCGAAATATATCCACAGTTTTAGGAAATTCCAATTTAAAGCATTGTTTTACTAAAACTGGTTCAGTTTAGTAATTTTCTCCATCAAATTGAGAATAATATGACATGGCATATGTTCACAAAATATTGTTTTATTTTCAGTTGAAAATAATTACGTGACCAATCAACTCTCTCTTTTCGTCTCTCAGCAATAACAGTAGCAGGAATGTTAGTGACACAGTCTTATTTTAGCACACAGTCAGTATATACTATCAGTCTTAGTAAATCCGAATAAGTGATTCATTATAATTAAATCCCCCCAGTATTTTGCATTTTGTGATATAAACGCGTATCGTCACTGTCCAAAAAAGTATTTCCAAAATGGCTACGTTACAGGAGAAGGTAAAAAGGTTCTTTACTTTTAATGTAAGTCAATGTAAAGAGATCTTATTCCAAGCAATGTTGGAGCATTTCTGTTGGTCCATTCATAACAATTTTTACACAATGTAAATGGCAGCCTCTGTGCTCAAATGATGTAGAAAAAACAGAGATACTTTTTTTACATTTTTTTTGAACAGTGATGATATGCAGAGAGGGAAATGTGCAAAAAAGCAGCTCTGCCCCTTTCATCTTATTACAGGCACTAAAAAGGCCATTGCCCCTTTTTAATGAACCGTGACAGCCAGTTTTTAACAGGAAATGCATAAACGCAAAATGACTTGTGCACGAAGGATTATTGGCAATAGACTACGAAGCTACTCCAGCAGCATCCTCAAGAATGGTCAGAATGTAGGCTGCATTTCTCGACAGGGTCCTTCTAGTTGGACAGGCCTTCGATGACATAGTAGTATAGAGTTGCAGCCCATCTAGACCTCAGCCTAGGTTTTGGGATGAAGCTACAGTGTTAGAGCAATGTAAACCCTAAACTCTGCAGTGCTATGGCCCTTCAGGATGTGAGATGGACAGCCTTAATCTAGCCTGTTATGTGCATCCTTTCTATCAGGTGCCACACACCATCAGCTGATAGATGGAGCAGAACGGGCCAGTGGCGGTAGAGTGCTGGGCAAGTTCTTCAGTTTCCACCCAGCAAGGCGGGTAAAGCTGGTACCGTGGCTGGCACACTGGATCCGGCGTGGAGCTGTGCCTGTAGCCACCATGAACATGCAGCGAGGAGTGGCAGAGGGTGAAGAAATCCCTGATGCTTGGCATCACCAACTGATCTTTGGAGTGGGACCCAATGCTGTGTTCATGACTAATCCTCTGGATGTGGGTATGTGGTGATATTAGAGGCTTGTGACATCCATACCCCCTTCTGATGAAACATTTTGAAGAAAGGGAGAAAAAAATTACAAGTGCTTTGAGGTGGATACATGACGACGGCCTGTTTAAAGTGTAAAAATGAAAATTTTCATGTTTACAGGCACTTTAAGGCAGGGGGGCCCTTCCTGGGGACCCCATGCTATGCACGTTTTTATGCTTTCATTCAATTCAATTAATTAACTAATTAACAAGCTAATGTGCTGCGTCAGCTGTGTTAGAGTAGGAAAAACACCAAAATGTGTAGAGCATGGGGTCACCAGGACAGACTTTCGGCTAGTTACTATTAACCTGGTCTTATGGTTTGTGTCCACAGTTGGTGAGGAGGAGGTACACATGCGCCTGTGCAGTGAATCAGTGCTGCTGATCCGTCGTGAAGATGTCTTGAAGAGACTAACGTCAGGATCCCCACTGTCACTGATCTCAGACCAGCAGGCTGATTCACGTTGGAAAACTCTTAATGTGGAAGGTACTTTTTGTAGACATCCCTCCTTTACAGTGTTCTTACGTAGATTATGTTAAACTACAGACAACTGACAATGGCCGCACAATACATCATTCCTTAATCATTACCATGACATTAGCCTTTGCAGTACCATGGCAGATGTCTAGCATGTACAAATGAGCATTTCACCAATCAATCAATGTTTTTCTTAAGGGTCAGTTTCCTGGACAGGGCCTTAGCTTAACCCTAGCCCTGGACTACACAGCATTCTGTGAGATTCTCCACTGAAAGGAAACTACAATCCAGTACTAGGCTTAATCTCTGACCAGGAAACCAACCCCAGAATTTCACGAATGTGTTGTCAGTATATTAGATCAGTATTTCTCAGCCCTGGTCCTGGAGGCACACTGCCCTGCTCCCAGCATACCTGATCCATCTACTGAGGTCATTATTGGGCTGAAGTGGGTGTGGTAAAGCAGGGAAAGCACTAAATTGTGCATGACAGTGGGCCTCAGGGACCAGGGTTGAGAAACAGTGCATTAGATGATATTGAATTGTGGGGGTGGGCGATATACAGGTATAAAAGTTAATACCAGTATGACTTTTTCTCGTGATATGAATTTTGCCGTACTGGGGATACCGTGATATACTCAAACACAGTCAACCACAAACAGTGCTGCCCTCAAACAAACTAAACAGAAGCATGAGCAGGTTAAATAACTCTTATAAACTTGACAAAATGGTGTTTTAGACAAAGCACCGCTGAGTGCCGCTTGCAGCCATTCCTACCTTAATCGTTGTAGGTTTTTGTAGGACACGCACAAAGCAAGTGTGTTGTTGGGTGCATGCCACGGGCACGAAGCATCATGAACACGTTTGGTTCTGTTATTCAGTCTGTGCAGCGTTCGCACGTATTTTTACTTTGCGAGGCTCTCCATTTTAACATTTTTTCCTGTCACTCAGGGTTGCCAGAATCATGGTTCCCCCCAGACAAATCTGGCTGGTTTTAACATGCAGTGCAGGTAGACATTATACAGCGGCACAAAACATCTTTGATTGGACTACTTTCTAAATGTACCACTATTTTAATAAATATGTTGTGTTTTTTTTATGGGCCGTTTCAGACTTTTGCGTATCGACACAGTTAGGCCCAATCTCATTTCACCCCTTGCCCCAACCACTTAGCTCTTAGCCCTCTGTTTTGTGTGTTCACGTCTAGGGTTAGGGTGTTCCAATTTTTGTTGAGACAGAGGGGGTAGGGCGAAATGTTAGGGCTACATGGCCCTCCAAACGGAGGTTTTTCAGAGGCACACTCCAAACGGAGTGTTATCAGAAAAAAAAAGAAAAACTGGCAAGATGGCTGCGCGAATGACCTAAGAAACCCACAAATATAAGTATTTTCTCTGTTAAAAAATTGTGATAACCATAGTATTATCTTAGTTTAATGTCGTTTCAAGCATAAAAAATCACTAATAACAACCTAATGTCTCGGTAGCTAGCTAGCTAACTTTCCCATTCCACGTTAGTCCAACTGTGTTGATGCCTGAAGCGCCAAAATGTAACTGCTGCGCCATTTAAGGTGAAACGGGAAAATGCAAACAAGAAGCTGGAGAATAGCTGACTTCAGCTTTGTATCACCAAAGAATTAGCGGTGGGTGATAATAAATAATTGTCTTATACCTGCTCTTTGAAGGCACATGATGCCCTAAATGTAACTAAAGCCCAGCAGCGGGGTTGCTAACTTTTTCTTTCTCTGCTATCACTGAAGACGGGCCAGGTCTCCTACAGAGCACTGCTAGTAGCCTGTTAATGAAGCATTTTTTGTTTTTAATTTGAGGGTTGTCCCATTTCGTAGGGCAAGATTTCAACCACCACCCCTTGTAACTCAGTTCGAAGGGGTTAGGATGACACTCGAAAACAAGGGGTAGGGGTAAAAAGAAGAAATGGGATTGGGCCTTAGTCAGTCTCAGGCTGCTGAAGCTTGCACGTGCAGGTCATTCCCACAGCATTTGTGCCGTTGCGCAGCAAGAAAGTTCTACAGATTTTTTTACCAAATAAATAAACTAGCAAATCTGTCACTTTGTTCAATAAACAATAATTCTTAAAAGAGCACTGAATATTTGTTTACACTGGACAGCATTCTGACTTGTGATTGGGCAAACATTTCAAGCCTGGCGGACCAGAAAACTGTTAAGCATGACGAAGAAGAATGAATCAGCCCGTAAACACATCCAACAGGCATGGAGTAAACTTCATGTATAAACTTAACAAGCCTGGAATAGTGATAGGTCTTTGTTAGATTAGCAAACAACGAAATATAATTTTAGACACCAAACACAAGGTGCAAAATGGAATTGAAGATGAGTGAGGAGGTAAAACATACATGAGGAGAGGCTGCAGGAGAGAACCATTAAAAGGTGCTTCTATACTGAGGAAGCTACTAAAGTGTTTGATAGTGTTTACACAATAAAGAATACTTTTTAGTTGCTCTTATAGTAATAATAATAATAGTAACGTCAACTTTTTTTAATATCGTGATATCAACATTGTTATCGTCTGAATAGTAGAAAATACTTTGATGTAAGTAGTTCATTTTGTCCACCGTTTCTGTATTGTGGTTACTCATTTTTTTAGTACCACATAAAGGCAGAATAATGACACAGAAGCCACAACAATTACATATAATGACTTTTTTTTTCAGTATTTAATGTGTCTACCCTTTGCCTTTATTATGGCTTCATTCTTTTCAGGAGTCTTGCTTGCTTTCAAAGAAATACAGGGATATTCAACCAACTTATGTGACCAAAGTTTTGGTTGCAAGTAATCCCAAACACATTCAGTGATGTTGAGGGCTGGGCTCTGGGGTGGCCAGTCAATTAGTCTGAGAACACCAGCAGCTTCATTGTTTGATTTGCATTTCCTTTCCGTTTTATGTATTTCCTTTTTCTCAGTAAGGGCTTCTTGACAACTACACATCTTTTCAGACCCATAGAGCTGGGTTGTCTTGTCACAGTGGAAGGATGGACAAAAGCACCTGTTGCCCTTCCTTATGAATTGTAGATTATCTTATCTCAAATCTGCTTAGAAGTATCTCCTGAAAAATGAATAACTTGTACTTAATGTCTGTTTTTGACAGGAAGTTAAATAACTGAAGTGTGGTCTGATTTTGCACGGTACCCTTTATGCAATCGCAATATTTGGAAATATAATTGCAATGTAGTATTTTGTCTATATTGTGCCTGCCTAACTGTGAGTATAATCTCATTCCTTTTAGGTCAAGTTAGACAGATGATGAATGAGGAAGACCACAGTGATGAAGATCATCCAAAGATGATGCACATAATGATCCCTGCAGCTTACAGCTCTGGAATTACGCTGTTTGCTCTCAGAGATTCTTCTGTTGGTCAGGAACTCCTCAGTGCCCCTGAACTGCCTTTCTTGTGAATCGACAGTGTACCTCCCTACTGAATGACTGGACTCGTCTTACGCCATGCATTGCTGTGCTGTGCGAATGAAGTATAGTGTTGGTATATTAGGCTGTACACAGGTTTTTGGCATGATCACTAACACTTATGTTTCCTCACTGGAAGACAGTGAGAGCCCTGCAACCTGCTAGAACTTGCAAATTTTCAGAAATTTACAAATATGCAAGCTATGTCAGGTTGCACTTGGGATTGTCCTCCATGCATTTGTCAATTAGTAATCAAAATCTGATTATTTATGTCATTAAAAGTCAGTAAATGGTTGGGAAGAATGGTAAACATGCACTGTCTTTTAAGTCTACTTTTGTGACAGATGCTTCATGTTCGTGTTCTTTTAGACGATAAACTTCACGTTAGGTTGGCTTAAGGGATGTGTTTTGCTAACTGTTGAAGGCAATACGCACTGGAGAAAGTTTCGTGTCTTTGGGTCACGCTACCATTGTGGTGGCAAATGGGGTACGATTGTAGATGTGTAATCCAAGTGTGAAGCATAGACTGTTATTTTGAACAACATCAGGAAAGTAACACCTCTTACAAAATTACTAAAATCTGATCTTTTCTGGAGTATAACGGCAACTGGCACGTTAGTTTTGGGTAACACCACTGACACCATCTTGAGACATCTATACAAAAAGTGATTCAAAAAGACCCATCTGCTTTTTTTTTTCTTTTTAATGATGTTGTATGTTTTGGTAACACCACTGACAAAAAATCTTGGGATAAGATTTAATATCAAAATTTCTATTTATATATTTAAAAATACTTTATAAGAACAGATGATAATTTTAACAGATTTTTATAATTTAACCTTAAAAAAAACAAACGTCTAAATTGCTTTCACATCAAAAAATTAATACTTAACTGCCTGTGAACTGCCTGTCACTGGTGTTTTTAATACACAACATGGCTGAAAATCACTAAAATAAAAATTCAAAAAGAAGAATTAACATAGTTTTATTGGTTAATTGATTAAATACACAGACATTTTTCTGTGGTTTATTTTTATATTGAGCTCATTTTCATTATATGAAATCTGTGGGAAACCATTTGCTGAAGTTACATTAGAAACTGTAGGCTACACACACTTGGCTTTATTGTTGAATGATGATTTATCCTCCTTTCAAACTGCACCGAATCACGAAGCAAGAATAAATGTATAAATATTAACACTAAGGCGGGTTTTGTAAAATATCTTCATGCTTCAGTGTATTCTGTGAAATGGTCTAGGCGTTTATGAAACATTTTTTATTGGCTTATGCAACAGGCTAATTTCTTATATTGAACTACAGTACCCATGAGCGCCAAAAATGCATCGCGGAAGTTTGGGAAAACTAGCCAAAATGAAACACGTTGTGTACTTGAGAAAATGGTTATGTATATGCACGCTATAGAACACCCTTTAAATCTGAATACAGTCATACGTTTCGTGGTGGCATACAAAGACGGGGACGTTTGCTAGTTGTTAAATTAGCACGCTTTAACTGAATCCACGTGCTTACTGATTTGGTCACAGCACTTTCTTTTCACAATAAACTCCAGCTGCAGAGTCTAGTGATGAGAAGTTCGATTCAGAACCGACTCTTTCTGCTTGTTCGCGCCAATGGATCGATTTAACAGTGAGTAAGTTTAACATTGCTAGGTCTGCTTCTTTGTGGGGTCAGATTCGTAATGAACAAAGGACAAATACAGCATGGAAAGAGTATAAAAGCCCGTTTCCGCCACTGGAGACAATATTTACGAACGTTTTCCGTTATTGTGACAAAGCATCTCATTATTATAACTTGCTTTCTCATTATAATTAAATTCTATAACGTGGTATCTCACAACAATGAAAATGTTTTTCATTATCATGACTTGCTATTTCATAATAATGATTTACTATCATAATAATGAGAAACATTTGTCGTAATTATGAGAACATAAGTCATAATTATGAGAAAGAAACTCAATTATAAGAAAGTAAATCAAAATTATGAGAAGTCATAATTAGAAGATAAATCATAATTGAATGATAAGATTGAATCTAATTTATGAGGTGCTATGTCAGATAGTAAGTCATTATTATGAGGAGGTAGGTCATAATTATGAGATGCTAAGTCATAATTATAAAATATTAAGTCAATTATGAGAATCTCATTATTACGAGAAAGTAATTCATTATCATGAGAAATTGAGTCATAATTTAAATAAATTGTAATTATAAGATTGTAAGTCATAATTATAAGATTGAATTTCAGAATTATGAGAAAGTAAGTCATAATTATGAGATAGAATCTCATATTATGAGATATCTAGTCATAATAACTTTCTCATTATTATGACGAGCTTCCTTAGAAGAGACACATACAGTCCACAGAAACAAGATGTAGACAGATTTAATAAAATTGTACTTTATATGTATTATGATATATAAAGTACAGTTTCATTCTGTATTATAATTGGGTTTTAATGTGATTTTATGAGGCTACACTGTGGACGATTGTTATTTGAAAATATTTAATTTGACCCCTTCGTGCGTAGATGGTACAAAAACAAAGTTCGATTCAGTGGGACTCGTGAATCGATTCGGTCGAGTTATTGAAGAGACTCGGTTCAAATGAAACGACTCCTTCACGAGTTGGACGTCGTTAGCAGCGTCCCAGCCTTCACAACACCGACTCTTCCACTGCAGCGGACAGGAGCCGGACAAGCTACTTTATCCTCTCTCCTGATAAAAAGGTAAGCCGGTAGTTTAAATCTCTTGGTGAAACATTTTGTATTAACTATCAATGTGCCTGCTAACTTGCTAGGTTAACTTACTCTCTTAAGAAAGTCAGCGTTAGCATCGCTTCTTCTTAACTTTGCACTAATAAGTTAAAAACTGATACCTGTAGTATTGTCACTGTTTCTCAGTGAGCACCTGAAACTAAATTAATGGGTTTGTTAAGGCACAAAATTTGACAGTCTGTCAGTTTGAGCTGTTCGAGCAGATCATGTAGCGTTTAAACAGTTTATTTATTCGTGCACTGTTGTAGTTAGCCTGCAGCTTTCTGAGCTAAAATGAATTAACCTAACATGCTTAACTTCGACCTCGTGAATCACATGGCTGCAGTTATTCTCATCAAACCGAGTAATCAGTCATGTAAATTAGGTGCCTTCTGCATGCTTTTTGCTAATTTGTCTTCTTTTATCGTTATGTTCATGCTCACAATGGCCACAGGTGTCCTTTGTACGATTTCACAACCTTTGGAAATTGTATCAGTGGGCTTCGGTGTCGTAGGTCAAATTGCTTCGATTTGATTTGATCAAAAGCCTGTCTGCCTCGTTTGGTCATTGAAAGGGGAACTCCACTGATTTTTTTAAAAAGATTCTACATAATTAAGGGGTGGAGATACAAACAGCTGTTCAGGGTGGTTTGATGTGAAATGCCCCATTCTGTAGAAACTTGCCGAGTTAGAATGGTTTACAGTGGAGATGATAGGAACCAGACGTCTGAAGAGTTTAATGTCTCTGAAATCTCCCTCACAAAAAGTTATTGCATGACATGATTGTGAATGCACTGCATGATGCCTGAGACGTTGTTTTGCAATAGTTTTCTGCTTAAAATGTATTTCAACCCATTCATGGCGGCAGGGTACATGCAGGGCGTTGTAAGGCAAAATAGTCCCCAAAGAAAACATTATTTCAGATTTATGACTATTTTACCATGATCAACACTACATATAAAACTCAGAAGACGTGTTTCACCTCACTGTTGGTTTTGGATAGGTAATAAAAATGGCTATATTTGTGTTGTAGACATCATGAGCCGTGGTTCCCCACCACTGTGAAGAAATCTGAATCTGTTTCTCTACAATAAACCATTTCACATCAAACCACTCTGAATGACTGTCTACATCTCAATGACTGAATTATTTAGAAATGAAATGAGATGACCAGAGTAACTGTTCACATGTCATGCCTGTAAATCGCCTACATGTGAGCTACATTAAGTGTGGAACTGTTATCCTGTTTTTTTGTAGGTTGCAGCTTAATGAGGTACTTTATGGGTGCATGAATCTTTCCTGCTGTGACGTTTATGTCATGTGGATTTAGGACATTATGGTTGGATAAAAGGTCACTCTCTGGTTTCCTTTAGCCATTAAGATGTGGGTTCCCATCTCATGCTGATAATCCATAGGTCAATTTTTACATGCGATTAAACCTGCTTCTTAAGGGTATTTAATCAAGTATGTTTGTGCTGCACAGTCGGCCTTTGCGTCGTTGTGCCAGTTTGTGTCCAGAAGACCATAGGGCAGAACCGTGAAGAATACTCCAAACCTGGAAACAGGCTGCTGCTACTTTCCATGTAACATAGTTAAAGTAGGGAATTGTAAAGTAAGAAATGTAAAAAAAAAAAAAGTTATCAGAAACTCCTACCATACAGGTGCTTTCACAGACTTACTGGCAGTTTATCAGCCTCCCCTGTACCCAGTCCATCACTGGAAAGAACCACCATAGGACCACCGCTGACCAGATATTATTTGGTTGGTGAACAGCAGTGACACTGACATGGTAGTGTGTGTGGTGCTGATACAAGTGTATCGGATCCAGTCTGTCACCCAAAAATGATCCAGCCAGGAGCAGCTCTGTGGGCAGAAACTGACCACTGATCACGGGCTCAAAGGTGGCTAATAGATATTGTGCATCAACAGATTGGCTACAGTCTGTAACACAGTGGAGCTACAAGGGGATGGCAGCGAAGTGCACTGAAATCTGACTTGCTGAGCCGCTGTAAATACTTGTTATACACACACTTGTTAACATACGCATAAACTGTATTCTTTATTAATGTATCAATGAAAAACTGTTCCTTGTATGGACTGTAGAACGTGGTACTGATGGTTGGGGCCAGGCATAAGAGTGTATATGAAATAAACTGCCTGAAACCATATTAAATTAACCAGACATAGATCCGGTTTTGAAATGAGGGGTGACAACTTTGAAGTATTCATGACAATTTGACTTAAAACAAAAAAAAGTTGACTAAGTGACTGGGACGTAAAATGATGAGCTACAGAGATGGTGAAAATAAAATGAAATTTATTGTTATTTTATTTACCACTTACATTTACACTGTACTTCAGTAGTTCTCTAAAGCTGCCATCATCCACCATGTCCTTCTCTATAATTTTATGTCTTATCACTTGTGGATGTTTGCTTACAACACAATGTAAAGACTTGCATAGAAAGTGATGTTTTTGGTATATAAATATTTTATTTGTGAGGCGCTTTTTGCCATTTGCCTTTGTTTGAGTGGAATTAATCACTGTGACAGTTCATGTTATTTACATGTTTTAATCTAAAGTTAGAAGGTTATTTGTAAGTGACTTTTGTATTTTTATTATTTAAGATTTTGAGTTTCTGGTGTTTGAGGTCTGACAACCATGTTGGGCGACTGACAATCATATCAGTAAAGCACTGTTTAGCTTTTTTACCATATGAATTTGTTATTGACATTTTTAGCTGCTCAAAGTTAAAATTGGATCTATGAAGCAAAACACTTAATAACAGTCTGGTGCTGATAATGATGCCCTGCTTTAAACTTTCTATAATAATTACAACCATTTTAACACTGTTCTTGGAATTCTGGCATCTGATTGACTACTTTATGCTTTACAGGCAATTCCAATGGCAGAGCGTGTGCTTGTGATTGGCAGTGGTGGGCGGGAGCATGCACTGGCATGGAAGCTGGCACAGTCACCTCATGTCCAGCAAGTCCTAGTAGCCCCTGGCAATGCAGGCACAGCCAGCTGTGGAAAGATTTCCAATTCTGGTGAGTGTATATTCTTTCAGTGGTTCTCAATTAGTCTGAACTCATCAGGTGATTACCAAGCCTATCATGGTTAGGTTTGGTTAGGGATTCTAGGCTTGGTTAGGCTTGATTAGGTATTCTAGCAGGAAAATATGTTGGTTCATGGGGTCATCAGAATAGGCTTTGGGAACTAATTTATGTACTATGTTCTGTAAGTCAGACCATTATTGTATTATATCTACAGCTGTATCTTCCAACCCATTTACAGCCATTATATTCACCTCTTCTTATAACTATTTCTCTCTTTCTCTTTCTCTCTCTCTCTCTCTCTCTCTCTCTCTCTCTCTCTCTCTCTCAGCTGTGAGTGTAAGTAATCATACCATCCTGGCTCAGTACTGCAAAGATCATAATGTGGCACTTGTGGTGGTTGGCCCAGAGGTTCCCTTAGCTGCAGGTAAGGAAAAGCCTATTATATTAAGTAGGGATGGACATTTCAGTCAGATTTGATGATCAAATATTATTTAATAAAAAAAAACAAAAAAAAACAACAACACCACCGGGCATCTCCCTATGGTACAACAAAACTTATCCAGAAGTACACCTCAAAAATCCATAGTATGTTCAAGAAAGGTTCTTCATTTACAAACAATTTTGTTTCATACCTTTTAGCTGGTTAGTTTGTGCAGTGTTAGGCAGCTGATACCACACATGATACTTATGGTAAATGGTGTAGAAAGTTCAATACCATTAAATCTGTACAAGTGTAGAGTGTAAAATGAGCTTGAGCTCCTTGTTTATCAGGTCTTTTCTGCAAAGCTTCACATGTGCTATAGCTGTACTGTAAGACACAGGCTGCCCTCTGGTGGAATTTAGAGTTCAGGTGTCTTCTGGTTATCAATTATGAGAATGTGTAACGTCAGAGAGAAGCTAATTGACTATTTGTTTTTTTTACACTTTCATGACAATTTGAAAATTTGCACTTTGCCTTAATGCTGAGCAGGGGTGTAAATGTCTAATGTCGCAACTAGAGATGCACCGATCCAGTTTTTTCTCAGATTTCGCTGATACCAATTTTCACGTCTAGTACTGGCTGATAATGAGTACCAATCCAATACCAGTGCTACGTTAAGCCATTTACATTTTGTTGTAGCTTTGTTGTAGTACATCAGTATGTTGTAGAGGGTAATGCACCATAGTGGAGATTCACTATGGTACATTCACTATTAATAGTAGGAAGTTCTAGAAAGTTGATTCAGAAAGAAATTTGATTCAAGAACACATTGGAAAAATATAACTGCACTTACTCTTTACTTTGATTGACATCACATTGTTCAGTGATGCCCTGGAAGGAATTGCTGACGGTTGATGAGAATCTTCTTGCCACAGGTATCGTGGATGACCTGACAGCAGCAGGTGTGCCGTGCTTCGGGCCCTCAGCGAAGGCTGCCCAGCTGGAGGCCAGTAAAAGCTTCTCCAAAAGCTTCATGGACCGTCATGGCATCCCCACAGCCCGCTGGAGCTCCTTCACTGACCCCAAGGAGGCCTGTAGCTACATTCAAGGGTAAGTGCACAGAGAGGATGACTAAGAGGGTTGGAATGCTGTTGTGTAGTTAGTTAGTTAGGCTGATCTGGTGGGAAACCACACCATTTCAAACAGCTTGGCTAATCAGCCATCCGATATAGGCTAACCAAACCATTTTTTTGCATGAAAAGTGCTATATAAGTAATAATAATAATAATAATTATTATTATTATTATTATTATTATTATTACTATTATTATTGTTATTATTATTATTATTATTATTATTATTATTATGTATAATTTCAAACTTTTATACAGAGCGGATTTCCCAGCTCTGGTGGTGAAAGCCAGCGGCCTGGCTGCGGGGAAGGGAGTTATCGTAGCAAAGGATAAGGACGAGGCCTGCCAGGCGGTACTGGACATCATGAAGGTCAGTGAGCCCAGTTATTTCTTTGACTCTGTCTTTTGTTGTTGCTTCACTGCTCACATTCAGTCAAGCCAAGAAATATCATTCTGCACATCCAATAAAAGAGTACAGTTCTGTTACGTAATATGGAGCTAATGTTGCTCTACAGAGTAGAAACATGGAGAAATGTATTCCCTGTTTAAATTCTTAGTTACTTTATCATTTGTTTTATCACGTTAGTAGTGTTACTGCAGTTTATAATGCAGTTTTTGCTGTTCGAGCTGTTGAGTTCAAGGATGTCCCAGTCTAATTTAGATTGGATTGGATTAACCACTTCTTATCTTGGCTTCTTTTTTGCCCTTTATTTACCACACTTTCGTAGATGTGATGTAAACAAAGATCGCACAATATCAGTACTTTTTTTTCCAGCTACTGACATTGAAATCTTGATTATCAACTGATACCAGTCCAATATTTTTTCTTTAAAATATACTAAGCTTTAAATTGAGCAGTTTTTCAATGAAGAACTTCAGATGAGCATCACAGTAGGCTGTCATGGTGAAACTACTGAAACACTCTACTAGCCCACAAGAAAAACTACTACACACACTACAGTGTGTGTGCTTTCAGAATAGATTTCTTTAAGGATGGGATCAGATTTACTACTTTTTCCCTCTGATGTCCAGTGCAGACTAAAGTGATCTTACTGTAGCATTAGTGAAATCTAGCATATGAGTGGCCCACACCGTTTTGACTAAGATTGCTCCTAATGTAAAAGCCTTGTCTTATAAAACACAGAACACTTTGGGAATATAAAAACTGCATATGAAGAGTGGTCTAGAGGGGTCTTTATCCTTGCAGCCTTTTATGATAATCAGTATTGCAGAGGCCAGTATTGCAATTAAGACTGTTGTGATTATTCAATGAACAAAAAAAGGTAAAAATCCTAGATTAAAATTTATGTTCTCTAAATCGGCTTGGTGATTTAGTTTCCAATCTAAATGATTATCAGAGTGGCCGCAAGCCCCATTATAAAGCCGTGTTTAGCAGCCTGAAGATCCTCCTCAAGCGCTTAAATCCATACTAGAAGGGTCTCATAATCGCAAATATGTTGTAGATACACATTGTATGTATCTGTAGTAAAAATAAGTGTTTGCTGTTTGAAATTACATGTATATGAAAGGAAACTATATATGAAACAAAACCGTTTGTTTAACTATAGCTAGGCTGAACAACTCAGCAGACAGCTAACAGACTACTCCAATAACGTTTAGTTAAGCTGTACTAAAGGATTCTATAAAACTGCAGCATACTAAGTAAAGAATTGTGGACTCATGTCTTGATTGTTTTTAACATTGTCCTTGTAGGACAAGGCTTTTGGCACTGCTGGTGATACTGTGGTGGTGGAAGAATTGCTTGAGGGAGAGGAAGTGTCTGTGAGTGTCTCTTCTTACAAATATATATACACACACAAAATATGTATGTGTCTCCTGAGCATTAACCCTTCTATCTTCGTCTTAGTGTTTGTGTTTCAGTGATGGGTCCACAGTGGCTGCTATGCCCCCTGCACAGGACCATAAGAGGCTACTAGATGGAGACCAAGGTCCAAACACAGGGGGAATGGGTGCTTACTGCCCCACCCCACAGGTAAACAGCCCATTATGCTTCAGTTTTTGTCTCTATTTGGGTGACAGTATTTTTTTTTTATGTCAGCTGGACAACTAAAAATAAAATTCAGAATTCATTTCATTAAAACAAGCCATGAGTTTGGGCGTAATATTGATTTTTCGATCAGCGTAACGATAAAACATGACCATTGTGAGATTATAATCCTATTCATATTTTCTTGTTCAAAAATGTTGTTTGAGCCCCAAAGATCAGATACTTTACCTATTGAATAAATGCAATAAAGAGATGGGCACTCAAGTAAGTGACTCATACTTCGCTCTCAAGTTGCATGTTGACTTGACTGGCAACTGGACTCTGACTTGTGCTTAACTGACTCTCGACCCGGATGTGCACTTAGCAGACTCTCGACTCGCATGCGTGCTTAGCTGCCTCGTGACTTGACTTGGGCTCTCATTCAACTGATGTGAAATTTGACGCGAATGTACCCTTGACTCGCCTCAGAGGTGCATTTAACTGCCTCTCAACTCAGACCTGCGCTTTTTGCCTTCCAGTGTTTTTTGACAGTCATGTGCCGTGTCTGTGTTTACGGGCAACATAGATATTGTAGTGAATTTACTTTTGCATCTATAGTCACTGCCATGACTCAAAATGCTCTCTTTTTTTTTCTTTTTACTCATTGGCACAGTCGTTTTATTTTTTATTTTCAAGTAAACCATCTGGAGTAAATGCCGAGTACTTCAGGGACTTTCCAGTCCAAGTCATCCTTTTTGGAAAAAGTAAAGAAATCAGGAAATGTAAACATCTGTATTTACTAAAATACCATTTTATATGCAGTGCTCGTGGCTTGTGAACATCTCTGATACAATAACAACATTCAGAAATCACATTATCAACAGGAAGAAGTAGATGAAACTGCCGAAATGGTCACTTATTTGAGTCAGCCTTAAAGGGTCAAGTTATCCAGCTAAGTGCCTTGTATTTGTGAACAGCAAATAAAAGCAACTGCATATGTGTGCATTTAGGTGTCTGAGGAGATGCTTCAACAGATCAAAACCACTGTTCTGCAGAAGACTGTAGACGGCATGAAAGAAGATGGCATACCATATGTGGGTATGTGATTTGAACTTATAGTAGGTATAAATCCACTGCTGTTTTGTAGTTTTATTATCTGATGTTTATTATCAATACAGTAAAATTTCATAAACAAAGCCATTTGGTAATGTTGTTTTGAACAGCTGTTCTATGACCTTTGAACCCCTGCCCCCCCTGCAGGTGTGCTCTACGCAGGGCTGATGTTGACTAAGCAGGGGCCAAAGGTGCTGGAGTTCAACTGCCGCTTCGGCGATCCTGAGTGTCAGGTCAGTGTTTAGAGTATTTAGTGTTTCGTTTTTGTGTGTTTTACTGACTACTGTTTTTCTTGGATTAGATAATCAGTACATCAGGCAGTCAATTTTATAGATTAGACTGCACATTTGTTTCTCTTTTTGCCTAAGAAAGATTGCATGCCTGTGCAAAATGCTGTTTTCTGACTGCGGTTACAATGTGCCTTGCAATATAAAATAAAATGATTAATATCATTATTTTGTGTCAGTCACAAAAGCAGTGCATTTTGTAATTGTTATGAGTGGAATAAACTCCATCTTTCCAGTAATGCAGTAAGGTTATTTTCCTCATAAACTCAGGATTCATCAACCTGAACGTGAAAATCATGTGATTTCTATAGGGTAAACAGTATTTTTATCACTAACTTCCAGTGAGAGCAAGAGTGGCAGCGAATTCCAACCCGTGTCAAAACAGTGTATATATCATATGTCAAACACTGCATGGCCACTTCATTAAGTACACCTCCTTGTATCTACCCGCTTTGTCCATTTTATCAGCTCCCTTTAGGTACACTTTGTACTTCGGATATTACAGACTGTGGTCCATCTGTTTCTCTGCATGCTTTATTAGCCCCCTTTTACCCTGTTCTTTAACAGTCAGGACCCCCAAGGACCACCACAGGGTACGTTCTCAGCACTGCAGTAACACTGATTTGGTGGTGGCGTTTTAGTGTGTGTTGCACTGGTACGAGTGGATCAAACACAGCAGTGCTGAGTAGAAACAAGGAAGTATATTTAATTGGGGGACCCGGTCGGTGTATACAGTCAATAGTTCCAGCTCCTCCATGATTGTAGCCTCTCGCTCTTGCTTATGCAGCACATGGATTCTTGTTCAAGTGGAGGCTCTGGAGGGGAACTTTTGATGTTGCTTTTGTTTGCTGTTCATTTGTTTGTCCATAGTTATCACTTGTATATTGCAGTCTTCTGCAATATTTATAGGGCATATGGAGCATAAATGTACCTACTTCATGCATGACATTGGTGCATAAATACACTCTTTTTGACCTTCATGAGACATTGTGTTGTTTCTCATGTGCTTTCTCTGCTTTCTCATGAATTGATCTTGTCTTTCTTCATTTCTGCACTAATATACTGCTGTATTCTCAGGTGCTGCTGCCCCTGCTAAAGAGTGATCTGTATGAGGTGCTAAAGAACACACTGCAGGCTAAACTGGCCTCCGATCCTCCTGTGTGGCTAGACAACAGTGCTGCGGTCACTGTGGTCATGGCCAGTGAAGGCTATCCTGGAGCCTACAAAAAGGGTGTCGAGATCACAGGTAAGATGCTATAAAGTATGGGATTGTGAAAGTAGGGCTGGACATGAGCACGTGCTCAGTTTTAAGTGTGAGTAGTATTTTTAACATAGAAGACAACAAAATGCTAATCCTGGTGTAATAAACAACATATTGGATTATCATACAAAAATACAAACACAACACTTTTTTTAAACACAGAATTAGCTGAAACCAAGCTAAAAACAAGGTGAAACAGAATCCCCACATTAGTATATGTTGTGACTATCATAGCAGCGCAGCACATTTCTAGGAAAAAAACCTTGGAAATTTTTTCTGCTGCAAAATGGGAGCAAAACCAAAAGCGTAGCATTTATATTTTTGTTCAGTATATAAATCCATTCAAACTTTAGATTTTTGTAAGACCTTGCAGTTTTAATGGGCTTTTTATATTCAACATGCGTTATTAAAACTTCGAAACATCTTTTGAAAAATCTATAATTTTTATCCTCAAATTCACTTTCTTTTTTAACTCTGTAAAATTTTAGCACTGGCTATCCAACTCCACAAACTGTCACATTTGTTTGACCTGTTGTGAGTGAATGGCTAGGCTTTTTGTTTTTGTAATCTTTAATAGCATGAATGCCTCAGTTCATTTTGTCAGTATAGTCAATAAGTGTCTATTTTCAGTCCTGTCCAGCACAGTTTAATTTTTTTCCTTATTAAACCAACCTACTACTAAACCTGATAACTAACTGATGACTTGGATCAGGTGTGTTTGAGAAGGAAAACTGAACTGTACACAAGTTCAGATGAGTTTCTTAGATTGTTTCAATTGTAATTTTGTAAAATGGCAAACTCTTATTAGTCTCTGTATGTCTGCAGGTCTGTCTCAGGTCACAGAGATGGGGCTTCAGGTGTTCCATGCTGGCACTGCGCTGAAAGAAGGGGGTGGAATTGTGACCAGTGGTGGGCGTGTTTTGACAGTGACTGCAGTTCGGCCCACTCTGGAGAGTGCCCTGCACAGCGCCAATCAGGGCGTAGCTGCGGTGGGCTTCACCAACGCTGTGTATCGCAGAGATATCGGCCACCGCGCCATCGCTTACCTCACCCGCACCAGGTGCGTGTAAGGAGCTGATCATTACACAGCCTGTATTCTGATCAGAGTAGGAGCATATTTGGACTTAGGAGTGTATTTGTTTTAATTAACAGTGCAGTCACTGAGAGAATAGGAAGATCACTAATTTGAACACAACTGATAGACTCTGCTTACACCTAACAGCTGATATGACTGACCTTAATTCCTATATTTCATGACCGTTATCTGGTATACTGTTCACTCAAGACAAGTAACACTATTAATGGAAGACTGCTTGGGGAAGTTGGAGTTAATAGGATCAGATTTGAGACTCTGTGTTGCCATGTACTTTGTAGTAGTAATATTTGTTTACTTTTTGTAATAAATATGAATTAATATAAACAAGAACTTGTGTCTGTTTGCAAGAATGAAGCACAATGAAATGCATCAAAAGCCAAAGGGTTCTTCATCAAAAGCCAAAAGGGTGCACTGATTCATGTCCACTTTTGTCCATTCACAGAGGACTGACTTATAAGGACAGTGGAGTTGACATAGCTGCAGGAAATAAGCTGGTGGACATAATCAAACCTCTGGCTAAGGCCACATCTCGCACAGGTACTTGTCTTAAAAATTATGAAATGGCCTAGCATAAAATTAAGAAATGACTCTATGAAATAGTTACTTTACACAAGTAGTCAAATACAAATGCTGTTAGTTCAGAGTGTACGTACCGAAAATGGAAAAAAAAATGATTTCACTGCAGAATATTACAGTATTGGTTGCCATATCATCAAATAGGTAAATTGGATTTGATCAAAAGTCAATATTTCACACACTGTCAGATAGTCATTTTGAAAAAGTAGGCTAAAAAAAAACAAAACAGGTTGATCCAGAATGTCACTTTGGGGCAACTGCACGGTCATTAGGTTAGCTGAGTTTTAGAATTTAACCTGAGTAAACCTGACATGGGCTCTTGAACTCCATTGCTGTGTTTATGAAACCTGCAGTTTAAAAGCACAGTTGCAATTTAAACTATACCCAATTGAAGTGTCATTTGACTTCCACTAGATGGTGCTGTATATCTGCTTTAACTGAGGTTTGTCTTAAACCTGCTTTTTGGTTTTACTGAGATTGTAAGTAAGGTTATTGCAGTTGAAGTACATTTTCAGCTGACATATTTTAACATTCTGTACTTTGGCCAATATACTTGATGTCATAATGTTTTGGACTTTATGGCATGTTTTAATTAAATGCTATATTGCAAAATGAAATACACACTGAGGTACTGCACTCAACTAGAGGAAGCATTATTCATTGCAGTCTTGATGAGGCTTTTTCAGAATGTGTTGTTTTTCAGAATGTATTGTTCAAATAGGTGACCTGTGTTTAGGCTATGACTGTTATTGACTCCAAAGGGAAACTGTAGCACACATGCAGTTCATCTCAACATTTATTCTTCATTTTCCCACCTCCACACAAGAAAAAATGAATGAAAGAAAGAAAAACAGAGCACTAGCCAATTTGATGTTATATTCAGTTTAGCAGAAGTTTAGCGGTGGATCAGTTAGACTTGTGCTTGTTTTACCTGAGCAGCTGTGTGTTCCAGAAGGTTTAAGTTACACCTCTGAAGTTACTGTCATAGTCAAACCTGTGTTAAACTTGGACTAAACAGCTGCTAAGATACTAACAGAGCAATTGCCAATGAACTGATTTTACTGTAGGATTAATTAGCAGAGTAATATGATCTTCCCTAAGCTGTGCAGCTATATATATATATAATGAGCGTTATCAATAATAGTTGATTATAATCTAAAATCGATGCAGTTTAATCACCATAACAATTTTTACAACCTGCACAGTTTTACAGTCACGCAGTTAATATGCCCAGTCAGTTTAATATTTTTATTTTGTGCACATCATTATTTTCTTCAGGCTGCAATGTTGACCTCGGAGGCTTTGCTGGGCTCTTTGACCTAAAAGCTGCTGGGTTCGTTGACCCCATCCTTGTAGCTGGAACTGATGGAGTTGGCACCAAACTGAAGGTGCTGACATTTCTTCCTTATCCACAAACCTTCATAAACTGCTGTGTCTGCTTCAAATATTAATTTTCTGCCAACATCCATTTAGATTGCCCAAGCCTGCAACATCCACAACACACTCGGCCAGGACCTTGTGGCTATGTGCGTCAATGATGTTCTGGCTCAAGGGGCGGAGCCTCTTTTCTTCTTAGACTATTTCTCCTGTGGGCATCTGGATGTGGGCGTGGCCTCGTCTGTGATTGGTGGGATTGCGGAGGCGTGTCAGATGGCAGGATGTGCTTTACTGGGTGAGTCACTGTTGTGATTTCCTCTGTAACTAAAAGACATGATAACAAAAACAGTAAACACAGTGGAGTGGTTCTGATATTTTACAGCTAGCAGCTGCTATTGGAGATGCTAACACCATCTGAAAGAAAGTAAACAAATCCTGTTGCCTGGTGAAAATTCACAAATATCAAACAGAGCCTGAATAAAAAATGTCACATTTTTGCAATTCGAAAAATTCACTAAGCAAAAATTATGCATCTAATTCTATTGAACTGAGACAGACCTCCTTTCAGAACTTAAAATGACTTAATTAAAGTGCGTTCCTGAGTCCATTTCTCCCTATTAATTTTACCCCATTAAAAACTACTGCGGTGCGCCAGATGGGCAATTTATGAAAATATATATTGACCAACACCAGCTTTGACCAGCAGGGGACAGCTGTTTTCTTTTTTTCCTCCTTGTCCTCTCAAAAATCACTGGGGAGCTAACTGGTGAACAATTAGCATGCTATTGCTAAGTCTTTTTTTACTTGGTCCCTGAAGGGTAAAATAAAAAAACAAACAAATAAACAAACATCCACCACTGCTAGTAAAGCTATGCCGATGACACGCAGTTATGCATTTTGATTCCTTCTGATGAGCAAGACTCTGTAGACAGATATTGTCAGATATGTCAGATATTTCTCAGTGAATGTCACAAAATTTCTTACAACTTAATAACAAAAAAAACTGAAATACTGATACTTGGTATCAAAACTAAAGAGAAAGATGCTTTATGAGAAGCTCGGCTCTTTAGTTCTGTTTTTTTTTTTATTTGTTACAAGCAGAGTTGATTACTGTAATGCTCTTCTTACTGGGCTTCCTAAGAAAACATCCTGGACATCCTCTACAACACGTAAAATGTAGCAGCACAAATCTTAACAAAAACAAAAAAGATCATATCACTCCTATTTTAAAAGAGCTGCACTGACTACCTGTATTGCTCAGAATCGATTTTAAAGTTCTGCTCCTAGTTTTTAAGGCTCTGAATGACCCTTAGATCTGCAGATACTGGCTTTCTGCAAATATCTTCTGTAAAATACAGAAAACATTGAGAGGCTTCTTTCGGTTCTTATGTTTCTCTTATGTTTTTTCACCTGGTCCCCAAAAAGTGAGGGTAAAAAATTAAACAACTGCCCCCTTGTAGTCAAAGCTGATCTAAGATGCGAAGTGTTAGCCCATATTTTTTCATACAATGGTGAAAAAATGTAGGGAGGAAAAACGTTTTTGATGGCTAAATTTGTACACATGAAGCTAGAACTAGGGACTGAACAGGGCTGAACAGAACAGGCAGAAACAAATCTTACCCTTCAGGGTTTCTGCATAAAACAATTGGTAGCGTTCACCGACTTGAAGGCAGCATAATCTCATTGACTGACTAATGCAGTTTGCGCTCACTGATGTTGCGCATGTGCATAAGGTTCTTGTATAAAGAACACCTCCATTTTCGTCTCACTTGGGAGACATTATTGAGAAACAGTTCATCTCACTGTAAATTCTTTGGTAAGGCTATTTGTCAAGAATGCAAATTTACATTTTCCCCTAAGTCAAACTGAACACGGAAGTCTCATGGCAAATTCTATGCACTCTCATTTGCAAAATTCGTCTGATAGATGGTGTGCCTGAAGCCTGATTTGCATTGTGCATTTTTCCTATTTTTTTATAGTTTCAGAAACCACATAAGCACTTGAGTGTTTGAGTTTGTTTTTTTGCAGAGCTATCGCTTTAAGAAATATATTTGTTCGTGTTCAGGTGGTGAGACTGCTGAGATGCCGGGAGTGTATGGTCCAGGAGAGTATGACCTGGCCGGGTTTTGTGTGGGAGCAGTAGAACGGGGGTCTCTTCTACCCAGGCTAGGAGACATTCAGGAGGGAGACCTGCTGATTGGTGTGGCCTCATCTGGGGTGCACAGCAACGGTTTCAGCCTGGTTCGCAAAGTCCTGGAGCGGGCTGGCCTCCAGTACAGCTCTCCTGCTCCCTTTGGGCAGCCTGGACAAACTTTGGGTACAACTTTTATGAATGAGATACTCTTTCATTTTGGGTCAAAAATCTGAAGTTTCTGCACTGAAGAAAATATTCAAATTCCTCCACATTGGAAACATTTAAGTTTTGGAACAGCGAGTAACTGACCATTGTTTCACTTTTTTATTTTGCAGGCTCTGCTCTGCTCACACCAACTAAAATCTATAGCCGCCTTCTCCAGCCAATCCTGCGCAGTGGAGCAGTGAAGGCCTACGCTCACATTACAGGAGGTGGTCTCTTGGAGAATCTTCCTCGAGTTTTACCCAAAGAACTGGCTGTAGATCTGGGTGAGATGCACATAAACAGTGGAATTTGGTGATCTGGTGTTCATGATTGTCTTATATGATTCCTTCTTAATATCTTATTTTAGATTTATATAGCAATTTATATATTGCTTTAGTGTACGTATACTACTGCCACAATTTATATACTAATTTAATTATAATACAAAGGTAGTCAAACTATAAGAACTACAGAAGCTTGAGTCCTAGATGCACAGTGATTAGTGATTTTTCCTACTCTATTGCATGTAATTTACACTACACAGCAATAGCCTGGAAGAAGCGCTAACTTTGTAACAATAAATATAAAATGAACAATATTTGGACAATGTTTATTAAAATGAAACAAAAGGTACAAGGCAATAGAAAACAATGAACTTATTCTTCCTTTGTTTTGCCCCTGGTCATCGTCATGGTCATGGATTTACCTCAAGTTGGCTTCTTATTTCAGTTTCTGTCTTAAGTGGTGCAACAGTTAACATTCAGGTGCCTGTACAGGTGCCTAAGGGTGCATTTAGACTTGGCAGGTTTGGTTCGATTGAAAAAAACCCTGGTATGAATGCTCTGTTTGTGTGGTTCATTAGAGCAAGTGAGAATGCTGCCATGCAAACATGCTGCAAAATGATCTCTGATGCGGTTAGTTTGAAGTATGAATGCAGCACTGATCAAAGACATCTAAACAGACCAAAGACAGAATGAATTCTTTGGTATGTGGGAAAAGACAAGTTTCTGATGTCGTTTTGACACATGCATGTGTTTTATTGTCTCTTCATAAGCTCAGAATTGGTAATTATAGAACAGATAGTTTCGGTTTTAAACAAGGCTGAACCATGTTTGAGGTCATTATGAAATACTCCATATATTTGACTGCACACATAAGCTGTGTATTGAGGCACCAAGGTTTTGTAAAAGCAGTAAACCACTTAAGGCTGTTAACAGAGATTTCACCCTGCTCTGCATCGTGCAAAACCACAGTAACACAGGGAGCCTTGTGGCTTATTGCTCTAATATCACAACACAGATAAAACAAGACATAAATAGAACCAGCGAGGTAGTAGGCTGCACAAAGGTGAGCCTAGATAGAACAGACAGCAGCACGACTCAAAGTTTGGTGGACGTTATCAGTTATTTTATATCATGAAATCTGCCCAGTCAGTTAAAACGCAACAATGTATGATGTTCTGCTTTGGTCCGGACCAAAAGAACAACAGTACAACGCGAATATAAAAGCACCCTGAATTTAACTGCTGTTCCAATTAAGGTGGAATGGAATATTCAAACAAAAAGGCAGCTGAATAACAAGGAAACTTGTAGAAATTAACACTTCAAACAACATTTAGCACCGGTTTTGCCAAACCTGTGAGGCTACTGTTACAATGCAGTTTTGGCATAGGTTTAACTATATATTTTCTAGTTTTGTTTTTACTGTTTTGCACAATAACAAAAAAGTGAAGTAGCAATGACAAGTAATACAGTAACAATCTGCTGCTGAGCTACAAATAAAAATGTACACAAGTGTCTAAAGTCGCTTTATTTGAAAATATTTACCATAAGAAATTTTAATTGTACTGTGATATAAATTTTTGGCCATACTGCCCGCCACTAACCACCTGGGACCTGGATAAAAGGATTCTGTTACCAGCCCTGGCCTAGCTCTAATAATGTCCACCTGATTTTCACAGGTGCTCCTAAAGTCTTGATGAACTGTTACATTATAGGTAAAGTGTGAAGTAGTCAGTAGTCAATTAGTAAAGACGGCTTTTAGTAAGAGTACATCGCTGCAAACCACAGGAATATTTCAGAGAAACATCTTTGGTGAAATAAGGTGTCATTG
This sequence comes from Colossoma macropomum, assembly GCF_904425465.1. NCBI lineage: Eukaryota > Metazoa > Chordata > Actinopteri > Characiformes > Serrasalmidae > Colossoma > Colossoma macropomum. The sequence continues at coordinate 15,877,281 of NW_023494808.1, forward strand.
AACATGTGCTGCACTGGATGTTGCCAAATTGAGCTAACTATAAAATATTTTTTAAAATGAATGTCTGTATCCTTATTTTTGGCCTGTAAGATCCTTAAAGGTTAGAACTCACTGTTGTCTTCACAGACAGTTGTATTAATACCAGTCTGCTTTCAGATGCTACGCGTTGGAGAATTCCTCCAGTGTTCTCCTGGCTCCACAAGGAAGGTTCTCTCTCAGAGGAGGAAATGGCCCGCACCTTCAACTGTGGACTGGGAGCGGTGCTGGTAGTGGGCAAACAAGAAGCTCAGAGGGTCCTCAGACAGCTACAGGCCGAGGAGGAGGCGTGGATCGTAGGCTCACTCACACACAAAATGCCTGGTAAACAAGCCATGGGAAAGTACTGCCACTTATGGTTCACAGCACATATATTACAGTGAAATAAGTTAACCCTTAGAAATGTAGCATTAATATAATAACTGCAGCTTCTACAGGTTAAAGAGAGGGAGAAGCAAACATTTACTGACCCTACCCACTGAATGTGCAAATACTGTACAGTTCCGTGCAAAATGGGTTAGATTGCAGAGTTGAAATTTTCCTGTTGTGGGTCTAGTAAGTGTCACTTAATCTTAATCTTAATAAGTGTTCTATCAGTATTTCTTCACTCTTTACTTTTGTGCAGCCTACTACCTCTTTAACTCTTTCATCCTTCAAATCTTAAAACCAACCAGTTTTACCAACCCAAAAAATCCGTTCCCAAAGGAGTCACTTACCTTATGTTCCCCTTTCAAAGACACACTAACAATCATACAAGTAACTACCCAAACACCTTAACTGCCTAGTAATTTTTTACATTTTTGCACCAACAAAGATTAAACTTAAACTTGGTTTAAATCAAGGTTTAGCTATTATTTACTATAGTTGCACCAAAGTTTTAAACTAGTTTAAAATTAGTCAGGGTTACATTTAAAACACCATTTTAGTCCTGGAGTACATTTACAGTGAATCTAGATTACATTTAAACCTGTTGCACCTTTACTTTCAAAGTTTCAGGGATTAAATTTAATCATCCATTTAAGGTGGTTTAAATTTACAAAATGTGTTTAAAAATGGCAGTTCTTTGCAAAATGGAAAATCTGTCTCTAAGTGAAACTATATATATATAAAGCATCTCAGAAAACTTGCTTTTTAACTTTTAGCTTATTAGCACTCAAGTAGCTTTTGTGACTGTCTCTGAAATAGAAGCAGAAAAAGCACCGCAGTTGGATCACAATAATCCATCTATCCTTGCGGTTACAAGTTTCATGTATATGAAGTAAACAACTGAAGACTAAATACACCCCATTTACGGATGCGTTATTGTTTTAATAGTTGATCTAGGTTGAACAGTGTGGCAGTTATCTAGCAAACAGGCTACTCTAATATAATATTTGAAGTTTGGCTTTAGATTTGAGTAATTATGGGGCATTAACTGTAAAAGCGCAACAGAGTAACATTCAGAGTCTGTATTTAAAATATTTGTATTTAAATTAGCAACAGGCTTGTGTATAATTTAAGCAATATTCTGTAGTTTGGCTGAACGACCCCCCATGACGCCGAGCCTGTGAGGTGTAATAACACCTTAAACACCTGAATTCTGTGTTTGCTGCTTGTGAGAAGCGGAAAATACAACCAATTTCTAAGACTGAACTTTAGAGATGTGGTCTCTGACTTCTGCACAGTACTATATATTAGGCTAAAGTGATAAGAGAACCACTTTTCCCAGAGTGTTTTAGTAGACCGTATTTATAGGTTTCTATGAAAATGCTTGTTGTGTATTTCTGGGAATCTAATTCCCATTTCTGTAGTAATATACTCTTTAAAATAAAGGCTCCTAAAAGTTGTTACTTCTAGGAAAAACGGAAGGTTCTTTAGGGATCCAAAAGTGGTTCTTGTATTGCATCATTCCAAAGAACCCTGTGTGGCTACTTTCACGTTACCAGGCTGAAGTGGCACAAATCCATTTTTTTGCCTTAAAGTGACAGATTTTTTTTCAGAGCAGTTTGAACACACACATTTCAAATCAGATCTGAGCTACTGTTGTATGTGATCCTAGATCGGATACATATCCAGTTTGTGGCCATGGAACCTCCGATCCGAATTCATGAGGGATGAAATGAGCCAGTAAATGCTACAAAAGTAAATGCATCTGACCCTTTTTCACCCTCATCTTGCTCTAACATTAAACAGCTAAGAGCTGCTCAGAGCAAGTTTTCTTCGCAATGAAAGCTTGTTCTGTTGGTTAGTTTGTTGTTTATGATGAACCTGGTTTGTTCGCTTGATGTTATTGATTAGGATGTGAACATGAGGGTTGTTTCAGGACACAGGTTCGCTCATATTATTTGACAGATTTGAGTCACTTACCTACACTAGTGTGAACCATTAAGATTTTTGAGCAATTCATTGAGCAACAAAACTTGTAATGTGAACATTTATTCCAGTTTATTACAGTCATCTGTTTGTTTGTTTGTTTTTTATTTAAATAAATAGGTGGCGAGGCTGTGGTGATCAGAAATCTGGAACACAGTCTGAGGGCCGGCCCCAACCCCTGTCCTGACACCAGCGTCCTGCAGAACGGAGCTTCTCACACAGATTCCAGTTCTCGCAAGAGGACCAAGGTAGCTGTACTCATCTCTGGGACTGGTGAGTATCAGCTTAATTATTTATCAAGTATTATTTTATAAAATGTCATCTATAGTCATGTAATCTTTAAGTAAGGCACAAAGCAAAGTCGAACTTGATGATGGCCAGTGTAAAAAGTGCTCAAGACAGTTTGACTGTTTTAGTATTATAGTATTATTACATTAGTAGCACTATAAAAGGTGAGTGGAATTATGTGTAAGCTCCTGACACTACAGCATTAACAAATAGCTAAAATAATACAAGTAAATACTGATATATTTTGGTGTGTGTGGCAGGCACTAACCTGCAGGCCCTGATAGAGCAGACCAAGAAGTCATCCAGCTCTGCTGAGATTGTCGTGGTCATCTCAAATCGTCCAGGTGTGCTGGGCCTGAAGAGAGCTTCAATGGCAGGCATTCAGACACGGGTACGTTCCTCTCACTATTTTCGTGATACATAATGTTTGTGATGAACGTTATGCTTCTCTGAGCGTGTCATGTATATCGTCAGTAATTTAAAATGTGGCACTACTCTTGCATTGTGTCAAAATATTGATACATATTGTGTATCCTGAAAATGTCTTTAAATATCATATGATATTTTGCCATATTGCCCACCCCTAATATGCATTTATCAGTTTCTCTCCCTTCACTGCTAGCACCATTCACGTTTTTACTGTGTAATAAGTGGTTTATTCTTTTCAGGTACAGTGAATTACCAGTAGCCTTTTTGCCCCAAGTACTTCCTGTAATGTCTTGCAGTCTGTCAGAATATGTGTACATGTTGACATGTTTTTACAGTCTGTTACGTTCCCCTCAGATGTAGCTAGGGGTGGAGGGGAAATAACATGGCATGTGATGGAGATGGAAGGGAAGGACACAAGTACACAGTAGTGGCGTTTGCAAGCAAGTCTTTAGTTTGCTTCTCACTTGCAAAAGTGTCTGATACAGGAACAATATATTTGCAAGGAAAGAGGGTTAATATAATAAGCTGAGCTGAATGCGTATAGATTAAAAGAAAAGGAGTTAACTAACCACCAAGTATGCAAGAACATTGACTAAGGGGACCCAAGCAACTGCAAGGGTGGACAGAGGAAAGAAATGAAACAAACCAAAAAACGAACCAAAATCTAATCTGCCTAGCCAAGTCTAATCCTCACCAAAATACAACGGGTGGCACTCGCCCCTTACCTGATGTGTCTAAACATTCCGACCACTATTGTGTATGCATATGTATAGGCGCGCCCAACTTGCCTGTCTACACATGCGCTGAGAGAGAGAGAAAACAGTAGAGAGAGATAACTAGAGAGGGAGCACGTGAGACTAGCACTACTGGTTACATATTCACGGCTAAAGTAACACAGCTTGATACTACAAGTCTCATGCACGCTAAACGCTCCCCTCCATAACTAGTCTCAGGTGAGTCCTTTTATCTGCCAAGGCCCGCCCCTTGGCAGAAAGCAGCCATCCGGATTGGTAGAGGGAAGAGCACAGCCAAGCATATGTTGTCCACATTGGTCCTTTTATCCACCCCTGCACCACGATCTGGTTGGGTGAAAGAGGGGAGGGAGAGAGAGAGAGAGAGAAAAAAAGAAAAACAAAACATACGTGCATCGCAGGCACGTAACATAGTCGATATCACTGACTTTGTCATTGCAACTGCGGATGCACCAATACCACCTTTTCCCTTCCAATACCGATACCTAATCCTCAAGTATCTGACACCAATACTCACTCTAATCTAAGTACTCCAGCTATTCTAATCTAATTACTCCACTTAATATTTATACTATTTCCTCCTCTTTTGACCAGGGTATATATTGGTTTTTCCATCTGAATTTACATGACCAAATCGTAAGGCAAATTATTTAGTAACTGCATGAAATTAATTTAAATTGTTTATTTATTTTAAAAGCTTCTCTCAAATTAACAGAAAATGTGTTTTATGATCGTACACATATTGCTATACGCTTACAATTTACTGCTGAAAGCCAAAAATCTTAGACACTCTTTATTATTTCATAAAAATAATTTTTACAGAGCAGATCACTGAAAAGATGCCATCTGTTTATAGTTTATAGCCCATATTTGGGGAAAAATGGGTCGACTTTCAGTAAACAAAACAAATTGTGAGTTTAGCTTCTTCTGTTATAAGGGTTTAAAATTACATTACCCATCTATTTGACTGGAAAGAAGACAGTTACAGCTCTCATATGACAGCCACCTTTTGAATGTAGCTTATGAAATATGAAAGTTATGAAGAATATGACAAAGTGCGTTTTAGAACCACCGGTGGTCCCAAGGAGTCGAAAAGGTTACATTTTTTTTGGTAAAAACAGTGTTTTGTGTCATATTAAGCCTGAATGAATAGCATTTACAGTTTGGATAACTTCACAATTGAATGGTTTCAGAGCTATGAAAATGTGCTATGCTCTTTGTGACTTTTTGTCTCAGGTTTGAAATAATCCAACATCAGCATATTGGTTGCTTTAGTTAAGCGCCATCTGCTGGCACAAATGCAATATGGCTGTCGCAGGCTGCTGCAATGCTTACTGCAATGCTTACTGCTAATGTATTTTTGCTTGCACCAACCCTCTAGGTGGTGGACCATAAGCTCTACGGGAGTCGAGCTGAATTTGATAGCACTATAGACCATGTCCTGGAGGAGTTCGGAGTGGAGGTGGTTTGTCTTGCTGGCTTCATGAGAATCCTCACTGGGCCCTTTGTCAGGAAATGGAATGGTATGGAAGCGAACTTAAACACCAGCTAATGTATAAGTATGCTCTCATACTAAGCCCTCTGTATTATTAACCCTCTATGGCTGTGCCTGGTGGGCTGACATAATGAAGTGTAAATACATTAATACTGGGACAAATGGCTTTTCTTTTGAGATGCTTTGCCAAGGAATTCCTTGCAAATACATACTGCAGAAATATTAGCTACCATTTATTAACTTTAACCTGTCCTGGCAAGCTAAGCTAGCACTAGCAATGGCAACAGGCTAACAGCTCTGCACACAATAGTACACTGTTTTTAGCTATATGAGCTATTAGCTGGTTAGTTAAGCTAGTACTAGGCTAAGAGCTCCACACACCATTAAACAGTTTACTAGACAGATGAGCTGTTACCTGACTAGCTAAGCTAGAACTAGCATGACAACAAGCTAACAACTTCACACACCATATTAATCTGTTTATTGCATATATTTAACTGGGCCCTGCAGGACAGCTGCCGAAAGGATCCCAGCAAACAGGGGTCCATGAGGGATCCTTCTGGGCCATGTGGGGCAGCTACAGCTGTGTTTTGGTGGTAACCAGCTGTTTTCTGTCTGACAGGCAAGCTGCTGAACATCCATCCATCACTGCTGCCTTCCTTCAAAGGTGTAAACGCACAGAAGCAGGCCCTGCTCGCTGGAGCTCGGGTCTCTGGCTGCACCGTCCACTTTGTGGCTGTAAGTTAACCCTCTTCAGGGCATCTGTGAAGGTGCAGAGCACTATCAACCAGTGATGTAGAAACAAATGTAGTCTTTTTGATGTGTTTTTTTCAGTGAAATACACCCATTGTTATTTTAGCAGGTTCACTTGGATTACTGGTTCATTTGTCATTCTACAATTGCAGACTGTAGTTCATCACCTGTTTGTCTGCATAATCTGTTAGCCCCCCTTTAAGGGCATCCTTAATGGTCAGGACCCCCAAAGGAATACCACTGAGCGAGTGTTATTTGGTTGGTGGGGGTCCTGACAATGGAAGAACAGGGGGAAAAAGGGGCCTAACAAAGTATGCAGAGAAACAGGTGAGCTACAGTTTATAATTGTAGATCTACAGAGTGCACCTCTAGTGCTCAGAGGTGGTTCCAGGACGCTCTCAGAACACAGTTTGTCTTGTTTTTTCATTCCGCTACAATCATTTATTCTTTTGTATCCATCAGAAATGTTATTCTTAGAACAGTAATAATGGCCAGGTTAGTATGTTGTTGGTCTGACATATTTAGATGTTCGACAATTTGTAGATTTGTAAAGCTGTACATTTCTAAATATTAATGAAATGAAGTCAAGTGTGTTGGATGGTGGCTTTCCAAAGGTGGTACTGGAGATCTCAGGTTTGAAAATTTGGATTAGTGTCCCAACATTTTATTTTTTTTTCTTTGAAGTGGGGGGGGGGGTTAATGAAAGTCTTCTGGTTTGCTTTTTAGATTACATGTGGGCATTTTCCATTTTCCTTAGTCAGAGTTAACATCCTCAGTAATTACAATTTACAACCTTCAGTCGAACATAGCATTTTCACTTGGTGTAATTTCACCAGGGACACCCAAACTTTTGTATACAACTGTAGTTTGGTCCATTTTGCTAAGACTAATTGATGCAGTATAAGCTTCCATAGTAGCTTCAGAGCAAAACTAAAGAAGCAAACTAAGGACGCGGAACACCTCGGCTGGCTGACTACATTTGTGGTTCCACCCAACTATTGCTTTAGCTTTTTACAGCTTAACCTTTTTAATTGTCTTGTATTTAACATTCTACACACTATTCTGAATCAACAGGAGGAGGTGGACGCAGGAGCCATCATTGCGCAAGAGGCCGTTCCTGTGCTGATGAATGACACAGAGGAAAGCCTATCAGAGCGCATCCTAGAGGCAGAGCATCGGGCCTTCCCCACCGCTTTAGAACTCGTAGCAAGCGGAGCGGTCAGGTTAGGGGAGGACGGACGCATCATGTGGAACCAGTCAGCGTAGAGATAGAGCAGCAAAACCTAGGGCATGTTCAGCAGAGCTAAATTATAATGATTACACTTGGTCAGCTAACATACAGGATCTAATCCAGCATTAATTGTTCCTTTGTCTTGTAAACAAGGCTCATTTAGATTTCCATTGCTGGGGGCACAATTTAAATCCTGTGACATTTCATTTCATCCCTTTTTGTTGCCTTTTTTGCTGATAAATTGTAGAATGCTCTTCTCTCAGTTTTGCAGGGAGTTTAATTGTTACATCTTTCTATATCATGTACTTCTGAACATTCCATTTAGAATGAAAAATTCCATTAGTGACTTTTTAATGGCTCACTGTGTTGTGTTGCAGGAGTTATTTTGACACTACTTAAATATTCTTTAAACCCCCTGGTGTGAAAGATACATTGCATTAGAGTTTCTCGGCTCTTAAAAGCAGAAAGAAGATATACAAGTCATGTCTGATGGTGAACTGCAATAGAACTGTACAGTTGCTTTTTGCATGTAACAGTAGGTACTGTGACATTTGCTTGGCACTGCTGGTATTAAATCTTGATATTGAACTTGCACAACTGTAACAACTTTGGTCTTGGACTTTATTTCTCCTATGAAAGTTTAAGAATGAACCAGTGTAACATAACTGTAGTCATTTTCTTGCAGTGGTTAGTTGACAGTTTTGAGCCTTCTGTGCCTCTAGAGAGAATTTGGTGTGTTGATGAATTCTGTGCTGCTGTTGTAGAGTAATGGTCGTAGTTTCAAATTTGCATTATATAAATCAGCTTATTCACAAAATTCAACAACTGTCCATTGGCTTCTATTATAAGTGACTTGTGAGTGAAAAGGTTTTCTGTTCTTTTCCAAATACAGGAAAAAGTCAGTTATTGTTCATGTTTATCACAGTTTCAATACAGATACAGCATATATAGATCAGGATTTAAAAAAAGACTAGAACATCTTGAATTCTATATAATCTTTGGCTCATGTAATGTGTAATTCTTTTCAGCTGAAGCATCACTGAGTGGGATACATGTACCTCTATACCTTTTAGCCAGGATAGGGTTTCCCATGGAGAATCTCACAGAGCAAGTCTGGAGAAGGAATTTAATAAAGAGGTAAGAAGTAACACTGGAGACCACCCCACTCCACTGCCTCCTCTCAGTGAGCTCAGATTGCTGTTTGTTTCATGACACTTAAAAGAAACTCAGGCCAGCTCTCCTTCACTCATTTGGAAAGAGGATTTCAGTCAGTATGTAGAACACTACTGATTTCAGTATTCACTGTCCGGTCGTGTCACTCTTGCTGAAGCGCAGGATGGACAGCTTCTCTCTTCCAGCCTGACGGGACAGGCACACCTTCCCTCTCAGTCCAGATTCCCCTAGAAGAGCTAAAATCTCCTCTACATGAAGAGACAGAGTCACATCAGCAGCAGTTCAACAGAAGTAACTAAATAAATCTATGTTGAAAATTTAGGTACTGACAAATAACTTCACCAGCAGTGTTGGGGGGTTCACATCAAATAAGTGAATGAATGAATAAATAAATATATATATATATATATATATATATATATATAGTAACTACCCAACGCTGTTTGCCAGTACAAAACACAAATACTACAGTTTGATGCATCATGGTAATACACATTTATTTTAAAATTCCAGTATACACAGTTTTTCCCCATTACATCAAATCTAAGCAGTCAGCTAGGACATGTTTGTCTGAATTTGCTTCTTTTGTTTTGCAGTCGAACTACAAGGCTAATGTAACTAACACAATGTTTTTTTGATTATAGATAACACTATTGTATCAGAAGCTCTAAAAGCAAGTCTACTTGGTCATTTAATAACATGGTCTAACGTAGTTCTATATAATGAACTGATTGACTAATGCTCATGTCACATCATCCACAGTAGGAATGATAGGAAGACACATTATAAGAATATGGTCATGGGCACCTGAACTGCCAATTAGCGCAATAAAACACTAGAGGATAATCAACATTTAGACCATTGTATTGTCAATCTAGATGTAATAAGACCCTTTGTTATTTACTTTACACTCCATCATGACTTCAAAGTGAGTCAAGTAAAAACTCTCTGCTGATGCTTTCACATTAAAATCATTTGGCGTAATATAACACAGGACAGTCTCAATGGTATGTCAACCATGTATGCAGAAACCACAATTACTGTAAATAATAAAACAAAAAAAAAACTTTTGATAAGTATCTCATAAGAAGCGTGCCAAGTATCTTCGTCATCCTACCTGGGTTGTTATCTGACACTGTAACAAGGTAGAACAGGCCCTGATTGGAAAGTAACTGGGGAACCATGGGGAAGAATCTGTCCATCACCTCTCTGCCTCTCTCTCCTCCAGCCCAAGATGCCTCAATGCCATGACTGCCCACCTGTACAGAAACATTCAGTGATATCAGGCAAGAACATGGGGATGCCTCAGTAATTGCAACCCCACAATGGACTCTGAATCATTTGAAGGGTACAGTTTAGAGCAGTGGTTTTCTGTCGGCTTCATGTTAAGTCACTCACTCTAGGTTGCACATTGCCTTGAAAGTTTAAATGGAAAATAGACTATAGAAGTTATATTTATTGTTGACATTATCAATAATGTTCAATAACTTTCAGTCTTAGTGTAGTGTACACCCAGCTTAACTCATTCTGTAACATATGTACCTCTTTGGACGGTGTAACAACATATGGAGGGTTGAAAAGAAGAACATCCACCTTTCCATTTAGTCTAGGCAACAAACACTCAGTCTGAGAAGCAAAAGGACAAACACAAACAATTCATAACCACTTCTATGAAAAAGGCATACTTGGGCTAACATCAAAGGCAGTACTACAATACTAGACACAAGGGACACACTTTGATGGGCAACTACAGACGTATGGCCGTATGCATCTATGTCCACTATTGGAAAAGAAAGGAAGCAGAGAGAACTGAATGTGTCTCACCAAATCTGTAATGACTGGCTGTAGATCAAGCTTATTGCAGCAAGACGTCTCTGCTGTGCATTCGGCCGCTGCCGGGTTCAGGTCAGTACAGCTTTGACATGCAAGCACACAAACAGACAAAATAAACATAAAATGGCAAAAACACCATGAAGCTAGTCAGGTTGTGAAAATATGTCAAAGGAAGAGATTCAACTACATCAACTTTGGAATACTAGGTTAGATTATAGTAATATTACAGTAATACTGTATAAATGGCCCTTTGCATGTTTAATTGGTTCTTATATTTGATAGACAGTTATTTATGGATCTTAAAAGAACCTTTTTTAAAATGGTTTTAGATACAGTCATATGAACACCCCTGGTCAAATTACATGTTTTGTTGATCTGAAGTGAAAATAAGTGAACACATCCTCTACAGAGAACAAACCTAAATCATTTTAATATATTTACAGCAACATTATTTACAGAATTTAACATATTACATGTACCTTAACTTCTATACAAGCACATTTTGTTTATGTTAATATGTTACACTTAGCAAATAAACAGAAGTAAACAGTAATTGTACATTAAAATGTGCAGAAGTATGTTCTCTGTAGAGGATGCGTTAACTTTTCACTTAAAAATTAAATAAATTAATTCAAACATTATTTAACCAGGGGCACCAAAACTTTTGCATATGACAGTAGCACCAAAAAGTGTTACTACAGTTCCAAGTCATAGAGCCCGTTTTGCTAAGAGTGTTTTAATAAACAGTAGCTATATTTGAAATATTCGTTTTGTTTTACTGCAGTGTGGCACTTCTTGAACATAAATATGTGAAGCTATTTGTGATTTTCTATATTCATTCTACATACATCGATCCTCCACTGACATTTGTACATTTAGTGTATTTTAAAAATCATTTTAAATTGCACCTAAATAAACAAACTATGGTGAAATTTGAAATTTCATAATGGTTTCCTACTGAGTCACAATCAGATCAGTCACTGAAGTGATTTACACCCCTGGGGGCTGGCTGGGCTAACACAACAGACATGTATTATACATGTAAAAAGAGGTGATGTTAAAATGATTCATCAATTACATATTGTCACACAAGTCACACTCACAGATAGAACGCTTCAGGTCCAATCACAGATGCCAGGAAGGCAGAGACCACACCTGAGCCACTGCCCACTTCCAGACAAACAGCAGGTCTAAACACATGGAAAATCCAATTAGATCACAGTAAGATCAGATGTCTAGAGAGCAGGGAGGACGTTCTTGCTTCTAAGTCACAAGTGTCAGACTGCAGTCCTCCAGTATAAGCCAATTAGCAAGATCTTTATGAACTGAATTCAAGGCATTAGAAGATGGAAAATGCTTATCAGAGCTTATCTCTGCAGAGCTGTGGCCTGGAAGGGACCCAGTTTGACATTCCCTGTCTAGGTCTTTTGTATCAGTCAATGAGGGAAAAAAAGTAGCATGACCTTTTAAACAAGCAAGGTAGCTTGTTAGCATGACCTAAATTGATGTCTACAGAAATACAAACTTCTATCCTTACCAGGGGTTGGCAACCTAAATGTTAAGAAGAGCCATTTTGTCAAGTTAACAACAACAATCTAACCATTTTGGGAGCCACAACATTTTATGCACATTTTATTGAAGTAACATTTCACCATTTTGGCTGTAAATATGTCTCAGTATGTGCTAATATCCTAGTATAGGCTGAAAAATATAATATAAACAAAACTCCAGACTTACTTTGCTCTGCTTTAAGCTTAGTTCAGCTATAGCCGCTTTTCCCACATCTCAGACAGGAAACTTTTCCGCAAAAATTGAATAGTTTCTTGTATAATTTCTCTTAACATTTGATTTTTTTCGAGGCTGAAGTCAGCTTCACATTTACCAGCTTCTTGTTTGAATTTTCCTGTTCCACCTTAAGTCGTGCCTGAAGTGCCAGAATGTAGCTAAATATGTAGCTAACTGTTGCACCATTTAAGGTGGAATGGGACAATTTGAACAAGAAGCTGGAGAGTGACAAGCTGACTTCAGCTTTGCAACTTTTAAGTGTTTCACAGTTTCTCATTGCTGATTAAATGTATCAGGAAACCAGCTGGAGTGCTTATAAATGCAAATAAGTCCATCCCTCTCCAAATTATCAATGTTCTTCTTAAATCTTTCTCTTTGCTATTTCGTTAGCTACTAGCTACGCAAGACTTATGAGTTGCTATGGTGACCAGCAGTCTGCAGCAGCTTTCATGGTTAAAGGTTGAATAAGCAGTTTTATATATAACTCCTGCGTTTAAGACTATTTATAGTTAAAACTGTGTTAGAATGATCAGCAGTGCTTTATTTTACTGCAAAAGAGGATTATTTTATTTTTACCTAGAAATCTAATTCTGCTGTGGAGCCACAGGGCAGTAAAAGAGCTGCATGTTGCCGACCGCTGATCTCACAAACCTTGTTAATAAGTGCTATATACTTTATCCATTAACATCCATGGCCTTATTTTCTTTGTTTTCAAAATTTTTACATTTCCAGCTTCCACAGGAACTATGATGTTATTTGGTGAAACTATCAAGTAGAGCTGGGTAATATGGCAATAATAATAGTAATAATAATAATAATAATAATATCACAATACTTTAAGTTTGTCACAATATTTATTATTTCTGATAATCATCTTGTAAATTGGAACAGAGAAAGTAGCGCACCATTTATAACATACTTTCCAAAACTTTGAATCCAAGTATTTGTAATATTTTACCTTTATTAAATTAAACAGGATTAATTTTGCTCTCTTTGTAATCAAACATGCAGGTGAAAAGTGTTTTTCACTACTGACAATATCCATGATAAGTGCAGAAAAGCTATCTGTGACATATCGAGACGTAGCTTATCACAATCACGACAAATACTGTCATATTGCCCAGATGTACTATCGAGTGAAGCCAACATAGTTTTCAAACACCTCATCACAGCTATGTCACTCTTTAGACACCCACCTCCTTTGCCTCAGCAAATCAGCATCCACTTCCAAGGCATCAATCAAAAGGAAGGAGTCTTCTGCTGGCTCATACACCCCAGAGAAAGGCCCACGACCAGCATGGGCATACAAGGGAGTCGGGTACATCAGTAAAATATGTCAAGTAAGGCAGATGTGAAACATTCCTGATAAAAGAGGGAGAAAGCATTAGGCCAGGCATGTCAAACTGGGTACCTTCCAGGCCAAAGTGCTGCAGAGATTACCATTTACCCTCATATAACGCTGTGAATTCAGTTCATGAATGCTTCGCTACTTAGCTGATGAGCTGAATCAGGTGTGTTTAATGAGGCAGTGTGCTGAAGTCTGCAGTGGTTTTGTTAGCCATCCTCTAGCCTAGCGGTCACCAACCCTGCTCCTGGAGATCTACTTTCCTACCAATTTTAGCTCCAACCATAATCCATAACACTTGATCCATCCACTTATTGCCTTCAGAAGTCCTGCAGGAAGGTAGATCTCCAGGAGGAGGGTTGGTGACCCCTGTTCTTGCCCTGCTTCAGCAGTCAGTTTCTGCTCACAGAACCGCTCTTGGCTGGGTGAAAGAGCACTCTCCACCTAAACCCCTGCAGTGTTGCTGGGCCTCATGCGCTCATACCAACGCCATATACATACTACCATGGCAAAGTCACTACTGTGTTGAAAGTGGACCTTTCACCATCTAAATATCATCAACTGTGGTTCTGCAGTCCAAAACTGATTAATGATCAGTGAGGACTAACAAACTGTACATGACTACAGATGGGCTACAACAGTCGTCACCAACCCTCCCCCTAAAGATCTACTTTCCTGCAGAATTTCGTTCTAACATGCCCCCTTACCTCATACTGATGCATCTGGATCCAGCCAATCCAGGAGTTCTGAAAAAGCTAAATAGTTGGAGCAGGTGTGGCAGACTGGGGTTGGAACTAGACTAAGCAAGAAGACAGCTCTATAGGACCAGGGTTGGTGATCACTAAGCTACATTCTGTAATTGTACACCTATGCAATTGACCATTAACAGGAGAGGGGCACTTACGGCTGGATTTCAGCATAGTTTCGTGATTTCTTTGCTCCTTTTAAACCAGGGGTGCACAACTCCAGTCCTCAAGGGCCAGTGTCCTGTACATTTTGGTAGATGCCCTACTCAAACACGTCTTGTAAACCTGTCAGTTAACACAAATTGAATCAGGTGTGTCTGAGCAGCAAGATCACCAAACTCTGCTGGACACCGGCCCTCCAGGACTGGAGTTGTGCACCCCTGTACTAAGCCTACATTTGCTGCTGAATTCAGTCAGGTGTGTTTCAGCAAGAAAATCAACAAACCGTGCAGACTGCTGCCCTTCAGGACCAAAGCTATAAGGTTGGCAGAGAGTGCATACCAGTGGTAAACAGCCCTAGTCCTGGAGATCTACCTTCTTGGAGAGTCCTGTTCAGGGGTGCTCAATCCTGGTCCTGGAGAGTTTTAGCTCCAACCCCAATCTAACGCCTCATCCATGTTTGGAAGGCCTTCGGAGACATCTGAATATCAGAGCCAAGCATAATAGATCTGAAATCTCCAGGGTGGTAGATTTTTAGGACCAGGATTGGGCCTCCTGGTCTAGTTAATCACAGTCCTTGCTAATCTAGGAGATGTTTGCTGCAGGTTTCAGATGAACTCTGTAAGGAAAAGTCTATCTCCAGGAGCAGGATTAGTGACCACTGGTGTGCAAATGGGTAGATGGGCGTTTCTAACAATGTGGATGTCTGAGGTTACATTAAAGTCAAGACGTGCACTGTTAAACTGATATAAACAAAACGACTGTTAAAATCAGCTAACCCACAAAATCTCACCACAGCCCCAGGTCCCTCACCAAAACCACTGTAAAAGGGCTGCTGAGCACGCGAGGGGAATGTTTTCCTCTTTAGTTTTATAGTTTTATTTTCTCGGAGCTGACATGCAACGATGCTGATAGTTAAAAGGCCCAAGAGTGTGAAAGCTGTTATACAAAATGAGAGGATTAACAGAAATCGGTTGTCTGACGTCTGGGCGAAATTTACAGTGTCTTAAACGAACTATATAAATCTCTATAACTGTCCATCTTCAGCGCACCAAGTCTTTCATCACGCATAATACAGTTTACATCAGTTTGGCTGAATTTAACAGGCTAACTAACAGTACAGAATGGTGTTCAGACGAATGCATCGACACAGAAACACATTTTAATTAAGCTGTAGATAAGCTGCCAACCCCGGCGTAATAACATACTTCACTGTCAGCCACGCTGGCTGAACTGACAAGAGTCATTCACAAAAAAACACTAAAACAACGGACATAAACGTTTTTCTGATAATATCTAGATATACTTTTTAAGAAAAGTCCCAATAAGTGATGAGAAATCAGCCTTAGAGCTTCCCGTACCTTTTCGCCTTTCAACCGCACTGTTTTGAAAAGCCACATGTGCGTCTTTCCACTTCCGGTTGCTCCCTCGAAGCATTGTGGTAGTTGTAGTTTCAGTGAGAGTAACGACTAGGGCTGCTCGATTCCGGAAATTCCGGTTTTTGGAAGATTATTCATGGGTTTTCTGCGGTTTATTAAGAATATTTAGGGTTTTAAGAGGTTTGTTAAGTTGGAGCCATTTAAGCTAACTGCAGTAATTTTCCACAGTCATTAGATATCCATGCTGCAACAAACAGAATTAGATGGCTAATTAGATAAATTAAGTAGTTTTTTTTTTCATAATGGCCAAATAATTATTAATAATAATTAAATCACAACTATTTATATAACAGTTGTCAGCTAAACATTCATTGTCATGAGAGCCCTTACAATGGGTTTTTGTTCAACGTTTAACACACTGCACTACACTGAATGCAGATAAACAGGACTACTTATGCTCTTTGTAATGAAACATGGAGTCTGACGATATCCACAATGTGCTTAGAAAAGCACTCAGTGACAACACGTAATTCATAATGATAAATACAGCCATATTGCTCACCCCTAAGTAGACCTACACTGTCAATCAAGTTCATAATATGCCATTATGATTTATGGTGTGAATGATGAGGGATCTTGACATTAACTTCATATGCTACCACCTCAGTTGTTCCTCAAGGACACAAGATATCAGTTTTAAATGACTTATTTGACCATAGCAAGGCAATTTAAGGACCTCTAGCTAAATTATCTTAGCTAACTAAAAGGAGATAGCTAACTCTAACTTTTCCTGAGTCTTCTTAGTCAACTCTTTTGCTTCAATAAATGTGGCAATGTTGACTGATTAAGCCACAATTTCATACTTTGTTTTCCACTCTGTCCATAGTATCTGTTGTCTATCTATAAAAGTAAATAATAATGAAATAAATTAAATAAAAGTTCAAAGCTTTTGCATCGACTCCCGAGTCTCAAATGCCTGAGTTCAGAGAATTGACTCGTTTTGAGATCAACTCCCACCTTGTAATGGTTAGTCTGCATTGACTTCAGAGCTTATTTCACCTTTCGCCAAACAAAGCCATAATAACTGGGTCTTTAAGGAGATTCACACACAGTGGTTAACATATAGCTACACACACACACATATAATATATATATATATATATATAAATATATATATATATATATATATATATATATATACATATATATATATACATATACATTTGCACTTGTTTTTTTTTTAATATTTACCATTATTTATCATTTCAAGGAAGTTCTGAAATTAAATTATAATGAGCAAACTGTTTCCAGTAGCATTTGTAGCCTGCATGTCATGGTTACATAATGGCTTGAAGATGTAGGGTGTGGAAGAAGCCAAACCAACAATTTGTGGTATTTTAATTTTGCAATCTACGGCTTGCCCTCGCGACCCGAAGAGACATGCTGGCGTGACCATTTTTCTTATAATCCAGCTAGCAGATTTAGCATATTATGTTACCAGACTAGTCAGTTTACTGTTGGTGTTGAAGGTGGCGCCAGTGGCTCTCCAACCAATTTGATTTTCTACCTATGATTTGTAGGCCAACTTTTAAAACAAATACACAGTCCTGGACAATTACAGACTAGCAGAGAAACATGAACAATTGCCCACCTATGCCTTTAGTTTGACAAAGATGGCATTTTACCACAAGCAAACTTTTCTTTTGAAATCTCCCACCCCCTTTATTTGCTCTGGGATATGGGGAGGCACTCCAGATGGTCTCAGTTAGACACTCCAATGTGCTGTTTTACTCATTAACAGTCCCCATTCAGTCCGAATTATAGACACGAGAGGGACACATAAAAGAGAGGGTGTAAAAACGTGTAATTTTTTTCCCTTTTTTTTTTTAGAGCTCAGAGCGATAAGGCAAACAAACTTGTTTTTAATTTAGACATTTCTTGGTCTCCAGAGGGCCAAGCCTTTATAAGGGCCACACGCACCAGAGTGGAGGCCAGGCCAAGCTTGGAGAGCCGAGCTGCCACGCTTTACTGGAGGAACTGATCCAATAGGGAGGGATTTGCTACAATCTATCAATAGAAGCAGTGTTGAGAAACTGTGCTGAGAGAAGTACCTGCATAAATGTGTGCATAATACTAATGACTTCCAAATAAAATATGCTTAACTGTGTCAACAAAAAGTTTGATCCTCAAGTTTGACCTTTAAAATGCACTTTTGTTCCAATGACAGTTTGAATAAATGGAACGGAAAGTTCCTTCTCCATGGAAAAAGATGAAAAATTGAGTCAACAGATGGCAGCATTGATCCATGTGGAAATGTTTTGAGGGCCCTACTTTAGTTCAAAGTTTCAAAGGGGCTTTGATTGTTTTTGCTGGCAGGAAGAGCGAGCGAAAGTGAGAAGAAGGTGATCCATACCCTGTGTTGGCAAAATTATCTATCAAATTTCTTTTCTTAACATTTACTTTCCACACCTTGAAACTGACAAAGGAGCAAATGTACACTGTTGTCTTTATTTCTAACTCTGGAGACTTGCAACCCCATCTTTAGTCCCAGGAACAATTGTGGAGTTGGCCATGAAAATCAGTCCACAGTCCTACAACTGAAACCGATACAGGTGCAAAAGCATATAATTCAAACAGTAAGAAAAACACTACCCACACTGAGCACAATAAATCAAACTGTACAAAACACTCACTCCTCCAGATAGGAGGATATCCACTGTTGCACTCCTTCAGCCTCCCAATGTTAAAGCAATACTGCTATAGAAACTGACAGCTCAAAACAACAGCTGGCAGAAGATGACTGTCTATGGTGGGACTAGATTGGTGTTAAACTTTACTTGTATGTTCTTTTGACTTTTGACCGGTATGTTCACAACCGACATACATTGTTCAAAAAAAAATAAAGGTTCCAAAAGGGTTCTTTGCTGCCTAATAAGAACCACCAAGTTGGCAACCCAATTTTCTTAGCTTTTTTCAAACCATACACCTTAAAGCAGTATGTCAATAGTGCACACCTAGAAATTAAGCATCTTGTTTTTTAATTCCTTGCCATAAAAAGCCAGTGTATTTACATGTACCCACCTATTCAGCCTACAGCTGTTTAGCCCCACCCATTCAGTTTAAAGTTATAAGGAGTGTTGTAGCACTGACTGCTTTTTGAATGCGGAATAATACAGAGCAGCCAGTCAGAACAGGTCATTTACATATCAGTTTTAAAGTTACAGTAACATTAACTTAATTTAACTTCAGTAAGGGACGAAAGGTTAAGCCTGTTTAATTTTAAGGGACAAAGAAAAGGTAGAAGACGATCATGCAAAAATGAATTATGGCTAGTTTTGGCATGTAACTTATGCAAATGTCCTATGGACCTTGGGGATAAAAATAATAATAATGAAGAAAAAATCTTGGACCTTTTTTAGAAATCAGATGTGGATATGACTAAAGAACCTTCCACATAAGGTTATCTACCAATTAAAGCATACATCTGAGCCAAAAATCATTATGGAACTTTTATTGTTGAGAGCATACAGTATTTTTTTGGTATTTTAGGTGAGAGAAGCTGATCCTGGCATGACAGTCAGGTGGTAAATAGACTCACGTTCTTTCTCTTCGCTAAGGCAGCTGATCTGCACAAGGGTGTCTAACGTATCCCAGACTGCTTCGTCTTGACTGTGACCTGGCCGTGATCCACAGAAGAGAGTATTTAACACTTTCCAGACTCGCTGGCCCCAAAAGGCCATCGAGTGAGCGAGTGAACGAGTGAGTGAGTGGGTGGGAGGGTGGGTGAGTGGCGGGGGGAGGTTGAGACCCCAGAAGCATCCAGCTGACTCCACAGAATTTAATTCTGCTCTATTTACCTTTATTTTCTCAGTAATGGAAGTCCTGGAAGATCTTTGTTGCAAAGAGAGCTTGGCAACATGTCTATGTTGAGAACAGGCCTACAGGCTTTTTAGAGTTTGCAGTATTTCCCAAGAATGTGTGTACTCTTAAAAATGAGGGTGACAAAGGAGTTTTATAGTTGGATGCTATAGAACTACTACTTTTGGTTCCCCAAATAACTTGTCAATGGGTGGTTCTAATGTTTTTCTAAAGTTAATGTTTATCTGCTGCGTCTGTAGCACACTGTTGATTACCACAGATAATAAATGGAACATGTTTCGCTGAACTTATATACAGAGATGGCGACCCCTGAGCAGAAAGCATTTTGTGTACTCCACTTCAATAAGATTGAATCCGTCATAACTGCGCAACATGATTTTCGTCGGCAGTGAACCTCCAACAGGTCAGAGCATTCGTCGCATTGAAAGAGCCGTAAGTGCGGGACACCCAACATGCTCAATCGATGAATTTGACTATTGCGTTGATGTTATCCGTACAGCTGGAGGAGGAGCACTTGTAAAATTATATCATAAGCTTTATGCTCATTTAAACAATAAATTACTGCATTGTTCTGTAATGATTTACAGGTTTACTGCATTGTTCTGTAATGATTTACAGGTGAAATAAATCATTTTGAAATCAGATTAATCTTTTTTAATCACGCTGTACTTGGGTAGAAGTAATAGTATTATGATTTGAAAGTAGGAGAGTACAAATCCATCAGTATTATACTAATGGGCATGCACTTGAGTAAATGGAACTAGTTACTACAGAGAAACATGTTATTATTGTCTGTGATAACCAGACTGTACAGATGTGGCATAACCAAAAGTGGTTCTTCTAAAGCATTACACCAAAAAAAGTTTTTGGCATCTTTTATTTTTAAAGTCAACTTGATTCAGAAATCATAAATAAAATCGGAATCAAGTTTCTGTGTGAAACAGATTCAAGGGGGTCTCCAAGCTAGGTGAGCTTTTTCCTTTGATGGGCACTACCCATTATCCACCTGGCACGTGTCATTTGTGCTGTGTGGACATGGTTTTCACTCCATTTATAAGCAACACCTGATCTGGTGGTATGCTACATTTGCCGTATGAAATATATGGCTCAGTTGCATTAAATCATAACAAATGCCAGTTGGGAAGTAAAGGTGAATTCAGAAAAAGAACAATTAACATGTACTTTCTGAATCCACAAGTGACTATTTGTCCTCAATAAGCACAGCTGTTTCTAGAGCCATTTTTTACGTTTTAATTTTTTTTGTATTTTTATGTAAGAGCTGGTGTAAGTGCAGCTGAGTCACCATTAAAACAGGTTCAAAAACAAGAGTTTTGGCTTTTAAATGGTTATACATCATGCTTAATGACCGGGAACATTAACGAACACAGTTAAAAAAAAAAAGGATCAATTTTGATTTCACATTGACTTTAAGAGCGTCCAACAAGAAACCTGGTGGAGAACCCAAGAACAGGATCTTCAGAAAGCAACACAACTTGTGCTTTTCTGTGCCGTCCCCTGTGGCCACTCATGTGACACTTTTATGAACGTAACATTAGAGCCTGAATCGAGTGTATTAGGAGCACAGTAGGGGCAGTTTCCAAGAAAGGAGTGCTCTGGGCCTGCCGCTGCCATGCTCAGAGAGATGTTTCTGTGCAGGATGTTCAGTTCTGGCCACTTAGAGAAAGATTCAGCCAAACTGGGGATAATAGATTTGTGGGATAGCTTTACGAGCGGCTGGCGCATGCTGGGATTAGGAGACTGCATTTGAGGATGTAGCTTGACACCAGGGACTTCAAAGTGGTTCAGTTGCAAGGACAAATCACGGGAGGGGTTAGTGTGCTGAAGTGTGTGCAGAATGTTTCGTTCTGTTAGTTGGACGCAAGAAGCTAAATGAAGGTGGTGGTGCAAAAGGAACAGTTCCTGCGAAAAAAACTAATTAACATGATTCACCCTCATATGTCAAATGTAATAAATTAGCCGAGACATGTTCAGTGTCCTCATGTTCCCATGATCCTAAGTCACCCTATGATCTTGACACTGAATAATACTCATGTTATTAATTAAGTTTTTGGAGGAAAATTACAACTATAGACTTTGTAGCTGCCATGCTTAAAATTGAGCTAACAGTATTAAAAAAGAATCACGCAAACGTTGTTGCTGACCACTATCAAAAAATCATGAACACCAAGAGAAGCACAGCTGTTCATTTGTTTTTACCTAGACACAACACAGAGTGAAGCAATGCTTTCACTTTTATTTGAGGCAAATTCAGACTCCCCCCCTTCTTTCTTTTATTGTTTTGACTGGACTGACTCCAAAACATTTGCTTCTTTTATAAATAAGCTTTGTACAAATACTAACAATCCCATTTCAAACTCATTTGTAGTGTATTTAAAATAGCAGTATTGCTTGTGAACTAGGTAACATTTGTTCTATGGGTGAGTCATTGATTTAATGTAATGCCCTTCTAAACAGAACAGCATTAAAGCCTTGTTTTTCCACAATATTCCATCAAAATGTATTGAATTTTGCCTGCCACTAAACCATCTTTGAGTTTTGATTGTTATGGTGCACCAGTAATTGATTAGCTGGGCAGGTACTGTGATTGGAACTAGGCTCTGCAGGAAGGTAGCTGTCCAGGACCAGGGTTGGAGACCACTACTATAAACCATCTTCTGAGTTTTGATTGTCACTGTCCACCACTTTTAATACTATAAATAATATTAAGCAATAATATCATATTTCACCACCCCCATCAAGTGAACATGGTAAACTAGCTCATAGCTAATACATTAATACATAATATGGTGCATCATATGTAATGTGTAATATTTTGTAGAAGTGGGTAGTGTAGTCAATTAGCCAAGGACATGTTCAGTGTCCAAAGTTTGCTTCTTTAGTTTTGCTCTGGAGCTAATTGTGTGGAGTCTAATAATCTGAAGGCTAATGTAGCTAATAAATAACAGAAGCCTACAGCCCACCAATTAGCATTGTGTACACTGCATGCCCAAATCAATAAACACTATATTTGGGGAAAATGTGTTTTTTGGTCCCTTAACAACAGTAGTTTGTATGTTGGTGAGGCCAACCATGGAACCATGGTTTACTTATTTTACAATGATGGTCAACTTTCTTTGTTAACTCAGGCTTAGATACTCAAGATATGATCAACTCTTGAAAGTATGATGAACAGCCAATGGCATTAAACATGAGAAGTATCTTCGTAATCTATGTAAATTTGTAGAAGGTAAAACATTTTACTTTCGGTTAAAAGACTGTAAAAAAGCATAGCTGTCACAAATGCCACTGTGTTGGTGCTTATTGGACTTATAATGGAGGTATATTCTTAATATCTAGAATTAATTTGCTTCCTCTTGTAAAGAAGCAATATTCCTCATGTGACTGATGCCACAAATGTCACAAAGACAAAAAGTGAACACCTCAGTCAGTCATTGGTCAGAAGTTTGCCCTGATTTGTCTAAGAGCTGTTTATGATTGTAAATAAGTAGAAACTGAAGTGTTTATAGCAGTAGAAAGCAGCACTGTTAGTGTCTCTTGGTGTGATAATCGCTTTATATTTGAACATCTGTGTTTTTTTTTCTCAGCTAAAAAAACTGATGCTCTAAACATCATTGATGCCAAAAATGTCACAAAGAGAAAAAGTCACCAGTCTCTGTCAGTCTCTGATTGGTCAGAAGCTCGACCCCAGTTGACCCCAAGAGCTATTCGTAACTAAATTCTGAACTTATCCTGGGGGTTATTTCACAAAGCAGGGTTTCTCGGTTAGCCAGATAACTTAGGCTTTAGCTTAAGTTATTCAGCTTACTGAGAAATCCTTCTTTGTGAAATACTCTGCTCTGGAAAACGTTATCAATGCAGCATACATTGTCATGGCAATGAATCGTAGTAAAAAGTGATCCACAATTGTGAGACACAAAATCCAGTATTAGATCAAACTAAGGTTAAGGTTAGTTGGCTAAGCAAGATTTCCTGCTTTGTGAGTCAGAACCCTGGTTAGACATGCAGCATAAGTGGCTATGTTGATGTAGCCTGGTAAAAAGTGATCCACCTTCGGAAGACAGAAAATCCAGACTTAGATTGGAAAAAAGTTGTCTGGATAAGCAAGAAATCCAGTTTAGTGAGACTCCTGATAAATGATCCTCATGTTCCCATGAACCCAATTCACCCTATGAAATAACAAGTGTAGATTTTGTAGCTTTCATGCTAATAACTGAGCTAACAGTAAAAAAAATCAAGCAAACGATGTTGCTGACTACTATCAGAGAATCATGAACACAAAGAGAGGCACAGCTGTTCATTTGTTTTTACCCAGACACAACATAGAGTGAAGCAATGCTTTCACATTTATTTATTTTGAGGCAAATTCAGACTCCCCCCTTCTTTCTTTTGTTGTTTTGACTGGGCTGACTCCAAGACGTTTGTTTCTTTCGAAAACGAGCTTTGTACAAATGTTAACAATCACATTTCAAACTCATTTCTAGTGAACATAAAACAGCAGTATTGCTTGTGAACTAGGTGAGTGCTTCTCAACCCTGGACCTGAAGGCCCACTGTCTGCACCTTTTAGTGTGTTCCCTGCTCCCAACACACCTGATTCAACTAGTCAGCTCATTAACAGCCCATTATGCAGTTGAAGTGGCTGTGTCAAAGCAGGAAGAGCAGGGCAGTAGGCCTTCAAGACCAGGCTTGAGAAACACTGAACTAGGTGACATTTGTTCTGTGGTTGAGGTGCTGGTTTAATGTAATTCTAGACACAACAGCATTAAAAAGGGTACGTTATATGTAATGCATAATATACTGCAGAGGTAGAGTAGCCTTGTTTTTCCATTGTATTCCATCAAAATGGCACCTAAACCAGTGGTCTCCATCCCTGGTGCTGGAGAGCTAACTGCCCTGCCCCTTACTTAACTCTAATACATCTGATCCGGCCAATCAAGGACCTGCAAAGAGACTGATTAGCTGGGGCAGGTATGGCAAACTGTGATTGGAACTTGGCTCTGCAGGAAGGTACCTGTCCAGGACCAGGGTTGGAGACCATTGCTATAAACTATATTCTGAGTTTTGATTGTCACTGTCCACCAGTGGGCTGGTAAATATATTAACCAATAATATCATGTTTCACCACCCTTACCTATCATTGAGTGTTTCACTTAGAAATGCATGATAGTGCAGAAGGAAAACTCTTTAATGCACTTTATTGCATCCAGCTATTATTAGCATAAGAACTGAAGTTTGTTGTTAACGTTAAAGCACTGTCCTCTTTTTAAGAGTTTTAGTCTGAAAACATACTAAAGCTCTAACGTGGGAAGTGTGAATAAGAGCAAAGAAATACATATGTTAAATCAACAAAACGTAATGAAACTAGAAAGGGAAAGTTTTTAAACAAACTCTAGGTTGGCTTGACAAAGCTAATAATGCCTCAAAAGTCAAAGCAGTTGCAGAACACTTTTGATTGTTTTTGAGAACTTAATTAGGATTATATAGTAATTCCAGGTAGTTGCTGTGGTGTAGTTCCAGCTTGTTGTTAGGGCATTTTTTGGTGGTTGTTAGGTGGTTGCTAAGGTGTTACTAGGCCGTTGCTGTGCCATCCCAGGTGGTTGTTAAGGTGTTGCTAGGACATTGCTATGGAATGCCAGGTGGTTGCTAAGGTGTTGCTAGCACACTTCTATAATGGTGACCAAAAAGAAGTGACTGAGATGGAATAAGAGGCAGAGTTATAAACATTATGTATTATATTAGTGGAGTGACTCACTTTCATGATGTTAAGCATGTCCCCTATTCATTCCTAACAAGGATTGCTCTACAATCCTTCAAGGTTTAGTAGTTCTAGCTTAAAAGCTGTAATATTTTGATTATATAATAGAATTTTACAATATATTCAAAGTACAGTCCCTTCAAAAGTTTATTTACATACATGTAACTGAGTACATGGAAGTGGTTACCACCTACCACTGATTACATGTGACAGAAGGCTTTGTGATAAGAATGACAATGGTATTGCTGTGTTTTCGTCCCTCAGCCAACCTGGCTTTGAGATTGTCTGTGGTATCACATTTTATAACTATGTGGGGGACTGGAATGTGGTGCACAGGGCCGTATGACACGTGTAGACTTCTGGCCACTGGTCTGGTCCCTGTAGGACCTTTTCCACTGCCCTGGATTCATAAAAGTCAACGCTGTGGAAATATGACCAGCGAGAGAATGCCACAAGCCTTACAATGAATTCTCAAAAAATGTAGCGCCATTAAGCACGAGCTTACGAGAATTCCATACGACCGCAATTGTCACTTTCAAGCAGCTAGA
Source organism: Colossoma macropomum (assembly GCF_904425465.1). NCBI lineage: Eukaryota > Metazoa > Chordata > Actinopteri > Characiformes > Serrasalmidae > Colossoma > Colossoma macropomum. The sequence continues at coordinate 15,903,239 of NW_023494808.1, forward strand.
ACACAGGTGCAGTGGAAACCATAAGCAACCCACATTCGAAGAACCGATACTTGCTCTGTTGCATGATAAATGGCTTCATTGCTGACTGAGTTATTGTGCAGACCCACAGCATTCAGGGACTGCGTCTCAACTATGAGAAACCATTAGATAGATAAATTGTCCACGGCATGAATTTTTGGGAATTTACACAGGTGATATCTCTGTGGTTATACAGAATCTGACACACTCAGGGGTACGTTTGAACGTAAATGATCGCTCAGCTCGGTTATTGGGACAAAGTTTTATACTTGCACAGAAGCAAGCCAGATGCAGGAGTAAGAGAGTATATGCTGTATTTATCATACAGTGACAGGCTTTATTGCACCCCACTTTCGATCATCCCAACACTCTTGGCAGACCTATAAACGACAAAAGAGTTAAAGATGAAGAAAGGTGATGAGGCAAAGAAGAGAAACAAAGAAACAAATGAACTCTAAATGAAGTAAATTATCATCCTTTTGAAGAAGATACAAATGGAGCCTACAAGAGAAAAAACTAAAAGTTACAAAAATAATGAAGAGATATTTTGAGAAGAAGAGTGAAGAGAAGAGCTGTGGTGTAGCAGATCAAACGGGGGTGCTGTTAAAAGCAGTAGTTCAGCCAAAAAGTCTCATTTACACATTTTTTCCCTTACACTAAATGTTCTTGATCAGTCAAGATGTTTGCTTCTTCAGTTTTTCACTGGAGCTATGAGGCTAATGTAGCAAGCAAGTAGGTCTAATGGAAGCTTAACCACCAGAGAGCATACTACTTTCTGTTATCTATAAAATGGACAAATTTATTGACAAACTTCAGCCATCATGCTACTAACTATGCAACATTTTGTTCTTTTTTTTAGGTTACAGTTTATTATGCAGTGTTAAACCATGAGTTTCTTTTAATTAAAGGGGTGAGTACTTAAAGGGGAGTAGTCACTCAGTCCCAATCTTGTGCTCAATTGTCCAGTACACTAAGCAAATGTTCATATAGATAATAAAATACTTTTTTAGGTTTAGTTTTGCAGATACCAAATTGTTTTATTCCAGATTCAACAAATATTCTATTCCTATATTGGCCAGAGTTCCTTTGTGCTGTTTGGGTCTCTTGGGGGCCAAAAATTGGGACAGTATGTGCAATGCCAATAAAACCAGAAAGCAGTGAGTAGTACTTTCTGTTTGACTTATTAAATTGAAAATGATACAAAATCACAATATGTTATGTTTTGCCTTATGAACTGTATTGTTTTTTTGTAAATAAATGCTCATTCTAAATTTGATGCCTGCAACATGTTCCAAAAAAGTTGGGACAGGAGCATGCTGTCATGTATCATGCTGCTACATCACCTTTCCTTTTAACAGCACTTTATAATCGTTCAGGGACTGAAGACACAAACGGATCCAGTTTTGGATCAGGGCCTTTGTTGTCATATTTTGAGCTTAATAACACTCATGTTTTCAATGGGACTCCAGGCAGACCAGTCTAGCAACTACACTCACTTGATTGCGCTGCCTGGCTGTTGTAACATATGGAACGTGGCTTAGCATTAGGTTGAAATAAGCACGGATGTCCCTGAAAAAGACAGTGCCCCCCTACACCATGGCAGACCCTGGTTTGTTAACTTTATGTTGGTAACAATTTGGATGATTCTTTATTTCTATAGCCTGGAAAGCACAACATCATTATTTCCATAAGCAATCTAAAAGGTTGACTCGTCAGACCACAATACATGCTTTGTTTGTAAAAAAACAGAGATTGACGGGATTCTCCTCTATGAATATGTTCCCCATGGGAGAATTTTTAGATTATTTGGACTAGACATTCTGATAGATTTTTAGCTGTCACTGTCTTCAGGATAAACTTCACAGGCTGGGGTATGTGGTACTCATGAGATAGCGAGTGTGCTGCTCCTGTTGCAGTTTTCTGCACACTTCTGCCTGTTAATCCTATTCTACTTAACGTCCAGCCAGTGATTCATTCAGAGATGTTGACTTTGTCCCCTTTAACCCAGAGTAGATGCCCACTTTGGCCACTTTGGCATTTCATCTTTGGCACATCTGTATGATCAAACTTGTGTGGTAAGAGTGCATGTAAATTTGATTGTAATAGTTTAACAATCAGAAAAAAATTACTGATTTGTGATTAACCAAAACTATTATTAATATCATCTGTAACACCAATAATAAGAATAAAAATAGAAAATAACAATGGATTGTACAAAAAAGAAGCTCCATGCTGCTTTTATTGTTGGATGCACTGTGATAGTTTCTGAGTGAGTGTGTGAGCACATTCAGAATGCAAGTCTATTGCTATAGAAATGCTTATTATTGATTTGTTTCAACAATAATATCATTAATGTCATTGCTCTTTTTATGTGAAAATAAATTCAACAAAAGCACTAAGGAATCTTGTAGAAGAGCAGATTAAAAGACCTACATAGCCACTTTCTTGCTGCAGAAGGATTGGGGTTGACCTAGTGTTAGGCTGACTAGGAGTACAGCTTTTTTTCTCCTCTTTTCTCTTTCTGTCACTCACTCACTCACTTAGACACACACACACACACACACACACACAGGACTTGCTAGGCACCATAAAGCGAGAATTTGGCCTACATTCACCACTGGGCCAATAAATGGCAGGCCGGGGATGTTTTTGAAGTTAATGATGGTGTGTCGGGGCAGAGAGAGAGGGAGGGCTGTTTCAGCTGACACTTCTGTCCACAGGGAGTGGCGGGGGTCAGGAGCAGGGAGAGAACGGCAAATAACAGCAGGGCTTTTTCCTGAACTGTCACCACACACCTGCAGAACCACCCAGGGCCCCCTCACGTCCCACCATTGGGGTGTCACGACGGTTAATGACCGTGGGGGGGAGAAACAGCAAATACAGACTGGGAGTGGGAATTGTGGTGGACGGTCCACAGTATTTGAGGGGCTACAAGACTTGGAAAAACTGATAGTTGAAGAAACCTGTGGCCTTTAACCCTCCTTGGTCCCTCATGTAGTATATGCTGTCAAACACCTCTTCTTATGCTTTGTTGAATTATTTCTCACTCATAGCTCATTAACAAGTGAAGAAATTCTGACGAAAGTGCAAAGTTAACTTCCAATTGACGCTGTGTTTGTAAGTATGAGATTTAATTATGATCTCAATTTGATTTTGTAGTCAGAAGAAAACTACTCATATACTTGCTATTTACAAAAAAAAAAAGAATCAAATCTGATATGCATTGACAATATAGAATGCAAATCAAATGCGATTTGTTATTTTACTAATGTAACCACTAATAAATTAATTATGGAATAATGTATATACCAAGGTGAAACAATACAATGCAAGGCACCAAAAAAAAAGTTTTGGTGCTGTTGGTTGTTAAGCTGATCACAGTTCATAGATCACAGTTATTAAAATAGAAATAAATGCTACTGAGAGCAGTATGTAACAAAACAAACTTGGTGAAAATCGGTTGAGTAATAAGGAAGTTATCATGAGAAGTCATCATCTCGCAATACACGTGCCTTTGTTTACTAGCCGATTTTTACCGCTCCAACATGGCGGACGCGCAGACGCATTACCTCGGGTAGAGAACACCAGACAACACGGCATCTATGTATGTATGTCTGTGCTCGTCAACTGAGAATTAAAAAATTGGGCGAAACTAAGCTTCATTTAAGCTGTTAGGCTTGTCTTCAGGTCGAAAAAAAACGAAAAAACGTAGATGCTGTTTTCTGTTATCTGGTTTTGATGTTACATCACCTGCTATTACTGACGGCGCTCTGAGTTCAGCGACCTATTGGAGGTAATTCACTCCGGAATTATTACTTATCAGACTTGTAAAAACACTACAGACACGGCAGATTCGTACTGGATTAACGTCACAGATCCCGGTGGTGAATACAGCACCTCCTCGGGTAACACTAATCCTGCTTGAACGGGGCTTAAGTCATTGTACAATTGTTACAAAGAGATGGATGGAATACAGAAGCTGAAACCCTAAGCTAACCTAAACGCTCTGTGTGCGTACGTGTGCTTATTGGTGGGCGTGCCCGCACGTGTGCGTCTCTGCAGGGGACGTGCAGATTTGCACAAGCTACAGAATTCCACAGAAGAGGCATGACAGGTATTTAAACAGTCGTGAAGAATTGAGGATTATAGGGGTTGTGGAGGGCATCCCTGAAACTAAAAAGGTCAGCTGCTGGAAAGACGAGAGGAAATATTCCCAACTTGTCTGAGGCCTTACTCAGTCCCCTGAGGCACCAACTCTTCAGCCCTGAGGTTCACACGGCCCAACCTAGAACATGGTTTAGCTTTTAAAGCGATAGCTGCAGAAATGGTATCTTGGCAAGTTTATTATTTCTAATTTTAAGGTTGTTGCAAACTTACTATGAGAGTAGTTAACTTATTTATAGACTTTTTTATTTGTTGTAAGAAATATGCTGTAAACTAGCCAAACTCTCTGCCAATACAGTGAGATAAACTGACTTACTAAAATCACCTAAAACATGTAAAAAATGTCTAGAAATGACTTAATCTTACAGTAAGAGACACTTAAGATATATTGACTAGGTTCAAGAATTTCACTTTCCGCCATACTATTTTTTGCAGCGTACACAATTAGCAACGACTTGTTTGTTGTTTGCACTGGAGCTATGAGGCTAATATAGCTAACAAGTAGTGTATGCTAATGAACAAGTAATGTATGCTAATGAACACTAATCAATAAAAATAAGCACACAGGCGATTTCTCACAAGGATTTTTATTTCTAGCAGGAATGCATCTGAGTGCTTGGTGTCAGTGAAACCATGGCAACCAATGTTCCGCTCGAGTTTAGAAATGCCCACAGGCAATGAAGGATCAACAATTTGGGCGACAAATGGCGAAAAGTCGCTGCCGGTATGAATGTAGGGTAACCGGTAGCGACGCGATGCGACAAACCGGCCGGAGGTCATTCATTTTCAATGAGAACTGGCGATTTCCGGCGACAGGAGGCAGTGTGAACGTTGGCGATGCAAAGTGGGCGGGGTCGGCGACGCGACAGGTTGAGCAGAGTTTAACTTTATGCAAATAAGGAGCGAAGCGATGGGGCGATTACCAATAGGAAATCAAGCACTGAGCCATATTCCCCCGTTATATCAAAAACAGGACTGCTGATCAGCAGGGCGCCCACAAATGAGTCCTCAATGAATGGGAGTAAATTTCGTTCAACGGCTAAAAACGAAAAGTTAAAATAGTTTCTAATCACTTTCCCAGAATGTTTCTTTAATTTTAGAAGGTAGAAGGCTGTATTTCACTAAAAAAACAAAGAAATCTTACCTATATATTTCCTTTTTTTTCTACAGCAAACGGGTTTTGGGCAGCAGAAGGCGGGCTTTACTGCTAGACCGTGATGATTGATTGGCGAGCGGAGCAGCTCATTGGCTGTTCGCGCTCACTGACGTCATGAACATACATTAGGTGCCGTTTTAAACTCCTATAACTCGAGTTTTAAAGCTTCTTTTACATTAAGAGTGTTTAAGCATTTATAAACTATGATTGTGCTCAATTGCTTCATATCAACCCATTCATTTTGGACTCACTCGGGAGCGCCCTCTAGCATTTGAGAAAACCGGAAGACATTGCAGAGTGGTAATTCTCATCTCTACAAGTTCTCTGATTGAGCACCTTAGTACGCGCTTTGTCTCCGCCGCTGTGAAACGGTACGCTCCATTGTAGGTTCCTAGATAATTGTTCCTACTACAGATGGAATAATGCCGGCGGTGCGTTTGAAAAAATAGCGTTTTACTTACAAACTGACTGCACAGACACAGGGATTAAATAAAAATAAGCACACGGACGATTTCTCACCAGCATTTTTATTTTTAGCGGTACGCCTCTGATTTGTACGTGGCATCAATGAAACCATGGCAACCAACGGTCCACTAGAGTTCAGAAACACCCACAGGCGCCCAAATCGCTGATCGCTCATCTATTCTACTATGAATTGTTCAGTAACTCATGGCTGCTTATGATTTCTTTAAAGCCAAATGAGCTGATGGATGTTTGTATATGTATTTATTTATTTAGTTAGTTAGTTAGATTTGTATGTTTTTTTCCCCACATTGTATGGGCTGAATAAACACAAACACTAGCACATTTGCAGTACTTTTAGCCAAACTTGCAACATAAATAACATTATTTGCTCTTTAATGAGCCAAACTGTCATTTTAAATTCTTATGGCCTCCATAACTATGACATTTGATTTGTATGTTCTGTAGTTACTGAAACATGAGTCATTTTTTGTTAAAAACTTAATGCAATTTTTTTTTCTTTTTTTCAAAATGCAGACTAGTCTTTTAGCATCCGCGCTGTTTTTCTTTTTTCTTACACTTTCACCATAAAAGCAAGAGGAAGACGTCTGGAAAAAAAAGTTGGGTTTTTCTTAAACTTCATAATGTGTGTAAGAAAGAGATGGACTTCCTGGAACTACAGGTCCTCACCAAGATCTTGCCATCCCATTCGATTCGTCCCTTGGTCATTCCCTCTGAAGATGCAAGAAGTCTTGGTGTGACTCTGGATGACTAGTTATTGTTCTCAGCTCATATGGTGAATGTGCTGACACTGTCATGCAGGTTTCTCCTCTACAATATCTGGAGGATTCGACCCTTTTTGTCTAGGGAGGCCACTCAGGTGCTTGTTCAGTCTCTTGTCATCCCCAGGCCTGACTACTGCAACTCACTTTTGGCTGATCTTCCTATCTGGGCCATCAAGCCTCTGTAACTGATTCAGAGTGCAGCACCACAATGCTTCTTCAATCTTCAAGTTCACTCATGTCACTCATGTCCACATGTTCCCTTCACTGGCTTCCTGTAGCTGCCCGCATCAGATTTAAAACCCTGATGCTTGCCTACAAAGCCAAAAATGGCCTCTCCATACCTGATGGCAGTGGTCAAAATCCGTACCTCAAGGACTCCAAGTATGACTCGTCTTGACCTGCCATCCCTCAGGACGTATGGAAGAAAAGCATTAAGACTCTTCTCTGTCCTGGCATCCAGATGGTGGAATGTACTTCCACTGGCTGTTCGAACATCTGAGACCCTCACTGTCTTCAACATAACCTGGAGACACTTCTCTTTATGAAGCACTTGAACGGTAGTCTAGCACTTATTGAAATGCATTGTGTTGCACTTATACTACGTCTTAATTCTGTGTATCAGCACTAACTTTTGTTTTTGGTGGGGTCTGAGCTCAAGGATACTTTTGGACTCTAACTTGTTTGTACTAGCTAGGATACATTCTCTGAGTGGTCAACAAAGCTCTTTTGTAAGTTGCTCTGGATAAGAGCATCTGCTATTTTACAATCAGTCCAAAAACCGAAAATGAGAGAGGAAAGTGAGGAGAAGAAAGGAGGTTGTGTCGACGTGCAGCCAAAAGCGGAGGTGATGACGGGTGTTCTCGCTGGATGATTGGTCAGGGTGCTGGGAGAAGGAGGGAAAACATCGTAAGATATTATTGGTTGGTGTAATTTGTTTTCCCCTGCTGCTGGTACACAGTGATGCAACCAAACACCAGATGGCATTTAGAGGTGGCACAATTATTACCCTGTGATCATGCTACAAAAAAACAGGAGTTTTGTCTTTTGAACGACAGGACACAATAGATTGCGCTTAATATGGCCAAGAACGACCAAGGTAAAAAATGTCCATTTTGATTTCTGGTTGACTAAAGCAAGTGGAAAACATCTAGAAATACACTAATCTTTCAAACTTGTGTCCAAAACAATTGGGACACTGTGCAAATGTAAATAAAAATAAATGCAGTGATGTACAAATCATTTAAACCCTATATTTAATTTAACATAGTACAAAGACAACATATGAAATGTTGAAACTCAGATATTTTATATATATATATATATATCTTATAATGATATTACGTACCATATATGATTATAAATCCCCAGATTCTTTGCTATTAGCAGATGAGCATCCCAGAGAGGTACCCAATGATGTTACTGACCCAATCATGTTACTGACCAGTTGCCAATTAACTACCAGGTTTAGCATCACACAACAAATGTGTTGCTGGCACCAAATTCAAAAGGGGCATATATTTTTCAAAAAGAATAACATTTCTCAGTTTCAACATCATTGCATGTTGTTTTTATTTACATTTTGCACAGCGTCCTAACTATTTCTAGAAAAGGGAATGTATGATATTCTTACAATAATCTCAAAATGAGAATATTTTGGCTACATGAAATATAATATGTTGGTTATGTAGCTACGAGAATGAGAAATTGAACTGCGGATCCACATATAGACCCTATGGAGCGCCAGAGACTGGCCTTGAAGTATGTTTGTGTTGTAGCTGCTTTCATGCTATAGCTACAGTCTTCCTATATCACTTCATGAGATGGTTTATGGAGTCATGTGTTACAGTGTACTTCATGTAGCTGGGCTTTGACCTTTCCGAGTCCATTTCACGCTGAAGGAGAAGTGCCTTATCACCTGGGACCACACAAGACCCGAGGCTGTCAACTGAGTGGAAAAAGATGAGCTGTCCTGTGGTCCTTTGCAAACATTTTCTGACAACTTGGCTTTTTCTTTGCTATAATCCCCCCCTTTCCCCCGCGTCTCCTGTCAAACTCCCAGCACAAACACATTTTGTCAAACACATGGTCTGAGGGCAACTGGCGGCCACAACTCACTGTGCAATAATAAGCAAGAACCATTCAGTGTCACTGAGCAATAGTCTCTTGCAGAGACATGTGTTTTGGTTGGATGAGCAGGAGTATGTTTAGAGGGTGTATTGTTGCTGTGAACTGAAACATGCCTCAATATCCTTTTATATAAATCAGGTACGAGAGCACATTTTTACGTCATTCTCATTAAAAACATATTAGCCCTGCTTTCTGCATTTGCTTTGAAGCCAGTGCTTCAGGACAGCAATGTTCTTTTGAGAGGGTCAACACATCTGCGATGTTCTCCATGGAGGCTTCTTAGGGTTAACAGTTTGTATGTGCACCTGGAGCCTCATTCATACACAGTCATATGCGCAGCTTTAATCTTAGAATGATCATACGTGAAAGTTCATGTGTAATTAATGATTCATAAAATGTGAATTTGACATGAAAATGATGCGTAAGTCAATGTTAGCTTCCACCTTAATGTACATGGTGTGCTAGCAGGCATTAAAGTGCGTGGACAGTGAACTGTGAGCATTGTGACAGTTATTAATAATAATAATAAAATGCAGTTCACATAATACAGAAGCCTTAATGGGTAAGATAAGGTAAAAAAAAAATAAAGTGTGTTCTTGAGTCTAAATTCCTCTTTATTTATCTTTTCTTCCTGTAAAGCACACCAAAAACATTGAATAATGATAATATTATTAATGATATTATTATATAGTACATATGATAGAATATATATTAATTATACAATTAGCATGTCATACCAGCTTCAAATTCAATTGCCTTCCCTTGTGGTCAAAGCTGGTATAGGATACTAATTGCTAGCCACTTAGCTCCCCAGGTTGTTTTTTTTTCACTTTGTCCCTAAAGAATAAGGAGAAAAAAAACAGGCACCCCTGCTGGTCAAACCTGGTGTAACATGTCAAGTGTTAGCCAATACTGTTTCTTTTTTATATAAAAAAAAAATGAAAGTGCCTTCCTGAGTCTAAGTTTCACTTTATTTTTTCTGGCTGTATAACATACCAAAAGCAACTGAAAGAATATTTCTAGTATCCCTTTTACTATTTCAGCAATCAAAAACCTCAAAAAAAGTTGGTGTCCTTTGTGTACCAGGTAGAAAAAGTTCATTGGGGAGCCACGTGGCTAATAATTAGCATGCTATACTAGCTTTGACCAGCCGCTGGGCTGTTTTTTCCCCTTACCCTTTGGGGAGCAGGTGAAAAAAAATTACTTAGCATTAGCATGCTAATTGTTAGCCATTTATTTTTATTTCACCTAGTCTCTGAAGGGTAACAGAAAAAAAAAGAAAAACAAAACAGCCACCTGCTGATCAAAGCTGGTGAAGCATGCTGAGTGTTAGCCATTTTTAAATTTATTTTACTTTTGTGGTTATGAAATTTTTGAGAGAGAAAAAGTTCTGTCCGCTTCTCCGTCTGTCGTGGTGTGACTTAAGTTGGAAGTTCGGAGTTCAAATTTATTAATAAACATCATAGCATGATGCAAAAGTGCATGAAATAAGTTGTTTGTACAATCAGGTGAAAACCATAGCTCACACAGCAAGTCCCATATTACAGATATCAACCAGTGCACAGTAGTACTTCCTAATAATATCAACAATATTGGTCCACACACAGTCCCAAGCAATCAGAAATGTAATAATAATAGTGGCGGTGAGCACTGTGATTGTTAGCAAGCTCACAGGATGGTATCATGTGATCAGTGAGACAGTATAGTGGGAGCTCGTGAAAGTAGAGCTGATCTCTGCATCTAGAAATCTCTGGTGAATCTGCAATTATGTGATCATGATGAATTATCAAATATCTGCAGTTATCTAAATATCTACACATGTGCTGGAGACATTCTGATCCATGTTTACATGATCTTCACATAATTGCTGCAGATTTGTCAGCTGTACATTCATGCTGCCAATCTCCCAACCTACCACATCAAAAAGGCGCTCTATTGGATTCAGATGTGGTAATTAAGGAGGCAGTTGAAGTACACTGAACTCATTGTCATTCATTTTATCAGTTAGAGATGACATGTGCTTTGTGCTTTATCATGCTGGATGTAGCTATTAGAAGATGAGTAAACTGGTAAAAGGGATCCACATGGTCAGCAGCAATACTCAGAGGCTATATCATTCGACCAGTGCCCCAGTTTGTGCCAAGAAACATGCCACAAAAGGGCCACATGAATTAAACATACACTATATGGACATCAGTACTGGGACACCTACACATTACACCTACAGGGGCTTTTATGACATCCCATTCTTATCCCATAGGCATTAATGTGGAGTTGGTCCCCTTTTTGCAGCTATAAGAGCTTCCACTCTTCTGTGAAGCTTTCTAGCCCCCGGCCCCAGTTTTTGTGCTGATGTTGATGTCAGAGGAGGTTTAAAGCTTTGCAGTTATTGAGTCAGCAGAGTGTTGGCGACTTTTATGCACTGTGCACCTCAGCACTCGACGACCACGCTCTGTAACTTTACGTGGTCTGACACTTCATGGCTGAGTTGCTGCAGTTCCTATACTCTTAATAATAATGGTGGCAATAATATCATAGAGAAACAGTGTAACATCCTATCTATGCAGAGATTTGAACCCTAGACGCAGTGTCCAAAGCTTTACTTGCGACTCTATTTGACCTCTATTTAGTTATAAACTCTTTTTAAGCACTCTTTTGAATCTTGTATAAATTCCTGTTTTTTTTACAATAATGAAAACTTTCTGCAAGTTAACACCCCTTTTGTTAGTTTGCTTTTCAAAATAACCACATTATGGAATAGGACGCTTTCCTAAAGAGATTTTCAGCGTCTGTTTGGTGGGATTTCCAGCACTGTGGGGATGTGTGATAGGTTGCAGTTACTGGAGAAATCTACATATGTGGTCTAAACTGCACCACAGGGGGCTCCCTAGAACGATAATGAATTTCGTAGAACACAAGCTAACCCACGAGCACTGTACCCAGGACAAGGCTGAGCCTCACCTCATTAAAATGGATCTTGAAGAACCATTTTGAATCGAGCCACGTCAAAGATGTGCATTTTAGTCAAGCGTACACTCATTTTTATAAATCATTCACTCACAAATGCTGATAACTACAAATTTTGTAGGAAATTGATGTATGTTTTATGTGAGGTCAGTGGCCTGCTAGATAATGAAATGCATCTTACTTCATGTTTGTAAATAAAGCACTTGTGCCTTGTTGCGAAATCTTTTTTGACCTCATTATGATATCAGTTCCTCTGGTTCCCATCTTGAGTAGATCACTTTAAACTCAAGACCCAAATGACTCACGCTGCCAGAACTGAGATTCCATAATTGCTTGCAAATAGTATTGGGAACAATTGAATTTCAACAGACAATTGGGATTCAACATTATTGCTCACATTACCATGCAGCAAGTCCAGTGAGATGAATTTAGTTGACCCAGTTGTTGTGGCTGGGAATAAAAAATGACACTGTAACACTGCAGTTCATTCACGTTTGGCAGCAATGTCAGGCCAAAGCTGTTTCATTTTGTAGAGCTGAAATTAAACACATTGATGTGAATGTAATAAAGCATTTCTAGTCCACCACAGCTGCATCAAAAAACATGTGCTCTGCATGTTTTTCATTTCCTAAGAATGCTCAGCGTTGTTTGTCAGAGTCATCTCCTTTCCCTAGGGTTTATGACTGGAGCACACTATATTCTATATTCTGTTTGCCTCAGCATTCAGTGACCACAGAACAACTAACCAAAATGTATTTAACCCTCAGAGGTCTGGAGTTATTGTTGCTGTATTGCTGCACATTCTGTTTGCATTACAGCTTACATACATAATGATGTAGTTGCATTTGTATTCTATGTATCATTAGGACAAGACTGTGCACACAATGAGTCAATTTTAAATCATAAATACAGTTAGGTCCAAAAGTCTGAGGCCACTGGTGAACAACCTAACAGTTTGAATGAAAAGTAGAACCTTTCAATGTTTATATGAATTTCAGAGGTTCTTATTATTTGGTACAGTACATCCCCTTTTGCTTTAATGACAGCATGCGCTCAAGCTGGCATGGACTCAGATCAGGTATGTGTTTTTAGTACGACTAAAAAAACTAAAAAGTCTGACCTTTTTGTATGAAAACATGATCTTAACATGATCACAAATTTGCTTCAGCTTGAATAGTGACCTTGAAAATGTCTTCTTCATTTGAAGTATAACGTTTCTTTGTTTTAATTTTTCAAGATTCTAAAACATTGGTGTTTATTTCCAGTTTTAAATGGAAACAAAACATTTGGACTCCACTGTATCTTCTCTTCTACTTCCAAACACAAATGTGGCATTGATTGAAAGTTTAGAATCTGCACATTCAGCCTTGTTTCAATAAGCTACAAGTGAGCTTTATAGCTGCTTTAAACTGACAAACGTAATATAATGACCCTTATTCCTTCTATGCACTGATTGTAAAATAAGTGCACACAATTTTCACCAGCAGTTTTATGATGCATCAGTTTCATCTATCTGTATGTTTAAACTTACATCTAGTAGAAGTGTGTGCAAATTTAAGCATTATATTTTAACCGTCTGAAAAGTGCTTGGCTACTTACAGTAAATAACTACCTCTCTAACAAAACACAACTTACCGAGTACGGTAGAAGCTCATATACTGCAATAGTAGTGCTCAAATAGACAGTATTTTATGAAAATAATCACACTACACAATCACATCACTTTACCATCTGAAATGAGGACTAGCTTTTGTTAATTTCACATTTATTCTATTGTAGTAATTTTAACACTATAAAGTGTTTAAACTCTGACTAGTAGGGCCACCTGCTGCTCAATCCCAAGCTATGCCTAAGAGAGCAACCATTAGCTCATGAGCTGCTGAACACTTTTATTTTATTGGCTTATGTCAAGACATTAGAATAAGGGCAAGGTTCATGTAAATTATATGTATATGAGGGCAAGTTGGGACATGTATGTTGCAAATGAAATGTAATAAGGTACATGTCATGGGCCTTTTTTCACGCACTAAAGCTGATTTCTTTAATTGCGCTCAAATCAGTGATTGTTTAATTGTCGTTTCCTGAATCAGATGCGGAGTAGTTCATATGTGATTCAAATCGATCAAATCAGCTCTCTTTTTGTGTAACTCTGTGAAAAGCCTTAACAGCCCAATATCGTGATGCTCCCACCTTCATGCTTCACTGTTAACATGCTGTTCTTGGGATCCTCCAAACATAAAGAGCTGAATTATTTCAGCTATTTATTGTTTTAAGGTCGTCCTGCAACTGTTTTCGAGTGAATGCAGTCTACTCTCTTACCTTAGTAAGAGTCTGAGAGAAATCTCGCATGGTGCATGTGTCCTGGGATGATTAGATGTGGTTCCATGAACTTTCCACTTGTATATTAGGAGTTTCTTATTTTCAAAAAGTAGATGAAATCTTGTGAGCTATTTTAAAGAACAAAGTTTCGTGTCATATTTCTCCTGGACACTCCCAGCCCTTACATAGATTTGTTACATCACCAGCACACTTGGTTTGACCTAATGATGTTTTGATTAGCAAAATCAGGTATTAGATAATAAGCATGAGTAATACTGGGGGCCATGAGGATAGGTTTGCAAATGGTTAGGTGAACATGAACATACATAAGATTATTATCTAACTGTATTAATCTTATTTGTATTCATTTTATTATTGGTGCCATTTCCAGGAAATAAATGCTTACTGCCCAATTAAATAACATTTTAAATAAAACTTTCTCAGGTTTTGCACAGTACTATATGCATTTTTTTATATAGTGTACTTTTTTCCCTTATCAGTTTAGTTGTTAACCATTTTTTTCTGCTTGAAAGTACATTAAATACAAGTACAGTGCACTGAAAGTACATTGAATACAAACATTAAAAACATTGCTTGAGTGCTTGTTTCCTCTCACTGTACATGTAAGAGACATCTCAAGGCGTATGTGCTATCAAGAATGTTGGGGCTAAAAAAAGGTTTGCTAATATCTGACAACATGGGTCAAACTGAACAGACTTCCTGTCTCACCCACCTTTCTGACACACTCAAGGTGAAATTATTAGCTGTTGTTCTTAATGCCAACGTGTAAGAACTGTGATATTTTCATCAAACATCTTAGTCATTTAAGAAAATACCATAACATTCCAATGATATTACACTTTCACAGGTAATGGGTGTGAAAAAGAGTTTGCATATATTCTATGAGGCCCGTTTTTCTCTGAATCCAACCACTAATTACGCTATAAGTTACAGGTTCCGTGCAAGAGTTCTGAATGGTAGAAGTCATTAAGGTCTTCTCAATTACCAGGCTGACTCACAAAATTAGAGTAAGCAGAGACGGTATTTGTAAAAATAACACATTTTAATCATCTATAATGTATGGCCTCTTTGTCGGAAATCTCAACTAGCAAAGCTGTGGTTAGCTGCTAGCATGCAAAGGCAGGGGCCAAAACTCACATACAAATACCAACCATCTAGCCAGCATGCCTCTTCCAACTGAGTCATGCAAGGCTGCTCGTAATATGATAGAAGCCCCAGTTATCCTTTTAAAGAGAAAATATGCACCTATTAAGCTTCTGGGTAATAATCTCTGTCTTATAGCAAGTTCTGCCATTGGCTGGTTGACTTATAAAGGAAACACTTTTCTTACTAGCTGGCATAAGTTTCTAATTCGTGGCTAAGTAGCCTATGTTTACCAAGGAAGTCTGTGGGAATCGCTCTGTGATTAGCAGCCAAGGCAGTCGCAGGTTGGTGGTTTATGTTTGGACGGGAAGATTACGAGGTTAAGGTTTAAAAGTTCCTGTTCCTTGATGCTCGCCGCATTGTATTAGTAGAGACACATGCGCACTCTCGTGCGCAGTCTGAAAGGTGAGAAGCAGGGAGGTCTTCCTCAAGGTTAGCATAGGCATAGAGACCGAAGCCTATAATCTGCAGAGTAAGGCTATTCTTCAGTGGCATGTTGTTGCGGTTTTGTGGCCCTGTTGATTCTGCTGCTATTCTCACCCCGGCCCACAGCAGCCCTGAGGGAAAACATGTGCGAGCCAAATGTGCCTCCAGTGAACTGCGAGCGGGGTGCTAAGCCACAGAGCCACTCCTGGTGCTTCTGCGGCCTTTCAGAAACATCCTATAAAAGAGCAAGGTGAGGAGAGCCAAGAGGAACCAGACTGGTGTCTGCTGAGGATTTGCTGAATTGCTGGTTGCCAGTGCTATTTTGCTTCCATTCTTCTCATAAATTAAGCCTCAAGGAACCCAAATCTCTGCTTCTTAGGGCTGTCAAGTTGAACGTCACGTTGGCATTACATTCAGAGACTTTGGCAATGACCCCCTTAGCTTAAAATCTGTAGGTGGAGTAGTTGGTGCATGTGCATGTCCATGTTGGCTGTAGTAAAATAGAGTAGCTTGTAAAATAGGTGTTTTTTATGTATTGCCAAATATTGGCACCCTTGGTAAACATGAGCAAAACAATCTGTAAAAACCATTCTTTATTGCTCACCCTTTTGACCTTTAACACTTTTTTTGAAGGCTATCTACATAAGGGCATCATGACACATACATAAGTATTGAATAATGTGTTTAGAAAGCTATAGTTGAGTATTATTAATTAATGTTTTTTCTATACAGGATTTCTATTTTTCTCACTGTGTGACAACTTGGAACTTTTAAAGCAAGTATTTGTAATGATTCACAATGAATTTACTTCCAATATTTTTATTACTAAATCAAATGGAAGTGATGTTGCAAGTGAACTGGAAGGCTCTCATTCACTGCTCTTGTTTGGAGCATATGAGATGCAGGCTGCCACTCATCTGTAATAAAATGCGCTGTTACGGTAAAAAAAGATTCTGTGGCATTGGATGTCCACGCAATAGGTTACAGCTATTCTACCCATTTTCTTCAGTGACTTTAGTAGCAATAAAAGTTGCGATAGAGTTTGTAGTTCGCTTCGTACTTTCCGAGTTGGGTGGAAGTTTTGACATCGCTGGATCGATCATCCTCTGGTTGGCAGCAACTACAACCGGGCGGAAAATGGACGAAACATGTATTATGGTTTCCCCCTCTACTCCATAGTGCTTCCATACGCTAGCTCAGGGGCCGGCAACCTGCGGCTCTTTTACTGGCCGCATTTGGCTCCATATCAGAATTAGATTTCTAGGTAAAAAATAAAATAATCCTCCTTTGCAGTAAAATAAAGCTCTGCTGATTGTTCGAACACAGTTTTAACAGTAAATGATCTTAAACGCTGAAATTAATGTAGCCTATAACTGCTAGTTCACCCAGCTAGTAGCTAACGGAAAGGCAAAGAGAAAGATTTAAGACGAACATCGATAATTTGGAGACAAATAGACTTCTTTGCATTCATAATCAGTCAGCTGGTTTCCTGATACATTTAATGTGCAACGAGAAACTGTCAAACACTAAACATGTGAAACTGAAGTCAGTTTCTCGTTCTCCTGCTTTTTGTTTGAATTTTCCTGTTCCACCTTAAATGGTGCAGCAGTTACATTCTGGCACCTCAGGCACCATTTAAGGTGGAACGGGAGAATTCGAACAAGAAGCTGGAGAACGAGAAACTGATTTCAGCCTTGTAAAAGGTAAAACATTGAGAGACATTTTACAAGAAACTGTTCTACCTTTGTGGGAAAGTTTCCAGCTGGTGATGCAAGAAAAGCAGCTACAGCTGAGCTAAAGCTTAAAGCAGAGCAAAGTAAGTCTGCGTTTTTGTTCATATTATATTTTTACCCTAAATTCTAAAATTTAGAAAATCGATTTTTAACATTTGTGA
Source organism: Colossoma macropomum (assembly GCF_904425465.1). Classification (NCBI taxonomy): domain Eukaryota; kingdom Metazoa; phylum Chordata; class Actinopteri; order Characiformes; family Serrasalmidae; genus Colossoma; species Colossoma macropomum. The sequence continues at coordinate 15,920,721 of NW_023494808.1, forward strand.
ATTGATTTAGAATCGTCCACGTCCGCATTGCGATGCATCTAAGAATCAATTTTTCCCCCCACCCCTAGCTACCAACATAAGGACATCATAATACATACATAAGCATTGAATAATGTGTTCGTAAAGCTATACTTGAGTATTTATAAACACTTTATTTGAAGGCTGCTTACATAAGGATATCATAACACATACATAAGCATTGAATAATGTGTTCATAAAGCAACTCAAGTTTATAAATACTCAAGCTTATGTCAGTAATCACAAGATTACTGAAGCAAATAACATCGTATTGACATATGACTTTTATTCTTCAACTCATGTAGAACTACATAAAATTGATATAACTTCTAAATGAGATCTTTCATTACTTGGGAATGATGCATAATGATAGTGTTATAAATGGAACAAATGTCCATCACTTTAGTTTAAGGTCCTTTAAGTCAGTGCGATATATTATTTACATCAAAGAGCATCTTATGTTGCATTCATCTTGTGGTTACCAGCATAAGTTGGTCATAAACACTCAAATATTGCTTCATAAATGTTATTCAGTGCTTATGCATGTGTTAAGTCTCTTTGTAGTTAGCCTTCAAATACAGTGTACCTGTGCACCTTTATTTGAAATACAATGATTGAAATCTTATCAGGAAATATATTTTTTCACACATCTCAAATCTGTGTGTCGCAATTGTTGGCACCCCTTCATTTAATACTTTGTGCAGGCTAACTTTGTAAAGATAATGGCTCTGAGTCTCTCCTATAACGCTTAATGGGACTGGAGAACACATGGGAAGATATCTTAGACCGTTATTCTATACAGAACCTCTCCAGATCCTTCAGAGTCTGAGGTTCACACTGTGGACTCAGCTAAACCCACAGTTTTCTGTGGGGCTTAGGTCAGGGTGCTGGGGTGGCCATGGCAAAACCTAAATTCTGTGGTCAGTGAACCATTTTTGTGTTGATTCTGAGGCGTGCTTTGGATCATTGTCCTGCTGGAAGATCCAAACTATGGCCCAGATTAAGCTTGAAACAGTTAGGTTTTCATATTATTATTTCTGTAGGTACTCGATGAAGTCTGTAAAACTATGTATCTGAATAAATTGTCCAGGGCCTTTGGAGGAAAAACAGCCCCAAAATATCACAGGTCCACCTCCATACTCCACAGTGGAGATGAGGTACTTTTCTGCATGGCTATCTTTGTGGCACACAGATGTAAGAAAAATATTTATTTCATGAAAAATTTATTTTTTTCTTTCAATCATTAAACCTTAAATAAAGCTTAGGTTTTTGTTAATATTTTAAATGAACGATCAAAAGGATAAGTAATAAAGAGTATTTTTCACAGCTCATTTTGCTCATAATTACCAGGGGTGCCAATATTTATGGAGGGCACTGTATGTCATGTATAATGAATGATAATGAATGTACATTGAACATTCTTTCTTTGTTCTTTTTAATTTTATATTTTGAAAAAATCTTAATCTGGTCTCGGCCTTGACTCAGACTTGCCTCTAGTGGTCTTATCACCAACGAGTGAGAGAACAAACAATTTTATACTATGTTTATTTAGTATTTATACAATATAGCATATTACATTCTTATTTTCCATTTAAAATTGTATTTTTGTAACAAAATGTAGTGTAATGTGTTACCAAAAACATGGTTTGAAGCCTATCTACTTTATTTGTGTATATTGTTTTGTCTTTTTAACCCTTGGCCCACCACATTGCACTTCAAGATTCGTCCTTTCATTGAGAAGTTGTGCGATACAACCGAAAAGTCTCTAGTTATCAGTGATATTTTTGCCAACACTGATAAATCCGTGGGTTTATACCGGTTTATATTATCACTTGAGCTGTATCTGTACCTTTATTAACTGAATAATAAACCTGAAGTTTAGCAGGTTAACAGGGATGTGGTGAAGCACATGTCTGTTTTAACTTGCCCCATCTTCCCCATTTCCAAATGCTGACCTCTTTACTGTTCTTCTCAGGATTACAACAAGTGGATCAAATTTAGCCTCATCAGCTTGTTAGTAGACGTGAAATCAACATGTCTATAATTAAACCCCTTTAAGAACAATTGAAATGATAACAACGCTGCAGGAGTGAACATCACCATTGTCACACAACAGGGCGCCACAGAAATAAAACACCCAACACAGCTTTTTCCTAGGACTTTAATTCTTCACTGACATGCATTATGCCAGCACGGTAACATGTAAACAGAGCTATCATGTGACATACTGTGTACCAGTATTGCTTTTGTTGATTTGTTGTAAAACAGAATATTTTGCTGAATGTTACAACCACTGTGTAAAACACAAATTAGGTGATAAAAGCATTCAGTCAGTTTATTAGTTTGGAATTACTTCTGTGTTGCGTGAATGATGTATGTAAATGAAATTCTTTTATATGACCAGTTATATGGTGATTACTCAATGTACAAACATTTATTAATGTAGATGTAAAACTGTGGCACTGCCAAAGTCAGGAAACTGGGAGGCTGGTAGAATAGGTGTTAATAATCTTATGCAGACTGTGACATACGCTTCTAATTAGTGAATTTAGCTTTTTCATGGTGAATCTGTTGCTGACACAGTTGTTCAGCTGCATGCACACATCTTGTATAACCTCTATAGAAAAGCATTGCAAATAAAATAGGATGCTCTGGAGCAGCTGCACATGAGCCTAAGGTTACCATGATCAATGCCAAGAGTTAGCTATAGGGGTATAAGCCCTGTTGGGCTGTGGAACAGAAGAACTGTCTTCATCAGTGAATACTATGTTGACTTTTCAAGAAAAGGAGGAATATTATTGATTAATCGAAAAAAAGCATCAATTTTATAAATATTTACTTAGCAAGAAGGTATTTCACAGCCTTGTAACACCCAAATGCAGCCAACTGAAGGGGGATGGGTTGCATTCATGTTTGCCACCATGCCTGGCTCACGTAAAGGCTGTGTTAAGTTTGATACATTTAAGCATAGGTACAGTAATCATTCATATAGAACACAAAGTCAACAGAATTAAATGATTCTAACCAAAATAACATTAAAATATTTATTTATATTTTAAAATATTTATTTTTATTTTATATATATATATATTTATAACATTATATAATATTTATCATAGTTTATACTATATCAATAGTCATACATTGCACTCATAGCACTGAACAGAGTTTAACATTTTTAGCGCAGTTCCAAAAACATCAAGAAAATCTTTCTCTATAATTTGCTTACTTAACAAATATAAGGCCTGCATTTTCCAGTGGAAGGCCCTTGGTAGGCTTCATAATGACTGGCCTGTACTATACTGCTGACGCACGGAGCATAGGGGTCTGCAAGTAAGGCCTGTTTCTGTATATCTACCTCTGAGAAGAACACACAGGCTACTTTCTCTCTCCAAATAATTGGAGGAACCCTCCTGTGCAACAACGGCAGCTGAACCAAAGTCAACAGTAGGTATGTTTGACAGGAACTAATGGAGAGAAGAGAGTAGCACGCTTGCTGAATTACTTCAGTGTTTAACGCATATCTGGAACAGTACGAATGCATTATGTACTTATGCACATACGGAGCACGGCGCTCACTGGGGTGTTGACTTGCACCTGCTGTGCATACTCAGGTTTACCAAGAATTCATTTCAGACTGTGCTGGACAGGTTGGTGCTAATATAAGATCAAAAGCAAGTGTTTCTTGTTAAATGTTATTCTTTCATTTCTTTGTTAATCAACTCCTTATGCAAGCCATTGTTAATTCTCATTGTTGTAGGATAGGGCTGCACAGAATATTGCTTGTTAATTGTTATTACCAGGGCCTGAGTGGAACTTGTTTTCAGACAAAGAATTACACAGTGCAGTCTGGCCCACCTTAAACTCTAACTGTATTTCTCCTGCTACACACACAAACACACACAACACTGCCATTTTCCAAACCCTGTATATTTGTATCATCTTTCTTTCCTACTCTTATTATTTATATGCCTCACTCAGATAACTAAGGTGGCTAGCTAGTGATGAAATGAAAACTGGCAAAAGCTTTTAACTTAAATGTGACAGTCATGACAGACAGATTTGCTACAAACTAATGCTAGCTAAGTAAGTTAATGTCACCACTTCTCCCTGCTCACCTGCTCGACTATGTCCTTATCCACCTTAGCTTTTTCATTCTTGCCTTTTCATGCCATCTTGTTTTTTTGCTGTTTGTGCAACTGCTGTCCATCTTCATGTGATTCATGTACGAAAATTGGTACATTGGTAATACAAAAAAAGTCTGTAGAGCACTGTCTGCTGCCAGCTTGTACCAGATTCACACAGTCAGCTAAATTTAATAAGCTAAATTCTTGGGGCTGATGTTAGCTTTGTATTTGAATTTGTTTATTTAGTAAATTCAATGGATTTCAGTGTCCATTATACTGGGAATTTGGAATTAGGCAATGAAATCTGCAAGATTTTGAAAAATGAACAAAACCCTGAACATTTCCTGTGTTTACTGTGTGTACTACCTACTTTTAAATTACCTAGTGGTCTTTTTGAACAGCAGTGATCTGACTGTGGTAAACCTTCTTGAACTTCACTCTTGGAGACTCATGAACATGAGACGTTTCCAGCTCCTTAGAGAGGATCCTAGTCCTAATCCATGACAAACCAGTTTCTCATGAGGCTGAAGCTGGCTTCTTATTTGATTTTTCCAATTCACCTTAAATGGCACATTTAAGCACCAGAATGTAGCTGCTGCAATGTTTAAGGTTAGATGAAAAAATAAAAGAAAAAGAGTAGAAAAAGACATTTAAAGCTTCTAAAAGACATTCCATATTTTACTTGGTACATATAGCATATTAGGATATATTTTACCCAGTTTCACAGTGACTCTTTCAGTAGAAAGACAGGTATAGAGCTGCCACTGCTGCTTTCCATTTCTAACAATGCTCTGATTAAGCCGCTGCTGTCAGTGACGTATGTAGAACTTCCAGAAGGCCTAGAGTGACATTTTTATCCTATTAAATTGGTCCCATCAATTGGAAATCAAAATAGTTTAGTTATATTTTTAGTTTCCAGAAATCATTAGGCCTTCTGTGAGGGGTTGGGTTTCCCCTCTGATAAATGTGTTAATTATTCTTAAATTCTCACATTTCAGTCCAAATGTCCAGTTTACTAGATACTGAATATTATATTATATAATATTATATTTATTTAAAAAACAAACACAAAAAACATAGTGGAGAATATACAGTGCACTCTTATGCTGCAGCAGTAAAATAAATAGGATGTTTATTTTTTCTGAGGCATTGATGCCAAACGTCTCATTGTTGAATTGCAGATGAACCCACTTTTATACAACAAAAATAAGAGTTCCACTGTGAATAAACAGTCTACACTGCCAAAGCTCTCCTCTGATAATCATCCATTTTCGCTGGGAATGCTGTCACCATGGCAACATCTGTGTGCTTTTATGCTGCTGTTTGTTGCATACCACCATGAGGTGCAGAACCACAATAATGCACTGTTTATTTGGTTTGAATATTCCGGGGAAACTTCTCTATTGACTCACGTAATGCTATGATGACAACATTGGAATGTGACTTGCAGAGAAATAAACAAATGCTTTTTCTTCTTACTTGAATCATAAATTATGTTCCCCAAAGACAAGGTTGGGTAAGATACTTTGAAAAAGTAGCAATGGCTGCATACTGAATACTCTATCCTAAATATATTCAGTAACATATTCCATTACAGTACATAAAACAGTAACATATTCAGAATACATTTAGAATACATCTTGATGAAGCTCATGGAAAACAACCTTTTTTTTACTCCCTGTTACTTGCTGGTAGTTTTCTTCCTGCAATTCTTCTGTTAATGTGTTTTATGAAAAATTCACTTATTATTTAAACTAAGTTCTAAAATTCTAAACTTTTTTCACATCTGATCACATTGATTTATCAGTCTACTCAGGCTTCACCAGAGCTCAGTAACACTGAGATTAATAACTGATCATCACGTTGATTTATCAGTCTACTCAGACTTTAGCAGGAATTTCAGTGTTTGTAAAGAAGCCATTAATTGAGTTCCTGTTTGTCCTAGTTTGTCTAACAAGCATGTTTGCTGTATGTTAAGCACTTATTTTTAAAATAATTAAGACACCAGCATTGACTGTGTTTCTTCTGAAGATTGTATATTTTTTGAACGTGTAAGTATTCTAAAAGTATTTTCCCAAAAATGTAAAAGGTAACTATATTCTGAATAGTGCTTTTACTAAATGTAAATGAATACAGATATTTAATTTCTATATTATGAATATGTTCATACGTTTAATACTTGTATCCCATTAAATCCCAACCCTGCCTATAGAGACCTCTGGGAGTGACTTGTCCAAAAAACGAACTCCTTGTCCAAGCTGTTTTTGCCTATGGGAAAAATATAGAACACGTATGTTCTGAAGTCAATCCATTTCATACTAGGTATAGTTTTCTCCTGCAGTCAATTTGATTGAAAATACTAACAACTGTTCTTTAACACATTTTCTGTCGTTGCTTACAAAATGTGTGTACAGTTGATGGAAACCTAGCTAATGACATGCTCTTTTAAAGATCTGACGTTGTGTGGTTCTTCAAGCTACAGCCAAGCCATGAATATCGCCTTGGAGGCTGATGTGACACTGAGAGTGGCCTTTGAAGAGGTGCTCACCAGTGAAGGTATTATCCTCTAAAATTATAATGTCTGTTTATATCTTTTATATGATGTCCAACATTCCTTACAGGGCTTAAGTAGTTTAGTAGTCTTAAAAATCTGCTTCTCAGTCATGTTGGAGGTGACTTGGTGAGCTGGAAGGCTATATTGGAGATTTCACAAATTGGTACTAAAGTAAGGAATCACAGGACACTTTTTGTGTTTTGGTATTAGCAGTCTATGGGGGCAGCTGATATTTAGTGAGTTTCTGTTTTGCTTTAACACTTCTCAATGTCAGTCTATTACTGTTTTTCATTATACCTGTTTTCCACTCACTTTCCCATTCTCACACTTCAAGCTGTTGCAAGAGTCAGTTATGTATAGTGCTGATGTATGACATTAGGGCTCGGTGTTATTGGTCTCACCACTCTGGTCTCAGTCTTGACTCGGATTCAACTACTACCAAGTCCTGTTGTTGACTTGGACCCAATGTGTCCAGGTCTAGGTCTTGACTCGGACTCGGCTACTACAAAGGGTTGTTCTTGACTCGGACTCAAGGTGTCCCAGTCTTGGTCTTGACTCTGACCCACCTCTAATGGTCTTGACTACAACACTACTAACTAGTCTGGCTGGCTATTGGCGTCTTTCTTTAGCTCATTGGATTTAATGTTATAAGTAGCGAAAATAAATAATGAAATTCAAGGTTGAAAAACAGGTTCATTCTAACAAACAGTCTGTAGTGTTTTGTAAATGGACAGGCCTCTGTCCTTACTGTTGTCCTTAAATTGCAGATAATTATATCTACCTCTCTTTCAGTACACGAACAGTACTGCTCCTGTTTCTCACAGTTCATGGATCATTGTTATGTATTTATTGCTCCATATTGATAGCAAAGTGTCAGTTGAGGTAAATATTAATTTTGCTGGCTGGGTTTATCTGGTTAACAACTACATACAACTGTGGCATTATTATAAAATACATTTGCAGGTTATTAGAGTGATTGCGCAGAGACTCAAGTGTTATTTGTACATTAATTTTGGCAAAATGGCACGCACTGGCCATGACTGATATTGCCATATCTCCTTGTGTAGTAACATAACTGCAATATGGTATTTGTCCACATTGTGCAGGCCTATTGTAGGTCTCATCAAAACTAATCTGGGAGCTTAAAGCCTGCCATTGCCATGTTTTCCAGCTGCTTAATGCACTTAAAAGAGAGTGCTAACTACTTTCTTGCTTAGTAAATCCTAGCAGATGCAAAGATTGGCTTGTACATTACTCCCATCATCATTCTTCATCCCCTAATGAGAGCAACACCAGCTGTATTATCCTGGACACTGTCCATAGGTGGTTTAGCAACACTGGGACTTGGACTTGCTTCTCTGTGGTGGAACTCACCATAGAATTGATGCACAACTGATATAAAGATTTTAAGAAGCTAAATATGATCAGCTTGTACAATTTAAAGCTACAATTAGTCAAGAATCAAGATACCCAACCTGTAGCAGTGAAGTAGGTTACAACACTGAAGCCACAATATTCCACAGTGCCCAGCATCGAGTTCCTTCAGAGCTCCCATGAAGCTCCCATGTCTCCTTCGTCCTGGGAGCAGGATTGTGTTAGTGCAAGTGATGTTGCTCACTCACCTAAAGTGCCTATAAATGCTTTGCATTTGGTTCATACAGATTTGCTGCTGTAAAAATAGTCGAGTGTCTTTGATTTACAATGGGTGGGCATGATTGAGGGGGAAAAAATATCACCATAGACCTCCTGGAAGTCCACAGTCACTGACTTTGAATACAAGCTGTGGTCTATCCAGGTTTCAGGCAACTCTATGACAGGGCTTATTACTGGAAAATCACTGTAAAACTACTACATACAAAGTTAAATATGTCTGTTGCCAGCTTCAAATGAAAAATATGCAATAAATATGCAATGTCTTTTACAAGCTTCAAACATCTCGGCCAAAAAATGTTAGTGTGTGCCGGTGTTAGCATAGCGTGAAAATACGATTAGAAATCCCATAGAGGTGCTAGCAGAAATTAGGTAGAAGTAGGTTTGGGTTTCTCGGACTTGAGATATCGTCATTATTTAAGCTCTGTAAAATTCCTGGACTCAGTCAGTGGCATGATTTTTTTTTTTTTAATAAAGTCAGTGAATAGGTAGCTATGCTCACAATGCAGTTGAAGGTAGGTAGATGACTTATTGGCTTGCAGTGCTGCCTGCCCAAACATGGCACCAACAGTGCACTTTTCTGAAGCAAGATGACAAATGGTTTGAGCAGTTTAAACTTCATAAGAAATGCTAACATATGAAAATGCTTAGATTCTTTTAGATACATTTTGTGTCTAGGAATGGAATTCATTTTGTCATGAACAGACCAAAGTCCAGAAAGATCCAGGAGAATCAGGGATGAGTGGCAACCCAAATGTTTGACCAAGTTTTGACATTAATGGTCAGAACTGAATGTCTAGATCTAATAGTCATGGTTCACTACTGCAGGGAACCCATATATTGGTTGGACCTTAGTTAAACTGGTTCCCTGTATAGAAATGTGCCAACAGTATCAGTGTTGTACACAGTGCAATAGGGCATTGGAACCCTACCCATTTTATTATATATATATATATATATATATATATATATATATATATATATATATATATATATATATATATGTGTGTGTGTGAATTTAAAAATGCATTGATTGATGAGATTTTCAAGATAATCAGATTAGAAAAATACAGGTCTTTTTTAATATATTTTTATGTAGTGGGTTCAAATCAGGCCTGACATATGTTACTCTGGTTCTGAGAAACGCTAAGCTATGCATCATACAGGCATAAGAGAAGCAAATGGTAAGAACAAAAGCCAGATATGTCAAATACACCCTAATGTATTAAAATAAAGGAAAAATCCAAGGAATCTTGCCTGGCTTTCTTGTACTCTGGGCCTTTGAAATGCATGTATGTTTGTGTGTGAGTTCACAATGATCAATGAGACCTTTGGCTCGCTACAATCAAGCACGCTATGGCAATTACACTTCTATCCCTACTTGGAAAGAGCTTCAAAGATGGTTGTCTACGCCAAGAGAAAGCGAATGTCGAGGGCTGGAGCCGCTGGAAACCAAAATGCCTCAAATTCATGAAAAAGTGATCATTTTTTACACACACCTATTTGCATTCCCACCAAAGCGTGCAATGCGGTGCTGTGGTTTGGGAGGCAATCAGCTAATCTCGTGTGTATGATAAATAACCTTCACCAGTTCATTTCTCTTGTGTTTTTCTGCTTTCCAGGCAATTTCACTCACTGACAGACCCAAGTGTGTGTTGCCGCCAGGGAAAAGTGTATGGGTGTTTATCTGACAGATGTGGAAGGCCAAGAAATAGAGAAAGAGCGATTGGTAATGCATGCATGTTGGCATGTACGTTTGTCTCCTGTTGAGAGATGGTGTATGTGGCCATGTAGCTGATTCCCTTGACTTCCAGTTTGTCTAATGGTGTTGTGGTTTGTCAAAATGCTCTGAATAATTGAGTATACTGGACAAAAGGTTATTGGAACTGGTCACAGAGTGTAGACTTGAGGTGTAGGCTTGAGCCATTCATCATGTTTCATGCAGTCTAGTTCATGCTAAAATGCAAAACTCCCAACCAATCTAATTTGCTCTGATATCTGACCATTATCCCTTCTGAAAAAAATAAATAAATAAAAACAGCACAGTTCAGCATGCATTCCATGCTGGTCTATGCATATTATATCCTGATCCTGGACACAAGCTATGCTTGTCAATGCTGATGTTTCTAGCAGGGCTGGTAGCATCTACAGCAACAGACTAAAAAGTTCAGGTGCACAAAAATAAAATTCAGAAGCACAGAGATGAGTACAATTGAAAACACATTTATTTAAAAATGAACTGGCTTTATAAGATGTGCAGATGTGTTTGAGAACTGACAAAATATGTGATATGTAGGCCAATCTGAAAGAAAAAAAAGGATTCTGGAAACCACATCAACATTAATCAAATCAGGGAAATCTTTCAGATTGTCATGCCTAAAGCTAAAGCTGGAGATAAGAAAATGCATCTTAACACTGTTTTGTAACATTATTTATCATTGGACATGCTATTAAAATGGGCGTCAACAAATACAGTAACCCAGATGAAGTTCAGCTTAGAGCCTGTTAACAGCTTTGACATTGAGCTGTGAGTGTGGTCTTCTATATCGAATCCTCCAAAACTTTTTCAGATTTAGGAATAAAATAAAAACAGGACCATCCTCCATATTAGCGGGGTAGTGTGTGTCTGAATGAAACATTTTTCAGTAACTCCTTTTCACCATCTTCTAGCTTAATTCTGAACAAGTTCATTTACTATCACTATCACTGCAGGTTTGTTCTGACTAGTTTTGTTGGAGTTTCCTTTTGCTCAACTGATGAAGTACCACTTATAGACAGTTGTGATTGACTGACAGGTGTATCAATTGTTTGTTTTGCAAACTGTCATTATTTAAATAAATACGTAATTACATTTCATTTTAATAGTATAGTGAAACCAAAGTAATATCTCCAAAGGTACAACTAAAGATAAATGAGCATCCAACTTACTGAAACAACCATCCAACTTATGGCCCAAGGCCTGAGAGGTGAAGGTAGGGGAAGTGGAGAGTGGGGGAGGAAAGAGGAGGTGGGTTTAATACAGTGTTTTTCCTGCTTTAACCACATTGCTGGATCATTGCCAAGTGGGTCAGCTATGCTGGAGCTTGCCATACCCCAGGAGAGCAGTGTTTTGTCTGTGTGTGTCTGTGTCTGTGTGAGAGAGAGCGAGTGAGAGAGGGAGAGAGAGAAAACAGGGCTATTAGCTTTAAGCCATTCATATTGTAAGTCTCCAGACTGGATGGATGGCTGAATGTATTGCTAGTGGCTGTGTGAGTGTGTATGTGTGTGTGTCTTGGTGTGTGTTTGTGTGTGTTGGTGTGTGTGCATATGAGATGAAGGAGTCTCTGATTGTATTTATTTTCTCTTACCTTCAGGGAAAGCCTCTCAATTTTTCATGGAAATCTATTCATATTTAAGGCGAGGGGGCTTAGGAAGGGGAAAAATAATAAAACGAGGTCACCATAAGAACTGCTGATGCAGATGTTTTGTGGGGTTCATACCGATAATTTTGCCTCTGTTTAAGTTCCATGTTTAACTTTCATGTGAAGTTTAAATAATGAATACATGATTAATGTTGAATTCAGTCATGTGCAGCATGTAATGCACAGGAAGAGCGATTTAAGTTTATGTCAGTGTCTAATTTATGAAAATGTATATACATGTTTTGAGTGTGTGTGCTCGACCACTGCCAGCCCTTTTCCAGATGTGCAAGAGTGTGGACCATCTGGACACCCAGGGCTGCTCTGCTAAGCCAAGTCAGGTAAACAAAGGCAGCACACATCCTTGTGCCTCATGTTTTCATTGCTTTTCATTGAGTCTCTGTTGCGTTTCATTAGGCTCTGGGTGGTCAGTGCTTTGTTCTGAGAACACTAGCAGCTTCTTCATTTGATTTGCTATTTTCTTTTCTTTTTTTGTCCACTTCTTTTTTTTCCTCAGTGAGAGCTTCTTTACAGCAACATCCTTTCAGACTCATAGTGTTGAGTTGTCTCCTCACAGTGGAAGGATGGACAGAAACACTTGTGGATTTTTTCAGATCTGAAGCAGGAGTGGAGCTTGATTATCTCTCAAAGATAAAGCTGTAAGTACTGTTTATGTGATGGTGACAGTTCCGGTGGTCCACTGGGCCTTGCATGGTTGTTAGGAGCCCCATCTTTTAATCGATTTTTAATCAGTTTGGAAATCCAAGTCAGGTCCAATGGCCTTTATTGTCATTCCTCAATAATTTGTATACACTGGAATGAAATGGTACTAAATGCTGATTTTTGTTGTTAAAAGAATATCTATAACTGGTCTAAATATGTTTTTAATGTGGTAGAAAAACGGATATATTTAGAAAAGAACATCATAATTCATCACAATTCCCAACGCTGCCTTTGACTTCCCGCCACTGCTTCCACATAGAGCTTCAACCTCCAATAAAACACCCCCTGATTCCCCTCGTCAACTATACAGGCACACGTACAGCCCCGTTCTCACAATTTACGTGGAATGTTTAATAGTTAGCACGAGACTATAAAATAGGTGCATGTGCTTGTGGGATTAATAACTACAAAAGCTCTTTTAACCTGCCTTCAGCAACAATTTAATAGAGCTATCTGTCAGCATCTGGATAAAGCAATCTCAGCATGCCGGCTCAAAATAAATGTTGGGTGGAATATTTTCATTCTTAACTAAATGACGAGTCGCACGTTCTGACCTTTTTCATTTGTCCCAGTGCGATATTTGGGCAGCGGCTCAGAGCGTGGGGGCCGAATATTTTTCTGGTGCAATATTGGCTGCGAGATGCCAGCTGGCAGGAAAAGCAGCAGAAATAACTCACTTGCAGACCGGCGTGCGCTGATCCTTGTGATGGGCCTTAGGCTGATCCACTTACATTGAAATTTATCATGCTGTATGTTTACTAACATTTCTAATGCAAAAGCGTCTTCTAAGCATGCCCTGTTAAATGATGGGACATCCCCAGATGAGCTTGGCTGGAGCTGCCAGCATTATGAAAACCGCATGCTGTTTTGAAACCTGACCCAGCAAGTGCCCAAATTCTGACAGCGATAACCTGATCCCAGTGTTGTGAGGGAAGCAGGAATGGTTCAGAGCTTGCATTTTCCATGGCTTTCTTTGCCGAGTACTTCTTTAGCCCTTATTCCTGAGCACGTTTAAATCTTATTGTTAAGTATCTTAGACAGTGGCATAGATTTCACTTCAGTTTTGGGCGCAGACACTGCCCATAACACTCAACCTATAATACTGTAAGTGTTTTTATACTAATTGTTATGATTAAGAATATGCAGTGGCATTACGGCCTTTTAGGTGGCATAATGATTTCTGGGAACCAAAAAATACATGTCTGTAATTATTCATTCTTTTTTATTCAGTAGAATCATGCTTATATTCAAACTCTACTACCACTCTTGGTTCATTAGGTTCTTGTTTTTTCTGCATTGTAAGTAGGTAATTGTATATAGTTAAGTGGAATCTCCTATTGGTTAGCGCTTCAAGTGCTGAAGAGTAGTCCCAACTACAAATATGATTATTAAGTGCCAGAGAAATCCACCAATTACATTTTGATTTCAAATAGGTGGAGCCAGTTTTGTCAGAAAAAACATCACTCTAGGCCTTCTGGAATTCCCAGATATGTCACTGACTGTGAATATGAGTGGCAGCCTAATCAGTGGGTTGTTAGGAATGGAAAACAGTGGCGGCAGCTCCATACCAGAGCTGAAAGAGTCACTGTGAAACTGCTACAAGGTACAATATATGCTAATATATCTGTCACAAGCTTGAAGTAAAACATGTTTTTTCAAATGCTCATGTGAAACACCACTAGCAAACTACTAGAATCCCATAGATTGCAGGGGATAGCAGAAGTTAGTGTTATTATTATATTACTATACTGTATTATGAAGGAATATGATATATGCAGACTGTACATGGACTCCATTTCCCGTGAGTCTGTATGCAGGGAAGTGAAGACGGAAAATGTGGATATAAAGCAAAGATCCTCTCTATTTAAGCCATAGTTGTTTAAAAGCTATATGATTGCAAAATAGATATTTTTGGTCAACTCTAACAACCAAAAGCAATAACAACACACAGTTAAAAAGCAATGTGTAGATAGAGCAAATTATTGGGGGTGGGGGGGATTTCTAGGGTAAATGTGGGGTGAAATGTAGATTTATTAGCGTTAGAACACATTGACAGCGGAATTTCTAAACCAAATTAACATTTTGTTAAGGCAGAGCACTAAGTAGAGGGGGATGGTGTGCTCGTCAATGTTGTCTAATGGACAAGAAGTCTGTGATTAGCCCCGTGTTTGTAATGTTAGTTATTATCACTAAAAAGTCTCCACCAAAGTTTCATTTAAGCATGTCACATTAACTTTGGTGAAATTAAACGTGACCTCTTACTACAACAACAACAACAATAAAAAGCTCTGTTAAACCAGACTATGCCTTAGCTTTAGGAGATATCACTGAATAAGTAATATCTATGTGAAAAGTGTGCGAAAAGTGCACCTGTTATCTGCAGCTGACAACAGTAATGTCAAAAATACATGTATTTTTGAAACAATATCAAGTCTAGCTCCACTAAGCTAACTGTAACTGCTATGAGGCTATGAGCTATTTAGAGACTATATGGCTAATACACAAGTAAAGTAAGTTATGCATTTAAATGATTAAGGAATTGAAGTGTAGGCCCACATACAGGCCCTTAACGTCACAAATCACTGTGATAAACATGAACCTTGAAGTGCTGCAAAGGGTGTCGTGGTGGTGGCACAGTTGGTAAGGCATCCATGATCCAAGCAAAACCTTGCCTGCATGCTGATGCCTTCAAATGAAAACGTGAACTGTGGTAGTTTTTTTAAGGAGTCCTCTAACAACAACTCAAAAAGAAGTACCCAAGATAGAAACCTTGTAGTTGTCTGGTGAAAATGCTTCTATTTTGAGTTTGTAGCTACAAAAGATATCACCATAACAATCTGAGGGAGTCCTATCTTTGAATGTTTACACATATTCCTGTCTTTTGCTTTAGTGACAGCATGTGCTCTCGCTGGCATGGACCCCATAGGTTTATGCAAAAACCTCTGATCAGTTGATCAAAACCAGTCGTCTAAACATGTGTTCCAATGGAAGGAATAAGAAAAATGACCTTTTTGTACAAAGGCTTTAACATGATTTTCACAAATTTGCTTCAATTTGAAAAGTAACCTAGAAATGTCAACATAACTTTGTTTTAAAATTTTCAAGGTTCTAAAACTTTCTGTTGTTTATTTCCAGGTTTAAATGAAAAATGATAGATTTTCAGTGACACAAAATGTGGTTAAATGGGTAACAGAAGTGTAGTTATTGAATACATCACTGTTTAGAGTGTGGACATAGTTAAGAGAAGATCCTATTCCTCTAAAAGAGTCAACATTCTGCATTTGAAAAAAGTTGGAACAAAATCAATTTTCTTGGATTGAATGGTTTAGGATTTAATACACAAATCAGGGGTGGGGATCCCTTTAGGCCCCACAATACAATATCACGACACTTGAGCCACAAAACCATTTCATCACAATATTTAAGGACTTGTGATATATGAAGCATTGCAATATGACCTATTGTGATATATGCAGAATAGCATTCCTCCAATAAACTGTTTTGTCTAATGAACACTTTGTGCATCTCACTTCAATATTTTTATTAAAGCCAAACTGAAATGCGAAGTAGTCAAATTTGCATTAAAAAAGCAGCCAATCAAAAAAAGATTTTATCCTTACAAATGTAACAAAAGTTCATATTTAAAGTAATATACAACAGCAGATATGTAACTGAAGAATCTTACTTATTGACTTACTGGTTTATTGTATTAATGTTTTTAAATTCCTGTCTGAATGAGGAATTGACCCCATTGACTTCTGTGTACAGTAGGCGTGTTATGCACTACACTGTCTACTCTACAACTGTTCTTAGTAATGCAAATTTACTGACAGAAACCTTGGTTTTACTAGGACAAAATGGTGCCATTTTGTAGATTAAAGGCCTTTACACACCAAACATGATTTATTTTGAGAACAGTACAGTAACTTGAGCATATTTTGAAGTGAAGCTTCCACATCAAATGCGATTTTTCCCGAAAGGTGAAAATGCTACATGTATTTTATTCTCCCAGCAATTAGAACTTTTTGACAAACGAAACAAGCAAACAGTACCATAATATGAAATAATACAGCACGTAGCCAACATGACATCAAAAATAAGTTTCTGGGCAAGTTATCCTGATGTCTTACGTTCAAAAATTTGCTGATTAGGATTTGTCACTAGAAGGCACTGTCAAGCTTTTAACCAAATCTGTTTATTGTACCTGCTACAAAGAACCAAAATTGTTTTACTTAATTTGTAGCATCCCTGTCAAAGATGTAAGGAACGCCTGGACAAAGAAACAATAAACAATTTCAATAAAGTAATTAAATTGTTTTAAATTATTTTTGACCACATTTTCAATGTGTTGTATGTGATAAGATCCATCAACCCATGCAATCAGAAATATAAATGAATACCAATAATGTTGCAAGCAGAAGTGCTTCTTTTACACATTTTAAAAACTTAATTTTATAGGCTCTGCTAAACAGATCTGTATAGTCAGTAATGCCATGTAAACTGGATAATGTGTTTACATGTGTTAGGCTCAAACACATCCATTACATCCATAATAAACTAGATATGTTAAGTGCTGATCTTGATTGCGAGTGATAAGGACAGGCATGGCAATGACCTCCTCTCAACAGGAGTGGCTAAATGCTATGCACAGTTTTGATAACTGATTGCATGCAGTTTGGCCTATTCAAATTCCTGCCGCATTATTAGGTCATGTGGTTTATTCATTTTATATTCTTATTAAAACCCACCAAAATAATGAGAAAACACCCCAAATTTTGTCCCCCTGTCAAAGTAATTTTCCCTCACCAATCCAGCCAAAATCCTTCCAATTTGGTGGGAGCCCACCCAATCTGGCAACAATGAGACTGCCAGCATGACCAATTATCCATTTTGTGACTGGCAAAGGAAGACAGGAAGAGATTTTGCCTGTTTTTTTTTATTCTAAAATAATCATTTTTAAATCCAGTATATTGTGATGCACTCTTTTTTGTTTGTTTCGTTTTGGTCCCACCCCTAACTAATTTACATAGCACCCATCTGTAACATTTTTGTTTATATTAGTTTTTTAATATGCTGTAGTTACTATACTGTAGGTATTGTTGCATCAGCACATGCTAAAAGGTTAAACGTACCACACTTACAATGTTATTTAATCTACACAGGGTCTATTTTGCACTTGCAGCAAAAATCAGTGGATATCTTCACTGCTCACACAAATTTTATTTCATTCTTTTATTTTTGATTCTATTATTTTTATTATTTCTTTGTACTTTCCATCTTGTAACTATATCTATATTGATGAGTGCTAATGCCAAGACAAATTCTTTGTAAGTGATATCCTGCTTGGCCAGTAACACTTTTTTCTGGTCCCAGCAGCGGTGCCTATTTCGTCACCTGCTGTGGTGCTGGTCCAATCCAAGTGTGTCAGATGGCTGTGGTGACCCACATTAAGGTTGGCCATAAACACATCGCTGAGGTCTGCTGTGGACGGCGCAGGCGGCCGCAGTGGGAGAGCCACAAAGCAGCGGCCTGATGTGGCCTCTCTTTTATTCCCACCCTCTCGTTTCTTGTCTCTTCACTCATTCTTTCCAATCTGATGGCTGCTCTTCTCTGCCTTTTCCTTTGGTGCTTATCCTCTGCGACCGGTTGCACCATCTATACACAAACTCAAACATAGGCCACAAAGGCTGCACCACACAAGTTAGTTTTTACTTTGAGCTAATTAGCTTAAAATGTTTAAAAAGCCCTGGTCAAATTATGTGTTTTGTTGATTTACTAAAGCTGGACATACACTACATGACTTTTAACATCCTAACAGATTTCACAAACGGAGAGCAACACACACTTACCATCTATTTTTATCAGGATGTCTTGTTATTTATTCGTGAAGGGGCACACACTAAATGATAAGGCACACATAACAAGTTTTAGCTATGAAAAGTACACAAATCCCAAATCTCCCCCATTAACATGCGACACAGGACCCAACCTGTATCTGCTTTTAGGCACACACAAGAAGTGTAAACGCAAACTGGGAATGAACGTGAGGTTAAAACACAAATATCACAGTCAAAGCTGGGGAAATATTTTACTATGAACTGACTGCTTACTTGAAACTGTAAAGACAGAGATTATTTGCCTGAATTCAACAAGCAGCTCCTCTGTGTCCGCAGCTACTGCTCATGTGGCAGAGTGCACACACAGCTCTCTTCACTGTCTTTCTCTTTCCTAACTCTCCCATTGGCAGTTGCCTGAAGTTACATCACTGATCATCTGACACTACAAGAGTCATAATGCTTTGAGTCATAAAAATCTAACACGTTTGAAAATACTGAGGGCCTCCGAACATTTCAGAGCTCGATTAAAAGGCTGAAGATTGACACATTTCTCCCCTCACTCTACTTATGCACTAGTGATTCAGCTCTCTTTCAGTGAGTGTATTAAACATTAGTTTTAAACTAAGTAGCAGTTATTAAGGACTTGAAGGGTTTTATGCAACACAATCACAAACTTCTGCATAACTGTTGCAACCTCTTTGCCTTGTCACTCTTCCTCTTTATTTAATAAATCATACAGCACCTTAAGCCAATTTATCTTCCCACACCATGCCATTACCTCCGTATCTGAAATGGTAATGGGCTTTGCTTGACTTTCTCATCTTCCCCTACACTGACTTTCCAAAAGCATGTACTTCCAAATCTGTCATCCCTGGTTTAGAACCTTTTCAGCTGATTTTGAGGAGCTCAGATGTCTAATCCGTCACATTTTCTTCCCGTCGCCTCTTTCTATGTACCCTCAGTTACGATCTATTATTATTATTATTGCTCTAATAGGCATGTGGACGCTTAGACGTCGAAGGTCTAGCTTTAACCACATGCAGATTTCCAGGCAGGGAGCACAGCAGCTGAGAGAGATTTGTGGTTATATGCAGACGAGCCACAAACTCCACAAACTTCTTGATGTTCTTCCTCCAAGGAGAAGTACTGTTTGGTAAGCAGCTTGTGGACCCAGGAGTGCTGGTGGTGCAACGTGTTGCCGAAACCCGACCCTCGCTGGTTCTGACGCATCTGACGTCGACAAGCGCAATGTGCTGGCAGTTTAATGGAGAGTGTCAGGAAATCGGATAATGACAATAAGACTGAACTTCTGGTAAACAAGAACTTGCACTCAGACTTAAGGAGTACAGCTGGAGACAGCAGCCACTGCAAAAAGTGCTTCAGCCAATGGTTGCTGGCTTCATTATCATTCAGTGCATCCCCACTTCAAATTTACACAAACAGTGGCCGTTATTCATGAAAATTGCGTATGGTCAAATCTGATCATAAAATGTGTGCATTCAAATGTCACTGACAGTTTTGATATTCATCAGTTTAATCTTTGCCATGACTGTATGATCAAACTCACGTCTGGTAGGAGTGCGAGTGTGATAGTTTAACAACCTGAAAAAAATGCTAAATTTAATTAACTAGCCAAAACTGCTGTCAATATCATCAATAATGTCAGCAATATCAAAACAAGATAACAAAACGATAATAAAACTGACAACTTTGTGCACAGCAATCTGTGTACTGAAGTAGATGTATTTCTTTTTCTTTTCTTTATGTGTATACTAATATAAACAGATATTGCAAAAATACATTCCATTTAAAGACAGTTGCTTTATGCTACTAATATACAGGGCCTGGGTGGGACTTGTTTTCAGACGCTTACGTGATGAGGAGTTACATGATGCCGACCACCACATCTCAAACTCTAATTAGCGCACGAACTGCTATTTTTTTATTTTATTGGCTCACTATCAAAACATTTGCTAAGTCATGCTTCATGTAAATTATATGTATATGAGGGCAAATTTGTGTGTGTCCATCGTAAATGATGTGTAAATAAAGTACTCTCTTGTGGGCGCTTGTCATTAATGGGCCTCAAATCTGGGCTCTTTTTAATGCAACTTTGATGAATAAGGGCCAATGTCTTTTTTTCTTTGTATTTGTAAGTAATAACAAAAAAGTAAATATTAAAGCATAAACAATATGTTTAAAAAACAAAATTGATTGAGGGAAATTTTTCAGACATCACAAACTAATTGTTTCAGTTACAGCTTTGAGTTGCCTGTAGTAAGAAGTAATTAACTTTTTTGCAGCAGTGTTTGTTCAGTTTTAGCCAGTTCTTCTTGGCCTCTTCAGTTCCCTGAGGTTACAAGGCTCCCTCTGATGATAATTTCAAAATCCTCTGTAAATTTTCAATGAGATTCAAGTCAGGACATTGGCTAGGCCATGCAAGCAGCTTCACATTCTTTAGAAACCGGTCTTGAGTTATTTGAACTGTAAGTTTGGAGTCATTGTCTCATTGAAACAGTCATCTTCTCCCCTTTCTTGGCCAATTATATTAAATTCTCCTCTAACATCTCCTGGTACATTACTCAATTTATGTTTTCTTTGATGATGTGTAGTGCCCCAGTACTGCTGATGGCCTATATGATGACACTCCCACCTCCATACTTCATTGTGGGTATCTTGAGTGCTGTACTTGTCCAGGAATGACAGTTGTGGTTTCATGAACTTTACACTTGTAAATTATCAGACCGCTTGTACAAACAGTTTAAGGCAGTCAGTTTTGCTATTTTTTTTTTTTTGTCTTTTTTTCCATTCAAGTATTGCTTAATAATTGTCTGTGAAAACTTTAGGAAGCTCCCTCACCTTAATTTGCTACTTGTTGTGTGAAATCTTCCCAATCAAGGATGACCGTTTTTTATAATGATCAGGTGCAGTTTTTTTGCAGCATTAATATCTAGAACTTAATATATTTTTATGTAGCTCTTACATATATTGCATTTTCCCTATGAATTTTGTTTTTTACACATATCTGTGGTCATATATATTAGTATTAAGTCAAAAATCAATGTGTGTACATTTGAATTGAATATATACACTGCAAGTAGATTAAATAACAAACAAAAAACAAAAGTGTATGAAGACTTGTTTCGCCTCACTGTAATAAATATATAGAATATAGTACTTATAGAGTAATATATAATAATATTTAGTATAATATAGTACTATAATTTATAACATAGTATAATATACTATATTATAATATATAGTACTTTCTGAATAAGTCATGTAATAATAAGATTAATAACTGCAGTTTTTATAAGAATGCTGTCCACAGTATAAACCCTTAGAAGAATAATGTGAATTACCACCATTTTGCTGCACTACTCCAATATATAAATAATATCTACTTCCAAACACAAATGTAGAACCCCCAAAGCAGAAAATGGCTTCAAATTAAAACACGCTGTTGTTATTGCTGTTGATGACTATGAACCTGTAGGAGTTAAAAAGTAATGTAACAAAAGGTTTAGCCATATGCAAAAATGTGGGCACCCCGGTCAAATTATATGTTTTGTTAAAAATAATAAAAAAACAATAAGTGGACTTATAATGACTGGTATGCATATCCACAGATATGCAGACCTTGAACACTGATTGCTGTAGATTTATAGATATTAATATATGTGGATTATGTGTTTGTGTATGTTCAAATGAGATATAAATAGACTGGAAGTGTGGATCCCTATTGCCGCACACTGGCCAAAAACAAAACAGTGCACTAACTCGGAGCACATGGGCTCCTCTCACTCTCACAAAAACATAATTAAACATAAAACTCTGACCTAGTTTTGGGAGAACATGGGTGGCTGGAGGGGGGAAGGGGCTTTTTCCTTGCCTGGATTAAACTGGGCCACCGTAAACCTCCATCGTCGAACGCTCCATCCCGGCAAACTTGGCTGAGCAGGTCTACACACGCCTCAGCTAACCTAACTTCCAGCTTTACAGACTTCCCTGAGTCTCCCCTTGCTCTCTTTCCCATCGTGGCCCTTGGCCCGCATCCCAGACCCCTCCAGGGAATGCATGGAAGGGCTCGGGCCACGGCTCATTTGAGCGGCATCTTTGTTTATTTTCAATGCAAGCGTTCGGACGGGGCTGGGAACCAACCAAAACAGCCTTCACCTTACATCTGCCACCTTCTGATGGGTGGAAATCCCCTTGGCAATTGAGGCGACCGTGATGGAAAAGATCCGCTTTGGACCAGATGCCTCTTGTCTTTGATTCTCTTTTTCCACTCTTTCGTCGCAGGATGAGAGTATGAGAGCAGTGAGCCACGTTTTGACGTAGGAGTGTCTTCCGAGAACCAAAAAGGCTGTGGTTTGTATTAGAGGATCAGAACTTTCAAATCAAACCTGGCAGTCAAAACTAAGAACTGTTTGTGTGGTAAATGACACGGAGCAGGTTGTCCGACCAAAACACTACATGTGTGGCTTCTCGTAAGTAATTGGTTAGCAGTTTTGCAATACCATTGTTGTGATGTATTTTAAAGGCAAACCATGGAAGAAAATGGATTTTCCAGGGAAATGGGGAAGAACTCCATTTTTGAGGGACCCTCTCCATTTAATGTTGTTCTTGTAGTAAATTATTAGATCACTACTCAAATTTCCAAAGCGGCTTGCTTTACATACTCAGATGCTGTTCGTTTTCTCTTCTCAAAGCTTTCCTTTCTAAAGGGTTTTTAAGAGTCCTAACAGCCATGCATTTAGACTGCAAACCCTTAATGTCATAAGTCATCTTGGATAAGGGCAATCTGCAAAGCCAATTAGCAATGTTGTGCTCAGTTAAAAAGCAAGGCTGAGGTTTCAACGGAGGGGAGAAGTTTTCCTGGCCAGACAAGAGAATTTTCCCTCTGTGGTGTTCAAAGACTGGTGATTAAGATTTGCTACAGAAAATAAAACCTGACATCTTTGCGCAAATAATGCAGAATATGGTGACCGTGGGACTAAATGGAGAAATGTAGAGATAACTACCACCCAAGCACTTAGCTGGCACCCAGGCACAGGTAGCATGTATGTTTCACAGATAATCCAGCAAGATTAAGAAGAGATGGTTGATGTTTGCCCTCTCTGGGAGCAGCTACTGAAAAACACTAAACAGTCAAATCTGATTTGTACCCGTCTGTTCAATATGTATCTGCTTAACTTTGGCTGTTACCATCAATGTAATGTTGGCAATGTGAGACTGTTAGAGGAACAAACTGAAGATACTTCTAAAGATCTATACAAAACATTACTGATGTTCTATGTGTCTACGCAGGGATGCAAAGTCTTCCAGAGCCTCGAGGGTTTAACTGAAAAGCTGAAGGGCTCTTTGGAGTGATGCCACAGAACAAGACAGCTTTTGAAAATTTGAGAATCACCCGTGAAACCAATTCAAGGTTTTTCCTAGAAATCGATAGCATAGGAACTATGAAAAGTAGAACGTTCTTTCTAAGGTTAGCAGTGGGAGAAAGTGCCAAATAGAGACGTGGAGAACTACAGCAACAATCAATGGGATAAACTAGCCTTTATTTTTCTGAGCATTATGTTCAGAACAGGCTGTCATCTGCATTGTTGAAGATGAACAGCTAATCTTAACTTATCACTCCGTGGATTTTTTGAAGGTTACGTCAGTGCCAGAAAACTGCGCAAAGGATTGACTCATCCACAGTACACAACTGGTAAGCTGCACAAATAGCAGCACGTTTCTGTCAGCGTTTTGACCGTTTTCCACGTGGGCCAAGAGCTGCAGGCTGAGAAAGGTGACCCTCTGTCTGTTTTTCTCTTGGCTTAGCACTGTACGTCTTTTTTCCCTAGAAAATAAACAGTCGAATCACTCGTGATCCGTGACCCTTGGGGCTTCCAGCTGGACTTGGTTGCCGTCCATCGTTGCAGCTGATGCTGAAGGCAGGCTCCTGCTAGACTTGCCTGTGTTTACACTGAAGTTAATATCATGGCTCCTTTTTCATGGATCAGTGGAGTTGTTCAGTACTTGAATGGACAAGATCATGCCGATCTTAGTGGAGCTACAGTTTATGGCCACAGGAGGCAGTGTGTTTTCTGTTTGTGATCGACCTTTCATAGCCCTGAGGAACAGTGGTGGACAGTAATACAGTACTTAATATTACAATGTTTTCATTTTTTAGACTTTTTAGGCTAAGAGGTTGAAGTGGCACAAATCAGACTTTTGGCCTTAATGTGTTATTGATCTGTGTTTTTTTAGAGCTGTGTGGACATGCAAATCTGATCTTTTCAAATCAGATCCAATCCACTTTCATATGTGATCCTAGATTGGATGCATATCTGAATTGTGGCCATGTGACCTGACTGAAAATGGTCAGATAAGAATTAATATGTATTTGATTTTTACTGTGCATGCACCATCATTCAGGGTGAACATGAGCGGCGCTTAACCTGAAGCTAGTGCCAGTAAACACTACAAAAGCAATGCATCTTTTTAGCTTTCATCTTGCGCTAATACTGAACAGTTGAGTACTTTTCAGAGCAAATTATCTTTGCAAAAAGGCTTGTTGTGCTGATTATTTTCTTGGTTGTTCATGATACATGTGGTTCATTCAAGTGGTGTTATTGATTAGCAGGTACGCATGTAGGTCCTTTCAGGCCACAGGATCATTCACATTAATCACTACTTTAAGTGATAAATGTAAACTGTCGAGTCAGAAAGATCAAATCTGAGCTAAAAATCAGAACTGAGCAATGAGGCTTGTAACATGAATGTAGCCTTACTTTGACTCTGCTACATTTCCAAGAGATCCTTCTTTTCACTCCACTACTATCTGCAGCATGTGTCATTACTTCGAAGTAAAAGTGAAAAAAGCCATTCCTAAGATAAAGTTAATTTCCTAATTTCTACTAGCAGCCTTATGGGCTTTCTAATAGTTTGTTGGTGCTAAGCTAACACTGGTGCACATTTACCATTTTTGCTAGTTGTAGATTAAATGTGGACATAAGTGTGCATATATTCTTTCTTGTCGGTACAGTGACTCCTTTAGTAAAGCCCTGGCATAGATCTGCTGGTGTTTTCCACTGTTTTTTGAAACCTGGATAGACTATTGCTCGTGTTTATGGTCAGTCTAGTATCTAGGACTTCTAGAAGGCCTAGAGTGATGCTTTTTTTTTCTCACAAAATTGGTCTCCATTGAATATAATCTCCCAAAATTGGTCTATCCACTGAATATCAAAATGTGATATGTGAAAATGTGAAGAGATCCACTGTTCCCAGTTACATTGGTTAATTTTAACCTTTTTGTTTCCAATCAAAACTTAAAAGTGAAATAGAATTATTACAATACTTGCAAAGTTTCAATGCAAGGAATATGATGGTTAAACAAAATAAAAAATAAACATTACAGACATATAATTTTTTTTAGTTTTTTTGTTGGCATAAATCATTAGGCCTTTTCTGAAGACCTAGAAGGCCCTGAGTGTTCCCCACTGGTTTCAATTTCTGAAAGACATTTAAACTTGAAGCAAACCAGTCATAGCACAGCACGCTTTTTACTTGACTGCTTTGTTGGACCTGTTGCACTTATACAGAAATCATCCTATAATCATAACTTCAAGCATTAATAAACAGAAAAACTTGGCCTATTTTTATAACTGTTTTTCATGTCTGCAACCACACAGATCATGTCAATGAATATTTTACATTAGAACTATATAAACTGTATAATAGAACTTTTACTTTAAAAAATTAAGTATGTTTAAAAGCAAGTACTTTCAAGTAGAAATATAGGTAGAGGACTACTGCTTTTACTCAAGTAATATTTTAACAAGGGCACATCTACTTTCACTTAAGTACAGGACTTGTGCAATTTGTCCACCACTTCTGAGAATTAAACCAAAAATAAAGTGTTAAACAGGCTTAAACAAAATCTGTGGTGCCTCTTTTTACAGATTTGTTAATGGACACTTTTGTGATCTCTGTAGCTTAGCTCTGAAGTGGAAACTATCTCCGAGAACTCTTTATACAGGTTGATCCTGTTTCAGTCATTTATTACTGTCTATGCGCTAATCCCTGTCCTCCGCACGTCTGGTCTTTCACCACAACAACCTCGGGGCAAGTATGTTTTCTATCTGCAAGGCCAATGGTGTCGCCATTAATTGGGATCCTTTTGTGCTGTGGAGCTGAGGTTTTCTTCTTGTGGTACCCCAGACCTCTTTGTTAGGCCCATATGACGCAATATTTGCATCAGCACATGGCAATCCCCTCTCCCTCCAGCTTCTCCTTACTCCTCCCACCTCCCACTTCTTGTCAGCCACACCATTCCCACCTCTGCTTTGTTGAGATGCTATCATATCCCCATGCTCTCAGTCAGTTCATATGATTTTAACTCAGTATGTGCTACCTTAACATCACTCTAATACTGACTGCATACAGGGCCAGTTTCCCAGACCCACATTAAGCCTAAACCAGGAGTATAAAGGATTTTCAATGATTAATCACTCCTGGCATTGCAATTTTGTATAAGATTAGACTTAATCTGTGTCCAGGAAGTTGACTCATAGGTTTTCTAGACATGGATTAAGTCTAGTCTTGAACTAAAGTGAAGCGCGAATGGGGAATCACCACTGAAAATTCTTGTTAGTTTAGGCTTAGACTTAATCTAGGTCTGGGAAACTTGTCCATAAACTATAAACAATGTATAAACTTCATACACATGATGTCAGAGTTGCTATCTTATGTTCCTTAAACATATTCTCAAGTAAGAATGAGTTAGTATAATGAAGTAAATTAATATAAATAACATTAATTAATATAATATGAAATGATTTAATATTAAAACATTAGAAACTAACAAGTACCCTCAGAAAATGACCTAAACTGTGTTCCTGGCATCCTCCAAATAACATGAATGAGTATTTTAAAATAAATTAATTATAAAAGTCACCTTTCATAAATAATATAGGAAATATATTTTCATTTTCTGTGGCCCACCCAGGATAGGACATCTGGTCTAATCCGGACATGAAGACATGAGCGGCCTGGACTTCCCCAAGGCCAATGCAATATGAGAGGTAGAACTGTCAAAGATATCTACCCCGCACAGATGAAAGCGAGCCACCGGTAAGTGGGCCATAAAACCACAGGAAGGAAAAGACCCTGGCTCCAATGCCAAAATCACCTACTTCCCATCCCATCCTATCCCATCCCATCCCTGTCTCTCAACTCCCTCCACTTCTGACAAGTGGGACAGGAAGCTGTTTTTTAGGTCAAACTCCACAGTTATGGGTGGGCATGACACAAATGACAGATTTGTAGAAAAGGAATTTGTCGTGGACAAAATACACAACTCCTGTGCTTGAGTGAAAGTACAGACACCCCTTGTAAAATATTAGCTGAGTAAAGGTGGAAATCCTGTATTTGTGTCTTTTTTTTAAGTTAAAGTACAAAAGTATTTGCTTTAAAATGTATTTCTTCTATATAATTATAACAGTTCAAACTAATTAGCGAACTGACCCATCAACCCCTTGATTACTGTTGCTACATTTTATATAATATCAAGCACACCATGGCAACTATGGCAATGACAAATCCAAAGTTGATAATTAGCCTGTGAAATTCTTAGTACTTTGGATCATTAGGACAATAAAGTCTCTGCTCTGCATGTAAAGACTACATGCCAAACATTGATCTTTTGGCTGCCTAAAAGCGGTAAAAACATGTAAAAAGATGTAGACATGAATAGATAGAGGCAAAATGTATAGATGACACTCAAACAGGAAGATGCCTCATATACCAGTTAGCGAAATTAGTTAACATACCTTAGAGCAGATATGTGCCTGTGATTTGTAAGTGGTAAATGTGGCCATCTATGCTGTTTAATAACTTTTCTTGAATCTTCAGTTTAGGGCTTAGAGTTAAATTTCACAAACCCACCCACAAACTCCACTCCCCCCCTCCAAAATCCCTCCCCCCACCCTTGCATACGAGAGGGTCATAAAGTTTCTGAACTACAAATAGACAATCAGTGTTTAGTTTCAATGCTTAGTGAAAGTTTTTTCTCACTTTGAATAATGCCTAACAACACATTTGTGCGGAAAGCAGATGATCTTCTAATTTCTTTTTTCAAGTATCTGTACTTTAAGTACAAGTACAAAGTACATGTATTTTGTTGGGCCAGAAACATACCCAACACAATAATGCCAACATGTTCCTAACATATGACCGTGCTGTACAGAGTCAACTTGCATTCATACATTGCTGTGGTGGTTAAAACACTCTGTACTCGAGGGGGCGATAGAGCACAAATCAGAGCATCTGTACATGGGATCTACTGTTATTTCAACATTCACAACAGATAAACATGTCAACTGTGGAGGAGTGAGGGCAGCTTTACTTGTTCTATTGGAATGAATTGTTCTATGATGAATTGGTAACATATGACTTGAACCCTACTACACAGCACTAACATAACCATGCCATAAACATGTCCTAGTCAATGTAATATACTGTCATGATTTGCCATGACAGATTTTGTTCAGTAATATAACAGTG